>NC_053490.1:218425876-219080434 GCF_905171775.1 Rana temporaria
GACTTGATTCTGAGCATGCGCAGGTTTGGAACCGATGCTTTTGCGTACTAACCATCGGTTTTGACCTATCGGTCAGGCGTCCATCGGTCCAATTTTAAAGCAAGTTCTCTTTTTTTGGACTGAAGGACAACTGTCCGATGGGGCCCACACACGGTTGGTTTGGACCAATGAAACTGAACTTCAGTCCGTTTTCATCGGTTTGGTCCGATCGTGTGTACAGGGCCATACATGTTGGATGTGAACCAGTTGGTGCTCACCAGGTAAGCTATGAATAAACAGAATGCTGAGAGCCCTTCAAAGGTATGATACTAGTGATCTTCCTACATTTACTGAGCCACACGCAACCAGGGTTCTGTGGAACCCTAGGGTTTCTCCAGAGGTTTTTAGGGGTTCTTCCAGCTGTGACTGACCTCCCATTTTATAATACCTGCATACAGTATTTCCAGGTCCAACTCCACTTGGCAAAACAAGCAGCATGACACCAATAATCATTTTAGCTGTCTATAAGGAGTGCATTCCTCCCACTGGCCACAAATGTAAGGAAAATATTTAACATTGTCTCCCAATTTTTGGGTTTTAGCAATGGTTCCCTGAGACCTGAAAATGATTTCAAGAGTTCCTCCGGGGTAAAAAGGTTAAAGAGAGGCTGGTGTAGAGGTTCATACTAAGTAACAAATATTCTAATATTCACTTTTGTAAAAGCATTGACAAAGAAAGATTGTCTAAAATACTCTGTGTGTTGCTGTTATTCTTTGTAAATACAAGATTCCATGTGTTGTGTCTTGAAGTGTTACCATTTTATATAATCAGTATCTAAATACAAATAGCTACTCATATACCGTACATACAAGAAAATATGCTAAAGAGTACATTTTGCAGGTGGACAAAACTCAACTGAAGGCAAAATCACACAAGCAATTCACTTGTGATTTCCCGGGCAACATGTTTGAGCAGGAATGCTTAGCAATTGGGTGTCATGAAGGTTGTAAATGACATCCTCATGGAAATATGCAATATAATTTACAGACCTGAAGCAGCAAGGTAGTAAAATTTGAGTGAACTTACTATATTATCACTTGGTGTTGCTAAAGCATACTACAGATGTGTTGGTTGCTGGGTAAAACAAAGGATAAGAAACAGAGACAGAAAAAAAAGGAACATACACTAGAAACATTTTACTGGAAGGATTGCACTTTGAAATGTGCTCTATAGTTGGCACTAGAAGAGCTGCATATATTTTGTCCGAATTCTTCCTGCAATCCATTATTTTCAGTGCATTTATTCTACCGCTTTGCTAGCCTATATCTCCTTATGGCTTTTGATGAGGGAGCAGGGTCCAGGGCCGAGTCCCGCTGTCTGTATCAATGGACGCAGCTTCCCATGGGGCACTGGACAGAGGGGAGGGGCCAGGAGCACAGAGGACTCTGGGTCCTTTGCTGCATGTAATATGTGACAAAAGGGCTCATTCAAACTGAAATGCCTGTGCCAGGACCCCAGGATTTGGGCCATGAATAAGAGGTACCATTACTGGGTGGCCACTCTTTTGGAAACCCCAGAGTATAGGATACAAGGGTAAAACTGCACATGTCATCCTACCATCCCAGGAAAAACTGTGCCCCTTAGAAGAGGCTCTGCAAAAGAACCTCAAGTGGCAGAATCTCCTCTCATGCTCAACATGCTTCCAATTTTCAGATTGCAAAAAGGAAGAGCAACGGTGGTGGTGGCTGTCTCAGCGATTCTTTTAAATCACTTTTCCAAGCTCAGTGAACAGGCCTGTCAGCAGGCAGCACATTAACCATATGGTTGCAGGCTTTTGGGGATCAGGACTCATGTAACTACCCTATGGTCTATTCGATGTACAGGCCGGTTCACTGGCTGGAGCTTGCATAGTACATGTTAGGTATTATGGCTTGACTTGCAGCCAGTGTGCTGTCTGAGAGAGCCTTCAGTGCAGCAGGCGGTTTTGTGACAGAGAAACTAGTACAACTGTACCCTGACACTGTGGACCTGCTCACTTTCATAAAAATAAACCAGTCCTGGGTCAGTAATGATTTAAAAAATCCATGCAGCTGTTGATACTGATCCAATTTTTTCTTGTAATCTGCCCCCCCCCCAAAGAAAATTGGTACTTCATCTCCAGTGGCCTGCCACTTATACTAGCTCCCGCCACTTCTCATGACCTGCTGCTGAAACCATTACCAGTCCCTGCCTTCCCTCCTGGCCTTCTGCTGCCACCATTTACCATCCACTACCACCATTACCATCATCCGACACTTCTCCTGGACTGTGGCTGCCACTATTACCAGTGCTTCTGCAGTTGCTGCTGCTCATTACCATCTCTGTTAGCCTATCACTGTTACTAGTCTTGCCAACTTTCCTGGCCTGCTACCTCTACCAGCATCTACCACCTCTCCTGGATTGAAACCATTACCAGCTTCTGACACCTCTGCTGGCCTGACACCATTACCAACTCCTGCCACTTCTTCTGGCCTAGCACTGCTACCATTACCAGCTCCTGCCCCCTTTCCTAGCTTGCCACCATTACCAACTCCTTCCTACTCTGCTGGCATGTCTTCACTACCAGCTCTGGCCATCTCTGCAGGCCTGCCAACATTACCAGTTCCTGTCTCCTCTCCTGGCCTGCAATCATTACTAGCTTTTGCCACCTTTCCTGATCTGCTACCATTACCAGCTCCTATCCTGCCTTGCCTCCATTATCTGTTCCTGCTACCTCTGCTGGCTGCTGCTACCACCATTTCCAATTGTCACAGATCAGCCATAAAGCTGTTATGACTGTGAACATTTGACTGCTTGACCCTGGGAGTCCTTATCTGCACTCTGCTTATATGTCCCTTTAAATCCTCTGTGCTGAGCAGTTCCCTGTCCTTAGAAGTTCTGCTGTGCCCTCTGCACGCCCATTCCTAGAAATCCTGCATGCTGAGAAATATTCTGTCCTTGGAAATTCTGCTGTGCACTTCCCGACCCACGGCTCTGTGTGTCCATTCACACATGGAGCCACGGCTCGGCCCCACCCCATCTCCTGATTGGCTCACTGCTGCCAAAAGACAATCAGGAGTGCGAGTCCCCAGAGAGACAAGGCTCACATGGGCATTGCTGGATCGAGAGGGGGCTCATGTAAGTGTTAGGGGGGACTTCTGCTCAGAAAAGGATTTTTACCTTCATGCATTCTGTGCATTGTGCCTTAACAACCACTTAGGTGATCTATGATCACAGCATACACTTACTTTTTCAATAATTTCGTGCTCCCAACTTTGTAGGAACAGTTTGAGGATGACCCCTTCCTGTTCCAACATGATCGCGCACCTGCTTGGAATAATTGGTTAATCATACACCATTCTACAAAATCCCTGCCAAATTATTAAAAATAAACAATTAAAATATATATTTTTGAATGCATTCTTACTTTACAGCATTTCTTCACACCTGCCAAAAACGTTTGCACAATACTGTACATATCACCAGGCCTTTTTTTCAGGGGGAACTTGGGGGAACTCGGTTCCACCACCTCTGGCTCAGACCCTTTGGTGCCTGCTCACCACAATCACTTGTAAACACAGAAGTCTGTTTTTTGTGTTTACAAGTGACAGCTCTGCACTCTGTGTGTAACCCCCTGAACTCTGCACCCTTTAAGACCCTCCTACTGTTTGTGAAATCTGAATGGGATTGTGGTTGGGTTCCTGCACCTATTTTCTGAGAAAAAAAGCTCTGCATATCACAATGGTACTCTATATATCAAGATATCAAATGACATCTGGAATGGGGTCAAACAACTGTTCTGTCCATCTCTGGACCGATCCCCTAAATTAAATTCTATTTGCCCGTCAGCACAAAACAAGGTTTCATGCATCAATTAATTTTTGCAATGCCTGGCTGACCCAGTTTCTAATAACAGTTTTTGCAACAGTGCCAAATTCATACAATCACCCATCCATACAATCCACTCACATATACGAATTAGCATATATACTGTATATATTTGGTGTATTTAGGTACACGTGTTTATCTTTCATTATCTGCAAACAATATTAAGTTACTTGAGAAAACCAGTGATATAGCCTCCCATCTAAAAAAATAGACTTCCAGAGTTTGATGATTTCTGGTGAAAAAAAAAAAAAAAAAGCTGTGAACAAATTGAATACTGATTAGATCAGACACAGAGGATTAAAAATCAGAAATGACCTTGATCAGGAAAGGAGAAATTCACTTACTATCAGCTATCACATTAGAATACATGGAATTGTGTAGCATGATTGTTCTTTATTCTGAGCATAGCTGAAATGTAAGTAATAAAGTATGGCCCGGATTCACATACATTGGAGCATAGTTATGCCGGCGTAGCGTATTTTTTTTAGGCTACGCCGGCGTAGCGCAGAGCGCCAAGCACAGTATTCACAAAGCACTCGCCCCCAAATCTACGCTGGGTTTCCTCGGCGTAAGCCAGCGAAGGTGGAAGTGGGCGTGAGCCATGCTAATGAGGCGTGACCCCATGTAAATGATGGACTGAGCATGCGCCTGCGCATGCGCCGTCCCGTGGCCGCATCCCAGTGCGCATGCTCAGAATCACGTCGAAACAACTGCCTAAGAAACGTCAAATCACTGCCTACGACGTGAACGTAACCTATGCCCAGCCCTATTCACGTACTACTACGTAAACTACGTAAAATACGACGGCTGTTCCCTGGTCCATTCCTTTGCATGAGTTGCCCCCTTATAGATGGGGAATAACTATACGCCGGACGTAAGCCTTACGCAAACCACGTATATTATGCGCCGGGTGCAACTACGTTTGTGAATCGACGTATCTCCCTCATTTGCATATTTGCAATGAGGCGGCCAGCGTAAATATGCGCCCACGATACGCCGGCGTAGGAAAGTTACGTCGGTCAGATTAAGCCTATTTTCAGGCGTATCTAGTTCTGTGGGCACGGCGCACAGATACGACGGCGCATACTTACACTTAAGCGGCGTAAATCGAGATACGTCGGCATAAGTGCTTTGTGAATCCGGGCCCCTATGTATAACCAAATAACCAAAACACTTTTTTTGTTATGGATAGAGATGAGAAGAATTAGAACATCTGTAAGGTTTGTTTTTTTTTTACAATAATTTATTTTGAAGATTTTGAAAAGTTAAGAGAACACATTATGAAAAAAAGGGAAGGAGGAAGTAAGAAAATAAAGGCAAGAAGAGAATAGAAGGGTTCATGGCTTGTCATAAAGTTAAAACAACATATGTTCGCAAACATTAAAAAGACACAAGAGCAGGTATTATGTATGGTAATGTCAATTATCTAGTTCTACAGGAACATACATTTGGGATTTAAAGGAGCACCATGGAGATTCTGTATGTGTTTGTAGGAATATGAGGAGGTAATTGAAGATTTGAAGAGAGGGTAATGAAGTGAGCCCAATATGCATCTATTAAATTATTCCACTGTCCATACCAGATGAAGTAAAGATTGATGGGGCAGGAAAAGAAAAGGGATAGGAGTAGATAACATTTGCACAAGGTAATCTAGGCTAGATATTCTGACAAAGGTCAGCATTAGTGAGAGGGGAAGAAGAAAATAAGGACCTCCCCTAGGAGTTAGCCCACATGACAGTTATGCTGTGCTCAAGAACAGTGGCGGCCCGTCCATAGGGGGCGCCCGGGCGCCGCCCCCCCCCCCTCCTGTAGTCATAAAAAAAAATTAAGAATGTCGTTCTGCAGCGCCGCCCCCTCTGGCTCTCGCAAATAACATACATTCATGCATTGCATGAATGTATGTTATTGTGGCCAGCTGCCGCTGGTCTATTTAGATAGCCGGACATAGGGCGCCGGCTACCTGAATAATGGCAGCTGGTTGGCTGTGTGGAAGTGCCTATCAGAGCCAGTGGCTGGATAAGACTGATGGCCGTCTCAGCCAATCAGGTTCACCGATTCTGGTTATCGGTAACCTGATTGGCTGAAGCGTCATCGAGGGCAGGAGAGGACATCGAGGGACGTGGAAGCAGAAAGGTAAGTGCATTTTACAGGGCACAGCGGCGACAATGGGCACAAAGGCGACAAAGGGCACAGTGGCATCAATGGGTACAGTGGCGACAAAGGGCACAGTGTCGACAAAGGGCACAGTGACATGCACAGTGGCGACAAAGGGCACAGTGGTGACAATGGGCACAGTGGCAACAATTAAGGGGCACAGTGACATGCACAGTGGCAACAATGGGCACAGTGGCGACAATTAAAGGGCACAGTGGTGACAATTGGCACAGTGGCGACAATTGAGGGGCACAGTGGCTGCGTTTGATGGCATGGCACAGTGGTGACAATTGATGGCACAGTGGCTGTGTTTGATGGCATGGCACAGTGACTGCGTTTGATGGCATGGCACAGTAGCTGTGTTTGATGGCATGGCACAGTGGTGATAATTGATGGCACAGTGGCTGCATTTGATGGCATGGCACAGTGGTGACAATTGATGGCACAGTGGCTGCGTTTGATGGCATGGCACAGTGGTGACAATTGATGGCACAGTGGCTGCGTTTGATGGCATGGCACAGTGGTGACAATTGATGGCACAGTGGCTGCGTTTGATGGCATGGCACAGTGGTGACAATTGATGTCACATTGGCTGCGTTTGATAGCATGGCACAGTGGCTGCGTTTGATGGCATGGCACAGTGGTGACACTTGATGGCACAGTGGCTGCGTTTGATGGCATGGCACAGTGGTGACAATTGATGGCACAGTGGCTGCATTTAATGGGAAAGGGCGGCAATTTTTTTTTTGTTTGCGCCCCCCCCAAAAAAATTTGAGCACCAGCCGCCACTGCTCAAGAATAAGGGATCCTATACTTACCTGGCAGGGGAGACACCATGATCATGAAGGTGATTCTCCCAGGGCGAGGCTCGGCCATTGCACTCCAGCTGTGCTGACCCCTGTGATTTCCCCAAATGCGGGAAACTCGACTGCATAATTTTTGGTAGTGGGGGACTGAAAAAAAAAAAGAATAAGGGATCCTAATGCACTTTAAATAGCAGCCCGTTTGTGTATTATAGTTTAGAAGGTATTATATCTTTAAAAGTGACAGTGTTACTGTGACGTATACAGCAGACCCATGTTTGGTACTAGTTATCTAAATTATCTTGTGCTATACGTTTTTTTCATTTCAATGGTTTTGTTTATTCTAGTGAACCACTTCCTTAAGGCTAAGAGGTTGATGTGACCACCAGTGACTAGAAATACACTCTCTAGCTGCATTGGCCATA
The DNA here is from genome assembly GCF_905171775.1 of Rana temporaria. Lineage (NCBI taxonomy): Eukaryota > Metazoa > Chordata > Amphibia > Anura > Ranidae > Rana > Rana temporaria. The sequence continues at coordinate 218,433,144 of NC_053490.1, forward strand.
TGCATAGTCAAAGATTATATATAATAAAAGTGGTGTAAAAATTATTGGGCTGGCATGTAGTACAATAAGTTGCCAAATGTGGCAGTTTGGTGGACTTTTGTAAATAAAGCGGTAAGAAGGGTTACTACCACATATGTGCGATAAAGTACCTACATCTTTGTTACAACTCAGGCATTTGTTGGGTATTGAGAGTAAAAACATGTGCACAAGCGACAGGGTCTTGTACTGTCTGGAACACAATATGCAAGCAGTCTTCTGAATTTACATTTTTAAGGACCATTTATGGAGAGTTGTATTGATTTTTTTCCTCGTCCTCCTATAGAGTAAGATCTAGATCCGCCTCCCAAGCCTTGCAGATTGATCTCATATTGGGTGGGATGGGCCAAAAAACACGCTGGAATATACAGTGGAGATTAAACATCTTTAGGGAGTTTCTTATGTGCATATTGATTCTAGTGGTGTAGGTGACCATGTGTAACAATGCCATATCAAGGGGTTGTTCAAGAATCGTCAGATTTGCAAGTACAACCACATTGGAAATGGGTCTTTGCACATGTTGCCCATTAATGCTGTATTTTGAAAGAATTGGTAGGTTTGGATTTGAGAATGGAGGCATTGTTTATTTTTTTATTAAAGTTTAAGGTCAATCTAGAGATGTCAGAGGGCCTGGTAATGATACAGAGAGGGATTCGCAAGCTGCAGAAAAGGTTGTCAGTGTAACATCTATAGGCAAATGGTTAAAGTTTGCTTTTTTTAACATGTTTGTGGGTCAACCACAGCAGGGAGTCCAATGGTTGCTATGCCACCTACCCTATTATTATGTGCTAAGTAAATATTCCAATAAACTACCCTTATGAGTTGGCAGGCCCAAGGGCTATGTTTTTTTTTTTTTTAGAACTTGGAGACCTATGCCTCCCTCTAGGTAGTGTTTTGTTTGTGAAGCTAATTTTAGGAGTGGGGTTAATACAGATAAAAGAAGAAAGGTTGTATGCATTGAAGGGAAAAAAATCTATTGGTAAAGGTATTGGCAGGGCTTAAAAAACATGCAGGAACATTGGTATTACATTTATCTTTAATTCAGCCACTCTATTGAACCAAGAGAGATGTAATTTTGTCCAAAGCTTGAAGAATTTCCTAAAAACCGGTAGAGCATGTAACATTTTCCCAAATGTAAACGTATACTTTAAGCTCTTGATAGGAGTCCACATTAAGGCGTCTAAAAAAGGGGCTCCAGAGTGAGTATAAATATTAATGGAGATAATGACCACCCCTGCCAAGTTCCATTTTGTGTTATGAAAGCATTGAAATGGTGCCTGTTCAACTTTATCATAGTGCAGGGTTTGGAGTAAAGAGCTAGAATTCTGATGGCCAGGATGTTTCTCATACCTATTGGAATAAGGACTGATTTTATATGATCATACATCACTCTATCAAAGGCATCTTTGGCATCCATCGATGTGAAGAATCCTGCTTTTTGATGTTTAGATGCTCAACAATGGATGTTTAAAGCTTTCAGGGTATTACCTCATACTTCATTCCCTGGGACAAACCCAACCTGTACTGGAGTGATCAGGGAGGGTAGCAATTCACCAAAATATTGACATACAGCTTGATGTCTACATTGAGGAGTGAAATTAGTCTATAATTGGAAGCTAGTGTATGTTTTTTTCTTGGCTTTGGCAGGACTGTTAGGCTGGGTTCACACTACTACACTACTTTCATCCTACTTTGCTCTGCTACATTGGTCCTACATTTATCCTACATTGGTCCTACATCCATCCTACTTTCATGAACAGGATACTACTTTGGTCCGACTTCAATGATATTCAATGGGTTGAAGTAGGATCAATGTAGGACCAAAAGTAGTACAGGGAGCATTTTCAAAGTCGGACCGACTTGTGTAGGACCAGTTAAGACAGCTCTCATAGGGAAACATTGATTTTCACACGTCATGCGACATGAGGCTCCCAATGTAGGACCGTTTGTCGGACAAGTGTGAACCCAGCCTAAAGCAACAAGGTGGAAAGATGTGTGAAATTCAGTAAAGGAGTTAAAGGCTTTTAAAAACGAGTAGCTAAAAAGTGTTTCAAGGTATTTGGGCCTGGACTTCCACCTGTTTTCATCTATCCATCTGCTAAATGGAGTTCCTCCAGTTCTACTAGCCAGTCGTCGTGCTACAGTGTTGGATATATTGTGATAGAAATTCCATAAGTTCTGTGTTTTTTGGTTAAAGTGGTTTTAAAGCCTAAACATTTTTACATTAATGTATTTCTTGCATTAAGGTGAAAAATGTTCCAGTAGGAGCTTTGCCCCCACACCCCCCATAGTTATCTGGGTTCTCATTTGATCCAGTGCTGTTCCCTTCTATAGCAGCTCTCTTCTATCTTCCTGCTCTCACAGGATCTCCAGAGCCAGCGAGAGCCGTTGTCAGTCAAATCCCATAGTGAGGGAGTAGGGGGCAGGGTCAGACAATGCTGTGTGTGTATATGGATGCAGACAGTGAGGCTTGGAATCAAGCCCACACATGTGTCCTCATAGGAAGTGGCTTCCTATAGAGGAGCACAAAGAAAAGGAAGAGCCAAAAGTGCTGGAGGAGGATTGTGTCCGCTTTGCAATTCCAGGTAAGTATAACATGGTTTTTATTTAAAAAAAAAAAAGACTTTACAAAGAAAAGTATGGTATTAAAAAATAAAAATAAAAAACACACATACGGACCTAGATGGAATCAGCATTGGTCTGATGTTGCATCTGTCCCCTGCCGCCTTGACTGAGCGATCAAAGACCACTGATCACAGTTCTCTGTCTTCACTGAGCAGAGAATCAGTGAATATCAGTCACTGGCTCTCTGCTCTGCCCCCCCCCAACGCTCACTGGAGTGCCGGGCTGTGAAGGGGGCAGGAGTGGCTGGCTCAGGCTCTCAGCTGAGAGGCAGAGCCAACTGCCAGTCAGGAATCTTCTGGGTGGATCGCTCCAGAGTCTGAAGCTGCTATGTGACAACAGCCATCTGTGGACCTCAGCCCACTGTTGGCCGAATACAGGTCACAGGTGTGCAGAACCAAGTGCACTCCTGTAACCCACAAAAGTAGGACCTAAAGAGCTTTAGCCCTACTTTTCCTGAAAGAATGGGTGACTGTCATCTGTTGGTGTAATTAGATTGTACAGCTGTTTGTAGCATGTTTGGAATTGCTGTGCAATAGCTGACGTAGTTAAGTGCACCTTGCCTGTTTTTTATCTGATGCTCTCAATGGTAAGATTGGGTTAATTGGCTCAGAGCATTGTGGCTAATAGTCTGCTGACCTTAGTGCTATGTTCTTAGAATAATTTATGGTTTGGCGCAAAATAGCATACCATTTTTTCTCCACTAGTCCTCCAGTAGGTTTTGGAAGGCCTTTGTAAGTTCAGCAAGGGTGTCAGCTGTTTTTGTTTTCTGGGTTGATTTCAGGAGTCGCATGTGGCCGGTAAGTGGCTATATCTAATATCCAAATACAATATTTAGTGACTTAAGTCAAAGGAAAATATTCTTCCAGTACAGAAAACAGATTCATTAAAATAATTTCCTCATTTGCACAGAACAAATGTACATTCACTTTCACTAAGTGAATTGCTATACAGATTTTACAGAAAATACATACCTAAATCTGACGTTTTGCTGATTTGGATAATCTCAGTGATGAAACAGGCCAAGATGATTAGGAAGTGAAGAGACTCTTATGCCGCGTACACACGATCATTTTTCAGCATGAAAGAAAACGTTTTTCAGCATGTCCAAAAAACGAAGTTTTTCCAACTTCATCATTAAAAACTACGTTGCCTACACACCATCGTTTAAAAAAAATGATGAACAAAGCGCGGTGACGTACAACACGTACAACGGCACTATAATGGGGAAGTTCCATTCGTCTTTGGGCTGCTTTAGCTGATTCCGTGTTAGTAAAAGACGATTTGCGCTTTTTTGTCTGTTACAGCGTGATGAATGTGCTTATGAACAGTAGTTTTACCTGAACGAGCGCTCCCGTCTCATAACTCGCTTCTGGGCATGCGCGGGTTTAAAACGTCGTTTTAGCCCACACACGATCATTTTTTACAACCCGAAAAACGACATTTTTTTAAAACAACGTTAAAAAATGCAGCATGTTCGAAAAAAAATTAAAACGATGTGCAGCCCACACATGATCATTTTAAATTACGTTTTTTAAAAACAACGTTTTTTTCATGCTGAAAAATGATCGTGTGTACGCGGCATTAGACCCCGTTCACACTGAGGAGTTTTTCAGCCGGTTTAGCGCTAAAAATAGCACCTAAATACCGCCTGCCCTGCAGTCTCAATGTGAAAGTCCGAGGGCTTTCACACTGAGTCGATGCGCTGGCGGGACTGCTCCAAAAGTCCTGCCAACAGCATCTTTGGAGCGGTGAGAGGAGCAGTGTGTTTACCGCTCCTCCACTGCTCCTTCCTATTGAAAACAATGGGGCACCGCGGTAATAACGCCGGCAATGCTGGCGGTATTATCCCATTTTCGGCTGCTAGCGGGAGGGGGGGGTTAAAACTGCACCGCTATCGGCCGAATACCGCCGCAATTCCGACGGTATAGCGCCGCTGAAAATAGCAGCGCTAAAGGGCCACCGCACCTCCTGCCCCAGTGTGAAAGCAGAGCACCAGCCCCCACCCAAAAATTTCAAGTCAGAAGCTACAAATACTGTATCTGCTGACCTTTGATATTAGGACACTTACCTGTCCAGTGATCCCGCGATGTCGACACCCTAGCCAATTTTTCAATTGGCTCTCGGGTGTTGCCGCCACCATCTCTTGTACGGTAAACTTACAGTGGAGGGGGGGGAGGAAGCAAACAAGTAGAATTTCCCTGTTTGGATAGAGCTCCGCTTTAAGCTGGTCATACATTATATAATTTTTTTATTCAATTTCCTTTAGATTTACTTTTAATTAATGTAGTGCAAGGGTCTGCCTGATTGACTACAAATTGAAAATGTTTAGATTTGACCTCATATTATATGGTTTTGGTAAATCTAAAGGCAAAATGTACAAGAAAATTGTATATTGTATGGTCAAACTAAGTCACCTAGAAATCATACAACTGGATTAACGTTATTACATAGGGAGCCACTCAATCACTGCCTTTCTTTTGGAAAAAATAAATACAGCCAATATTATTTAATTTCCCCAAAAATATTTGAATTGCATAATGATTAAAATGTGTGTGTTTATTCAAATGTTAGTAACTTAATTTGAAGCGAAATTTTCCAGTTTGTAAACTGTATATGAACGGCTGTAGAACTCCAAGAAAAACAACTACAAGACACTGTATGAGTTTTTAAGCAGATGTCATACAGTACTAATTCATTACTGGCAGCATTCATCTGAATGGCCTGAGGTAACCTTTCACAAAAAGAGGTTACTACTGAAAAAAATCGTTCAGTCCCGTGCCTCCCCTGTATCCCCTCCTACTTATTAAAGTTTCTCACTATTCCTCATGCTTTTCTAGATACAGCGAAAAAGGGATCTGCCCCAGCAAGATGGGTTTACTTACCTTCCTACAACAGCGCTTTGGACTCTCCTGCTTGATCCTTGTATTGCTTGTTGTACTTACCTGCCCTGGTGAGTATTGGAGTATTTTACCTTACAATGGCCTTGTCATTTATCTTTTACAGAGTCACATATATTGTACACCTGAACCTGTACAAATACCAGCAGATGTCATACGTATTTAATAACCAGAAGGTTATCAATATCAAGGAATAAATGATATAAAAAAATATTATTATTAATTTATTTTATTTTAATATAATATAAATGGTATTAAACAAAAAAATAGGATGATTGAGAAGATACCATAGAATACTGCCCATTACTCTTCGATTTGTTAAAGCAAAACTCCTTTGATTGATGCAGCTATTTGATGACTTTACAGAGAAGCTGAATAGGTTTGGCTTCACTGCTTTGGTTTTTTTTTTTTAATATAATATAATATAAATTATATTAAACAAAAAAATAGGATGATTGAGAAGATACCGTAGAATACTGCTTTGATTGAATCAGCTATTTGATGACTTTACTTTACAGAGAAGCTGAATAGGTTTGGCTTCACTGCTTTGTGGCACATGAGCCAAGGGATAGATGCTTCCATTTAAGCCTGTTTTGCTTTGTGAGGCAATTTTATATACTGAATATATATTTGAATGCAACTTGTATTTTATTTTATATATTAGATTGTAACAGAAAAGGTCAGGTAAACATTTAAATGCAAAGAAAAAAAAAAGCCTTAATAAACTATAAAAATACTTTTGAACACTTTTAAAACACAATTTTATACAAGAGGTCTACATATAATATAATAATTCATTCTGCAATGCTTCCTTTACAGAACCCGTTTTGCTTTTCCTGTATGAAATGGTTCTTTGCAGAACAAAAACGCTATATTTAACAATAATAAAAAAAAAAAATCTGTATAAAAATGTATTATTTTAAAGCTCAACTCCAGGCTTAGTTTCCCTTGCCAGCATATTGTCCCTCCCTCCGTGCCCTCACATTGTTTTATGCTTTTTATTTTGTATACTTATTACTTACCTTTGCCAGATGTCTTCAGGACAGTCACTTGATGCACATGGTACTCCTTCTTAGTGCTGCTCTCTGTAACTTTACAATGCATCCTCAGGTTTCTGGGTTATATGATGCTTGGCATCACTGAACCTGGAAGTTTGGGGGCATTTTGTGCAGGGGACTGCTTTGGGTTGAAGGTAAGTATTGTAGCAAAAGCTGTTTCCAACAAGGGGAAAATGTATTTACATTCAAATAATGAGAATAAAATAGTATGTGATATTACAAATGTCGAAGAACATATTTTCACTAAAGGTCTTATACAGTGGGGAAAATTATTATTTGATACCCTGCAGATTTTGTATGTTTTCCCAGTTACAAAGTAATGAAGGGTCTATAATTGTTATTATAGATGTATTTTAAATGAAAGGGGGCTCCCAGATTCCGACAAGCTCCCTGCCTACAGCCCCCGACAACCAATGGCCAGCATGGGGACAAGGTGCTTTGGAGTGGGGGGGCGTAGGGCACCCCTGCCCCAAAACACCCCCCCCCCATGTTGAGGGCATGCGGCCTGGTACGGTTCAGGAGGGGGGGGGGCGCTCGCTTGTCCCCATCCCCTTTCCTGACCAGCCTGGCTGAATGCTCAGATATGGTTCTGGTATGGACTTTGGGGGGACCCCACACCGTTTTATTTTCGGCGTAGAGTGTTCCCCTTAAAATCCATACCAGAACAAAGGGCCTGGTATGCTCTTAGAGGGGGAACCCATGCCGTTTTTTATTTTTATTTGGTGTGGAGTTCCCCCTCAAGATCATCACAGCACAAATCACATGCCAAAGTCAGATCAGGCAAGACGGTGACCCGACTTTGATCTGACTTTAGTGATATTCATGGGGGTGAAGTAGGATCAAAGGCGGACCAAAGTAGCAAGGAGCATTTTCAAAGTCGGACCGACTTGTGTCAGACCAGTTAAGACAGCTCTCATGACGCCCACGAGCGGAGGAGGATGTGCGCGCACGTGTAGGTGGGAGGTGTAGGTGGGAGGTGCCGGAGCGCTCCATGGCGTGTGGTCACGGGAGCGGGAGTGGAGAGCCGACGGATCCAGCAGCGGGCCGGTGGATGTCAGAGTGAGAGGCTGACACCCCCGGCGACCGAGTCGGAGACTCACCCCCGCCCTGCACGGCTCGACGAAAGAACCCCCCCGTACGGTCGGGACCCAGAGGGATACCTGGTGACCTGGAAGAAGCCACGTGATTGGCCAGCACCACGCCGAGAGCAGCTGTGGAGCGGAGGACGCGGTGCTACGATCAGGGATGACTCAGGACGGAAAACGGAGCCCCAGCAGCACTGGCAGCGGCAGCAACAGGTCGCCAAGGAGGTCCTGAGGTTGGGTGAGACGCTCAGTAGAGCCGAGCAGGGACAGGTGCCACCCCGCGCCCCCCCCCTCCTCCTCCCTGGGGCCCCCCCCCCTGATCCCCCTGGTATAGTGTTACTGCGCTGGGACTCTTTACAGGTGCCGCAGCCCAGGAGACAAATGGAAAAACGTTTTGATTAAGCGGTTATAAGTGCTTTATTCTATATGCAATGAGTTAAAACTGTATATACGGGGATAAGGACTGAGCCATGGTCTTGATGCAATGAGATAGTAGGACTATTGTCATTATTACTAAGGTATTGCCTTCCGTGATCACCAAGCAAGAGACTGAACGTTTATGGGCGATTTTTAAATAAGCACCAAGCTGACAAGTGTCTCTAAAGATTAAGGGATATAAGTTGCCTACACTATAGGAAAGAGACTTGTGGCAGAAATTCTATTGGATGCTGAGCGGACTTTGACACGCGCCACTTTTCGCTTTTTCTTCTTTCTTTTTTCACCCCCTCTTTATTGGTGTTCCTTCCCTGCCTGATCCCCCTCTGTGTATTATGGCAATAAGGTGAGTATACCTGGTAACCAGTATTCTGAGGGGCAGTCAGACCAGGGAAGGCTGGGACTGGTGAGTCCTACTTTTTTCTGGTATACATATAAAAAGTCTGTATATAATACACTAACCTATGAAGGAGCAGGACTCCCCTTATATATAAAAGGACTGTATTGATCAAATAACGCGGACACACAGGATAACTAGTCCGGCAATGTAACCATAGGCTGAAGGTAATAGCGTGTCAAGGGATGCTGAATAGAGCTTAACCTCCAGGTGCCTATAGAAGATTATAACATCTCGCCAGACAACATTGAGAACTATATACAGTGTTTAACCGGGTGAAGCCAATCAAAATAGATAAGGAGTTACAAAAATTTTTTCCCTCTAACCACAGATATATATATAAATCCTTATTAACGGCCTGGGGAATCTAACCTGGAGAAAGCCCCCTATGGGTTAAGAGGACAAGCCAGAGAAAATACAGCAGCTCAAAATTTAAAATCATATGGAAGACAGTTCAGACATAAGAAGATAAAAAAAACAGTTGGTCCGTCCATTGCAATAATTAAGCTAGGTAGCGGACGGGGAGTAGGCGGGATTCAATAGGGAGGCGGAGAGGAGGTGCCCCCACTCCGGGCCCTTTTCATTTGCCTTCTTACTTCCCCGTCTGGTCCCCCCTTCTCCCGGTGCGTTATACGGGGGACTCCTCCCCTGTATCTTCTTTTTTCGCTGATGCCCCTGGCCATATCCTTCTTCTTCTTTGTCGCCTGTACCCCCACTGCGCCTCATTTCTCCTCTTAAAGGGAGAGGAGAAAATAACAAGAGGAGAATAGTTACCCCCACATAGAGGAGCTAAGGCAAGGTGGGGAAAAAAAAAAAAAAAAAAGAGGGGAAAAAAAATCATCAAGAGTAGATTGAAAAAATCCTCATTCAAACTGGGGAAGAGAATTAGACCCTCCAATAAAATGAATAGGTCAACGAGAGGTGTCACCATAAAACCCTCTAAGAATAACCCGGGGAATAGCTCTATACAGCAATATATGACCCAAGAGGGGAGTCTTAAAAGTCCGGGGCTCGCAAAAAAGACTGAAAAGAAGAAGAATGAATCGAAAAAGGGAGCGAATAGTGCGGAGAGCTCTAAAAGTGAAACTACAATAGAAAGCGAGCAAGACCACAATAACACTGAAGTGTTGGCCCCAGACTTACAGGACACACAGCCCCCTACAAAGGCAGAAATGAACGCTATGCTATTAAGGATGGAAAATGTCATAAAGACAGAGATCAATAAGGTGAGAGTGGACCTCGGAGGACTCAGAGAAAGAGTAGTAGAGACAGAAAGGAGATTAGAGGAACAGGATCAAGAAATAAACGCCCTGAAAGGGCAGGTTAAGGCCCTGACCGAGAGTCAGAGAGTAGCGGCTTACAGGATAGAGGACCAGGAGAATCGCAACAGGCGACAGAACCTTAGAGTTAGAGCGATAGTAGAGGAAAAGGAGGAAGACCTCATGGAGGTCATGAATACAATTTTTTGCCCCTTACTTGACAGACCAGCAGACACGAAGCCCCTCAAAATCGAAAGAGTGCATCGAGTGGGAAATCCTCAGATGATAGATAGATACGGGCCAAGAGATGTTGTTGTTCGGTTCAAGAATTTTGCTGATAAAGCAGAAATTTGGGGAAGACTTAGGGGGAAACCCCCCCTGAGATATAGAGAGATTGACTTACAAATATTCTCTGATCTATCTAAAGAAACACTGGCAAGGAGAAGGCATCTGAAACCACTCTTAGAGCTGATGCGGGCACAAAATATAAAGTACCAATGGGGCTTCCCGGCATGCCTTATAGGCATTAAGGGAGGTAAAACGGCTCGACTAAGATTTCCGGAAGAACTGAATGACTTTTGCTCTAAAATGCAGATAGCACCCCCCGACTTATCGGCTTGGGTGGATTAGGGATGTTCTGAATTGCCTGGATTCCCGGGATTATGGACCGGGGGGGGGGGGGGGGGGGGGGGGGCCAAGGGAGTGCCCGAGCACCACCACAATTAGAGGAGTTGAGGGTGAAGATGAGAAATCGCCCTTCCAAGGCTCATAGGCCAAAAATAGGCCAGGGGGGAGGAGGGAGGGAGGGGAGATGGGATGGAGGAGGGGGGGGAGGGAATGGGAGGAGTGGGGGGGTGGGGGGAGGCAGAGATACCATCTGACTGACTTCACAAGAAAATATTCCAAACACTTAAAAAAAAAAAAAAAAAAAAAAGATATATGACAGATGTCAAGTTTCTCTCATATAATGTAAAGGGACTAAATTCCCATATTAAAAGACACAAAATTCTCTGTGAATTAACACAGTATAAAACAGATATTGCCTATCTTCAAGAGACCCATATTACCTTGGAATCCAATATAAAGCTCTACTCAACAGAATACCCGATATGGTATTATGGGGATACAATCTCATGGTGATCCCGGGGGGTTGCTATTGGATTCGCTCGTAGAATCCGATTCACATTGGTGGATAGACAAACAGACCCGGAGGGGAGATTTCTGTTCCTGAAAATAAAACTGGGAGGAGAGATCTATACCCTAGCTAATGTATACGCCCCCAATGTAAACTCGGTTAAATATATTAGTAAAATCATGAGAAAACTAAAAGAATTTGAAGAGGGCCATGTAGTTTTGATGGGAGATTTCAATTTCTGTATGAGTCCAAGCCTCGATAGTACGTCCTGTGCACAGGGGACAAATCGTGAGCAACTAAAAATACTGATAAAACAAATGACACAAAATCAAATGGTGGATGTATGGCGGATCCTCAATCCGAGGGCCCGCGACTACACGTTTTTCTCACCTGTGCATGGGACGTACTCGAGGATCGACTATGCCCTCGTCGACCACAGACTTCTGGAGAGTGTGATAGAAGCAAGGTGTGAGATCATGACGTTATCAGACCACGCCCCTATAACCTTAAAAATAAAAACTTCTATACAAAAAGACACACCACCAGAATGGAGATTGGATGAGAGTCTGTTGGGGGACGAGGAGGTAGCGGAGAGGATACAGAAAGAGTTGGAATGTTATTTTCAGGAGAACGACAAGGAGGGTATCTCAAGAGCATCCCTTTGGGAGGCCCATAAAGCGTATATAAGGGGAATCTTTATTGTAGAAGGGGCAAGGAAAAACAAAATAAGAACGAGTAAATTAAAAACACTAAGGGAGGAGATATATCGGCTAGAACAGGAACATAAGTCACAGGGGCAAAAGAGGGAAATATTTCATAAGTTGAGTATAAGAAGGGATGAATATAGAGCTCTGGCGGAACAAGAAACTAAGAAATATATAGACCGGACAGAGAGAGAAAGATATGTCTGGGGAAACAAACCTAGTAAAAATTTGGCCAGAATGGTAAGAAAAAAGAAAACTAGGAATTTTATAGAAAAAATCAGAGACAGGAATGGTGACTTAGTATATGCGACAAATAAAATAGCAGAAGTATTCCGGGGCTACTATGAAGAACTTTACGATATCCAACAAAAGATCAGGTGCCCACGCGAAAAAACGGATAAGAGTAGGGAAATACTACAGTTAGCCAATCTCCCAAAATTAGAAGAAGAGGAGGTAGAAGAGATGGAAGGTTCAATAACGGAACAGGAAATAAGGGAGGCCTTAAAAAACACTCCTAAGGGGAAAAGTCCCGGGCCAGATGGCTTTACATCTGCCTACCTACAAAAGTTCAGTACCATCTTAATCCCCAGACTCTGCCAATACTTTAATGGCCTTGGAACTGACTATGAAATGAGTAGAGAGGCTTTAACAGCAACGATTACAGTGATCAAAAAAGAGGGAAAGGATAATACGACTTGCTCGGGTTATCGACCGATCTCACTCCTGAACGCAGATACGAAACTGTATGCAAAAATTTTAGCGGAAAGAATGAAGGGAGCGATGACAGCCATCATCCACCCAGACCAGGTAGGTTTTATACCTGGGAGGGAGGGAAAAGATAATGGTGTGAGGGCGCTCCTTCTCCTTGAGCAGATCAAAGAAAGTGGGACCCCCGGTCTATTCCTGTCGGTTGATGCTGAGAAAGCTTTCGACAGGGTAGACTGGGGATTCCTGATACAAACCCTAGAATTCATAGGAATAGGTCCAGGGATGATAAGGAGAATAAAAACCCTATATTTCCACCCATGTGCAAGGATCAAAATTAACGGATCCTTATCCGCTCCTTTTGAGATGAAAAATGGGACTAGGCAAGGATGCCCCCTATCCCCCCTCCTCTTTGTCCTAGCATTGGAACCCCTCCTGGCAATGGTCCGACAAAACCCAGAAATCTATGGGGTAGAAGTAGGCGAAGACGAGCATAAACTGTCAGCCTTTGCAGATGATTTATTATTCTACATAAGCAGCCCAAGAGTCACTCTCCCGAAGTTAATAGATACTTTAAAACAATATGGCGAGGTCTCAAACTTTAAAATGAATACAACAAAAACTGAGATTTTGAATATTAATATCCACAAAGACGAAGAACTATATTTGCGGAAGAAATTTAATTTCTCCTGGCAAAGAGAGATAAAGTATTTGGGTATAAAAATGGCAAATACTTTGAAAAAAATATATAGAATAAACTTTATCCCCCTTCTCGACGAAATTAAAAGAGAAATTAAAACTATATACAATAGACCAATATCGTGGTTTGGGAGGATAAATGTGGTAAAAATGGTACTTATCCCCAAAATTTTGTATAAATTCCAAATGGTCCCAATTTATTTGCCTCCGTCTTATATTAAAATAATTAACTCCCTTCTAATGAAATACATATGGAACAATAAAAAACACAGAGTCTCTGCCCAAATTCTAAAACGAACCAAGAAAAAAGGCGGCCTGGCTGTACCTGACATTAGATTATACTACAACGCTTCGGTCCTCACACGGGTCATAGAATGGGCTAAAGAGTCACAGGATAAAAGGTGGATAAGTATTGAATGCACCTTAGCGAGGGCACAGTTAGGGAGATTAATCTGGAACCCCCCACATTGTAGAACCCTACACACGTCAACACACGCAATTACACATAACGCTTTAAGGATATGGGATCGATTACACAAACAATTAAAAACTAAATTCAACTCACCCCTTATAGATTTGAAAGAAAACGAATATTTTGCACCTGGGACTAAAGAGGTAGGTGGTAAGTGGATTAAAAATAGAACACAGTTAAAAGACATAACACTAGAGGGCAAAATTATGACCCTTCACGAAATCAGGATTGAAATGGAGGCACTCAGCGAGTGGAGATACCTTCAGTTGGTGTCATTCGTTAAGTGCCTCCCACACCCATTGAGGTCACGAGAGGAGTACACTACACTGGAACAGATGTGCAGTACCGAAAGCTCAAAAGGAAATATCTCCAAAGTATATAAATATTTGCAGAAAATAGACGAGTCAGATACGCTAAACTACATACAGAAATGGGAGAGAGACCTAGGAGTTCCAAGGGGGAAGACGACCATAGGGAGAATCCTTAATTTGACTCATACTTCGGCGGTTGATGTAAAAACCGCCGAGATGAACTTCAAGTGTCTGACAGGATGGTACACTACCCCAGATAAAATGGCCAAATTCGGAGTAGGGGAGTCAGAGGAATGTTGGAGAGGATGTGAGGCAAGAGGAACGATGGCCCACCTGTGGTGGGACTGCGTAAAAATCAAAACGTTCTGGGGAAAAGTTTTGGCTTTGATAAAAGAGATAACTAAAAAAGAATTGGAAAATAATCCCTGGATAGTCCTCTTTCATGGGGGAGAAACGCCAGTGAACGATTATAGGGGATCACTAATTCCGCATTTGTTGAACTCTGCGAAACGATTGATACCCCTAAAATGGAGAAACCCGGTAAGCCCGCAAATATGGGAGTGGATCGACTCTGTAGAGGGTACTTATAGGAGGGAGAAAGTAAAATACGGTGGCGAAAAGAACAAGGCAGGAAATAAGGATATCTGGGAAACATGGATTGATTTTAAAAAGTCTCGGAAATACGCAGAAAATATGAGAGAGGAATAAGAATGCAGCAATACAGGAAATAAAAATACTAGGTGGAGTCGGGAGATGGTCCGGGAGGGGTGGGAAGGGTAGTGGGGGGGGGGGAGGGGAGGGAAGGGACTGGGATGGGGTGATGTGCCACGTTATCACGTAATGATAGCATGTTGGACCTCGTATATATGAGGAACGCTCTAGCCCGTTTAAATTGTTAAAGGGCTGAAAGAAGATATGCTTAAAAAAAAAAAAAAAAAATCAAACAATAAGCAAATAGCAGAATAACAAATATAGAATCAAGCAAAAAAAAAATAAAAAATAAATAAACTACCACAAATGATGCTATACCTGAAATAGAGACGGAATTATGAATAAAATCATGAGCAGGTCTCTTGCTGTGGTTATGTCTGACGTGGAAAAAAAAAAAAAAAAAAAAGACAGCTCTCATAGGAAAACATTGATTTTCACACATAATGCGCCATGTGCTCCCAATGTCGGAGCGTTTGTCGTACCAGTGTGAACCCGGCCTTAGACTAAAGAATGGATCGTAATTTGTGCGGTTCAGCAGGTTCAGTTCTCACTTCTACCTATTGATTGACTTCTCATGAATGGCCCTGCTTGAAAATTTCCATGTAATCAGCACTTGAAGCCAATCGACTACAGTGCAGATTAGTGTGTTTTGATGGTGGGGGATTCCTGCTGTCCGAATACCTTGACCCCATGGGGAGGATTCTTGCATCTGCATTGAATGTGTGGATGGGGAAATTGGGTCAGTTTTTTCATTCAACCCACTGGCTGAAATATTAAAACAAACCCATGTATGGCCAGCTTAAGGCTTCATGCTTATGGATGAGTCTAGGCTCATACCGTATATACTTTGCATACATTTCCCAGTGCTTTCCCATGCCACCTGTGATTCTTCGAGAACTAGAAAGTACCAAGAAATGTATGCTAAACATAAAATGCTTATAAAGGGTCCATATGAACGAAGTGCTTATTTTTGTTTGAAAACAAACTGCTGCATGTTAAACATTATCTTACATTATTTTCCTTGTTTCTAGATGTTTCCAGTGGGAATAAACTTCGAATGATGCTACAGAAACGAGAAGGTATGTGAGAAGTAAACAAGAACATAAGAGAAGCGTATGCATTAATTAACCACATAAATACATGGCATTTTCACCCTCTTCCTGCTCAATACAGGGCATTTTCACCCCCTTTCTGCTTCCGGACAATTTTCAGTTTTCAGCATGGTAACACTTTGAATGACAATTGCGCGGTCATGCAACACTGTCCCCACAAATATAGCTTTCTTTTGGTGGTATTTGATCACCTCTGCGGTTTTTATTTCTTGCGCTATAAATAAAAGAAGAGTGACAAGTTTGAAAAAAAACACAATATTTTTTACTTTTTGCTATTTTTTCCTCAGTCTAGGCCGCTGTGTATTTTTCTACATATTCTTTAAAAAAAAAAAAAACACAATAAGCGTATTTTGATTGGTTTATAACGTCTACAAAATAGGGGATAGATTTATAGCATTTTTATTATTTTTTTTACTAGTAATGACGGCGATCTGTGATTTTTATCATGACTGTGACATTGCAGCAGACATATCGGACACTTTTGACACTATTTTGGGACCATTCACATTTACACAGCGATCAGTGCTATAAAAATGCATTGATTACTATATAAATGTCACTGGCAGGGAAAGGGTTAACACTAGGGGCTACCAAGGGGTAAAATGTGTTACCTAGGGAGTGATTCTAACTGTAGGGGAAGGGGACATACAAGGGGAGGAGACCAATTGGTGTTCCTCTGTACTGGAAACACGCCATCGGTCTCCTCTCACCTGACGGTCCTGCTCTGTTATCGGGCAATCGTGGGTGCTCGGCAGATATCGCGGCCGCCGGGCACGTGCATCAGCTCCCGAGTAAAGCTGCTGCCGCTCGTGCACCCCCTAGCGGGCCGGCAAGCTGAGGACGTCATATGACGCCTACCAAGGGTGGGAGATCCCTCCTGCAGACGTCATTTGACGATGGCTGGGATGGGAAGTGAATCAAAAAAGGAAAAGCAAAGACAGGGTGGACCGATGGACGGCATTGTTTGTAACAGAGTTTCCTTTTTTTTCTCTTTCATTTCCTTTTCACTCTTTTTATTGTCCATATTGTGTACTCAGTGTGGTCATAGTTAAGGATGAGCTGAACACCCCCTCAGTTTGGTTCGCACCAGAACTTGCGAACAGGCAAAAAGAATTGTTCGAACACGCGAACACCGTTAAAGTCTATGGGACACGAACAAGAAAAAACAAAAGTGCTAATTTTAAAGGCTTATATGCATGGTATTGTCATAAAAGTGTTTGGGGACCTGGGTCCTGCCCCAGAGGACATGTATCAATGCAAAAAAAGTTTTAAAAACTGCCATTTTTCAGGAGCAGTGGTTTTAATAATGCTTAAAGTGAAACAATAAAAGTGAAATATTCCTTTAAATGTTGTACCTGGGGGTAGTAGGCCTGTAAAGTGGCACATGTTTCACATGTTTAGAACAGTTCCACAGCAAAATGAAATTTCTAAATGAAAAAAAGTAATTTAAAACTACTCGTGGCTGTAATGAATTGTCGAGTCTCTGCAATACAGATAAAACTCATTGAACAAAACGGCATGGGTTCCCCCCCAGTCCATTACCAGGCCCTTTGGGTCTGGTATGAATATTAGGCGGAACCCCTAACCAAAATTTAAAAAAAAATTATTTGCGTGGGGGTCCCTCCAAATTCCATACCAGGCCCTTCAGGTCTGATATGGATATTAAGAGGAACCCTGCGTCAATTTTGTTTTTAAAAATGGCGTAGGGGGTCCCCCTCAAAATCCCTACCAGACCCTTCAGGTCTGGTAGGGATTTTAAGGGGAACCCTGCGCCAAAAATAAAATGGTGTAGGGGTCCCCTCACAAATCCATACCAGTCCCTTATCCGAGCACACTTGGCAGGCCACAAGAAAAGAGGGGGGGGGAGTGCCCCCCTCCTGAACCGTGCCAGGCCACATGCTCTTAACATGGGGGGATGGGTGCTTTGGGGCAGGGGAAGCTCTGCACCCCCCACCCCAAAGCACCTTGTCCCCATGTTGATGGGGACAAGGGCCTCATCCCCACAACCCTTGTCCAGTGGTTTCATTGTGGTACCATTTCACCAAAAATGTGTCAAAATGGAAAAAAGACAGGAGACTTATACGCATGACCCGGCCCCCTCTGACATCCCCGGGGTGCCCTGTAGTGTCAGAGGGGGCGGGGTCACCCATTTAGATCACCAGATGGCCCCGCCCTCAGCTATATAACAGCTTTCAAAGCTATATAACAGCTGTCACAGCGGGAGACGTGTCACTCGGAGGGAGCCGCCCATGGAGGCAGCGTTATTTAAAAAAATATAAAAATCTGCGCTATCCAAATAATAAGCAGCCACAAACAATCTAGTGAAACAAGAAAGTGGTACAATATGCAAAAACTATTTTGTGGCGCTAAAATAAAAAGTGATGTGGTAATAATAGTCTGTGTCAACACCAATTGACAGTGTAGTCAAGTGAAAAGTCCATGTATGATGAGATAACAATAAATTGTTAAAAATAAACTGTTGATGGATGAGTAATCAAATGAATAATTCCAAACACCATGGTGAATCAAAGTAAATGAATAGTGAAAATAACCACCACCAGAAGCGGAGGCTTACCAGAGGTATTGAACCCAAATAAGCATACGCCTAAAGGCTCAATATAAGCTGAATGTAAATGGATGAAGACCACATCAACCGGATCTGGATATGGAGTTGGGAGGATATCCTGAAGACATCACGTACATAAGCACAAGGGGGAATATCGTCAACTCAAACGATCAGACCGTATCCAAAGTGCATAAAGAAAAACGAAGGCACATAGTGTGATACCGTAACAATGTTGAAATTTAATAACGGTTAAAAACACTTACAGTTTTGCTGTATAAAAAGGACATCAATAAAACGTGGCGCATGGCAGCAGCAGAGTCCGACGCGTTTCGCAATAGTTTGCATCATCTGGGGTTGATGCAAACTATTGCGAAACGCGTCGGGCTCTGCTGCTGCCATGCGCAACGTTTTATTGATGTCCTTTTTATACAGCAAAACTGTAAGTGTTTTTAACCGTTATTAAATTTCAACATTGTTACGGTATCACACTAACGGTTAAAAACAAAGGGCCTGGTAATGGACTGGGGGGGGGGGCGGGGACCCATGCCATTTTTTTAAATTACTTTTTCCTGTATTGCAGAGACCTGACAATTCATTACAGCCACAATCAGTTCTAAATTAAAATGTTTCCTTTAGAAATGTCATTTTGCTGTGGGACTGTTCTAAACACTGGAAAATTGTGTCACTTTACAGGCATACTATAGACACCCCCCAGATACAAAATTTAAAGGAATATTTCACTTTTATTGTTTCACTTTAAGCATTATTAAAATCACTGCTCCCGAAAAAACTTTAGTATTTAAAACTCTTTTTTGCATTGATACATGTCCCCCGGGGCCAATAGAAAGGACAAGGAGAGGAGAGGTAGAAGAAATTATAGGTGGAGAGCTGCTATTTGAGAGTTTTCCAAGCATTTTTCTGCTCAAGTCAGGCATTTCTATTGAAGTCTATGGGCCCAAAAATGCTTGTAATCTGCCAAAAAAAAACTTTTTTTTTTGCTCATGACAATGACCCAAAACATTCTGCCAAGGCAACAAAGGAGTGGATCAAGAAGAAGCATATTAAGGCCATGGAGTGGCCTAGCCAGTCTCCATACCTTAATCCAATAGAAAATGTTTTGCTTGGGGATCAAATACTTATTTTACTCACTGAATTGTAACTCAATTTATAACATCTGTAACGTGTTTTTCTGGATTTTATGAGATTTGCATGTGACTTAACTGGTCCTACTCTCATCGACTTACTCTGCCTTGGAAGATCCAATGTTTACAGCACTAAAGGAAGAGGTTTAGGTGCTGAGCTAGTAACCTATTGCCATAAAACTGAAGTGTTCTACAGAGACATTCCAAATGCTGTCAACGTGCATAATAGGACAGACAGACCAAAGCCACCGAAGAAGATCCACTCTTGTTTGATAGGAACAATATTTCTCTGTTTCCTAGTAACGTTGTCCCTTCTCATTATCTATTAGGGGATTTGTATTCTAAATTCCTTATCTCTTCTATTTCTACTTTATCTAGCTGCATCAAAGGAACCAGCCAAGACCATTGTGGCTGTAGAGGGAAACAAAGCCAATGAGTTTTTAAACACATTAAAGCGTTCCAAACGCCAGCTTTGGGACCGGTCTCGACCTGAAGTGCAGCAATGGTACCAGCAATTCCTCTACATGGGCTTTGATGAAACTGTAAGTGGTGTCAAGTACTGCCATTCAAAATGTTAAAATTAGGGATGGTCCTGATGTTCGACTCGAACGTAAATTTGGCTTGAACATTGTGTGTTCATTTGTTTGCAGACGAACCGAACATATGGGGCCTTCGCACAAATTAGAGAGCCGCAGTGCATTGATGGCTGCTGATTGGCCACAGCATGCACCTGACTTGCATGCTTTGGCCAATCACAGCTCTATCTCCTGTGAGAGCCATGATTGGCCAAAGACAGGGTGCCTTTGGCCAATTATGGCTCAGGGAGCCAAGTCCACACTCCACACTATATTAGGCTGCTTACAGCGGCCGTATGCGGGGTGATACATGGAGATTGAGAAAATTTGAGCTAGATTAGGCAGGTTAGTTAGTGGCGTGCAGGCAGTTTAGTGTGTGCATGCATATACCATGTTTTTTATATAATACACACAGTGCATTCAGTGTAGACTACATATACAGTGTAGGCATTTTAGTGTGTATAATTTATACATGCGTATATATATATATATATATACACACAGTGCAGAGTATATAATACAGTGCATTGAAGTGGTTAGGTGGAACCCTATGACAAAATTAAGGAAAAAAAACAGCGTGAGGTCCCCCCCTCCAAAATCTATACCAGGCCCTTTGGGTCTGGCATGGATTTTAAGATGAACTCTATGGCAAAAATGTAAATAAAAAAAATTGGCGTGGGGTCACCGCCAAAAGCCATACCAGACCCTTATCCGAGCAAGCAGCTTGGCAGGCCAGGAAAGAGGGGGGGGGCACGACGATGAGCAAGCACCCCCCCTCCTGAACCATACCAGGCCGCTTGCCTTCAACATGAGGAGAGTGCTTTGGGGTCCCCTTTAACAAGGTGACATATCCGAGTAACCCTGACATTAGGTGATGTCAGAGGGGGTGGGGTCATCCAGTTATGTCAGCGGGTGGCTCGCTCTTGCCTATATAACAGCTGTCAAAGCCAAAAGACAGCAGTTGGCGGAAGGCCTCTCATGGAGGCTGAGTATTTTCATTTTTTTTTCTATTTTTCGGGTCCGTCGGGCGACTTGATTGAAGATATATGAACATCACCGGACACAATTCCCCCCAATAATGGAATCGTCAAAAACGGTCTATTGTGGTTTTTACTTTTTGACACCTTTACATTTTTGACAAAGGCTTGATTATGTCAAAAGGAAAGATTAAGGCAAAAAGAATAGCTGGCGTTATAGTAACAAGGAGAGGCAGGATGAGTGCAATGCTATACAAAGAGAGGGGAGGAAGCAGCGGTCAATGATCTATGAGCCCTGGCTGAATGACAGTATAATTGGTCACTGTATAGTAGCAGGCGCTTTTTACCCAGGGACTACTTAACTGTATTGAGACACTGATATATATATATATATATATATATATATATATGTACCTGGAACAGAGAATAGAACAATAGTTGCTATAGTGGATTTTAAAAGATGCAGGCCTGTCATGCAGATTCTCTAGCAATCAATATGTGCAGTCAGTGATCCAGAACAAGAAAATAAATGACTTTTCTTAGCTGCTTACTTGTTACAGGTCAATAACTCTAAAGATATTAGCAACAGGGAAAAAGGCCATTTGTGCTGCTTGTTCCAACACCTTGACATGTTATGCATTATAGCGACGCTGGGGTAGTACTTCCTGGGAAGTATACAAGTCTAGAAACAATTTAAATGTATTAAGTTTAAATAATTAATCCACTCACAATGGATATGTTATTTACTGGTATGTATTGAAGATTTAAACCACCTGTCAAAGTTTGAATTTAGATACTCTAACACACAAAGACTTCACTGGTGACTTTTCTCTTTATTCCAGAAATATGAAGATGACATGTCTTACTGGATGAACCAAGGACGTGCTGGTGACGAATACTATGGCGGCTTTCACCAACACCATTATGATGAAGATGCAGCTATAGGCCCTCGCAATCCAAATACCTTCAGGCATGGAGCTGGAGTGAATTATGATGATTATTAGAAGTCAGCTATGCTTGAAAGTTTAGAACAAAAAGGACATTCAATATATGGACAACTAGAAAAAGTGCATTCTAGTAGACTGGCAATTGAGGAGAATATATATAATAAAAAAAAACTGAAATACCCCTTTGCATTCTCCTGCTGTGGTCCTGTCAACACCTTAAAATGTACCAAGACTTAAAATCAGTTTTCTAGTATATTTGGCATTATACCCCACTATATACACACACACTTTTATTAAGCTAATCTTTTTTTCATTTCCAATCTGTAGATCCTGTCAGTAATGAGGCATACGTGATAGGAAGCCCCAAGCCAGCTTGTTGACAATGTTGCCGCTAATTGAAAGGCAGAAGCTTAACATTGTCATCTTCAACAAGGCTGTTCTGTTACTGGCAGGATCTCTAGATAAACTTTGACAAAAAAAATAGATTAAAAAGGATTGTATACAGCAAGACAGATTTGGGGTTCATACACTCAATGGTTATATTTAGCAGTGCTAAATAATGTTTATACATGCAATTCTATTTTAGAAAAAGGCATTGATGCATAAATACAAATCAGTCATTACATATTTCTTATGTTACCTTAATAAAGTTTTAAAATTTGAAATTAAAATGAGACATCTGTTATGAAATGTGTATTTTTTTCCCCCCATTGACTATTAAAATTCACGCATAGGACTCACCTATACAAATGATCTTTACAGTATCCTGAAACCTATATCTACTAATAAACAATACGTATAGCGAGCCTATCCTCAGCCTAAAATGCCAGTATTACACAGGGAAGAATAACTTGTCATACACTTCAAAATTGAAAAAATTGTGAGGCAACACATTCACTGTAAACGTTAAAGCAAGTTTTGCCTGGAGAAACAGATTTTGGGCAGGTTCACACCACAAAAATGCACTTCAGATCCATTCCAAATGCATTTCTGCACGTGCATTTTTGATGCATTTCCAGATGCGTGCCAGTGGTAAAACAGACGAAAAAGTCTGTTCTACCACTATAACAGCGATGGCAAACCTTGGCACTCCAGATGTTTTGGAACTACATTTCCCATGATGCTCAACTACACTGCAGAGTGCATGAGCATCATGGTAAAAGTAGTTCCAAAACATCTGGGGTGCCCAGGTTCGCCCTCACTGTACTTTACTAAGGGCTAGTAAGTTTTTTGATGCATTCCAGCGCGTTTTACTTTTTTTTTTTACAGAACTGACCACACTGTTGTGAACTTTGCCATTGGAAACCACATAACCTACTTTCCATGCGCCTTAGATGCAGAACAAAAATGCACTGGACTGCACACCAGTTTGAGCACCTTTGAGAAAAAAGCACTGAAAACATAAAAACGGATACAAAAATGGTGACTATTGGCACTCCAGGGACTTTTTTTTTTAGAAAAGGTTTGTCACTCATCTCACAGAAGTCTTAAATAAGGCATTGTTTTTTTTTTTTTTATAGATTTTGTTAATAGATTAATTTTATACCTGACCGCAGATAACAGAATATCCTTATGCAACACATTACAGAGTGCCTTCAAACTTCAAGACCGTTAAGTATACAACATACACTGTGTATTAGGCATTTAAGCAGTTTTATTTTTAACCACTTCAGCCCCTGAAGATTTTCCCCTCAATGACCAGGCCATTTTTTTGCGATACGGCACTGCATCGCTTTAACTGACAATTGCGCGGTCGTACAACAAAATTAACTCCCCCCCCCCACAAATAGAGCTTTTTGGTGGTATTTGATCATCTCTGTGGTTTTTATTTTTTGCACTATAAACAGCAAAAAAAGACAATTTTGAAAAAAATATATATTTTTGTACTTTTTGCTATAATAAATATCAAATCGTTTTGAAAAAAAAGCAATTTGTCAGTTTAGGCCGATATGTATTCTTACACATATTTTTGGTGAAAAAAAAAAAAAAAAAATCGCAATAAGCGTTTGATCAAACAGCGATCAGTGCTATAAAAATGCATCGATTACTGTATAAAATGTCACTGGCAGGGAAATGGTTAACACTAGGGGATCAAGGGGTTACCTGCGTTCCCTGGTGTGTGTTCTAACTGTAGGGGATGGGAGCGACTGGAGGAAATTACAGATAGTGGTTCCTAGCTATTAGGAACACATGTTCCCTGTTCTGCCTCTCATGCCCACAATCGCTGACCATGTGCATCGGCACCCCCGAAGTGCAGCGGGCGCACGCCTGCTATCCTGCTTAAAAGGGGCCTACGAAAAAGGTGAACTTACCCTTTAACCAGACACATTTTCTGGAAGTGTTTCCACTTTGTTTAAATCTCACTAGTGGGGCTTACATTTGGACTGGTCGTTACAATTTGAAAGCTTGCTCATGCTAGGGACCCGACCTACTAAAAAAAGGGTGAATAAAAAAGGTAAACCTGTGAACATTTTTTTTTTTTTTTCAAAAAATAACAGAAACCCCATGCACTACTGTTGTTCTTCCCTCTCACTTTGCCTTGACTGGCAACACGCTGAGGTCAGATCATGCCTGCATATTTTAATGACGGCAAACGGCGTGTTAATAAAATGGGAAACCACATTTAAAAAAATAGTGTAAAACGAGCCCCAAACAGTAGATATTTTTATTAAAATAGCATTTTCAACCACCATAAACTGATAATACTTTATTTTTTATCCAAGAGTACACATAACAACACAATAGTGATTTCAAATAATCTTAATAGCTGCTTTTAAATTCAAATTTACAGCTCAGTGAAACCTTGAGGAAAATAAAAAATATCTTTACAGTTAAAAAAAAAGAAAATACAAAAAAAACAAAAAAACAAAAAACAAATAAAGCTTTCTGACATAAATTTTAATTTTTCATCCCATTACTCTTCAAGGGATTTACCTTTTATCAATAATATTTCAGAGAGACTCCACTGGCATCGTTACCTCCATTTTATGCATAGAATACATCTAAAGTTTTAAAGTACCCATCATACTATCATTACACATAAATAATGTTTATTTCTGTTATCATTTTAGCTTAAAAAAGAAACCATTTATTTGAACTCGTACTTGGCAGGGTCTTAAAGACTGAATGACGATGCTTAGCTGGCCCCACCGATGGCAACAGGACTGACCTGTCCAGAGACAGTAGTCAAAAACAGTCAAAGCAAGATATATAAAATGTGGAGACTTCCATGTGTTCTACACTACTGTACATAGAAAGACAAATTTTAAAAAGTGCAAGGCAATATCTGCAGTTCTCAATGTTATTAGGCACATCCATTCCTTTAAAGCAAGCTTTGTAGGGAAATTCCAGTTTTTTTTCTTCATGATGCCCTCTCAGAAGTCTATTTTTCTCTTAGAAAAGGAACAAACGGGAGAGGCAGAACAAAAATTACATCTTGTAAACCATCAAGAGATCCTAGTTTTGTTTATGGAGTGTTCAGCTGTGTCGCATCCTGCTTTTTTTTATCCTTGCAGGTTTAGGCTTGGGGATATACTGATTGTTTTCTTGGTATTCAAGTTCCTTCCTAAAGTAGTGGATGGTTTTGTTCAAGCCTTCCTCCAGTGGAACCTACAGAGAGGGGACCAATACATTTCCATGATTTACAGCTTTTATCACATCTTCTTTTTGAGGGCATTTTGACAATTTTATGAACAAATGTCTACAGGAAAAATATCAGAACAATAAAGTTTCAGGTCTTTAAGAACTTGTTCTGCCACAGTAGGAAAGTACTGAGACCAAGTATGAAGATTGGGAGTTCTGACTTCACTGGCTGCATACTTGCTCCTGAACATTAAAGCCAGTGGATAACCATGCCTGCCAAACAGCCATCATTCTCATAAAAGGTCAGTGCTTGGAGCCGCCAGATCTTTTAGTTTTCCTAAAAATATTGCTATGGTAAAATACAAAAACTTTTCTATTCCATAAAAAAAACAAAAAAAATAGGATTTTTTGTACTCACCGTAAAATCCTTTTCTCTGAAGTCCATGGACGGACACAGCTCCTTAAATCTTGACAAGTGGGTTATGTTCCCTGTTTACAGGAGAGGACTAGGCAGAAACATGTTAAATAGTTAAATACATGTTACATTAACAGAGTTGAACAGCCCCGCCCAGGGGGCGGTCCCTCCAGACATAACCCTCCTCACTGCAGCTTGCAGCCTCAGTTCGTAACAAGCAGTACAAACCTAAAAAGGAGGGGTGGGAGCTGTGTCCGTCCATGGACTTCAGAGAAAAGGATTTTACGGTGAGTACAAAAAATCCTATTTTCTCTTATCGTCCATGGACGGACACAGCTCCTTAAATCTTGACAAGTGGGACGTCCCCAAGCAGTGTCAAAAAACGAGGGGTGGGAAATATATCAGTAAAAACAATTTTAACTTCACCCCAAAACAAGCAGAGCTCCTCAACGGAGGAGGTGCAACTTTAAACAGCCGCCGGCAAAAACTAGCGGCTGAAAAAAACATCATAAGATGCACTCACAGCAACCATGTAAATTCTGGAAAAAGCGTGAACGGACGAGCAAATCGCCGCCTCGCACACCTGTGAGACCGACGCATGATGTCGGGAAAAAAAAAAAAAAAAAAAACCCAGGAAGCACCAATTGCCCTGGTCGAAAGTGCCGTGACCGGAAAAGGGGGGCCCGCCCTTAGGAGCATAGGCCTGTATGACGGCCTGCCCGATCCACCGAGAAATGGTGGTCGACGAGACCGCCAGGCCCTTTTGTGGACCAGACACCGACACAAAAGAGAGTCAGAAGCTCCGAAATGGAGCCGTAGTAGGCTGGTATACCCGCAAAGCGCGTACCACGCCTAAAGTATGAAAGGCCGAAACCTCCTTCGGAAGAAGGGAAGGTCGCGGGCGCACCATCACCTAATCCTTATGGGGGATCAAGCATGGCGGCTTGCAAGACAAGACCGCCAACTCAGAAACCCCTCTAACAGAGGTAAAGGCCACTAAAGGGGCCACCTTCTGAGATAGTGTCAAGAGAAAATCTCTCTGATGTTTCCAAAAGGAAGGTTCCTGAAGAACCGAGAGCACCAGAGTCAAAACTCATGGGGGAAGAGATGGGCCAAGAGGGGAAAGTATATGACAAACCCCTTGCACACAAAAAAAGGGGACCCACCAGGGAACGGGCCGCAAAAAGGCCACTAAAAACACAGCCAAGGCTGAAATCTGCCCCCAAACGGTGCTTTAAGCAATTTTTAGAACCAATCCAAGCTTTAAAAACAGCAGGACCCTGGACATTGAAAGTACGCCCGTGGACGTCACTCCATCCCTTCGCACCAAGAGAGGTGCGACGGTAGATCCTCCGGAAGAAGACTACGGTGCCCTGTTGAGATGACCGAGTCAGACAGACCCTGGTCACCTAAAGTCTGGCTTCCAATAACCATGTTAAGCAAGTCAGTGACTGTACAACAGGAGGAAGTATGGGACCTTGAGACAGGAACCTCCTGCCCTGGCAATCGCCAGGGTGCCTCCGCTACCAGGCGCCCGATATCAGCGTACCAAGGACGCCGAGATTAATCTGGAGCGATTAGAATCATCGGGATCTCCTCAGCATCCACTCTGTGGAGCGGCCGAGGAAGCAACTACCATGGAGGAATGGCAAAAAATCACCGATACAGACAACACAGGGCCACCAGCGCGACTGACGCGTCTGTACAAGATCACTAGACCTGGCCACTAACTGACACCCTTGCGGCGGAGACAAGCTGCCAGGAGATCCATGCCATGTGAGGCTCACCTCCTGCAAGGGAGCCGAAACACCCCAAAGCACAAAGACCAGTCGCCCTGGTCCAGCATCTGGCGACTCCAGTAGTCTGCCTGCCGGCATACCTGATGGTAGACTGAAGCCACGGCCGTGGCGTTGTCCGGCTGAAACCAGATTGGTCGACCACAAGGAGAAGCATAGCCTGATCGCCTAAAATAGTAGGACAATGAACAGTAGACAGCACCTGGTATTCCCAGGCGGTCTTCCACCAGGCACTAGCCAGGCCCGACCCTGGGTAGCTACCGAGACCAGACACATTCAAGGAGGTGTGGTCATAGGTCCACGCAAGTCCAGCGACTCAGGGCCGACTGGACCCCCCAGTTTTGTGAACCTCCAGGTTCACAACCCGTGAGCTGGCATTCGTCGTAAACACCGACCACTGGAAGGAAGGAACAACTTCCCGGACCGAAGAGTCGGGAATCTCTGTCACCAACTCAGAGAGACTCTGACTAGGTGGCGCACAGGAATCTAATGATTTCAGAGACAAGAGATTTTTACCACCTGGACAGTAGTTCCACTGGAAAACCAGGGTGTGGAACTGGGCATACAGTACCACCTTGAAGGAGGCTACCCACAGACCCTGAACCAGCAGGCGCCCGGAGAGAAGACCGATTGCGTGATGCCAATACCTTCTCCGCAGACTGAAGAGTCTGCAATTTCTCCAGGGGAAGAAGGACCTTTGCCACTGAGGAGTCTGGATCAACACTAGATACTCCAACGCTGAGTCGGAACCTAGCATGCCCATAATTTGAACCCTGGGTCGCACACATGTAGGGCAGGCTTGCTGCCACTGAGCTACACTTTCTGGCCTAAACGTCTAACATCCACCCGAATCTTCGGAGGGTCTGAATGGGAATAACCCATCCACTAGGTCGGAGACAGAAGCTGCTCTCAGAAGAAAGTCGTCAAAGTAGCCAATGAGGCAAAGCCTCGCTGACCCAACAAAATTCAAATAAGTGCGAGCTCCTAGCTGAAAACCCATGGTGCTGACGCCAGATCAAAAGGGAGGGCCACAGGCTGACAGAGACCCTTCTCTCATCACGAAGCACAGAAAAAAACACTGTGACATGTGCAAAACGGGACATGCATGTATGCGTCCCTGATGTCCGAGGACGTCAGGACATCCCCCGGATGAAGCGCAGCTACCACCGAACAAATGGATTCCATGCGGAACTACCCGACGTTCACAAAGGTATTTAGGGCCTGAGGCCCATAGAAAACCCCAAAACTCTCGTCCTGCAGGAAAGGTAAAATTACCTTGCAGCTTAGCAAATCCCACACTGCCCAAGGCAGACCGACGTGCCGGGAGGGGAAGACACAAGGACAGAACTTTGTTCTGTGGATAGGAGGAAACCCTATCTAGTACTCCGAAGAGACCACCTCGCAGACCCACTAGTCGGAGAGCAGGGAGGTTTCACTGAATTGTGAACCTGCAAGCCGCCCCTCCCACCTAGAGACAGGGAGGGAAGGCTATATACATTGGCAGGATTTGGGTGCCGGCGTGATCGGCTTATGCACCCAGGGACAGATTAGTCCCCCAGCTGGGCCTTTGACGGCCTGGGAGGGTTGCCCCTAAATAATACACACACATAGTGTGTATGTATATTATGTAGGTGTATGCACACATGTCTTTGGAGGAAACCGGAGTACCCGGAGGAAACCCACACAGACACAGGGAGCGACAATGCAAGCTCCAGGCAGATTGGAGATTCGAACCAATGACTCTTTTGCTGCCAAGTAATGGAGTTAAGCACTACACCACCGTGTGCATAAAACCATTCTGAAACAGACGCCCTGGATAACAAGGGCGCAGCATTCAATGAAGCATCACAGACCTATATGAGGCCCTGGACCAGCTGGTCCGCTAGGCTAATAACCTCAGGAGAGAGTCGGTGCTCCTCCACTGTCTGGTGCAAAATGCTCACTCTGTGAGTTGTATACAGCACTAGGGGTCAGGACTACTCCAAGATGGCCGCCGAGCGTTCAGAACGCGGCCACAGGAAAAAGGCCAGCACAATGTAAGCTGCGCCATAGCGTGGCTACGACAAAATGGGCGCCAATGGGAGTTTTCAATGTAATTGAAAAATCTCCCAAAAAAAAAATAGCGCCAGCGACCACTGAGACCCCAGTGTAGTGGCCACAATAGGCCGCAAGCCAGACCCCAGCATGGTAAACATGGAACGGGTCAGTACTTCGGATCTTCTATCAGTCAGATCCATACAAGTAGGGGTTCCCGCCCGGCGGTGAGGGACTACAAAAGCCCTCAGTGGCTTTTCTCATTCCGCATCTCAGAAATTATCAAAGAAGGGCACAGAAGGAAAAAACCTACACAGCGGTCTGATTTGTGTGATCCAAAAAAGACCGAGCCCTTGGCGGAAACCCAGCTGCACTATGCAGCTTAGGAGAGTCCCTTGCAGCAGTAAAAAGCGCACCCATAAATGCCTTATTCTGCCTTTTTTTTTTTTTTTTTTTTTTTTTTTCAACTAGGTACCTAGTCCATGGCTCCATAACAGAGCATTCCCCAGGGGATAACGGGGGAAGGGGGCACTCTTTTACCGCCCGCCCGCAGTCCACCCCCACCCTGGCACAAACTGTGTCCAGGACTACAATAAAAACTCTGTGGGAATCACAGGTGCTAACACCTGCTGCCACCACCATACAAATAGACAAAAGCTCCTAGAGCCCTATTCAGGGCCTCTCACCCACTTGCTGCGCTGACCAGGGGTAACCAGGGGACTCCCTCAGGAGGAGACTGCCCAGCGCTGCCTGTGAGGAAAAGAACCGTGAGGTAACTTTTGCAGGGACCTGTGTTTAAACAGGAAAAGCCTCATAGGGCTGTTTTATTTAAGGATAAGACACAGATACAGCATAAAAAGCAAAACCGTTACAGGTGTCACCAATCAGTCAGCGTCTGCTGAAGTATAATCATAAACATCTGTGCTCATCACAGGGCTTTTTACCTCACAGGAAAGCCCAATACAACAAAAAAAAAAAAAAAAACACAGGCCAGATAACACAGTCCCCTCAGGAAGGCCCCCTCCCCCCTGACAGCGGCAATGTTAGCAATGCAGCAAGGGAAAGGAGCAGGGAAGTAAGGGGAAGGGACCCCCGAACCCCAGGAATGCCCAGCCGTACCAACCCACCGAAGCAGGAGGGACTGTACTTACCCGTCCGAGCGAGGACTCGCTGACGCATTCCTGACAGAACTACAACCGCAATGGAGGTAGCTGTCGGCCCGGTCCACTGTGATTGAGACAACACCACAGCTCAGTCATATGTGGACCTCGGAGCAAAGCTCACCGGCCACCTCAGGAGTCATGAGGTATGGCGTGGCAGACCAAGCCTCTTTGCAAAGGTGTGCCCACGCTTGCTGGTCGGACTGAGTAGACTACAAGGATCTATAATATCCAGCCTGTCTCTCAGCCAACAGTTGAAAGAAGATTCTTCAAGAAAAAGAAAAGTAAAATAAAATAAAATTTCTCCTCAGGGCGCTGGGCCCAAAGGGAGCCATACGTCCTTCTCCTTTGCTAGGCAGAACGAAACTGAGGCTGCAAGCTGCAGTGAGGAGGGTTATGTCTGGAGGGACCGCCCCCTGGGCGGGGCTGTTCAACTCTGTTAATGTAACATGTATTTAACTATTTAACATGTTTCTGCCTAGTCCTCTCCTGTAAACAGGGAACATAACCCACTTGTCAAGATTTAAGGAGCTGTGTCCGTCCATGGACGATAAGAGAAAAATGTAATTTGAAAGACTTAAAAGGTAATTTTAGGTAATAGATTTAAATGCCACTTCTAGTATAAGTAATCACATAACTTCTGTCCTCGGCTACTGTACATAATAAGTGGGAACGGAAACTGCAGGGGGATGTGACAGCAGGAGGGTGTCATGTCTTGGCAACTGGAGGGCAGGCTGTTCTTCCAACACAAAACGAAAATAAGCTCCTGCGCACGGGTGGACCGCCCAAAATTATTCAACATTCCACATGGAACACACCAACAGTGTAAAAAAAAACGGTACTAGAGGCCTTGCTGCCTTTCATGGACGGGGAGTGTCCTAGTAGAAAACGACAAGAGCAAAGAAAGAAAGGCGCACCAGCCTAGTGTATTACCGTTGACAGGTTTAATAGAATAAAACAATAGTAGAAAACTACTCTCAATAGTACTGAAATGGTAAGCTTATCAGCAACGTTGTGGTGGATACCCCTCAAACCGCACTCCAAAATAGGGGGGGGGGTGTAGAGGTGTGTCACTGCCAGCTAATGCGTTTCGGGGCGTCAAGGGCCTCTTCATCAGAGCTTAGCAGTGATGAAGAGGCCCTTGACGCCCCGAAACGCGCCAGCTGGCAGTGACGCACCTCTACATCCCCCCTATTTGAGTGCGGTGTAAGGGGTATCCAC
The DNA here is from genome assembly GCF_905171775.1 of Rana temporaria. Classification (NCBI taxonomy): domain Eukaryota; kingdom Metazoa; phylum Chordata; class Amphibia; order Anura; family Ranidae; genus Rana; species Rana temporaria. The sequence continues at coordinate 218,465,200 of NC_053490.1, forward strand.
CACAACGTTGCTGATAAGCTTACCATTTCAGTACTATTGTGAGTATTTTTCTACTATTGTTTTATTCTATTAAACCTGTCAACGGTAATACACTAGGCTGGTGCGCCTTTCTTTCTTTGCTCTTGTCGTGTTCTGTCACAGTCAGAAAACTAACCATGCCAGGACACATGTGCTTTTATGCCTAGCATGGTCAGTTTAAAATAGGATCACAAGGTATTTCACACAAATAAAGCAATGTAAAGAACATGATACTGTATCTGGTACAACAGGCATATATCAGGAATATGAAATATTGGGGTAACAAACACTTTAAGCATGGATACCAACTGCACATTGTGATCTTAGCGAACATTAGATCCTCCTTAGTGCAAGCCTAAATACAGATTTGACTCAAGCCTTAGTATGGGTTCTTGGGAAGTCTTGTGTCACCCAACATTTATTAGCAATTTCTGTCTCGAACAGATGGCACAGGAAATCTAAAAACAAGCAAGCAAGCAAGATATAGGTACAGCTTTTTTTGGTAGTTTCCGATAGAGCATGTAATGGTTTAACACCTGTCAAATTTGTTTGCGTCTGTTCAACTATAGAGATTTTTGTTCCCTTTCTATCCCAGACAAACTAGTAAAAAGTAAATGTCACCAGCAGGGACATGGACAGCAGTAAAACCTGACTTTCCCATTTTATTCAAAAAAGTTGGATAGGCTTTATATTAGAGTTCACCCGATATATTGGCCAATTTTTCGAATTTTTTAATTAAATCGGCATTGTTAAAAAGTTTGCTGCACAACATTTAGACAATCCTGTGAAATACTAGGAGAATATTGTCTGGTCAGATGAGAGCAAAATTGAACTCTTTGGATGCCATAACACACCATGTTGTGAAGGTCAAATGGTACTGCAAATCACCCCAAAAACACCACTATACCAACAGTGAAGTTTGGAGGTTAGAACATCACATCATGGTGTGGGGCCGTTTTTCAGCATATGGTACTGACAAACTTCATATCGTTGAAAGAAAGATAAATGGAAAAATGTACCAAAGAAAGCTTTGATAAAAATCTGCTGCCACCTCCTGGGATGATGAAGATGAAACAAGGGTGGACATTTCAGCAAGACAATGATCCCAAACACAAAGCCAAGGTAACTCTCAACCATTTTCAAAGAAAGAAAAGCTGTTAGAATGGCCCAACCAATCACCCAACTTGAACCCAATAGAAAAGCTATGAAAAAAACAAAAAGATCAGAGTTCATAGAAGAGGCCCATATAACCTTCAAGATTTGAAGACTGTTTGTGTGGAAGAATGGGCCAAAATCACACCTGAGCAATGCATGCCACTCGTTTCTCCATACAGGAGGCGTCTTAAAGCTGTCATTACAAACTAAGGGTTTTGTATGAAGTATTAAATACATTTCAGCTAGCATGAAAGCAAAACTTTTCCCTGTGTCACTTCATTTTATTACACATAAAACTCAATTTCTGAACAGTTTTGTTTCCTTGTATGCATGGATTGCATGGCTTGGAAATGTCATATCAATAGCACCTTTAGAAATATATTTACCCCAAAAAAATGGTGACACGTTCAATACCTTTTACCCGCTGTATATTTCTAAATGTAAGCAACTCCTTGTCAGTAATTTCAGAGAGAATAGCAGTATAAAAGCAAACTGAAGTCAAATATGTTGTGCTGTATGTAAATGCAGCATCAAACTTCTCACGTTCACCACAGGTATGGGAATGTCTACATACATATTTATGAATGTCAATCTATGATTCTGTTCTACATTTCACTTGCCATTCTTCACTAAATGGGGAAATGCTTCTTACAGGATCATATCTTAAATAAAATTCAAACAATTGACATTATAAAAAACAACCTGTGAGAGAAATACATTCACTCGGCAGAAGAAGCTGGCCCCATACATCCACTGTGCAGCGAAAACATGACAATGCACATACTGGGATACTGGTGGAGCATATGCACTCTAGGGTGGGGATACCGATACCATACACCTGCTCCTGAGTGGAAATACTGGTGCATCATACCTTCTCTGGGGTTAGGATACAGGCACCATACAACTGCAACAGGTAAGACTTGCACCTAAAAGTGGTTCTAAAAGGAAGAAGTTGTTTTTTTATCCTAATGCACTCTATTAAATATAGTGTGCAGCAGCCCCCCTAATACCTGAGCCCCATCTCCATCGAGAGATGTTGCACATGAATCTGTGAGTAGAACATGTTTGTTATTTAAAAAAAAAAAAACTAAAAAAAAAAAAAATGACTTTAATATCACTGAGGCTAAAGTCAGACAAAGGAAAGCACTCACCTGCAGTGTTTTGCCCAGTGAGGGAGCAACACTGCAAGTGTTTGCCAGTGTCTCTCATATAGGTAGCCTTAAAATGAGAAGTTATGTCTGCAGACAGACACTCATGCACAAACTCCTCAAGCAAGGATAGGGTACACACCTCCTCTTCCTCTGTTAACTATGCAGAAAGTGCAGCCACAGAGAAATCAGGTGGAAAAGCAATTTTCTTTCCTTCAACACAGATTGTGTTTATGGGGGAACGCCTCCCGCTAAGCTATTGTATTCTGACATCAGGTGGTTTCCCTGCTGTCAAAGTACAATGATCACTGTTGGCGGCTTTAGCCACCAGCAGTGATCACAGGAGAAAAACCAAATAGGCGGTTTGTACTGTTCAAGTCAAGAGACAGGTTAAAAAAAAAGCCAGAAAAGGGAGAGTGAAGTTCCTCTTTACATTTTGATATTGTGTCATTCAGTCTATTAAACGGAAAAATATACATTCCAGGTATACATACCACAGGTTCCCAACCAAGCAGAAGTTTGGCTTTTCTGATGTCTGGCTTTCGTCTTTGAGGATCATCTTGAGCTTCAGAAAGAAAGCTGATTTCCCCTCCACTACCTACAAGTCAAAAAAGATGTATATTACCACAAACACGGGTAATAAGGCATGACCATAGCATAGCACACACACAAGCTTTTATTTGCAAGTCCAATTTTATGAGGTTTTAAAGCCAGCCATGGATGGATCGAATCTCGGCCGGTTCAGCAGGGACCGGCCAAGAGTCGATCCGTCTATGGCCAGGCAGGATTTTTGGCATGCGATTACTGCCAATGACTATAGCGGCCAGCAGTAATAACTTGTTACTATGGCAGCAATAGATTCTTAAAGAATTACTGCCAGCTCACAGATTAGGAAATCTAATTAAACCCAGGCTCTGAGCTGGCGTGCAAAGGTACGACAGTGCTCAGAGTGGGGCATGGCTGTGCTGGGAAGCATTATGCTCCATCCCTAGCCCCAATCAACTGATGGTTGGGAGATTCCCCAGCCAAAGACTACAAAGAGGCCAGCGATAGCAGTGTTGTCACTTGATGGGTGGAGCTTAATAAAGGGCCTGAGAGACTAGTTTCCCATCAACTCCACCATACTTTTAGTTGACAGTGCATGGCAGTGGGCAGATTTGAAAGCCACTATTGGACCGAATAGCAGCTATGGATCTGCCCACTGTTTTGTGCTGCCAATCAAAAGTAAGGTGAACCTGATGGGAAACCAGTCTCTGTTCCCCATCAGGCTTCACCCACCCCTATTACAATACTTGGCCATGTGCCTTTCAGTGTAATGGATGCAATGGCCAGGGAGGGAGCACTGTGTCCCCATACTTGAGTGTGTCAAGTATGGGGACACAGACCTCAGAACAGGGCACCAACCAATTCATGTACCTACCCCTCATTAATCAGGGTGCCTGCAAAATTTGTAGACGCTATAACTTTTGGGCAAACCAATCTATATACGCTTATTACGATTTTTTTTTACCAAAAATATGAAGAATACATATAGGCCTAAACTGTTTGGGTTCAGCGTCGTATGACCGCACAATTGTCAGTTAAAGCCATGCAGTGCCTCATCGCAAAAAATGGCCTGGTCACTGAGCAGCCAAATCTTCCGGGGCTGAAGTGGTTAATCCCTGAATACAGTTTTACAACTTCTGCACACATCACAACTACCTAGTATATCCAGGTAAATGATAGCTTGTTAATTTTAGGATAAAATGGGTCTTCATTTTGGTTGTAAATGATAACGGTGTCTCCTATTTTTTTATATATAAAAAAGGCGAACTTTGATAAAATTATAATAGTAAAAAAAAAAAAAAAAAAAAAAAAAAGAAGTTTAACTTATTTGTAAAACCCTCATTTTCATGACAATAACACCAATATGTGGGGCAAAACAAACAATAGTGCACCTTTTCCTTCATCCTACTTAACCACTTAAGCCCCGGACCAATACGCTGTCTAAAGACCCAAGGTGTTTTTACAATTTGTCACTGCGCTGCTTTAACTGGTAATTGCGTGGTCATGCAATGTTGTACCGAAACGAAATTTGCGTCCTTTTCTTCCCACAAATAGAGCTTTCTTTTGATGGTATTTGATTGCCTATGCGATTTTTATTTTTTGCGATATAAACGGAAAAAGACCGAAAATTTTGAAAACAAAAGATTTTTCTTATAACAAAAAGTAAAAAATATCGAATAAACTAAATTTTAGTCAAACATTTAGGCCAAAATGTATTCAGTCACATGTCTTTTGTAAAAAAAAAAATCGCAATAAGCGTATATTTATTGGTTTTCGCAAAAATTATAGCGTCTACAAACTAGGGTACATTTTCTGGAATTTACACAACTTTTATTTTATGACTGCCTATCTCATTTCTTGAGGTGCTAAAATGGCAAGGCAGTACAAAACCCCCCCAAATGACCCCATTTTGGAAAGTAGACACCCCAGGGAAACTGCTGAGAGGCATGTTGAGTCCATTGAATATTTTTTTTTTTTGTCCCAAGTGATTGAATAATGACAAAAAAATAAAAATAAAAAAAAAAATTACAAAAAGTTGTCACTAAATGATATATTGCTCACACATGCCATGGTTATATGTGGAATTGCACCCCAAAATACATTCTGCTGCTTCTTCTGAGTACGGGGATACCACATGTGTGGGACTTTTTGGGAGCCTAGCCACGTACGGGACCCCGAAAACCAAGCACCGCCTTCAGCATTTCTAAGGGCGCAAATTTTTGATTTCACTCCTCACTACCTATCACAGTTTCGAAGGCCATAAAATGCCAAAATAGCACAAAACCCCCCCAAATGACCCCATTTTGGAAAGTAGACACCCCAAGCTATTTGCTGAGAGGCATGTCGAGTCCATGGAATATTTTATATTTTGACACAAGTTGCGGGAATATGACAAACTGATTTTTTTTTGCACAAAGTTGTCACTAAATGATATATTTCTCACACATGCCATGGTTATATGTGGAATTGCACCCCAAAATACATTCTGCTGCTTCTCCTGAGTACAGGGATACCACATGTGTGGGACTTTTTGGGAGCCTAGCCGCGTACGGGCCCCCGAAAACCAATCACCACCTTCAAGATTTCTAAGGGCATAAATTTTTGATTTCACTCCTCACTACCTATCATAGTTTTGAAGGCCATACAATGCCAAGATGGCACACAACCCCCCCAAATGACCCCATTTTGGAAAGAAGACACCCCAAGCTATTTGCTGAGAGGCATGTTGAGTCCATGGAATATTTAATTTTTTTTGCCCCAAGTGATTGAATATTGACCAAAAAAATAAATAAAAAATAAATTACAAAACGTTGTCACTAAATGATGTATTTCTCACACATGCCATGGTTATATGTGGTATTGCACCCCAAAATACATTCTGCTGCTTCTCCTGAGTACGGGGATACCACATGTGTGGGACTTTTTGGGAGCTTAGCCGCATACGGGACCCCGAAAACCAATCACCACCTTCAAGATTTCTAAGGACATACATTTTTGATTTCACTCACACAAATCTTGAAGGTGGTGATTGGTTTTCGGGGTCCCGTACGCGGCTAAGCTCCCAAAAAGTCCCACACATGTGGTATCTCCGTACTCAGGAGAAGCAGCAGAATGTATTTTGGGGTGCAATTCCACATATAACCATGGCATGTGTGAGAAATATATCATTTAGTGACAACGTTTTGTAATTTTTTTTTTTTTTGGTCAATATTCAATCACTTGGGGCAAAAAAATGTAATATTCCATGGACTGAACATGCCTCTCAGCAAATAGCTTGGGGTGTCTTCTTTACAAAATGGGGTCATTTGGGGGGGTTGTGTGCCATCTTGGCATTTTATGGCCTTCAAAACTATGATAGGTAGTGAGGAGTGAAATCAAAAATGTATGCCCTTAGAAATCTTGAAGATGGTGATTGGTTTTCGGGGCCCTGTACGTGGCTAGGCTCCCAAAAAGTCCCACACATGTGGTATCCCCGTACTCAGGAGAAGCAGCAGAATGTATTTTGGGGTGCAATTCCACATATAACCATGGCATGTGTGAGAAATATATCATTTAGTGACAACTTTGTGCAAAAAAAAATCAGTTTATCATATTCCCGCAACTTGTGTCAAAATATAAAATATTCCATGGACTCGACATCCCTCTCAGAAAATAGCTTGGGGTGTCTACTTTCCAAAATGGGGTCATTTGGGGGGTTTTTGTGCTATTTTGGCATTTTATGGCCTTCGAAACTGTGATAGGTAGTGAGGAGTAAATTAAAAATTTACACCCTTAGAAAGCCTGAAGGCGGTGATTGTTTTTTGGGGTCCCGTACGCGGCTAGGCTCCCAAAAAGTCTCACACATGTGGTAGCCCCGTACTCAGGAGAAGCAGCAGAATGTATTTTGGGGTGTAATTCCACATATGGGGGGAGTATGTTTTGCGTGTGGGTGTAAGCGTTACTGGCACTAACTAGCTACCTTGCGGCACCAGCGACACTAATACAGCGATCAGAAAAATGATCGCTTAGTGATGCTGGCAATAGGGGGGTGAAAGGGTTAACTCTAGGGGCAATCAGGGGTTAAAACCTTTATTAGAAAATGTATGGGGGTACCTAACGCTATAAAAACCTAGCGGGCGAACCTCAAAAAATAACTAGCTACCTAGCGGCACTAATACAGCGATCAGAAAAATGATTGCTTAGTGACGCTGGTAATAGGGGGTAAAAGGGTTAACTCTAGGGGCAATCAGGGGTTAAAACCTTTATTAGAAAATGTATGGGGGTACCTAACGCTATAAAAACCTGGCGGGCGAACCTCAAAAAATAACTAGCTACCTAGCGGCACCAGCGACACTAATACAGCGATCAGAAAAACGATCGCTTAGTGACGCTGGCAAAAGGGGGGTGAAAGGGTTAACTAGGGGGTGATCAAGGGGTTAAAAGTGTTAGGTCCAGTGTAGCCCCCTACCCCCCCCCCCAATAAAGGTTTTAACCCCTTGATCACCCCCTAGTTAACCCTTTCACCCCCCTTTTGCCAGCGTCACTAAGCGATCGTTTTTCTGATCGCTGTATTAGTGTCGCTCGTGCCACTAGGTAGCTAGTTTTTTTTTTGAGGTTCGCCGCCATGTTTTTATAGCGTTAGGTACCCCCATAAATTTTCTAACGCTATAAAAACATGGCGGCGAACCTCAAAAAAAAACTAGCTACCTAGTGTAGTGGCACGAGCGACACTAGTACAGCGATCAGAAAAACGATCGCTTAGTGACGCTGGCAAAAGGGGGGTGAAAGGGTTAACTAGGGGGTGATCAAGGGGTTAAAACCTTTATTGGGGGGGGGGGGGCTATCCTGGACCTAACACTAACTGCCTGACACCAACTGCCTGTCACACTGAAACTAAATGCAGTGATCAGTAAATGATCACTGCAATTTAGTGACGGTGTGACAGGGGGGGGCTGGTGGGGGCGATCGGGGGGTGACCGGGGGGGGGGATCGTAAGCCTATGTGTCTGTGTGTCAGTGTAGTGCTTGTGTACTCACTGTGTGATGTCTCCGCTCCTCCGCCGGACGAAAATACCGGCGGGAGGAGCGGTGACATCACTTCCTCCTCTGCCTGTGTTTACAATGCAGGCAGAGGAGGGCGGGGGAGGAAGCTGATTGGCTGGGGAGCGATCCGGAGGGGGCGACAAAAACGAACTGCCGCCCCCGCATCCCGGATCGCTCCTGAAGATTACCGACCCGCGCCATGTACAGGGGGGGGTCCCGATCGGACCCCCGACCCCCGTCAAGCAGGGCACGTACAGGTACGTTGATGTGCCTGTCCGTGCCATTCTGCTGACGTATATGTACATGAGCGGGTCGGGAACTGGTTAAACACACTGACGGAAAAAAAAACCCTACCTAGAACATACTAACCCCGACCTAAATCAAGCCCTGAGACATTTTATCTTTATTTTACCTTTGGCTGCCTTCTCCCCTTTTGTGAGCATGCCATGTTCGCAGCTACAGGGTTGCCGATGCAGGCCCAAATGAATGCGTAGTAGAAAGTAACTGGTGTTGCATATGCACAGTAGGACCTCATGTCTGGGATCTGGTTACTACAAGGTACTGTGCTTTGTAATCTAAACACAATACTGTGCATGTGCTGGCTGGGCACTACGTCAATGGCCTCTTACTGCATGTGTGCTGAACAGTCACAGCTCCAGAAAGACAGGAACACCATTTGCGCATGAACCAGCAAAACAGCACCAATGACCTCAACTGTGCACACTCCGTCTGAGCACAGAACTAGAGTACTTAAAGGCTGTGGCCCCTACTACGCATGCATTAGACGACCAGAGTTGATGCCCCCCTCTACTGTTCCCGCATCTCACATACACAGCGCATGCATGTTGGGGTGTCACCTGGGAGACAAAGTCGACGAACAGGAGGAAACAACATGGACTTGGTAATGCTGTAAAGACTGCACAAAACTAGTAATAGAAAATAGTGGTGGCATTGGGTATAAAGCTACATTTATTAATTCTTTATTTTGTTAGGAGGGATTCATATGTTAAATGAGGCAAAGTGCAGTAATCAGAATTTAATTTACTCATCTGACTGAAATCTTATTGGTTGCTAGAAGTTATTGTATTTTTCATTTTGCAAAGCTTAACTTGGTGACTACGGCCAGCAATTTTAAAGCTCTTGAAAATATTTGTGAGCAAGATATTTTTCAAGCACTGTCGCCAGGCACTTGGCTCCGATTACAGTCCCTGAAGTCACCATCTAATTAGCCACCTCACGATTACAAATCTAATCAACAACTGGCAGGATATCTCAAGGGCAAAGAAAACTCACCAACAAGGTGTTTAATTAATCTAGCAAATTCCAGGATAGTGTGCTCTTCCGGGTTCCCCTGTGGAAGAGATGAAGGAAGATTACAGCATTAATTGCAAATTGCAGTTATTAGTGTCTCTATCGCTTTTTTGAATGCAAGATTAGGCACTTTGCTGTCAAACTTTTCTGGATCTCCCACAATCAAACACATTTTTGTTTTAGAACATTTATTTCAATTTGGTGACCTATGAAAGCTCCAGAATAAAATCTCAGGGCACTAGTGTCATGCAAATTAAAAACGTTAGTTACAAGTTTCTGTGGCATCTCAACTGTCAGTCTAGATAAGATTTGTTTTTGACATAGTTTTCAGGCATGGAAAATATTCTACATTGGCTTAAAAAAATAATGTAGATCCAACCAACGCAAAGCACTCATTTGCATAACTCTTATTTGAAATGTAAAGATTGAATTGCCAGTCATACAGTACTTGAGAACATATAATGTGACATAGAACAGATAAAGTAAAACATGGACAGGAGAAGTGGACTCACCAGATTAACAGGACTGCTGACATTACTGTTCATTAAAGCTACAAGTCCATTAACCAAGTCACTGGAAGAGAAAAAGTGGTATTCTTTATTGTGTTGAAGATTATACAGCATATGTCAGTGTATACCTTCTATAAAATCTGTAAAATTCCTAAGGAAAAATGTGGGGTAAAACTGAGGAGGATATTTTACTACCACTACTGTATTTGCCGGTGTATAAGGCGACCGGGCGTATAAGACGACCCCCTAATTTTACAGTTTAAGATTTTTTGCCTGTACTCACCGTATAAGACGACCCCCCTTTCCGAGGCTTCCGACGCTTCATATTTCTTCCTTCTGGAGCCAAATTCTGCTTCATTCTTGCTGGAGCCATATTCTTCTTTCTTCTTGCTGGAGCTGGAGCCAATCACGGCAAGCGATGTATTCTATTAATGAATCAAAAGCCTGCTTGGATTGGCAGAGGCTGCAACATCATCAGGCCACGCCTCTCTGACACTCAAAGCTACTGTATGTAGCCTGCTCGGATTGGCAGAGGTTGTTACTCCAATCCGAGCAGGCTCTGTATTCATTTGAATACATCGCTCACCGGGATTGGCTAATCGGTATATACTGTATGTAGCCAAAGCTACATACAGTATTACCGCACATCCAGCAGGCATCCGAGCAGCTGACCCGGCGTATAAGACGACCTCTGCTTTTTGCCCATTTTTTTTTAAGTGTAAAAGGTAGTCTTATACACCAGCAAATACAGTAATTATTTGAAGTGGAATTGCAGGATATACGGTACCTACAGAATGCTATACTTAGGACTCCAGAAATAAGTTGCACTGCTGTTTACATTATAAAACATATCAAAAGATGTGGCAAAATCTTTTTTTTATTCTTTGTTTTGTTATTCTGATTCATAGGGGGTTATTTACTAAAGGCAAGTCCACTTTGCACTACAAGGGCAAACTACAAGTGCAAAACTCACTTGAAATTGCACTTGGAAGTGCAGTCGCTGTAGATCCGAGGGGGACATGCAAGGAAAACAGCATTTTAGCTTGCACAGGATTGGATAATATAATCAGCAGAGCTTCCCCTCATTTCAGACCTACCCCTCATATTTACAGTGAAGTGACTTCACTTTCAGTGCAATTTCAAGTGCACTTTGCACTTGTAGTGCAAAGTGTATTTGCCTTTCGTAAATAACCCCCATAGTCTACCCTTCCCAAGAATCAGAATAAATGCACAGGATCCAAAAACAGTAATACATTGGGAGAATGGTCAGCAGCACTGGACGTTGAATGTACACACAAAAGTATGGTGTGAAAAACATTCATCTACTTTATATTCCATTACAAACGACCATAACCAGGGGAGTGGAAAGACAAAATGTTAGAGACTGAATGCTTAGCAAGCATGCCTGCAAAGTGGTAAAGTGCTTCCATGCAGTACCAAACTTATACAAAAGCTGTACGGATGACATGCTCACAATACTGGTGGACCACAGCCTATAAACATATTAATATAACCAATCTAAGTAGTGCTTTTTCTTACCAAGGCCCCTTTCACATAAGCAACATGGCACAGTACACTGAGAACATGCTGCCTGGGACAGCAGCCTATTCTCCTCAGCCGATCACCACTCACCAATGGAGCTTGAAGACAGGCCTGAGGAGGGAGCACCCGCTCGGATGGAACCAGCGGCAGCCTACGGTTCCCATACTACCCAAGGTAAGCCCTTGTCTGTATTTATGCAGCAGGGGACCTTTTTTTTATGGGCCTGCTTTTTTCTTATGGCTCTTGTTTGTGTTCTTTTCTAGGATAGACCGATGGGAAAAAAAAAAAAAAAAAAAATGCGGAAACTGTAGAGCCAGGCTACCTGAAGATTGTTTTCCCATCTAGGGCTAGTTCAGAGACTTCCTCTTTTAAATAGCTATTGTCTTCTATGAAGGTGGTAGCCTCGTTCCGGTCTTTCAGTGACAGGGCAGCAGGTCTGGGACCTTCTTCCTTTGGTCCCAGAACTCAAGAACCTTCAGTTTGAGTTGGACCCCCTCCTCGGTCCGAGATCAGTGATTCACACTATACCTCAGATCAGGAAGAAGGGGAGAACCCGAGCTCCTCATCTGATGGGGATTCCTCATCAGTGGGGGAGGCATGGAACCCTAAGTTTTTTTTCCAGCAGAGGAAATTGATGAGCTTTTGAAATCAATTTATGCCTCTGAACAGATTGAGATACCACAGTAAATCCAATCTGTGCAGGATAGAATGTATAGGGGGCTTCGGGGGCGGAAGTCAAGGACTTTCCCGGTTTACCAGTCACTTAAGGATACGATTCTGTCAGAATGGAAAGATCCGGAAAGGAGTGTGTTCCAATCTAAAGGGCACAAAAGAAGATATTCTTTTCAATCTGAAATTGAAGACTTTCTTTAAATGTCCTAAGCTAGATGCCCCTATGTCTCAGGTTTCTAAGAAGTCAGACCTGTCCTTTGAAGACTCGGGTTCTGAAAGAGCAAATGGCTAGGAAGGTCGATTCTTTGCTACGCAAGGCCTGGGATGCCTCAGCTTCATCCTTGAGTCCAGTTGTAGCATCCACCTGTGTGGCTAGGAATTTAGATATATGGGTTCAGTGTCTGGACGAGCTCCTTTCGTCCGACACCCCCAAAGAGGAGATTAGGGAGTCCCTCCCACTCATTGCCAAGTCAGTAGCCTTCTTAGCTGATGCAGCTGCATCCACTGTGAAAGCTACAGCAAGGTCTTCTGCTCTCATTAATTCAGCCAGACAAGCTATCTGGCTTAAGTCTTGGGAGGGGGACCTGGTCTCCAAGTACAAGCTCTGCGGCATTCCCTTTGAAGGCAAGCTCTTATTCGAGGTCCTAGCTCGTTCCTCCAAGAGTAAACGTTTCCCTTCTTCTCAAAAAAAATAAGCCACAGAATAAAAAGACTTTTCATGGTTTCCAAAACAAAGCTAATTTTGGAACCAACAGGCAACAGGTGAAGAAAAAGTGGTCTTTTAACAAAGATAAGCAAAAGGGGACTCTTTACTGCTTCAGCCCCTTCCAAAAATCCCCAGTGACGCCAGGATGGGGGTGGGGGTGGGGAGTTTGTTCCATTTAGTCAAGGAATGAGAAAAGATTTCCGACATTTCCTTTATCCTGCAAACATTGGAAATGGGTTACAGGTTGGAATTCAAAAATCTTCCACCTCAAGAGATTTTTTTCTTACTCAACTGCCGAGAAACCAAGAGAGACGGCAAGCCATGTTGAATCTAGTTTCCATGTGGGAAACAGAAGGGGTAATTTCCCATTCCGGAAAAACAAAAATTCCGGGGATTTTATTCCCAGGTCTTTCTGGTTCAGAAAGCCTCTGGCGGCTTTCCGGATGGTCATCAATTTGAGCGTTCTGAACAAGTATATTCTCTACAGACATTTCCGGATGGAAAACATTTACTCTGTGAGAAATCTATTATGGCCAAAGGTATTCATGGTTACCCTGGATCTTCAGGACACTTATCTTCATGTCCCAATATGTCAGAACCACCGAAAGTTTCTCAGATTTGCGACTCTCATGGACAACGGACCGAGTCATTGGCAGTTCAATGCCCTCCCTTTCGGTCTCTTGGCAGCACCCAGAATTACAGTTGAAGGGGTGTTCAGAGACAGCTATTCAGACTATCCAGGACAGCCGCAAGTTGGTAACTAGAAGAATTTATGGGAAAGTTTGGAAAACGTTTTATTCCTGGCAAAGGAAATCTGGTTTAGATTCTTTTTCTACTCCCTGTGTTCTAGATTTTTTACACAAGGGAGTGGAGAAAGGTCCATCTGTCAGCACCCTTAGGGTTCAGGTTGCGGCCCTGTCTGTTTTCAGACAAGAGGCTAGCTGAAGATCCTTTAGTCAGAAGGTTCCTTTCAGCCAGATCTAGACATGCTCCCAGGATCAAACATGTGCCTCCTTGGGATCTGTCATTAGTGCTTAATGCTCTAACAAGGGCTCCGTTTGAGCCTTTGCATGAAGCTTCCCTGAAATGTATTTCCTTGAAGATTTCCTTCCTTTTGGCCATTACGTCAGGGAGAAGGATTTCTGATATGCAGTCCATTTCCTGAGGATTTTTGAGGACAGGGTGGTGATCAAGCCTGATGCTTTCTATTTGCCCAAAGTTTCTTCTAACTTTCATAGGTACCAGGAAGTAGTCCTTGCTAGTTTCTGTTGCTCTCCCAAAAATGCGGAGGAGGAAAGGTTTCGTTTTTTTAGACGTAAAGAGATGTCTGCTGCTTTAGAGAAACCCAGCGGGTTTAGGAGTTCCTCCCAGCTGTTAGTATTGTTCAGTAGCCCCAAAAAGGGAACTAAAGCATCTAAAAGCTCTATCGCTAGACGGATTAGGGAAGCCATTTGTGAAGCTTACAAAGCTTCAGGTCGTAGTCCTCCTAGAAATAGGGTTCATTCAACAAGATCCATGGCTACGTCATAGGCAGAAAGAGCAGGGGCATCATGTGAAGAAATTTCTAAAGCTGCCGCCTGGCCCTCCTCTCATGCATTTGTCAAACATTAGTTCAGATGCTTTCCAGCCAGGACCTCTCCTTTGGTAGGAAAGTGCTTCAGGCTGTTGTCCCTCCCAAGGTATAGCATCTTGCTTATCCTCTCAAGTAGCTATCCTGGAAGGTGGGGGGACCCCCGTTAGACTTACCGGTAACAGTATTTTCAGGAACCCTCCCTATTTTTCTTTCACCTGATGGTGGTGTGTTTTTTCCTCTGCCGAGTGCACTGTGGTGGAGGTTTACTTGGTCTTATAAACAACTGAAGGTCAGAGGAAAGGGAGGGGACATTTAGATTGTATCTGATTTAGGTTTCCTGTAGAGGGCGGAGCCAATCATCTCAAGTAGCTGTCCTGGAAATATCGTTACCGGTATGTCAGACGGGGGTTTTCTTTTTTGGTTGCAGCACAATGCAGTGTATTGTGATGCACCAAGTTGCACTGTAAAAAAATAAATAAAACACAAACACACACCTTGTCTGTGTATTGGTACTTCACTGCGCAAGCCTGCTCAGCGCATCTGAATTTGAACAAGCCCTATACACCCTTCTTTCAATTTTCTTATTTATTTTGACAGATGCTTCCTTCCCTTGTAAATATTTCTCTTAACAATTCCTACTAAAACCACACTAGTACTGGTAAAAGAACATGCAATGGATTCCTATACAATTTAGCCATCCACGCAACACAGGAACCAGCAAGTTCTTTTTATTAACAAACCTATGGCTAAATAGATAAAATTTTTTTTTAGAAAAGCTAAAAACCAGCTTTAAATGTTTACGTACAGTAGGGTTTGTCAGGTCCTGGGTAAAAACATATCTATACTCGATGCAGCTTCTAAGTGAATTATACTGCATTGCAATCTTTGTATTGAGATAATACTGCACATGATACAAGAAACAAGGTGTAATGAGTAAAACGAGCCTACCTGACATACTGAAATGCTCTGGTTTGAGATCCTGATCCGTATACCTATTATAACAACAAAAACTACAATCATCACAGCACTCCAGAGTCACTTGTATAGTAACAAGTTTGACATGTTAAAGAGACAGCATTTTGACCACAAGAGGGAGACATTACATAAAATAGCAAGATCATGTACAACCTAGATCAGTGATGGCGAACCTTTTTGAGCACGAGTGCCCAAACAGCGACACAAAACCAACTTATTTTTTTCAAAGTGCCAACATGAAATTAAACCTACCAACTGCTCTGTACAGAGAAAGGGACTGATCATCTGACTGAATGAGCCCTAAGGGACCAAAAACATACAATTCTGCCCAGAAAAAACATGTTGTGCTTTTTCAAAGGAGTGTGTTACGCTCAGAATACTGGGATCAGAGATGGATGCATACACTGGGATCAGGGATGGATGCATGTACTGGGATCAGGGATGGATGCATGTACTGGGATCAGGGATGGATGCATACACTGGGATCAGAGATGGATGCATACACTGGGATCAGAGATGGATGCATACAATGGGAACAGAGATGGATGGATGCATGTACAGGGATCAGGGATGGATGCATACAATGGGATCAGAGATGGATGCATACAATGGGATCAGAGATGGATGGATGCATGTACAGGGATCAGGGATGGATGCATATACAGGGATCAGGGATGGATGCATATACAGGGATCAGAGATGGATGCATACAATGGGATCAGAGATGGATGCATACAATGGGATCAGGGATGGATGCATACACTGGGATCAGAGATGGATGCATACACTGGGATCAGAGATGGATGCATACAATGGGATCAGAGATGGATGCATATACAGGGATCAGAGATGGATGCATATACAGGGATCAGGGATGGATGCATATACAGGGATCAGGGATGGATGCATATACAGGGATCAGAGATGGATGCATACACTGGGAACAGAGATGGATGCATACACTGGGAACAGAGATGGATGGATGCATGATCAGGGATGGATGCATACAATGGGATCAGAGATGGATGCATACAATGGGATCAGAGATGGATGGATGCATGTACAGGGATCAGGGATGGATGCATATACAGGGATCAGAGATGGATGCATACACTGGGATCAGAGATGGATGCATACACTGGGATCAGAGATGGATGCATACAATGGGATCAGAGATGGATGGATGCATGTACAGGGATCAGGGATGGATGCATATACAGGGATCAGGGATGGATGCATACACAGGGATCAGGGACGGATGCATACAATGGGATCAGGGACGGATGCATACAATGGGATCAGGGACGGATGCATACACTGGGATCAGGGATGGATGCATACACTGGGATCAGGGATGGATGCATACAATGGGATCAGGGATGGATGCATATACAGGGATCAGGGATGGATGCATATACAGGGATCAGGGATGGATGCATATACAGGGATCAGGGATGGATGCATATACAGGGATCAGAGATGGATGCATACACTGGGAACAGAGATGGATGCATACAATGGGATCAGAGATGGATGGATGCATGATCAGGGATGGATGCATACAATGGGATCAGAGATGGATGGATGCATGTACAGGGATCAGGGATGGATGGATGCATGTACAGGGATCAGAGATGGATGCATACACTGGGATCAGAGATGGATGCATACAATGGGATCAGAGATGGATGGATGCATGTACAGGGATCAGGGATGGATGCATATACAGGGATCAGAGATGGATGCATACAATGGGATCAGAGATGGATGCATACAATGGGATCAGAGATGGATGGATGCATGTACAGGGATCAGGGATGGATGCATATACAGGGATCAGAGATGGATGCATACACTGGGATCAGAGATGGATGCATACAATGGGATCAGAGATGGATGGATGCATACAATGGGATCAGAGATGGATGCATACAATGGGATCAGAGATGGATGGATGCATGTACAGGGATCAGGGATGGATGCATATACAGGGATCAGAGATGGATGCATACACTGGGATCAGAGATGGATGCATACAATGGGATCAGAGATGGATGCATGTACAGGGATCGATGCATATACAGGGATCAGAGATGGATGCATGTACAGGGATCAGGGGGGGGGGGGGGGGGATGTGAAGGCACTTCCCAAAGCAGTGTCCTCTGCTCCTTCACATTCTCCCCACATACACAGCAGTGTCCTTGCTCCCCCTCATTTCCCCTTTCCCCCATAGCACTATCCTACCTGTGTATGTACAAAGTCCTCCACATTGCCATGCTTCAGCACCCGAGTCCCTGCACAGGAAGCCGCTCTCCACGCCCAGGAAGGGAGGAGTTATTCTCCTCCATGCACATCATTACACAGGCATCACACGCTGCTTACAGAGCAGACACTCCCTCCGTGTCGTTTCCAATGGGCTGCCCTCATTGCATGCAGGGAGGGCTTTACTCGCATCTGCCACCCCACTGCCCAATCACACTCACACTGCTTGATTGCACTCGCGATAGGAACAGAGTCAGCTCCTCCGTGCCTGCTCCGCCAGTGCAAGCGACTGCCTTGCTGGGGGATTCCCTCTGCTATCCTGGCGGCGTGCTGCGTGCCCACAGAGAGGGCTCGGCGTGCCAGCTGTGGCATGCGTGCCACAGGTTCGCCATCACTGACCTAGATAATGGGCTTCATCGTGCAAAAATGCTTCATTCATTCTCCATCAAAGCGGTTTTAGGAAAAACCGAAGCCTACTATGACTGACAACCCCTGAAAATTCTACTTATCTGGCTGTTATACCAACTCACTTTCTTAATCAATGCCCTAGAACAAGCATGGATTTGTGTAAAGTTGACAAAGTCTTTGTTTGCATTCTTGTTCCAGGTTACTGTTAAATTACGAGCTTCAGCATAAAAGCCAGACAACTAGCATTTTGAGGAGATGGTATTATTAGCAGGCGGTTTTCCCCCTTTGACAGGTTTCTTTTAAATTAACCTATGAAAACAGCGGGGACAATGTACTTTAGAAACCAGGGAAACACTTTGATCTGATGGGTCAGTAGGTTAATGAACTATGTTAAAATTAATTTAGACTTGGAGCAATGCCAGTTTAACTGAATTTATAGTTAATTTCAATATTCTTTTTTTCTACATACAAGATTTTACCTTCATGTAAATAATTACTTTTAATAACCCTGTTTCTATGTATAATTTGTAATCATTTATGCAATGAGGGCAACCATATTCACAGGCTCTACAAATTGTGATTTGATGCTTCTTCCCACAATAGAAGTCTATGAGATGGCTGACTCACTCAAACAATGCAAATCCTGTATCACCGATTTCTTATATTGAGAATTATTAAAGTAGTTGCACAGTTATTGTAGTGGCAAACCTACAAATCTCTGCAACAACAACGATGAGCTAAAAATAAGGAAGCCCTATAAATAATTTAAAAAAAGGGACTTTGATACAATCATATATATGCTATGCACACTATAGTTACCCTTACAAGAAGAGTGAAAGCCAGTCATAGACAATTTGAATCTTGGCCGGTTCAGCAGGAACCGGCCAAGATTCTAACCATGTATGGGTAGGCTGAATGTAGACAAGCTGATAGTGATCGATAAACTTGGACATAATCAGCCTGCCGGATTTTATATGCGATTTCCCATGGCTGCAGGAAAGACATTCCAGCGGAGGGAGGGGTTGCTGAACATGTTTCACCCTAAATAAGAATGTCTCATATAAAACATGTTCAAAAAGCCCAAGTGCTTTCACACTGGGGCGGTGCGCTTGCAGGACATTTGGAAAAGTCCTGCAAGCAGCATCTTTCGGGCAGTGGAGAAGTGGTTTATACGCCGCTCCTCCAGCGCCCCTGCCACTGGAATCAATGGGCACCACTACCAAAGCGC
Source organism: Rana temporaria (assembly GCF_905171775.1). Classification (NCBI taxonomy): domain Eukaryota; kingdom Metazoa; phylum Chordata; class Amphibia; order Anura; family Ranidae; genus Rana; species Rana temporaria. Next base: position 218,484,274 of record NC_053490.1, read on the forward strand.
CTGCAAAGTGCAGCGGCGGTTTGTGGCTACTTACACACTGGGGCGGGGGCATTAGCAGTAAAGCACAGCCAATTTTAGCTGCACTTTGCTGCTATAAAAATGGCGCTTTTCACCCACGCTAGCGGCTGAAGGGTTAAAAGTGCCTGCAAAGCCCATTGGCAAAGGTTCCAAAGAAATGTAATGGCAGGGGTGGATACACCGTTCCCGCACCATCCGAAAGATGCTGCTTTCGGGACTTTTTCTAACGTCCTGCAAGCACACACTGGGGCTGCAGGGGAGGAGTTTTTCAGGCACTATTTTTAGCCCAAAAGTGCTTGAAAAACGCCTCAGTGTGAAAGGGGTCTTAACCCTTTATTTGTCCGCTAGCAGCAGAAAAGCGCTGCTATTGCAGCTAAAATTAGCAGCACTTTACCGCTAACGCCACTCCGCCCCAGCGTGAAAATAACCTAAAAGCAGTACTCTTATTGCTTGGATGGCCACACTACAATGGGTGCACAACATTGTACCAAGGGGACAATGGATTTGTCCACAGCAAGCCATAACTTTTTTTAATTGTATTCACATTCTGCAGCAAACTGACAGCTGCAATATTATGACCCAATTACATAATGCTATTACTCAGATCTAGTACTTAACAAAATTGTAGCATGCAAAACAATTTTAAAGCAAAATGTGGACAGCAGCATCTGCTGAACTTAAGACACACGTTACAATCTGGGTAAGATTCTAGCGTTTTTTTTTTTTTTAATGAGCAAGCATACATATCTAGTCATAATGTACGTACAGTTAAAGGCTCTCCCTGGAGTGCCTGCAGAATAAAGTTACTGACGACTCTTCCATCATTCATGTGCATGCGGGGGCCAAATGTATTAAATATCCGAGCCACTCTGACCTCCACACCTTCCTGTCAACAACAAAGACAACAGTTTAGGGAAAGGGAGGAATGTCATAAATAGCCCAATATATAGGGAAATATGTAAACATTTGCACATGAAAGGTTGGTTCATTTCAGTATATTTCATCATGATCGCCATCTCATATGATATAATGTTGTTACAATAGAACTAAAGGCAAAACTTTTTTTACATTTTGGATAGAGTAAGGGAACACCTGTCAGAAAACAAAAAGTAGAACATTCTATTTTTATTTTTTGACAGCGTATGTAAATGCACTTCAGTGCGCAAAAAAACGCAGGACAAGCAGTCTTGACATTTCGTTTACAAATAAAAATAAAAGTATTGCAATGCATTTTAGGTCTTAAACAATGGGTATTTACTTTTCTCCTCTCAACACCAGAGCGCCAGGCTGGAGAAAAGCTGTTGAAAACACATGCCTCAAAAAAAGGCATTTAGGCACGTTTGAGCGCCAATGCATTCCAATGTCCAGAATATTGTGGCAAATAGAATTCATTAACACCCAAACACTTGACGTGCCTAAACATGCTTAGTGCTTAGACACGTTTAGGTGAGTCAAGCACTTTCTGCTTAAAAAGCTCCTTTCCTAAACATAGAGGGGCTTTTACAGGCTGAAAAAACCCAAATGCCTGTAAATGAAGGGTTTGTGTGCACAAGACATAAAAAATCACCGTTACACAGCATGGGATTGCAGGTCAGCCTGCACTCAACACATATTGCAACGTTAAACCCTTGGAGTGGAGGGCAAGGGTGATTTTTTGTCAGATTTGATTTCTGTGACCCCACTTGGGAAATTTCCCCTTGCAGAACAAGAAATCAATTGAATACCACAGCATGAATGCACCAAAAAAAAAAAAAAAAAAAAAAAAAAAAAATCCCTACTCTACTACAAACAAAACATTTTTAATGTGGTTTCTGCCTCTATTGTAGAGATTTCCCAAAACTTCCTGTCCCTGTTACCCCGTGGCCACTGGGGAGGAAGTGAGGGAAAATTCCCATGATGGTGACAAATATTAAGATACAAACTTGACAACTGAAAAAAAGGAGATGGATTAGATCAGCTAAAAAGTGGCAGAAAAACTGGTAATTCATATGAAATGGGTAGTATATAAAGTGATAAATGGTTTCCAAAAAAAAATAAAAAGTGAAGTTTATTATACTGTGTATACAGTCAAGATAACAGTGGCATTGTAAAACAAGATGTTTAGCCTTTACTGGCTAATAAAACAAATTTCAAGCAGAATAAAGCGCCTTCTACAGTTTTTTCCCACAGGTACGAGTACTGCTTTATACATATCCAGTTGTATTAAAAAGAAAATTTTACATCAAGTAACTTGCACGTTATTTAAATTCACATGTAAAACTATTCAGTTCCAGGATAAGGACACTTTAAAATCATCAAGTCCTAGAGCCACTAATGAAGCTCCTTTCTGTTCACACACCTGGTGCACTACATAAATAAAACATTAACAAAATGAAGAGTGTAATTAAATACTTCAAGCATAGCTTTGTCCCCAACACCACCTGTTCCCTACTACTTGCCAATAGAGAAAGTGTCAAAATCATTAAATAGAGCAGAGGTCAGGCATACTATGTTATGTACGATTGAAATTATGAAAATATGGAGACATATATTTCAAAACATTAGAGGACATCAATTTATATCATATTGTATACTTAAAGCAATTTTAAAAGCAAAATGTGTCAAGTGCCCCCACAGCAAACAGCTTGCAATGGAGTCACCCAAGCAGGCGAGCTCCCGAGCCACTGCTCTGCATGTCCATTTAGACAGAGCTGCAGCTCGGCCCCACTGGCTGTGATTGACAGCAGTGGGAGCCAATGGCTCCTACTGCCGTCTCTGAAAATAAGGAGAGAGAGTCCGCTGCTCTTGTACACATCGCTCGATCAAGATGGGTAGGTATTGGGGGGACTGCTGCACACACATTTTTTACCTTTATGCATAGAATGCAAAAGGTAAAAAACCTTCAGCCTTTAGAACCACTTTAAATATTACCAGTGGATAAAAGTTAAACAATAGTCTAATCTCCAAACAAAGGGTATATCATGTGATACACACATATTTGCATACCATGTGTGTGCTGTGATCGAACTCTAAGCTGATCAAGTACAACAAAGTATTGGTGAACCATTTCCAGAATGGCTGAACTTTTTCTACAATTAGAGGAGTTGTAAAGGGAAAACAAATTTGGGCTAAAATAATGTCTGCAAGGTAGACAAACAGAATAGTGTAATGATTCTGTCAAAACACGAGTAAATACCTATTAAATTCCTTCATCTATATCACTTCCGGCGTTCTAGTTTCTGTTCTCTCATTCACTTCCTGGTTTGCAGCGCTCGTTCATGCAAGAACTACATTTCCCAGTATGCATTGCGGCACACCCAGTAATTCACACCTCCTTGAAGTCTCCAACACGTAGAGAGCGTCCTGCCACACAGATGTAGTTCCCAGGAGGGGGCGAGCACGTTACTGACCACCGCAGTAAAGCCTCCCTTCACGGTGGTGAGTAACAATCAGACAAGCAGGAAGTGAACAGAAGAGCAACTTCTGAGCAAAAACGAACAATGAGGAAGTGAAAAGAGGAATGTCTGCAGGTAAAGGATGCTTATTATGAAAAAATAAATGTTTCCTTTACAACCCCTTTAAGGAGTGCTGAGATCATCTACTGTGCTATTTTTGCCCCAGACAGTGTCATCCAAACTTGCCAAAGTAGTATCACTCAGTTCAGGATATTAAAAAAAAAAAAGAAAAAAAAAAAAAAAAACACACACACACACACACACACACACACACACACACAAAAAATAAATATTCTGACTTGCCTGTAAATGCCTCATCTTGAAGTACACTAAACCCTAGTACACACAGGCCAAATGTTGGGAATCATTGTCCGGTTCAATAGAAATCTGTGTGCACTGGAGTCAGTCTGACAGAAGCTGGCTGTTCAGCCAGCTTCTGTCAAAGGGGCATGATTAAAAAAGGTCTGCCATTTGGCTCCCGATCAGCGCTCTTAGCCAATCGCCAAGAGCCCTGACCAAAGTGTTCTAGAAGAGGGGACCATCCCCGTCAGAACACAATAGAACAGCAAGGGAGATAACCATATTATGTCAAATAGTTAGTTCGTACAGCGGCTCCTGTTAAACTGTCAGTTTATTTTGTTAAGCCCTGCTGGGTTGGTTGAACGTAAACAAAAAAAAAAACTACTAGTGTGTACTAGGCTTAAAGAACACAGGACTGGTATTCAAACCATGGGTTAATATGCTGCTACCTTCAGGTGATTGGACACAAAAAACTTTCGCTAGGGCTGATACTAAAGCGTACTCATGCAATCCTGCTGACTTTTTTTTTAGCGAGCAAGACACAAAAAGGGGGGAGAGTTGTACTGTACTCCAGGACATGGGGTTTTCAGGTAAGTGAAAATTCCCATTATCTTAATTGTATAGTACAGGACTGACATTCATGGGACATAACCCAGGCAAAAAAAACTGAGGGGTGGGCAACAACATAGCAAGCAGAACTGCCAAAAGGCCCACGAGAAAACAAAACAAGGATTTTAGGGAATCCAAACAAAACACTCATAACAGCTTGAAGCACCTTGTAATCTAAACATTCATAATGTAGAGTGTGGAAAATGTGTGAACAGAGGAACAGGTGGCAATCTTGCAAATATGGGATGCAGATTCTTGATACGGAAAAGCCCAGGAAACAGCCTTTGTGAAATTAGCATGGAAGGAAAAAGAAGGAACCTTTTCCTTAAAGTGGTTATAAACCTCAGACATAAAATATAAACAAAGCATATCCCTCCATAGCAGGGATAGGCAACCTCGGCCCTCCAACTGTGATGAAACTACAAATCCCATCATGCCTCTGTCTCTAGGAGTCATGCCTGTGATTGTCAGGATCTTGAAATGTATCATGGGACTTGTAGTTTCACCACAGCTGGATGGCCGAGGTTGCCTACCCCTGCTCTATAGTGTGTACTTGTCTCAGTTAAGAGCACAAAGTGTCATATCGGTCTTCTGCTTCATTCCTCTGCTATCAGCATAATTCACTGCTAACAAGTTTTCCTGACACCTAGCAGTGTGACAGCCTTAGCTCTGTTCCTGTGAGATGTGTGGAGAGGGGTGTGTCCCTTCCCTCCAATAAGATCTCACAGCTCTCCTCACTGAGCTTTGTAGAGTGCAACTTCAGCTCTCCACTCCCTTTGGACAGCTTGGACAAGCTTTAAAAATTCCAGACTTTGAACAGATGCAGAGATGAGATGAGTTGACTGCAGATAAACAGGTACAGCTTATTTGTTTCATCTCTGTATCCCCTGAGACCAGTCACTTCACTGGGTATATGTAATGGTTTACAATTGCTTTAAGGGCGCAGGCCCTGGAAAGAAGTAGACTAAACCACCTGGCAAAAGTGGTGCGAGAAGCAGAGTGTTGCTTAGGACGACGTCCTGTTAGAACAAAATGGGAAATGTACTGCAAAAGGAGGCTGCGGCTACCAAGTAGACGCTGACAGCCTGAACCACATTCAGACAATGTAAGGCGATTTCCTATTCATGCTTTGGGGGGGAAAGAAGAAAGAAGAAGGCGGCTGCAGATAGGCTGCGGACTACGAAAGCACGTAAGCACGTAAACTGATCACGGTGTCAGGGCTCAGCAGCCATGTTACACCTTAGGTTGGAGGGCAGAAACTAGCAGAAACAGCCAGGGCTTAATGGGGGGCAAATCAAACAGCACATGTACCGGTACTGTATAACATGCTTTAAACAGACAGGATCAATATTTTTAATTTTGTGTTAATGCTTTAATGTAGTTGTAAAATTACTGTATATATCCCCCCCCCCCCCTCACATTTTTATATTTTTACTATTTTTCTAACTTTTTATGTGACAACACTGAAGGAATGACACTTTGCTACAATGTAAAGTAGTGAGTGTACAGCTTGTATAACAGTGTACATTTTCTGTCTCCTCAAAATAACTCACACAGCCATTGATGTCTAAACCACTGGCAACAAAAGCAAATAAACCCCCCCCCCCCCCAAGTTAAAATGTCCAAATTGGGCTCAATTAGCCATTTTCTTTCCCTGGCGTCATGCGACTCAGTGTTACAAGTTCTCAGGTGTGAATGGGGAGCAGGTGTGTTAAATTTGGTGTTATCGCTCTCACTCTCTCATACTGGTCACTGAAAGTTCCAACATGGCACCTCATGACAAAAAACTCTGAGGATCTGAAGAAAATAATTGTTGCTCTACACAAACATGGTCTAGGCTATAAGAAGATTGCCAAGACCCTGAAACTGAGCTGCAGCACGGTGGCCAAGACCAAACAGTGGTTTAACAGGACAGGTTCAACTCAGAACAGGTCTGGTCATGATCGACCAAAAAAGTTGAGTGCTCAACGTCATATCCAGAGGTTTTCTTTGCGAAATACACGTATGAGTGCTCCCAGCATTGCTGCAGATGTGGAAGGGGTCAGCCTGTCAGGGCTTAGACCATATGACGCACACTGCATCAAATTGCTTGCTTGGCTGTCATTCCAGAAGGAATCCTCTTCTAAAGATGATGCACAAGAAAGCCTGCAAACAGTTTGCTGAAGACAAGCAGACTAAGGACATGGATTACTGGAACCATGTCCTGTGGTCTGATTAGATAAACTTATTTGGTTCAGATGGTGTCAAGCAGCAATCAGGTGAGAAGAACAAAGACGAGTGTGTCTTGCCTACTGTCAAGCATGGTGGTGGGAGTGTCATGGTCTGGGGCTGCATGAGTGCTGCCAGCACTGGGGAGCTACAGTTCATTGAGGGAACCATGAATGCCAACAATGTACTGTGAGATACTGAAGCAGAGCATGATTTCCTCCCTTCAGAGACTGGGCCGCAGGGCAGCATTTCAACATAACGGCCCCAAACACACCTCCAAGATGACCACTGCCTTGCTAAAAAAAGCTGAGGGTAAAGGTGATAGACTGACCAAGCATGTCTCTAGACATTACCCTATTGAGCATCTGTGGGGCATCCTCAAACGGAAGGTGGAGGAGCGCAAGGTCTCTAACATCCACCAGCTCTGTAATGTTGTCATGGAGGAGTGGAAGAGGACTCCAGTGGCAACCTGTGAAGCTCTGGTAAACTCCATGCCCAAGAGGGTTAAAGCAGTGCTGGAAAATTTGGACATTTTCACTTTTGCTGCCACCGGCTTAGACAAACATGGCTGTGTGTCTAGTTATTTTGAGGGGACAGCAAATTTACATTGTTATACAAGCTGTACACTCACTACTTTACATTGTAGCAAAGTGTCATTTCTTCAGTGTTGTCACATGAAAAGATAAAATAAAATAGTTACATAAATGTGAAGGGTGTACTCACTTGTGAGATACTGCCTCTCCCTCCATCTCTCTCCCATCACTAGATCGAGATAGAGCTCAGGTAAGTATTAGGGGGGCTGCTGCACACAGAAGGCTTTTTATCTTCATTCATAATTTATGAAGATAAAAAAAACTTCTGCCTTTAGAAACATTGAATTCTGAAATGTCTTTATACATCATATTTAGGTCAACTACGCTATCAGTAAACTATTTCACAATATAAAATCAAAACATCATAAGCAAACACAAGGAAACTGATAACCTCGCTCTAAAAACAGAATACGAGTGCTGAAATGTCAACCTATATGCCAGAATTGGGACAGCTTGAATTACTTATTTGCTAAAATGGTCTGGGCACCTGTTACAGTCAAATGATTTCATGAATACTGATGTCATTCTGCTTATCCCACAGACAGCAAATTCTAATCACTTGTCACCTCTTATTGCTCAGCATCCGGTCAACACTTTGCAGCAAATGCTCTGGATGAATAGAAAAAATAAATACATTTGTATTATGCACACGGCCATATGAAAATATGGCAACTATTGTGCAGGATCTGGGTGGCTGTGGACGTGGTATACTTAGATTTTGCAAAACTGTTTGACACATTTCCCCACACATGACTAATATGTAAGGTTAAGTCTACAGCCTTGGAAATATATCAGTTTGTAAATGAATAGAAAAACTGGCTAAAACACAGAATTCAGAGAGTCGTGGATAATGATTTATACTCTGAATGGTCTAGGGTTGTTAGTGGTGTAGGTACAGTGTAGGGACCCTTACGTTTTAATACATCTATAAATGATATATAGCTTGGGATTAAAAACACAATTTCTGTCTTTGCGGAGGACACCAAGCTATGCAGTGGAATAACATCCTTACAGGATGTCTCAAACTTACCAGCCGACCTCAATGCATTGTTTATTGGGCAACTGTGTGGTGGATGGGGTTTAATATTGATAAATGTTCTCCACAGTAAGAGCTGTAAAAATGAAATGACTCCAAGAGCCGATTCTGTTCGGCTCAGTGGATTGAAAAAAAATGTCTTCCTAAATGTACATAATACAACTGGATACAACATTTATAGGAAAAGTATATATTTATATTAAAAAGGCCTTAATATAAAGTCCCGTCTCCTATGATAGACAGTCATCCAATGCCAGCACAGGGGACGGGACTTCCTATTACAAAGGACGCCGAGTTACCAGGAGATTCTCACTGTATGCAATCTGTTGGCGCTCGTCCTGCCACGCCCACCCAGTCTCCTCCGAGGCAGCCAAAACTGAATTGGCGTATAACATGCACATAAAATTTTCACCCGATTTTCAGGGTGAAAGTGTGTGTGATGGACTGTTTACCTATATGCTTCAGTTTAATCCTCCCTGCTTGTTTAAGGCTGTTAATTGTATTTACTCTTCTGCAGCTAGCCCTGTTTCAAATGTTAATTGTTCTAGCCCTGTGTTTACTGGTTACTGTGATTAGATAAGTGGCTCATGTTAACTATGCTGATTGCTTCCTTGTGATAATTATCTCTCTATATGCGGTGCCGAACCGGCTAGATACTGAGTAGTTCAAAGAAATATCTTTATTTCAAAGGAGCTGTATTGAAGACCCCCCACTGTGTGAGGGGGGGCGGAGATTTGTCATTGTAACAGTTGTAACCACATATAAGCTCTGGTTTCTTACGATTAAAACTCTGTGTTGTTCAAGCAGTAAGCTGGTCTCATGTGTGGCTTTCTGAGCGATTCCAGGGATATCCCTCCTCTTGAAATATTGGTGTGATTTTTGTTATGGGAAGAAGGGAACGTTGACGGGGATATCATACCGATACCGTCACAAATTGGTTGGCAGCGGTGGGATTTTTCCCTTCTATTCCCCTTCACACCCGGATTCCAAGCAGACACTGGAAGAACTACTGGAAGTTCGTGGAAGGATTGCTAGCAACAAAACCAAGCGGGTCATCATAGCAGAATCAATGGAGATAGACCAGGAGGACGGGATTGCAGCAACGCCAGCAGTACAAGAGATGGAGACACCAGTGATTCAGGAGGAGGAATCGCCAGCCAACAAGCTAATGAGAGAGAAGCTAGCGTGGTTCGGCCCGAACCCAACGCCGGATGTGGTGCTGAAAGTGATGGACCTGTTAGCGGAGGAGGCCAAACAAATAAGGGACGCAGAACTACAGGAGGCTAAAGAAATAAGGGACGCAGAACTACAGAAGGATAAACAAATAAGGGACGCAGAGCTACAGTTAAAACTGGCAGCAGTCCAACCAGCAGCCGCACCTTCTACGAACAGTGAGTACAGCACAGCAGACGCAAGGAAGATTCCGTTTAGCGCTTTTAAAGCTTTTGATGAAAAGGACTGTGAGATTGATAACTACCTGGCGGATTTTGAGCGACAATGTAACCTGCACCGAATAGCTAGAAGAGAGTGGGTTGCAATATTGTCAGGCAAACTGTCAGGCAAAGCTTCTGATGCTTTCCGGACCGTGCCAGATCAGGATATCCATAGCTACGCCAGGGTTAAAGAAGTGCTCCTGGCTCGTTATGCAGTAACCCCAGAGTCCCACCGACAGAAGTTCAGGGACTCACGCAAAACCACGAAAGACTCTTACGCAGAATGGGCATGCCAGTTGTCCCTGTCGGCCTCTAACTGGGTTAACAGCAGCCAGGCCACCACCGCAGAGGACATTTTGCAACTAATGCTCCTGGAGCAATTTTACAATCACATCCAGACGGATGTCAAAGATTGGGTGAGAGATCGCAGGCCCATGACTCTACCAGAGGCCGCGAAGTTGGCGGATGAATATGCGGATACTCGCAAGACAAACCAGGTCACACCACGGGTACAACCTCCACAACCAACGGCGCCCTCACACCCACCAGCCGCTACATACCAACCGCCTAACAGACCGATGACATCTAGCCCTCGCTACCCACGCCAGGAGGACAACGAACAACGCTGCTTCCGGTGCAAACAGTTGGGTCACTTCAAGCAGAATTGCCCCATGAATGACAACACCAGGTCAAATTGGTCTCAACCTGGGTACCGCCCACCAGCAGCAGCCCATTGTGTAGACTCGGCTTGGGATCCCCAGGAGCTGGGTCAGGAAGAACCATTGGGCACCCCTTACGAAGCCCTCATGGTACAATCTGTTATTACGGACAACAGGGAACACCATTGTCAGCTGGTCATGGGCGACCGCCATGAGCCGGAGGGGCCTTGGAGGGAGCTGGGCAGAAAGAGGCACCGCCAGCTACCCTCCAAGAAGAAGAGGTCCTGGAAGTCATATAACCAGCGGACCTGGGAGGAGAAGAAGCGACTGGAGGAGATGGAATCGCAGCGGGCGCCCCAGATGCAGGCCGAGATGTTCGCCAAGGGCCCACCGGTGGCCCCTTACACCACCACCCAGTTCCTGATGATGGACCACGTGGAGAGCCTGCAGGACATGAGCAAGCAGGATCTGATCCGTGAGTACATAGAGCTGGAGGAGTGCATAAGCCGCATGGAGGAGGAGAACAACCACCTGAGGTCACAGCGGGCTGACCCCCCCAGGCTCCATGAACTGGAGATGGAGCTGGAGAAGCTCAAAGAGGAGAACCGGCGGCTGCGGAGGGAGCAGGGGGTGGCTGACCTTATGGGGCTCTGATTCCCCTCCCCCCCGGACTCTGAGCACCAGTGCTACAGCATTTCAACAAATATAACTTTTTCTTTTTTTTATGAACCTCCTGTGACTGTCACTTCCGAGCCATAACCTGCCCCTCCCATAGCGGGACACCTAGACAGCGGCGCACAGACCCATTCGCCGTCTTCACACTGACTTCTGGTGACTTTGCAGATCGCACAAAGACTTGGGGACTGACCGGCGTGTGATCTGACGACCCGGTGGCATACCTGAGTCGGGAGCAGTTGTCAAGGGAGGGTCAGTCATGCCAAACGGAGTTAACCTCGGACTAAAAGCTCTGAACCCGTCAACCCTACTGGACCAGGAAAGGTCCAACTGGCTTTTCCGGAGCAGGGAGAAGAAGGGGGGCCATTTTGATGGACTGTTTACCTATATGCTTCAGTTTAATCCTCCCTGCTTGTTTAAGGCTGTTAATTGTATTTACTCTTCTGCAGCTAGCCCTGTTTCAAATGTTAATTGTTCTAGCCCTGTGTTTACTGGTTACTGTGATTAGATAAGTGGCTCATGTTAACTATGCTGATTGCTTCCTTGTGATAATTATCTCTCTATATGCGGTGCCGAACCGGCTAGATACTGAGTAGTTCAAAGAAATATCTTTATTTCAAAGGAGCTGTATTGAAGACCCCCCACTGTGTGAGGGGGGGCGGAGATTTGTCATTGTAACAGTTGTAACCACATATAAGCTCTGGTTTCTTACGATTAAAACTCTGTGTTGTTCAAGCAGTAAGCTGGTCTCATGTGTGGCTTTCTGAGCGATTCCAGGGATATCCCTCCTCTTGAAATATTGGTGTGATTTTCGTTATGGGAAGAAGGAAACGTTGACGGGGATATCATACCGATACCGTCACAGTGTGTTATACGCCGATAAATAGTCATTTTGCTCCTGTACAAATCATTAGTAAGACCTCATATGGAATATACAGTACACAAAAAAAAATGATATTGGGGAACTAGAGAAAGTGCAGAGAAAAGGCAATCGAACTGATAGAGGCATTAAAAGGTGCAAAACCATGAGGGCTTACAACTCCTTTAACCACTTCCATACCAGGTACTTACGCAGCTTCCCGCCCAAGCCAATTTTCAGCTTTCAGCACTGTCGCACTTTGAATGGCAATTGCGCGGTCATGCTACACTGTACCCAAACAAAATTGGCGTCCTTTTTTCCCCACAAATAGAGCTTTCTTTTGGTGGTATTTGATCACCTCTGCGATTTTTTTTTTTGCGCAACAACTAAAAAAAGGCTGAAAATTTGGAAAAAAAAATACGTTTTTATTTTTTTCTGTTAATTTTTTTGTAAATACGTTTTCTCTTTCAATTACGGGCACTGATATGGTGGCACTAATGGGCACCGATGAGATGGCACTGATGGACATCGATGAGGTAGTACTGACGGGCACAGATGAGGTGGCACTGATTGGCGGCGCTGGTATGCGGCACTGATGGGCACACATAGGCGGCACTGATGGGCACACATAGGCGGCACAGATGGGCACACATAGGCGGCACAGATGGGCACACATAGGCGGCACAGATGGGCACACATAGGCGGCACAGATGGGCACACATAGGCGGCACAGATGGGCACACATAGGCGGCACAGATGGGCACACATAGGCGGCACAGATGGGCACATAGGCGGCACAGATGGGCACATAGGCGGCACAGATGGGCACATAGGCGGCACAGATGGGCACACATAGGCGGCACAGATGGGCACTCATGGGCGACACTGATGGATACTTATGGGTGGCACAGATGGGCACTGCTAGGTGGGCACTGGGCATGGATGGGCACTGTGGGGTGGCACTGATGGACACTGGGGTGGCGCTGATGGACACTGGGGTGGCAGCACTGATTGTTGCCAGTCAGTGCCCATTTGTGGGCACTGACTGGCATCTTTTTTCTTTATGCTTTTTTTTTTTATTTATTTTTTTAGACTTTTTTTTTTTCTTTGCCCACCCTGGTGCTCCAGGGTGGGCATCCCTGGTGGTCCAGTGTGGCGATCTGAGGGGGGGCTGCGCTGATAAACAATCAGCGCGAACCCCCCCTGTCAGGAGAGCCGCCGATCGGCTATTCTCTACTCGCGTCTTTCAGACGCGAGTGAGGAAGAGCCATCAACGGCTCTTCCTGTTTACATCGTGATCAGCCGTGGTTGGACACGGCTGATCACGTGGTAAAGAGTCTCCGCCGGAGGCTCTTTACCGAGATCGGAGATGCAGGGCGTCAGACTGACACCCCGCATCACCGATCGCCGCGATGCGCGCCCCCACGGCATGAAATCCTGCAGGACGTTCTAGAACGTCCTGTCAGGATTTCATAACCACTTCCCGGACGTAAATCGGCCATAGGCCGGGCGGGAAGTGGTTAAGGTGCATCACAGAGGACAAGGGGCACTCTTTACGTCTGGAGGAAAAGACATTTAATCTCCAAATACGGAAAGGTTTCTCCACAGTAAGAGCTGTAAAAATGAAATAAATTCCAAGAGCCGATTCTGTTTGGCTCAGTAGATTGCTTTAAAAAAAAAAAGGCCTAGATTCTTTCCTAAATGTACATAATACAACATTTATAGGTAAAGTTGATCCAGGATATATCCAAACCCTCTTGGGGGTGGGGGGAATCAGAATGGAATTTTTTTCCCTTGCTGGAAGGAATTGGATCGTGCTTTGTTTTTTTTTTGCCTTCCTTTGGGTCAGGATTGTAGAAACCCCCCCCCTTTTATTGGGTGAACTAGATGGACTTGTGTCTTTTTTCAACCAGACAAACTATGTGCGGTATCGCTGCAAACGTTAGAGTGAGATTAATAATTCTAGCGCCAGAGCTCACATTTAAACTCTAAACTTGTAAAGGCTTTTAAAATGTTGTCTGTGGAATTTTAGGGCTCTTTCACACGGGCGGACCATATGTCAGCTTTTTCATCCATCCGTGTACAGATGAAAAAAATTACATACATTGGTCCCTATGAGATTGCGGGTGTCAGCGGCACACCCGATCTCACCCGGTTCCCCAATTCTGCAGATGGAGGAAAACCCTATTTTTCCATGTGGATCGGGTGAACACGGACAGATGGTCCATGTTCATCCGATCCCCCCCATAGAGGAGAGCGGAGAAAAGACAGGGCGGTCCCTGTACAGTGTGCGGGGACCGCCCTGTCATCCGCCGGCTCAGCGGGGACCAGCGGATCAAGTGGAGGTTCACGGGGCGGATCATCACTGATCCGCCACGTGTGAAAGAGCCCTTAGTACCGGGTGAAGCATCGGGAGCATTTGCGCGAGTACAAGTACTCGCACAAATGCTCAGTATCGGTCCCGATACTAGTAACGGTATCGGGACAACCCTAGTAACATGTGTATTGTGTGGGTGTGTAACATGTGTATTGTGTGGGTGTGTAACATGTGTATTGTGTGTAACGTGTCATGTGTGTGCATTGTCTGTGCTTTCTGTGTCATCTCCTGCATGGATCCTGGCTGTAGGATGACTGCTTCCTCCACCGGCTCTCCGCTGCTAAAGATCATAACCCCCACCTCTGTTCACTACACTGCCGCCTCTCTGGTGTACGAGGGGACGCTTGTACCGGCAAGAGCCTGTACAATGTCACAGGACCCCCTCACCCACCGCTACTCAGTCTGCTGTCTGCACTCTGCAGGAACTCATCCTCCGACAGCTGCACTATATGATGCTCGGAGATTGCATGGAAAGGACACTTCACCAGGGGGCGAACACATACCCTGCACACATGGATCCAGGGACATTCAGTGCTCAGCAGCATCCGCACAATCCCGGGAACCCATACAGCGCCAGAGTGAGTCCTGCTCTCCGCCCCTCTTAGCACGCTCTCTCCGCCCGCTCTCCGCCCCGCCCGTCACTTAAAAAAAAATAAAAGTATCGGGTTAAGCATCGGGAGCATTTGCGCGAGTACTAGTATCGGGACAACCCTAATTTGGACACTTGATATTTTTGAAGGGGACAATAAATCAGAGTTCAGACTGGCCGATTTTCCTCTCCCTTTTCAAAAAAGGTAAGGCCCCGCAGAAAACAAAACTTTGCAATATAAAGAGAAAACAAAAAGCTTACATTCTCCAATCTGTCAATGTACCAAAATACTTTTAACAATCAGATAATCAAAACATCAAAAAAGACTAACCTACATCTATACACAAAGTAAAGCCAAAAAACAATGTTTCTCTATATAAATTTTTGTTTGGATTAAGCTATAAATATTTCATTTTTCCTTAACCACTTAATGTTAAGGAAAGCCTATTTGTTTTTTCTAGCCTATTTTTCAGACTCGGCATTACAAGTTAATTTTTGTTTTGCTAGAAGATTACTTAGAACCCCCAAATTAAATATATATATATATATATATATATATATATATATATATATATATATATATATATATATATATATATATATATATATATATATATATATATATATATATATATATACACACACACACACACACGCACATATACATACACACACGCACGCACACTGTATTTGCACAGCGGTCTTACAACCGCACTTTTTTGAAAATACACTTTTGTGACTTAAAAATATGACATTACCCTCTTCCTGACCAGAATACTTTTTTACAATTAGGCACTGCGCTTCTTTAACAGCCCCTACCCTGTCCACCTTTAGGATTCAGGGAAGCCTATCCCACAACCACCTAACTGTCCCCGAGCCACCACCATCAAATCATTCTCTGAAGCCATTACCTTTTGTACCATCCCCCCCCCCCCCCCCGTCTTTTAGAATGCAAGCTTTACGAGCAGGGCCCTTCTGTATTGAACGGTACAGTAATTATTCTGTCTCGCTGCGACAACTATTGGTGCTACAAAAATCGTGTATGGCCGCCGGACATCCCTGAACTTTACCCTGAGGTAAAGAAAATGGCCGCGACCACGCGGCCCCCTCCGTGCGGCGGTGTCCCACAAATTGTACCTCAAACACCCCCCATATATAGGGAAGAGACAAGCGGACCCCATACACAGCACAACCCCCTGTCCAGACTCTGAACCCCCCCCGGTCAGTCACACAGCGGACCCAAGCATGGGGAGGAGGGAAAAGACAGGGAAAGAAGGGGGGAGGATGAGAGACCCCCTATTCGACCTCCCAGGGAATGCCCATCTGCTCCATTTTGCCGAGACAGGTGGGGGCCATACTTACCCCTCCTGTGGGGACTGATGGACGCATTCCGCAGACAGACCCACCACCTGAGCGGTACGGGGGGGCTGTTGGCCACGGCACACTGTGACACAGACAGCAATAGCCCGGTCATGTGTGCCATGTGTGTGCACCGGAGCATATAGCTCGCCGGCTACCCCTGGATCAGAAGGGGCATGTCGCGGCCGACCCAGCACATAGCTAGGGCCTGCTCACGCTCGATGGCCGGGCTGGGGAGACTACCAGGATCTATATTATCCAGCCTGTCACCCAGCCCCGGCTGTTGATAGTAGGCCACAAGATCCAAAAAAAAAAAAAAGATCCAGGACTAATGGTCCCCACCGGGAGCCAGGTCCTTCTACACTAGGCAGAAAAAAAAAAACTGAGCTGCTGGATGCAGTGTGAGGGGTTATAGCCAGTAGGACCGCCCCCTGGGTGGTACTGTGCAGTTTTGCTGTTTTTACATGTTCTGCTTAGTCCTCTCCTGAAGGTGGCGATATAACCCTAAGGTCAAGATTTAAAGTGCTGTGTCCACCAATGAACGAAAGAGAAATGTATATTTTTCAGGGTAAGGTTAAGACCAAACTAACATTTTAGTGTTAAGAAACACAATACAGTAACTCTCCACTTTTTGAATTTAGTTCCATTTTTAAGTCTTACACAGAACCAACAAAACAGCTAGCTAACCTGTTTCATGTAAGCGTAGCACATAGTTTCTGCCACTCTCTTCCCTTCGTCGTAACAGGCACGAGGACCAATGGGGTTCACGTGTCCCCAGTAGTCTTCATTTTGAGGATGCACTTCAGGATCTGCAAATACAAGTCAGTATGTAGATATATGCTTGATAAATATTTATGCCACCATAAAACGACATTGCTAAGCTTCTTGTTACCACACACCATAAATGGTAAAGACTGAAATGCCCACATTCTACATAAACAGAACCACATATTATAATGTAGCATGGTATTTCTAAATGGATAGAATATTTTTTTTTATTTTTTATGAAAGAGTGGGGGACGGTCCTTTTGTACATGTTGCACTCATATTCAGGCTGTAACATGTTACGAAAAGGTGAACTTATGCTTTGTCATTCAGGTCGCTTTTCCTACTTTTAACAGAGGGCAGAAAGATTAAAGATCTTACATTTTTGTCAAAGAAGATCTGGAAATTTAAAGTGGCCTGTAGCCTTTTTGAAAATAATGCAACTGGACTAATGCTTTTTATTGTCTACTTGTCAAGCTGTCTGGCAGATGGTTGGGCACTATTTTGGGTGAGGGATTTGGGAAAACATGTTCTAACAACTCAGTAAACACCCACTACATGATCTGTAAATATTGTTGTAGATGAGAGAATGGGGCATGCTTGTGCCTGCCCTGCTCAGGCTCACAGGGGTTTCTGTACACAGCAGTCACAAACATTCCCTGCTGCCTTGTAAATAGGGGAAACTACACGCAAATTTCAAATACCGTATAATTCCTCAGAATTCAAACCATTTTGCACAACATTATTTGGAAACACCAATCTAACTGTACTGGTGTGACTACCAATTGACATTAAGGTGTGCAAAGAGACTGTTACCAAAAATATTTTGAAAGTTACATTAAAGTGGTAGTAAACTCTGTTTCACCACTTGTACCTACAGGTAGGCCTATAATATACAATTACCTGTAGGTACTGTGAATATCTCCTAAACTTGCACTGTTTGAATATCTCCTAAAGTGCATTCAGCCAGTGACATCACCAGTGCATGCACTCTGAAGGTCCGGCTTACAGTGCCAGACCTTCAGAGTGCATGCCGTAAACAGCAGCTCCCGCATGCATGCTCCCCGGATCCTCATGTAGCTGGAGGCCCCAAACAGAAGGAAGACCGGGGTTGAGGGGGGGGGGGGGGGGGGGGGGGAGAGGTCAGCCCTCATCGGTAACATTGCAGCGCTGGAGGGATTTGTTCCAACTTAAAGCGGGGGTTCACCCAAAAATCAACTTTCTGACAATAGATCCAGCATACTGTTGACATCTGCAGTATGCTGGGGTCTTTTTTTTTTGGTACTTATCGTTTTATCAGCCTACGTTATCCGGCTCCGAGCGGGGATTCCTTCGGGGAATAGGCGTTCCTAAGCCAAGCGGATTTGATTGACGGGCTGCTAAAGCGCGTCACACCTTCCGAGAATACCCGAAGTGACGCTCGAGTGTTTACGGCGCCTGCCGTGTAGAGCTGACTGCGCGGGCGCCGTAAACACTCGAGCGTCACTTCGGGTATTTTCGGAAGGCATGACGTGCTTTAGAAGCCCGTCAATCAAATCCGCTTGGCTTAGGAACGCCTATACCCGGAAGGAATCCCCGCTCGGAGCCGGATAACATAGGCTGATAAAACGATAAGTACCAAAAAAAAAAAAAAAACAGCATACTGCAGATGTCAGCAGTATGCTGGATCTATTGGCAGAAAGTTGATTTTTGGGTGAACCTCCGCTTTAAGATTTTTAGAATGCGCTAGTACGAGAAGCATACTAGCACATTACGACATTGCCTTGCAGGGAATTCATTTTTTCCTCCTCCCAGCAGCTGCAGGTTTACTACCACCAAAAAAAAAGGCCAATAAAATCAAAACTTAAAAAATTACCTCCATAGACCTCTGAAGTGGAAGCCAGTAAAAGGCGAGCACCAACGCGTTTTGCCAACCCTAGAAAACAAGATTTCTCTTTAAATTCTGCAATACCTATAAAAATGCAAAGAATGAATAATACAGAGCCTAAAAACTCCCATCCCAAATGTTAATAGCCAAATATGGAACATCTTACTGTGCAAGAAACAGAAAGTGAGGAAATCTCTTGACAATAAATACCAGACAGAGTTTCTAACACTTCACAGCTCCAAAACAAACTATACATGCTTTAGTTGGAGCAGGTTGGGCAATTTATAAAAAAAAAAAAAAAAAAAAAAAAAAAAAAAAAAAACAGATGTGCCATTACACTCACCCAACATGTTTAATGTCCCAATGGTGTTGGTTTTTAGTGTCTTGATGGGGTTATACATATAGTTTGGAGGAGAAGCTGGTGAAGCCAAGTGGTAAATCTGGTCCACTGCAGGATAATCAAAAACATTTATTATGTACCGGTATATAAAATTCTATGAAACTACAAACAAAGCACATCAAACCTGCCCAGATAATAAAGCACACCTCTGAGCGTTCAGAAATGATTTATGTTCCACCTACAGCAGTTTATAAAAATGAATACATTCATAACAATGAATCTCCTATGGCCGGACAGCATAAAGAAGTCACCAAAGGCTGTACTTGGTGGTCTGTATGAAGTCAAGGGAAAATTGTACAAAATCTTTTAGGGCCCATTAGAGCTGCACGATTAATCGTTAAGAATCAAAATCACAATTTTTTTCCCTTCCGATCTTCAAAACAGCATGTCATGATTCTTTCTAACAAGTGCAGAGAGTTCTCACAGCTGGGGAGAAAAAAAATCCAGGCAGCCTGCCAAGTTTATCACAACATGGAATAAGTAGGAACAAAGTATCTTTTTGTTCTTTTATCAAAAAGGAAAGAACTCGGAGTGTAAATGAAAGAAGTTTAACCATTTAACCAAGACCAAACCTTTTCTGACATTTGTTGCTTACAAGTAAAAAATCTTTTTCCGCTAGAAAATTACTTGGAACACCCAAAAAAAAAAATATATTTTTTTTTAGCAGAGACCCCAGGGGTCTCCAAACTATGATCCTCCAGTTGTTCAGGAACCTCAATTCCCACCATGCCTAGTAATGTCGCTGAATGTCAGTTTTACAATGCCTCATGGGATGTGTAGTTGCACAACAGCTGAAGGACCGTAGTTTGGAGATCCTTACACTAGAAAATAAAATGGTGGTTGTTGCAATATTTTCTGTCACACCGTATTAGCGCAGCGGTTTTTCCAACGCAATTTTTTTGAAAAAGTACACTTTAATGAATAAAAAATAAACCGTATAGTTAGCCCAATTTTTTTTGTATAAATGTGAAAGATGTTACACCGCGAGAATCGTGATCTTTATTCCAAGCAAAAAACAAATTGTGACTCTCATTTTAGCCATAATCGTGCAGCTCTAGGCCCTGTTCGCATCTGAACGATTTTCTGCTTGAAACTCTAAAAACGCGTAACAAGTTAAATCCCATCTATTGCAACGAATCCGGTTCACAGCCAAGTATTCTATCACCTGAAGTAGGGATGTCCCGATACCGATACTAGTATCGGTACCAAGCATTTTCCCGAGTACGTGTACTCGGAGGAAATGATCCGATGCCTCACGCGATACCTGGGCAGTCAGGGTGATCGGTGCAGCAGGGGAGTTGCAAGTCTTCTCCGTCCTGTCTTCTCCCCCCGTGCTCCGTGTGCTTTCTCTCCCCCCCCCCCCCGTGCTCCGTGTGCTGCCTTCTCCTCCTCCCTCCGTGCCGTCTTCTCCCCCCTCCTTGCCAGGAGGTAGGAGCCGCTAAATCCGGCTCCTACCTTTTCCAAATGAACAGAGTCAGTTATCACACTCTGTCCATTCACATAACTGAGCATCGTAACCTGTGTTTACGATGCTTCAGTTTATGAATGGAGAGAAGCTTCTTTCCATTCATTTTAGCTGAGGCTGCTGAGAAAGGGACCTGGGAATCTGTGACCTTAGTCCCTTTCTCTGTCTCAAAGGGGAGATGTCAGAGGTCTGTTAAGACCCCAGATATCTATCCAAAGACCCCCAATAGGGCTTATTAAAAAAAAAAAAAGTGGTATCGGGGCAACCCTAACCTGAAGCAACACGCCTTTTGCTCAAAAAAGTACATGGGGTTCTTTTTTTGCAGATTGGGCCCATGGGCCCATAGACTTCAATAGAATGCCTGAAAATGTGTGACAAGAGCGTTTTTCAGCAGCTCTCCACCATCATTCCCCTAGTGGTTTCTATTGGTTAAACAAAAAAATGCCTGCAGCTGTAAAATGCTTGTAATACGCTTCGAAAACACTTGTAATACACTCCTAAAAAATGCTCAAAAACTCCTAAATAAAAATGCCAGTAAATCGCTACGCTCAGGTGTGAATGCAGCCTAAAGCTTACACATACCAGGCTATCTGAACTCAGGCAGTTGCATGAATGTGGCATGATAGAAATGTGTGCCATCACCCAATCTTATTCTGAAAATACTGCTTCCCCACCCATCATGCTGATCCGCCACCTTTCCTACCTAGAAAACCTCTGACCATATACAAGTGTGCAGTCAGGATTGACAAATTCACTGCAGCAGGCTTGTTCTGGGTCTTGCTAGGTAGTGAACATGAAATCCAATACATTATTTTATAGTTATTTATTTGTTCCAAAAAGACGACGACAAGGAACAGGTTTTCTAGTCTCTCACAACAATGAATAAAACAATTGAAGCTGAGCCATAAAAACAAAAAATTCTTTAGCTTTAGTGATCTAACTCACCTGTAATGAAGGATGTTTTACGTCATGCAAGCAGCTGGATCCTGTCCTCTTGCTGCTGTTGAACTTCTGGCGCTGTGGGAGTGAATAGCGTTGGGTCTTCTGTGTAGCTGCTGTAAAAAGTTCTGATGAGGACTTGCCACCTTCGGCTTCATTGACAAATGTTCTTTTACCGTTTTCACTGCCTGTAACAGGATCTGTGAATGGGGTTAGAGTCTGATGAGCCATAAGATTCTCTCCACATTTAAAGATCGTGTTAGGCTTCATTCACAAGGCAATTAAGTTCCGCCACGATTACTCAGGTAATCGCTGGCTATACGAACAGTCATGAGCGCTTGCTACTGCAATCAGGCTGTCATTGCACTGTATGGGCCAAGCGATCAACTGCTCTTCATATTTACTTGCCACTTCATTTGCAAGAATTTGCAGATTCAAGATACTGGAAATTGCAAGATGTGGCAATTGCCCAAGTAAATGGCAGTGAAAGCAATGTTTCTCAATGAAAGTGGAGGTCGTCGTCAGGAACTTTTTCACAGCAGCTTCACAGAAGACCCAAAGCCAAACTGGAAGTGGACGTGGCATTCCTGCAGTGAAGATTTCTACAGGATCTAGCTGCCTGTATGACATGGGACCCAATATATAGCAGGGGTATGGCATTAAAATTCATGGAGGTCTAATCAGAAAAAAAATTCTGCTAGCAGAGGTCCAAATTGCAAGTTTGTGCGATGACTCAGTTCCTTCACAATATAGCCCCTCTTTTTATTTCACAATTCCCTTCTTACATTAGTATCCTCTGTATCCTTCACGTCATGCCCCACAGTGGTGTCCTCTGCCTTCCTTTATAGCATCCCCTTCCCACAGCAGTGTTCCCATCAGAGCTCCCCGTGGCTCTGCCCCCTATCCACATTACAGCCCCCTGTAGCTCTGTCCCCCATTTACATTACAGCCCCTGCAGTACTGCACCCCCCCCCAAAAATCCCCGGTAGCTCTGCTCACTCTTCCCATTACGGCCCCCATAGCTCTATTGCCTCCACATTCACATTACAGCTTTATCTCCCCACCCCCATATTCAGAATTACCGCAGCTCCCCCCCATATTCACATTACAGCTGCCGCAATTATCGGCCACAAAAATCTGCATCATATATCGGCCGCACCAATTTCTAAATATCGGCATCAGCCAGAGAAAAACCCATATCGGTCTACCTCTAATCCAAAGTTCGAAGATTTAATAGATGGAAAGTTTGAACAAAAATAAAATAAGACTCAAGATCTGCTTTAAAAAAAAAAAAAAAAAAAAAAAAAAAACTCAGAAAACCTTTAGGAACACAAGAAAGCCTTGTTTGTCCCACCCAAAAAACGATATATCAATCCTATATCAATATCATAAGTGAATACAAAGTTATAGACTCATAAATAGACACATAGCGGAAATGTGAAAATATGGTGTGGTTCAGTGTCTCAAACTTTTTCAGTCAAGGCACCCTTTAAAATTATGGACAGTCTCAAGGCACCCATTCTAAAATGTAGAAAAAAATATATATATTTTAATGGTTTTACATAGTGCAGCAACATCCACATACATAGAACACCCAACATTAGAGGAGATTTATTCTTCCAAAGCAAATACACTTTTGCACACTAGTACTCCAGCGTTTCTCCTTCAGTTTCTCTCCATCACTCAGCTGATGTGAACCCAGTGTTGATGGAGAGGGGCAGGGGAGGGTCAAACAAAGATGCCATGCAGGTAAACACCACTGATGGGTGAAATGGTGCACAATAAAAACCTGTGGCTTTGTGCAACTCAAAGGCAGGCTTAATCCACTTGCTGGCTTGTATACATTTGTGTGCAATTTTTAGGGATTTTGCCAAGGCACCCCTGAAGAAACCTCAAGGCACCCTGGTTGAAAAAGGCTGGTCTTCTCCATAGGGGGTAAAAAGGTGAGAGAGCGCTTAAGTGGTTAAAAGCGCATTGTTCAGACTATCTATGGCCAACTACTAAAGGTTACCATAGTCCTTAAAGTGTCTGCATGCTAGCAAAGAGTACTTGTTACCTTCAATGTAAAGTGGTTCAACCACATCATGATTAATAAGCTCAAAATTCTCATGACCGATCCAGTGCTCCACATTTCTTTTACGGCCTGTGAAAAAGTTGTCGACGACAGTGACTTCATGGCCATCCATCATCAATTTGTCTGTAAGATGTGACCCTACAAATCCTGCACCGCCTGTTATCTGCAAAGATAATACTCAGTTAAACTTCACAGCCAAACATCAGTTCCTACATGGAGAATGGAGATTAAAAAAAAAAAAAGCCTAACATTTTTCTAAAATACCCACTTGCTGGTTACACAAAACAAACGAATGAGTGCGGCAGGTAACACAGCTGCACCACATACAGACGTTTATCTAGTCGCACTTACCAAAATTCTCTTACGATCTTTTTCTGATAAGAATTTCACAGGAGGGTATTTCTGTGTGAAGCTATAATAAAAAAAAGAAAGATTATATTGGTGTTCTGGATAGTCAAAGTTGTAAATAAATGTTCATCTTCCACGACTGTAGATAAAAACCAAGAAGTGGTTGCAGCTCCACAGTTTAAAACACAAACCCCATATTCATTTTAAACATAAGGAAATCTAAATGCAGCACTAGACTTAAGCAGGGGTGCCTGACCAGTGGCCCACCTCTATGGAAGGGCGGATGTAAACAAACATGCGTCTGTTTACACCCTGGCCAAGCATGTTTCCAGACCTAAACCCTATTGAGCATCTGTGGGGCATCTGTCGGGCATCCTCAAAGGTGGAGGAGCGCAAAATCTCTAACATCCACATCTCTGATGTCATCATGGAGGAATGGAAGAGGACTCCCGTGGCAACTTGTGAAGCTCTGGTGAAATCCATGCCCAAGAGGGCTAAGGCAGTGCTGGAAAATAATGGCGACCACACAAAATATTGACATGTTAGGCCCAAATTGGACATTTTCACCTAGGGGTGTACTCACTTTTGTTGCCAGCGGTTTAGACCATGGGTCTTCAAACTACGGCTCTCCAGTTGTTCAAGGAACTACAATTCCCATCATGCCTAGTCATGTCTGTGAATGTCAGAGTTTTACAATGCCTCATGGGATGTGTAGTTCCGCAACAGCTGGAGGGCCGTAGTTTGAGGACATTTAATGGCTGTGTGTTGAGTAATTTTGGAGGGGACAGCAAATTTACACTGTTATACAAACTGTACACTCACTACTTTACATTGTAGCAAAGTGTAATTTCTTCATTGTTGTCACATGAAGACATAAAATATTTACAAAAATGTGAGGGGTGTACTCACTTTTGTGAGATACTGTACATGTAAAACTTATGTAGGGAGATTTGTTTCATCTCTCTGTATCGTCTGAGGCTGTTCACTTTACTGGGTATGTGATAGTTTACATCCACTTTAAAGGAATGAGCAACTTTTGCCTCTCCGATAAGCTGACGACTGACACCAATGAATTTTTTAGCTACCTGTAAGGAGGGGATTATTTCCAGTCACCATAAAGGCCTTAAAGCAGTGGTTCTCAACCCTGTCCTCAAGTACCCCCAACAGGCCATGGTTTTGGGAATTTCTCTTAGGTAAAATAGCTGTCCAAAATACCAAACCATTGACTTAAAGCACCTGTGCAAGATAAAGGAAAATCTGCAAACATAGCCTGTTGGGGGTACTTGAGGACAGGGTTGAGAACCACTGCTTTAAAGTAGAACTATTGGCAAAACTTTTTTTTAATTTTGGATAGAGCAAGGGAGGGGGTATAACCCCTGTGAGATTCCCCCCCCCCCCCCCATCATCTGTGTCCCATTGCAGAGATTTCCCTTGACTTCCTGTCCCATAGCCAAACAGAAAGTAAGAAGGAATTAAAGTGTTTGTAAGTTCACATTGTGAATTTTCTGGTATCCCTGGTATTTGTTGACTTTCTTACATGCCCCAATATCTCCCTGAAAGACATTCACTCGTTTACCTAGGATATTGAATGAAATAAATTGATATGATTTTTTTTCTTCCTGTGCATGGAGGTCTACGTAACCGCTAAAGTTGAAGGTAAACGGGAGTAAAAAAAATTAATAAACGCTTGCCAGTATGAGCACATAAGCAGGCAGAGGTGAAGGGGGTCCCCAACCTTTTTTCTATGCTAGCTTTACCCACTACTGATCTCAGAACCATTACTCGGATAACAATTTTAATAATTTAAAAAAAAAAAAACTTTTCTATTACGATGATTTTTTTTGTTTTTTTACATGACAGTACTTACCTTTTTTCTAAATCCCTTATCTTTTCTCTTAAAGGTGCAATCACCTGTATGGACAGAGAACACATTTTATTTGAAGAATGTAGTCAGTTGGCTTTGATTACCACAGTAATAAAAATGTTCAGCAACATTATAGTTTGGCAGAATAGAACAAGATACCCATATACGGACTCAAATTTTGAATGATTTTGGTACAATCATGCAACAATCTGACTGCGTATGTGCATGCCAGGTGAAAATAGTTGTCTTCTGTGGGAAAAAAAAACCTTTGTGTATTGTTATTTTAAAAGAAGTACGGCTTTCTGAAAAAACAAACATTTATACTTACCTAGGTAGATGTAGCATTGATCCAATGCTACATCTGTTCCCTGAGGGCATGAGTGCTCAACCTGTGGCTCTCCAGCTGTTGCGGAACTACAATTCCCATGAGGCATTGCAAGCCGCTGACAGGTACAAGCATGTCTCCCAAAGGCTGAGGCATTATGGGAATTGTAGTTTTGCAACAGCTGGAGAGCCACAGGTTGAGCACCCATGCCTGAGGGCTATGCAGTGAGAACTGAGCAATCAAAACACTGCTGATCACTTTGTTCTCCCCCACCACTCTGAGCAGAGCCAAGAGGTCACTCTCTGCTCTCCTCTAGAGCTCACTGGAGTGCTGGGCTGTAGAGGGGGCGGGAGGGGATGCTCAGGCACCCAGCAAATTGCTGAGCACCCGAGCTAGGTGCTGGTCCAGGCACCTGGGTGGATCCTGACCATATGGTAAACGGTCACACGGGTACAGAACTAACTGCACTCTCCTGTGATCCATCAGCATAATATGGGCAAACCAACCCCCCCAATCTTTGGCCATTCATCTCCATTAAGGGAACCCAGTTATGTGGTTAAATATTTGTATATGATACCCGAGATAGAAGCGGTCAGTTTCAAAAGGATGCTGAGCAAGTTCAGCATTACCATCCAGGATTAAAATAGGAACAGTAAATCATTGAATGGTAGCTTTCTAAAGAATCTCATTAAAAATAAATTTTTATGATATATAAAAAAAAAAACAGTTACAGCTTTTAAAAGTAGAACTATTGGGAAGTGGGAGGAAATCCCTGCAAATTCAAGAATCCCTTGGGGACCCCCAGGTCACCAAAACCAGTGTCCCCATTGGAAGATTTCCCCACTATTACATTTCTGGACACAGCCCAAAATTTGGGGTTCAATTTTACGTTTACTTTCAATGCTAATGTTAAACAGGACAAATAGAGAAGATGAATCTCCCCAACGAGGGCAAAGGGAGCAATAAAAACAGACAAGCATTCAAATTCCCCTCCACCCTATCCAAAACTTAAAAGTGTGTTGCCTTTAGGTATACTTTAGTACAATGGCATATTTCCTGCTCAAATATCCTTTTGATGAAACATTGTAACGGCTAAAGTAAATGAACAGGAATAACTAAGCTTTGTGATAAGGTGTTCTATTTGTCAAGCCAATTGTAATAAACAGCTAAAGCAAATACATAAACCATTTAAAAAAATATACACTGCTCAAAAAAAAGGAACACTTTGAAAACATATCAGATCTCAATGGGAAAAAATCTCATGCTGGATATATATACTGATATGGACTGGGTAATGTGTTAGGAATAAAAAGATGGCACATTATTTGATGGAAATAAAAATTATCCACCTACTGAGGGCTGAACTGAAAGACACACCGAAAATCAAAGTGAAAAAATTATGCAGCAAGCTAGTCCATTTTGCTGAAATTTCATTGCAACTCCTCAAAATGGTCCTCGGTAGTTTGTATGGCCCCCAAGTGTTTGTATGCATGTCTGACAACATCAGGGCATGCTCCTAATGAGACGACGAATGATGTCCTGGGGTATTTCCTCCCAGATCTGGACCAGAGCATCACTGAGCTCCTGAACTGAGGTGCAACCTGGCGGCACCGGATGGACCAAAACATAATGTCCCATAGGTGTTCTTTTGGATTTAGGTCAGGTGAGCGTGGGGGCCAATCAATGGTATCAATTTATTCATCCTCCGGGAACTAACTGCATGCTCTTGCCACATGAGGCCGGGCATTGTCGTGCACCAGGAGGAACCCAGGACCCACTGCACCAGCGTAGGGTCTAACAATGGGTCCAAGGATTTCATTCCGATACCTAATGGCAGTCAGGGTGCCATTGTGTAGCCTGTAGAGGTCTGTGCGTCCCTCCATGGATATGCCTCCCCAGACCATCACTGACCCACCACCAAAAACGGTCATGCTGAACGATGTTACAGGCAGCATAAAGTTCTCTGCAGCTTCTCCAGACCCTTTCACGTCTGTCACATATGCTCAGGGTGAACCTGCTCTCACCTGTGAAAAGCATGGGGCATCAGTGGCAGACCTGCCAATTCTGGTGTTTAATGGAAAATGCCAATCGAGCTCCACAGTGTACAGCAGTGAGCACAGAGCGCACTAGAGGATGTTGGGCCCTCCGGCCACCCCCATGAAGTCCATTTCTGATTGTTTGGTCAGAGACATTTTGTTGGGCTCTGGCAGTGCTCATCCTGGTTCCTCCTTGCACAAAGGAGCAGATACAGGTCCTGCTGATAGGTTAAGGACCTTCTACGGCTCTGTCCAGCTCTCCTAGAGTAACTGCCTGTCTCCTGGAATTTCCTCCATGCTCTTGAGACTGTGTGCTGGGAGACACAGAAAACCTTCTGGCAATGACACGTATTGATGTGCCATCCTGGAGGAGTTGGTCTGCCTGTGCAACCTTTATAGGGTCCAAGTATCACCTCGTGCTACCAGTAGTGACACTGACCCTGGCCAAATGCAAAACTAGTGAAAAACAGTAAGAAAAAATGAGTAGGGAAAAAAATGTCAGACACCTCCACCTGAAAAAAACATTCCTGTTTTGGAGGTAGTCTCATTGTTGCCCATCTAGTGCACCTGTTAATTTCAATTAACAGCAAAGCAGCTGAAACTGAATAACAACCCCCTCTGTTTACACCCCTCCCCCTCTGCTACTTAACTGACCAGATCAATATCCCAGGAGATCCGATTCAAAAGTGTTCCTTTCATTTTTTGGAGCAGTGTATAATTTTTGCGTGTGTACGTTTTTCATTCAGCAGTGATGGTGCATTGCAGAGTAGCTGTGGAAATATCCCATCAATTCATATTAAAATGGATATAAACCCAATTCATGAAAATTTGAGCTAGGCCCATATATCTGCAGTGTTTTGTTATCTCTCTTCAAAGAGCCAAGTCCTGTAGCTCTCTTCTGACCAATTCCTCTGTTATTAGCCTAATAACTACTGACAAATTCTCAGACACATCAAATAAATGCAGCCTGAAATTTCTGCCAGGGGAGGTTGCTATAAAACAGATTAGCAGGCAGCTGGCCCTGTTACAAAACACCTCTGAGTCTCTGCCTATGATAAGAGCTGGTGTGCGCTTTTCCTATAATCAGCAATGTTAGCTATCTTGGCTGTATGTCCAGACATCACACTCTGTGTTAAACAGGAAGAGAACATTTCCTAACAGGATCTGAACTTTCTAAACAGTATATAAATGTTAAGACAGTAGATATACATGTAAAACCTATATAGGGAGATTTAGTTCATCTCTGTGTATCATCTGAGGCCGTTAACTTCACTGGGTTTATGGATGGTTTACATCCACTTTAAAGCGGGGGTTCACCCTATCAACGCAAAAAATTTTTTTTTTTTCTTTTACCATAAAATCAGGCATTGTAGCGCGAGCTACAGTATGCCTGTCCCGATTTTTTTACCCCCGTACTCACCTTGTACTCGTAGATCGAAGATACCGGGGAATGGGCGTGCCTATGGAGACTGAGGATGATTGACGGCCGGCTCTGGCGCGTCACGCTTCTCCGGAAATAGCCGAAATAGGCTTGGCTCTTCACGGCGCCTGCGCATAGCCTGTGCGCAGGCGCCGTGAAGAGCCGAGACCTACTCCGACTGTCTTCGGGGAGAGTGACGTGCCAGGGCCGGCCGTCAATCATCCTCCCTCTCCATAGGTACGCCCATTCCCCGCGGGAGCCGAAATCTACAATCTACGATTACAAGGTGAGTCCGGGGTTAAAAAAATCGGGACAGGCATACTGTAGCTCGCGCTACAATGCCTGTCTCGATGGTAAAATCAAGTCAGAGAGGGTGAACTACCGCTTTAAGGACATATTTTGCTCTCCCAAAATTCTACCTGAGCTGATGTGTGCTTTACACACTGAAATGCTAGAACAGAAAGCAGTCAGGAATAGACGCACACAATTTAGATTTAAAGTATAAAAGGGCCACGTTCTATTCTGTCACAAATTAACACAACTGTATAGCGTTCCGATGAGAAATTACATTTGTATTAGTGCAGCTAATGTAAGCAAAATAAACCAAATAATTTAAGTCAGATAATAAGAGATGGATGTCACCAATACCCTGCCCCTTTGATTTACGGGTGTTTTGTCAGACTACAAAAAAGCACAACATTTGAAGTTCAGGAAGACTTAATTCTAATTACAGATCTTTTCTGTAAAGTGGAAATGTATCAGCTGAACGAGAACAATACACAGGCATTTGGAGACAACTTCTGGTAAGTTTTTGATAATGTAAAAAAGGTTTAGTATCAGTGCAAGTACTCATATTTTTTATAGTCTCATTTGGGAGGCTTCCACTGCCTACTTCACAAGTGTCAGGCAGTACAAGAAGGGAAAATTCCCTCTCCACACAATGGAGACACAGGCAGAAAAAAACAAAACATAATTTTGTCTAAAGCTTCAAGACCCAGTTTATGTTGTAAAATATTTACTGTAAAAAATAAAAAAAATAAAAAAATATAATAATAATAATAAATATAACAAACCTCTTCTATTTTCATTTCCATTTGCTGCTCTCCATTTTCTTGGAGTGACCTGCTGAGGAGAATAAGAATGCCAATTTGAAGAGGTTACCATAAGCAAATAAAAAAATAACCCAAGCCTCACACTTGTGCGGTGTGGGACACCAAATATGATTCACAAAGGAATCGCACCGCATCCCTGTGCAAATAACATACTATGTGTGGTGCGATTTGAGTCATTTTGTATGGTTCAAATTGCATCAAAATGTTGCAGCACCCCTTCACACCCATGTGATCCAATTCTGGCAGTCGCACTGCAATTTGAGCTGTTTCGGGGTGTCGTTAATTTAACATTGACACATGTAGCAGATAGCAAGGACGCCGTGACATTTCAGTGCGGGAAACGCACAGAATTCTCTGCATTCAATGTGAACCTAGGCTCAAAATAAACATTTTTAAATTTCTGCTATTTTCCATTTGAAAGGTCTAGTACATGACATGGGACAGTTCCCAACTAAAGTAAAAGCAGAACTCCAAGTAAACATTTTTTATTAAAATGTGCATGTTAATGTTCTTGAGATGTATATCAATTGTATATTTTCAGTCATGCCAGACAGTATGGCTTTCACCAAAAGTCTGGTCTGCTGGAGCTAAATATTGGTGAACTTATTTGCAAAGAGTGGACCATAACATTCCTGGTTCTGCAATTTGGTTTTATGTCTCCCCCATTTACCTCAATACTCAGCAAATCGGCATCATCACCTCGGTCCAGTAAAAAGAGGGAGCCAAATCAGCATCACCATTATACAGCATTTATACAGTGCCAGCAGTTTGCACAGTGATTTACAAAATTAGAGCAGACAGTACGGGGGGTGGGGGTGGCATGTACCTTACAAAACGGTAATAAATGTGGGGTGAGCTGGAGAAAAAATCTACAAGTAGTATCTGTAAACCACAAAGTAAGAGAGTCGCCTTACCACTAAAGATGTATGTGAAGGTTTTCGCTCAGCCAGGCCATGGTATAACTAGTAGTAGACACAATAAACTGGACTTGTTCTTTTAATATCTTTTAAAATATTTCAGCATTGCAGAACAAGTTCAGCTGAATGCGACTTCTATTAGATATACTATGACCTGAATAAATGAGAACCTTCACAGGCAAATGGCTGTGCATTTATTTTCTGTGCAGGAGCCTGGAAAGCACTAACTGCAATTAGTGGATCACTATTCCAGCAGCCTTCCCTTACAGGGTTGAAGAAATGTCAATGGACTACAAGTGTGGTGACATCACAGAACTTGTCTGTTATAACTACAGTCCCACTGCTGCAGTGGCAGCTTTGTCAGATTCTTGTAAGTGAATATGCCCGGTTGTAGTGACCCTGCCAAAATACTTGGGGTGTTTTGGATTCTTGGCCCCTCCCTGGGTGCTTTGGTTTCTTCTGCCAGTTCCTACATTACTGCAAAACAGAGAATCACAGCATCTGGCAGTCTACTGCAGGATATGGTAGAGGCATAGGCTCCAGAAAAATGGGACAGCAGAACTGGGCAGAGGACCAGGTTGTCATTGCCGGACCCAGTAGTGATGTAGTGGCTGGTGGAATGAACTACAAAAACTCAGACGGGGACCAGGGCATTATTTTGGGACAGTAGTGGCTGGTTGAAAAACTTCCACCACTCGCCTGGGGACCAAGACATCATTGTGGGACACAGTAGGAAATGTAGTGGTTGGTGGAGGGAGCTACAGCACTTAGATGACCAGGGCATCATTTCAAGACGCAGTAGCTCAGGGGTAGGCAACCTGGGGCCAGGGCCGGATTAACAATGGGGCTGATGGAGCTGCAGCTCCAGGCCCCTTTCTCAAGATAGGCCCATTTGCCCCAAAAAAAAAAAAAAAAATTTTTTTTTTTTTTTTTTTTTAAGATTTTTTTTTTCTAAGATCGAATTTGGGGGGTTGTAGCTCGATGACCAGAGGTCACAGAAACCCCACATTTGGGGGTAGGCATGGGAAGAGCTACCCCACAACTGGTTAAAATATGGGACGGCTATCATTTATGGTTCCGGAGATACGGGCCTGCTTGCACAGCCTGTCAGAAGCTACATTCAGAGCGGCCAATATAAATACAAGCTGACACACTGCAGCAGACTGATAGGATCACAGTGCTTTTGCTAGAAAATTACTCTATGGTGGTCTTTGCACTTTTTATGTTGCACGGTACAGAGCTGCACGATTCTGGCTAAAATGAGAATTGCAATTTTTTTGATAGATCACGATTCTCTCACGATTGTTGCGGCGTAACATCATTTTTCACATTAAAACAAAAAAAAAAAATGGGCTAACTTCACTGTTTTGTTTTTATTATTCATTGAAGTGGGAAAATGCAGTGTGACATAACATATTGCAGCAATAGCCATTTTATTCCCTAGAGTCTCTGCTAAAATATATATAATGTTTGGCAGTTCCAAGTAATTTTCTAGCAAATAATATTGCTTTTTAACTTAAGAAACAAGTGTTGGACTTTAAGTGGTTAAATTTAGTTACAATGTTAGTTAGTTACAATGTTTCATTTTGTTTACAAACTTCGCAGACTGCCCAGATTTGTTCTTTACACACAGAAGTGTATCCCTTTGATCTAAGAAGGAAGTGTCAGTTACAATGTTTCCTGTTAAAAACTTGGCAGACTGCCCAGATATTTTCTTTTGATAGCTGAAAGTCTCTCCACTTGTTATATGAAAGAATCAGCAAACTCTGCATTGAAGATCGTCAGGGGGGTTGAATCGAGATCACGATTTTTTTAACGATTAATTGTGCAGCTCTAGCACGGTATTTGCGCAGCAATTTTCAAACATGTTTTTTTGGAAAAAACAGTTAGTTAGTTAAGTTAGCACAATTTTTTTTGGTATCCTAAGCGATGCTTTACATTTTTTTAGGTTACATGTTTAGAGTTACAGAGGTCTAGTACTAGAATTATTGTTCTCGCTCCAACGATCGTGGCGTATGTAACCTGTGTGTATCTGGCTCTGATACTACCAGTGCCTACCCAGCCACTGACTAGTATCTCTCCCCAGCCTGTCCCCACACACCCTCTCACCTGCTGACCTGTGGATGGGGGAATCACTCCTGCAGTGTTATTGTGTTCTGCCAGTGAGTACAATGATCAGTGTTGCTAACTTTAGCTGGCAGCACTGATTGTTTTAAGGAAAAAAAACAGGCTGGTTGTACTCAAGTTGATTAATAGATTGACTTGTGTAAAACCAGCTAGCCCATACATAGATTGACTATGGCTGGTCTCTGCATAATTGGCGTAATTTCAATCCATGTATGACCCGCTTAACCACTACTCAGTCCCTAAACATCCTTCCACTCCTGTACATAGTGCTCACTGTCATACTCTCCACACTCCTCTCCTGTACATAGTGCCCACTGTCATACTCTCCACACTTCTCTCCTATACATAGTACCCACTGTCATACCCTACACACTCCTCTCCTGAACATAGTGCCCACTGTCATACCCTCCACACTCCTCTCCTATACATAGCACCCACTGTGATACCCTTCACACTCCTCTCCTGTACATGGTGCCTGCTGTCATACACTTCTCTCCTGTACTTAGTGCCCACTGTCGCACCCTCCACACTCCTCTCCTGTACATACTGCTCACTGTCATACCCTCCACACTCCTCTCCTATACATAGTGCCCACTGTCATACCCTCCACACTCCTCTCCTATACATAGTGTTCACTGTCATACCCTCCACACTCCTCTCCTATACATAGAGCCCACTATCATACCGTCTACATTCCTCTCCTGTACATACTGCCCACTGTCATACCCTCCACACTCCTCTCCTGTACATACTGCCCCATCATACCCTCCACACTTCTCTCTGGTACGTACTACCCTCTGTCATACCCCCACACTCTTCCTGTACATACTGCCCATTGTCATACCCTTCACACTCCTCTCCTGTACATAGTGCTTTTTTCCGTACCCTTTGTACTCCTCTCCTGTACATAGTGCCCACTGTTAGACCCTCCACATTCCTCTCCCTCACCTGAACATACTTCCTACTTATATACCGTTCATACTCCTCCCCTATGTTGCTTACCCACAAAAACAGTTCTTTAAAATTATACTGAATACCCTCAATGTTACCAGCTCTAGAATGGACACACTTTTGTTAGTTCAACTAAAGGAAATATCAGTTCTCATATTTGTTCTGCCCCATTATTAGTACTCATTTAATTTTGTGATTACTACTATGATGTATAGAGGAACATCGGGGATCTCAGCTACTCTAAATATAGCACTTATATAAAAAAGTGTCCCTGAAAATATTTTTTAAATGTTGGCAACTGTGCACTTAGGCACTGCCCAAGGGCCACCGTCCACCAGGTCAGTAGGGGGCCCCATGAGAGGCTCCTGGGATCCTGTGATAATAAAGCGGTAGTAAACTTTCCTGACATTACTACTTTTTAGAGGCCCTGGGGTAGGTTATGCCACAACGTACAAGTATGCACAGCATATTAGCACATTAGTGTACACTTACATTTTCAGACTGAGCCCTCCAGTGCTGCGATTAATCAGGCGGGGCCTGGACACTTCCATCTTCACCCGGTCTTCCTTCTGGGTTCTGAGCCTTTGGTCACTTGCCTTGGCTGGGCTGCGTTCATGTCATTCCCACGCATTTATTTATTATTTATTACACCCCATTCACACCTCCGACGCCGGCCGCTCGTGCCGCTGGAGGGGAGAATTCCCATTGCTGTCTATAAGATGGTTCACATCTCATAGATGCCGTACACCTGCAGCATGAAAAAAAGTCCCGGACCCTTTTTTTCAGGCAGCATTGGCGTTCGGCCATACAAAGCAATAGGAAGGATTTGTAAAAAAAAAAAGTTACACTATTCGCGGCAAAATACGCCGCGTACGCGGCGTTACTTGTCGCGGAGGTGTGAATGCAGCCTAAAAGGCCCCACCAAAATCCTCAGCACCAGGCCCATGATGTTCTTAATCTGGCCCTGCCTGGGGCCCTCCAGCTGTTGTGAAACTACATTTCCCATGAGGCATTGCAAGGTTGGCAGTTACAATTACTCCCAGAGGTGTGATGGGACTTGTAGTTCTGCAACAGCTGGAGGGCCTCAGGTTGCCTACCCCTGCAGAAGCAACTACAGCATTATGCATATGCATGGGGCCAGGGCATCACTGCATGGCAGAGGATTCTCCAGGCACTGTAGTTCTTACACTGAAAGCAAACAATGGTGATGTGGGTGGTAGGAGAAAATAAGCACTGTATACCACTTCTTTACAGAGGAGATATTTTCTAGTTTTATTACTGTGACAATGACCCATTTATTTCTAGAATAATTTAGATATAAAAACCTCACACGATAGGTATAACTAGGGGCACATTCTTGTAACCAGTTTTCTGCCAGCAGTTTACCAAATCCAAAAGTTTTTTTTAAATTCTTACCTCATGTTGACAAAGTTTCCCCAAACAGCTAGAAAAGAAAAAAAAACACAAATATATGAAACTGTATACGAGCACCACAAACCAAAAAAAGAGATACAAATTATTTTTAATATTCAAAGAAATCTCCTCCACCCATCCATGCTTTATTTTGCCAAGAAATCATTTTGAAAAAAACAAAAACCCCCGTAGCATTTCTGGCAGTGGCCATCTTGAGTAAGGGCAGATGATTCATGTAGCACTCACTTCCTGGAATCCAGCTGCTCTTAGCTCAGGCATGGGCTAAGCTAAACCCCCCCTTAAGACTCCTGGGATCTATGACATCATTTGCTAGGCCTGGAAACCAGAAAGTGACTGAAGAAAATTCAAAAAGTTAAAAAGTAAATATGATATACTTTCCTTCCTATTGGTTTACTAATGCTAGCAGCATACGGATTAGAAATAGCCCATGTTTACGGAGAGTGATGTTCCACTTTAATGTGCTGTGCAGAGTTACAGTATGGGGCAACAAACAATTACTCATTACTGGGAACAGGACTTGTATCCGTAACACAGATTCATTACAAGCTACCAAATCTCATCCTTTATTTCTGATTTATGTTTCTAAAGACATTTTTCACATGAAAGTAAAAATCGGGTGCATTTCAAATGGTGGATGGTTTAAAAAAAAAAAAAAAAAAAAATTACTACATTTTAAAGCAACAGGTTGTCTAAGCCCCCCCTCTATGATGACTTAGGCTCCTTTTACACTAGACGGACTCCGTCGCTACAGAGTCCACCAGCTCCCGCCAACTCAGCGGGAGATCTGTCCGCTGATCTCCGCTGAGCCGGCGGACGACAAGCCCCTCTCTGCTCACTGAGCGGGGAGGGGCTTGTGCAGCGCCGCTGTCTCCTATGCAGAGATCTGATGAAAACGGACAGCATGTCCGTTTTCATCAGATCTTACCTGATCATATATGGACGGATGGGGACGCATCGCCATACGTCTGATTTTGGCAGATCGGATGTCAGCGAACACATCTTCGCTGACCTCCGGCGCTCCATAGGACTGTATGGAACTGCTGTTCAGGTCCGCCGTCAAAACTGACAGGCGGACCTGAATGGTCCGATCATGTGAAAGGGGCCTAAAGAGCAAAACAAATCCAAGGAGAAAAAAAATAAGTGAGATTCAGAGATCAATGCAAATAATCTCCCTACTATATGTAAGGAATGCCATTCTGGTAGAAAGTGAGCAGAGATACCATTAGATCCACACACTTCACACGATGCAAATAAATGGCATCCCTTCAGAATTGAGACTATATTTTGATGGATTCATGAAATACATTTTTTAGGTTTTCTCTGCAAGTGCTTACTGCCCACATGCTCTTACTGGTTATCCCAGAAAGTTTTGCTCCCTTTTATTTGGGGAACTGAGCTCTTCTCCGTTCTGGGTACTGGTGTTTAAACCTGCTCTACAGGTCTTCTTGACCCCTTACAGTTTGGCATTCGCTCACACTTCACAGAAACTGCCTCCACTAAAACTCCTTAACGATTTAATAACACCAATGGACACAAATCTATACTTTTACCAATAGACCTTTCTACTGCCTTGGATACTGCTGACCCCCTGCTCCTCCTCAAAAAACTCCACTCCCTTGGCTCCCCCAAGACTCTGTTCTTTCCTGGGTCTTCTACCCATCACAGTGTTCCTTAAAGCGGGGGTTCACCCTATGAACGAAAATTTTTTTTTTTTTTTTTATTGTACCATAAAATCAGGCATTGTAGCGCGAGCTACAGTATGCCTGTCCCGATTTTTTTACCCCCGTACTCACCTTGTACTCGTAGATCGAAGATACCGGGGAATGGGCGTGCCTATGGAGACGGAGGATGATTGACGGCCGGCTCTGGCGCGTCACGCTTCTCCGGAAATAGCCGAAATAGGCTTGGCTCTTCACGGCGCCTGCGCATAGCCTGTGCGCAGGCGCCGTGAAGACCCGAGACCTACTCCGGCTGTCTTCGGGGAGAGTGACGTGCCAGGGCCGGCCGTCAATCATCCTCCCTCTCCCTAGGCACGCCCATTCCCCGCGGGAGCCGAAATCTTTATCGTACAGGTACACAGTGAGTACGGGGGTAAAAAAATCGGGACAGACATACTGTAGCTCGCGCTACAATGCCTGTCTCGATGGAAAAATGATGCAAGTGAGGGTGAACTACCGCTTTAAGTATTGCCTACAACTCTGTCTCCTTCACTTCCTCTTTCTGTAAGGGGTCCCCCCCAAGGTTCGGTCCTTGGAACCCTTCTCTCCATCTACACCTCTTCCCTTGTTCACTTGTTAACTCCCATGCCCTCCAATACCATCTCTATGCTGGTGACACCTGTCTCTCTCTCCTCTGCATTACTGTCAGTTAATGAGTTATTACTATGGATGTCTCACCACTTTCAACAATACAACCTTTTAGCCCCAAATCCAATCACTACCCACATCTTGTAGACTTTAAAATCTCCAAAATACACCCCTTTTTAACCAATGAAACCACTAAGCAACTCATTCACTCCCTCATTATCTCATGCCCTGACTTTTGAAACTCTCTCCTCATAGGCCTACCTCTACGCAGGTTATTCGCCCTTCAGTCTACTTAGTATGTTGCTGCCAGACTCATCCATCTTACCAATGGCTCAGTGTCCACCACTGCTCTCTGCTAATCCCTCCACTGGCGTCTGATTGCCCAATAAATACAATTTAAAATACTAAAACATACAAAGCCATTCACAACTCTGACCCAAGCTACATTACCAATCTTGTCTCAATATATCACCCAAACTGTCCTCCACTGCTTCCAAGATCTCCTGCTCTATAGCTCCCTTGTATTGTTACTGAACTGATATCAGAGATAGATAAAAAAAAAAAAAAAATTTATATATATATATATATATATATATATATATATATATATATATATATATATATATATATATATATATATATATATATATATATATATATATATATATATATATATATATATATATATATATATATATATAATCTAT
Source organism: Rana temporaria (assembly GCF_905171775.1). Taxonomy (NCBI): domain Eukaryota; kingdom Metazoa; phylum Chordata; class Amphibia; order Anura; family Ranidae; genus Rana; species Rana temporaria. The sequence continues at coordinate 218,523,480 of NC_053490.1, forward strand.
CTCTGATAATTAGTACACAGCGCAGACTGTTGTTGCAATTTAAATCCTGTATAATAATATATATCTCAACTCAAGAACAAATATTGATTGTGTATTTCAATTTACCTTTCCTTAGATGTGGTGGCTGAATGTTTTTTATTTTTTCCCCCCATACATTTTTTTTTCCCCCAGGAAACAATCTTCTTGCCGTAGGCCAGGGATGGTGAACCTTGGCACCCCAGAGGATTTGAAATGACATTTCCCATGATGCTCAACTACACTGCAGAGGGCATGAGCATCATGGGAAATGTAGTTCCAAAACATCTGGGGTCCGAAGGTTTGCCATCACTGTTCTAGGCTGACAACTCTACTGTATTTAGGTAGGGCGGTGTTGTCACCCTAGTAAGTGTGTTAGGACTGTATAACACTTCTCCATAGAGTTGATTTACTGAAGGCAAATATACTCTGTACCACAAGTGCAGTTGCACTAGATCTGTGGGGAAGCTCTGAAATGAGGGAAAGCTCTGCTGATTTCCATCATCCAACCCCGTGCAAGCAACAATGATTTTTTTTCCCTTCCTTGCATGTTTCTCTCAGATCTAGAGAAACTGCACTTGCAGTGCACAGACTATTTGAAAACAGTAAATCAACCCAGGGTTCACACCACAAAGACGCACTCTAGATGCGTTTCTGCATGCGTGTTTTTAATGCGTTTCCGAAAGCATTCCAGGTGCTTTTTTTGGGTTGGTTCACACCACAAAGGCACGCTTCAGAGCCATTCTGGATGCAATTCTGCATGCACGTTTTTAATGCGTTCGATACATTTTTTGATGCGTTTCCAGATGGATGCCAGATGTTTTTTTTCCCCCACTGTACTGGGGTCTGGTGCATTTTTTGATACATTCCAGGTCATTTTTGATGAGTTTTACTGCGGTCCAGTACAGTCCAGGAAAAATGCAGCATGTTCTACTCTTTTTTTCTGGAACGTCCTGGAACTGACTGCACTGATGTTAAACATGCCATTTTCCATACATTTTGGATGCAGAACAACAAAAAAAAAAAAAAAACGCACTTGACTGCATGTGGTGTGAGCTGGTACTTCCTGTTTTTTTTTCACTGTACTGGGGCCTGATGCATTTGTGATGCCTTCCAGTGCGTTTACGCATTTTACCGCATTCCAGTACAGGAAAGATGCAGCATGCGCCATTGGAAACCACATGACCTACTATTCAAGTTTTTTGATGAAAAAAACACGACGAGAAGAAAAAAAAAAAAAAACGGACTGGACTGCATGTGGTGTGAATTGGCCCTAAAAGGGATCTACAAAAACAAAAAGGCAGCAAGGACAAGGGAAATGCAAATACTTACCGTAATTTTCCTTTCCGGACACCAATCCATAATACCATATGTATGTTTGTATGCTGCCATGTTGGCGACAGGAAATGTACTTCGCTATATACAAAGGGGTTTATTTACTAAAACCTGGATAGTGCAAAATCTTGTGCAGCTGTGCATGGTAGCCAATCAGCTTCTAACGTCAGCTTGTTCAATTAAACTGACAAAAAAAAAACCTGGAGCCCTCGTTCACATCGGGCAGTTTTCACATGCGATTTGACATGCCAAATCTGAGCCTATTGCCGGCAACGGCACAGTTATATTCCCAAAAGTAGATTCTGCACTACTTTTGGTGACTGAGGGCAATTTCAATAGCCAACTGTGCATGAACCCACAGAGATGCCTCAAATCGCCCCCGAAGTCAGACTATAATGCAGGTTTGAAATCTTGCGAGTTCAGCTGAACTTGCACAATTTCAATCCTGCATTTAGTGTGAAGGTGGAAGCCGATTGGTTTCTATGCAGAGCTGCACCAGATTTTGCACGCTCCAGTTTTAGTAAATCAACTCCAATATATTATAAAATGACTGTCATTTTCTTGCAGGGGGTCCTCTTTAACCACTTCCCCTTGGGTTGGCGTCATAAGGCATTGGGGACTTGAACTGGAGATATATGAATGATGCCAACAGCTACAGGCATCAGCCAAATATCTTTTTTTCCCAAGTCGGCAATTCCCTGTAGTGCAAAAGCAATCATAGCGGCTTGACTGCTTTTACATCCCCTCCCGCCACCCTCCAGGGCTTCTTCCACCTCCCCAATTGCAAGGGAGAGACCGAAAATGAATCGGTCAACGGTTTATCATAGAGCTGGCTGTGGACCAGATGGTCTCTGGCCATCTCTGACCCTCGGAGGCTGGAAGCGACATCATACTCTAGCAGATGTAAACACAGTCGATTTTTTCGGTCATCTCAGGCTTTCCAGCATAGAGGAGAGATTTGGGGACTTGTAAACCCCAGATCGCTCCGTGAAAAGAGGACCTGTCATGCCCTATTCCTAATACAAGGGATTTTTACATTCCATGCAATAGGAATAAAAGCGACCAAAAAATAAACACACACATTTTATATATATATATATATATATATATATATACATATATATATATATATATATATATATATATATATATATATATATATATACACATACATACATACATATATATATATATATACACACACACACACACAATAATTAAAAAGGGAAGGTGTAGAAAAAAAAATTCATGCAAAAGCGCTTCTCTGTCCCCTCTTGCTCACACACAAAAGCAAACGCATATGTAAACGGCATTCAAACCACACGCGAGGTATCACTCTGATCGCAAGAGTGAGAGCAATAATTCTAACACTAGACCTCCTCTGTAACTCTAAACATGTAACCTGTAAAAAAAATGCTTAAAGCATCGCCTATGGAGATTTAAGTACCAAAGTTTGGCACCATTCCAACAAGTGTGCACAGCTTAAAAAAATTACATGTTTGGTATCTATTTACTCGGCATAACATCTTTCACATTATGCAGCAAACATTGGGTTTTCTTTTTTTTTTTTATGAACGTGTTTTTTCACCAAAATAACAAAAAAAATTGTGTTTGAAAAAATTGCTGTGCAAGTACTACGCGACATAAATAGTTGCTACGACTGCCATTTTATTCCCCAGGGTCTCTGCTAAAAAAAAATATATATAACGTTTGGGGGGGTTCTAAATAATTTTCTAGCAAAATAAATAAAAAAATGTAGAAGAGGAATAAAACAAAAAAACTGCGCTACAACACAAATACCCTAAAGGCAGCAGCTAGCGTGCGATACACACAACAGACATAAAAAACAAATATAAAAAACAAAAAAGCCGCGCGGCTTTTTTGTAGAAGAGGAATGCCAGAATTGTTTCGGGTGACAATTGGTTAAAGGAGTTGTAAAGGAAAAAAATGTTGCCTACAATAAATGTCTGCAAGGTAGACAGACAGAATAGTGTAATGATTCTGTTAAAAAACGAGTAAATACCTATTAAATTCCTTCATCTATATCACCTCCGGCATTCTAGTTTCTGTTCTCTCATTCACTTCCTGGTTTGCGGCGCTCATTCATGCAAGAACTACATTTCCCAGTATGAATTGCAGCACGCCCAGTAATTCACACCTCCTTGAAGTCTCTAACACGTAGAGAGTGTCCTGCCGCACATATGTAGTTCCCAGGAGGGGGTGAGCACGTTACTGACCACCGCAGTAAAGCCTCCCTTCACGGTGGTCAGTAAAATCAGACAAGCAGGAAGTGAACAGAACAGAGAAGAAATAGAGCAACTTCTGAGCAAAAATGAACAATGAGGAAGTGAAAAGAGGAATGTCTGCAGGTAAAGGATGCTTATTATGAAAAATAAATAAATTCCTTTACAACCCCTTTAAGTAATCTTTGCAGCTCAGCCTCTCATAGATAGAACAACAACAAATCCCTCCAATACTATATATTATAATAAAAGCGGTCCATAACTACAGTAGCATCCATAATGTGCAGACCCCAGTGAAGTTGTGGGAAGAGCGAGGTGCTGAAAATGCATGCAGCCTGCTCGGTGTGGTGGTGACTTAGAAAACTTCCAGCTTGGCACATCCCGCTGTGTAATGAGTGGAGGGAGAAAGGAGAGTGGGAAGAAAAGGGGTGCTTTGTACTCAGCCTGGGACGTCATCATGTGCACGGTGAGGTGAGCTAGGATCACACTGCCCTGTCTATATAGCTGGGTTCTATGTATGGGACAATACCTCCTGCCAGGCCTGTGCCACACACATACCCCCACCACTGAGCCTGGCATGACTGGGGGGGGGGGGGGGGGGTCAGGAGCACCCATTGCAGCTCAGCAGACCCTGGGGAGTAACACTACACCTCCGAGCTGTGCCATAGAAGAGGAGCACCCTGCACCCCACTATCACCCAGCACCCCACTATCACCCACCACACACAGCCATGGCACAAATGAATGGGCACTCACAGGCAACATAGGCGATCAAGGCGAGTGCAATGAGCAGCTTCATCATCCTCCTATTGATTGCAGTCAGCAGCCGATGCACTCTGTTTCTGACCATCCCAGGCCGGACCGCGTTCCGTGCCCGAGCTCGTACCCGGGGACATGGAACCCGGCGTCACAGACAGTGCAGGAGGGAGGTGGGGGGGATTGGAAAGCTCTGGAGTAAGGGTACAAGCGAGAGTTCCTGCCCGGCCAGGACACCGCACATGCGTAGTACGAATGCACACTTCACGAGCAGCTTGGTACAGGAAGGGAGAAAAAAAATGGACCTACTCTCCGCGCATGTGCAGTAGTGTGGTGACATATATGGTCGCGTGTTCAGCGCGGTGTCATGGCGAGAGCTTGATAAGCGCTCTCCTAGTGACGCTAAGCTGTGCCGTTCTGTTGGTTTACGTCAGCCATAGACATGTGTTTATGATAAGCTACATAGTGTTCAGCCAAATAAAGCTTGTTTTAAAAAAAAATGCTAGGTTTCCCTTGTGTACATCATTCTCCACAGGTCACCTATTTGTCTGAGAAGACTGTGGCAATGGATGCAAAGTGTTCTTATATATGTGTCCATTCCAGCACTGAGTTCACCAAAGTGTGTACTTATGGAGAATGATAAACTTGCACTAAGCATGTCTTGCAATGTAAACTGCATGTGATGAAATGCTCACTTATAGGCAACAAGTAAACTGGGCAGTTAGTGCATGTACCAGAGAGGCACAGGTGTAGTGTCCAGCCTCTCAAGGGACCTCACATTGTAAATTCCCTGAGGGCAGGGACTGTCACATCAACGTCAAACTTACCGCATCCATGCCACAGGCAGCTTTGGCGGCTTTCTCCCTGCTCCCAGCCAATACGGTCATTCTCCTCTCAGTCAATTGGGTCTTAAATCACGGGGCTGTCTACGGCGCATGCGGCGCAGGCGCACTGTAGCGTGCCATTCCTCATGCTGACACTGGCGGCTCCTGAGCGCATGCACGGGAGTGACGTCATCGTGGCTCCGGCCAATCACGGCGCCGGAGTCGCGAAACCCAGAAGTAACCCCCGGGCAAGATGTCGGCTGCCCGAGCATTAGAAGAGGACGGCTGCGGGGGCTTCGATCAGAGGTGAGTATTACATAATGAGCTAGTATGCTATGCATGCCTTTGTCTTGCAGGTGGTGTTTTTTTTTTTAACTGGGTTTACTTCCTCTTTAAGACCCGCTTCCTGATTGGCCCAACTGGTTGGGCTTAGGGTGCAGTGCTCTGCGCCCCAAGCCCACCCTTTTTTGAAGCCAATTAGAGCATCAGGCTCTAATCACGTGCTTAAAAAAAAACATTGAAATCCATGCGTCCGGCGTCCGGCGTCCTGCATGTAGATTAAGGGCCAGGGGCATAGATTAGACCCTAGGGGCCAGATTCACAGAAGAGATACGATGGAGTATCTCAGATACACCATCGTATCTCTGATTTTTACTGGTCCTATCTATGCACCTGATTCATAGAATCAGATACGCATAGATAGGGCTGAGATCCGACAGTGTCACACTGTGTTACACTGTCGGATCTTTTTTTGGATTTAAAAATGGCGCCGGGGGCGTTCCCGCTGATTTACACTGAATAATATGTAAATCAGCGAGATACGCGAAATTCACGAACGTACGCGGACCCAACGCTGTGTTCTTACGTCGTTTCCGTAGCGCGGTACCCGTCGTATACTTACCCCTGCTAAAAGCAGGGGTAAGTATTGTTAAGTATGGCCGTCGTTCCCGCGACGATTTGAAATTTCCTACGTCGTTTGCGTACGCCGATTCACGAACACGCGCGTCGCAAGTCCCGCTCACGTCGCAACCACTGACGTCCTATTGACGTCAGTGGGAGCAATGCACGCCGGGAAATTCCCCGGACGGCGCATGCGTATTTAAATCGGCGCGGGAGCGCGCCTGATTTAAATATGACACTCCCCTAGCCGCGGAATTTGAATTCCGCTGGGGGAGTTAGGATCCGCCGTCGCAAGTTTGGAGGTAAGTGTGTTGTGAATTTGACACTTTCCTCACAAACTTGCGAGGGCGGATCTTAAAACACATAGGTTACACGGATCTAAAGATCCGCTAACCTTTGTGAATCTGGCCCTAGATCTCTCCATAAAGAGGACCTGTCATCCCTTATTTCTATTACAATAGGAATACAAGTCTTGGAATGTAATAGGAATAAAAGTGGTAACATTTTTATTTTTTTTATAAAAGGACAGTGTAAAAAAAAAAAAAAAAAGTAAAGCGCCCATCCCTCTGTACTTGTGCGTGGAAGCAAACACATACGGTGTAAACGGTGTTCAAACCACACATGTGAGGTATCACCACGAACTTAGAACAAGAGCAATATTTTTAGTGCTAGACCTCCTTTTGAATTTGTAAACAGGTGACCTGTAAACATTTTTAAAGCATCACCCATGAAGATTTTTAAGTATCGTAGTTTTTCGCCATTTCACGAACGCGTGCAATTTTAAAGCGTGATGTGTTATGTATTTTTTTTACTCGGGATAACATCATATTTTATATTTTATACAAAAATTGGGTTATAAATTGTGTTTATTTTTCTTTCATTAACAGTCATTATAGTGCATTGTTTCCCCAAAATTGTTGTTTGAAAACACTGTGTGGCATAAAAAAGACTACGCGTCGGGTCTTCCAGGCTTGAGCTATGGTCTTTTTAGCTGTGATGCATATAAGCCAGGAATTGGGCAATGTAAGAGGACCAACTTTGCATCTCTATGGACTGTTAGATAGAAAAGGGTCCGGAGCAAGCCAAAAACTCTAAACCAGAGCCCCACTAGTCTTAGGCAGAACCATCAGGTAAGCAGGGCATCCCACCGCTGTCCACAGTTAAAGAGGAAGTAAACCCTTACTTTACCCCCCCCCCGCAAAATAAAAGCATAATGTGCTAGTGTGCATCACATACTAGCACATTATATGACACTTACCTGCAAAACGAAGCCCGTGTCCATCCATGTTCGCCCCTCTTCCTTCCGGGGCCACGGACTCCGTCTCTGTGACTGTCCAGAGTCGCATGTGCGTGGGAACCACCGGTCACTGCACTCGCTATTGGAAAAAACAGCACGGGCGCCCAACCCCCCCCCCGCGCTGTCCACAGTTAAGGAAACATCTGTCACTACACTCAGGGTTTTAATGCTGATCTCATGAATATTTTTGATTATTTTACAGGGCAAGATCGCATTAATATTTTGAATACAGATCTGCATTTTAAACTATTATTTAATTCCTAGTGATCTCCATGATTTGATTTTTAATTTTGTTGTGTCAAGTTACCACAATTTAAACATTATTATTTTTTTACCTTCAAGGAGATTGTTTAGTGTTATCTGTCCCTTTTTAATTAGACCTTTTTTATTTTTTAAAGTTACCTGCCTACTCATAAGCTAAATTTTTAGGTTTAATAAAAACACACTGGCAAGTATTAACTGTAAAAATAAATTCCATTTATTCTGGTATATAAGAAAATAAATAGAAGGCAGCGCTGGAGAACCTGCTGCAATTTGTGTGACTCTGTGTGGACACTAAAATTGGGACCTTGAGAAGCACATGCAGTTGAGAGCCCAATCTGGTCCTGGACTCCCAGAGGTCAGGAACAGCAGCAGGTGAGATATATGTCCCACGTCTGTGGTACTACAACAGCCTGCCTTCTGTCAGACCACATTGAAGCAAGGCCATCACTTTCTGGTCTTCCTGGTAGCCTTCTCTGCAGCCATCTTTGCTGCTTTCTCTGCAGCCTTCTCTGCAGCCTTCCTTCTCCGATTGGCTGGAGCCTGTGCCTCTGGAGGTGTACTCCTGTCAGGAGGAGAAGAAGGAGGTGGAGGAGAAGAAGGTGGAGGAGGAGGAGGTGGAGAAGAAGGAGGTGGAGAAGAAGGTGGAGGAGAAGAAGGTGGAGGAGAAGAAGGTGGAGGAGAAGAAGGTGGAGGAGAAGAAGGTGGAGGAGGAGGTTGAGAAGAAGGAGGTGGAGGAGGATGGCCGTGATCACAAATGGCAGTAGTTTCAGTAATTATCCCCATCAACCCCTTATTTAATAGGCTAATAAGCAGGGGCTCACATAGGAGGCCTTGGCCCATCGCCATCTGGCTCATCTTCATGCCAACTAGGGCGGCATAGCCAGGGGTGGTTGGCTGTTGGAGGGTGGCCTGTGCCTCTTTAATCAGGGCCATTGCTGCCTCACTCACACTTCTATGCCTCCTGGGCCTTCTTGTTGGAAGGCGGATGGGAGGCACCTGGCATCTTGTTCTGCCACTTGGCCCTGCCACCTCCTCTCTGCCACTCACCCTGCCACCTCCTCTCTGCCACTCACCCCTGCCACCTCCTCTCTGCCACTCACCACTGCCACCTCCTGGCTGCCACTTGGCCCAGCCTCCTCCTGCCTGACACTTTCCAGCCTCTCATCCTGGCTGATGTCCTCCTGTGTATAAAAAAGGGACATAGTTTTAGTTTTGGGTTCATCAATCACACACAATTTTGAGCTCATGACTGTTGCAAATTGAATGAAAATAAATAGAAAAGACAATCATTCTGACCCCAGCAGTTTTCCTTGTCAAAAGATCTTTATTGTGTAGTTGACATTTGTACAAGCATGTTATCAAACAAAATCGACCTTAAGCGAAAAGAAAGTCCTGCTTTTACAAGTGAATTAACTAATAAAGAGTGGTGTCTTTACTTAGCTCATTACATTTCTCTAGCATCAATGGCTTAACTATTAACTAAACAGGGATCAAGAGGGAACAAACAGTACAGTTTATAGTCCAAAAACGTTCTGGTTATCGTTAGCAATTGTTGCTAGTCTTTGTGGTTCGGTTCTATGCGTCTCATGGAACTTCCATCTTGACCAAAGCCTCAGGTCGATCAAAGAGGTATGGCTTATTATTTAGGTACTTAGTGCTATGAGAAAGGCTACACAATAAGGTGAAACACATTCGAAAGTAATGTAAGTAACAGAAAACAAATAAGTAAATAAAATAAAAGGGAGAAGGAGAACTGAAAGGGGGAGGAAGGAGAGGGAAGGGTGGGGTCAGGGAGTCTGCAGGACTAGATCGGGGACATTTCAGTAGAGCAGAAGTTTCTGACAGGATACCTGTGTAATGGCTGGGCTACCATGGCATCAAAACATCACCATTAAACGTTTTTTTCGTGACATATTCCAACCAGGGCTTCCATGTATCCTCAAACCTGGCGATCGAGTCCATCTCTATCGCAGTTATCTTGGCGTATATCATAGCTGTGTTCATTCTGTTGATAGTTTCGTTTAGATTCACATTTGGGGACTTCCAAGCTTTCGCAATGGTTTGTTTTGCTGCTGTTAAAAGCTGCCTTGTCAAAGTGAATCGAGCATGTGAAATACCGTCTGGCTTAAAATTGAGCAGGGCAATTTTGGGGTCCATGGGGATTGTTTTATTCGTGAGGACTTTGATTAATTTGAAAATTTCCAGCCAAAACTCGTGCACTTTTGGACACGACCACCAGGTATGGAAGTAAGTTCCTTTGTCTGAGCATTCTCTAAAGCATAAATCAGAATATGTCTGCGAGAATTTTGCCACCCTGGTCGGGACTAAGTACCATCTGGAGAGTACTTTGTAGTTTGTTTCTGCTGCTATTATATTAGTGGATACCGTTTTGGTATTGTTCCATATTTGATCCCATTCCGTTTGTGCCAGTTCAATGCCTAAATCATCTTCCCATTTACTCATGTAAGACAACTTCCCTGACCTCGGGTGCGTGAGTAGCTGGGAGTATAAGATAGAAATTACTTTTCTGGCATGAGGATTACCGTTACAAATAGTTTCAAAGGCGGATAATTGGTTTGACACTATTGTCGTGTCGGCTGAGGGTTGAAAGAAGTTTTTTATCTGGAGGTATCGAAAAATTTCCTTCGGGGGTATGCCATGAGTTTTGTTTAAGGTTGGGAAAGGGGTCACTACTGTTGAATCGAAGAATTGATATTTTCGTATGCAGCCTCGATCCGTCCATTCCTTAAAGGAGTTAGGATAGACCCAGGCTGGGTAAAAAGCAGGGTTTTTAATAAAAGACAGCAGGGGGGCTGAAGGAGACATCAAGCGGTGTTTATTTTTAATTTTGTCCCACAGGGAGAGTGAATGTTTCATGATGGGATTAGTTATGTGCTTTCTTTGTTTAGGGGTGCTCCACAATAGGTTCGAAATTGAAATTGGGTCGCATTCCATCGCCTCGATAGACACCCATAATGGTGCCTCTTGCTTAGCATGGTATTTGACTATTGTGGCCATTTGTGCTGCTCGGTAATAATTTACGAAGCTAGGATATCCTAGCCCTCCTGCTGACTTTGGCCGATGTAATATTTGTGGTTTGATCCTTGGCCTGGAGGTACCCCATACGAAGGATGAAACTCTCCTTTGTATTATCCTGAAGTAGTGGGCCGGTATGGATATAGGGAGCACTCTATAAAGGTATAGGAGCTTGGGTAGTAAGGTCATTTTCACAGCCGCGATTCTTCCAAACCAGGAAAGAGGGAGTAGGGCCCAGGATTTTAATAAAGTCGTCAAATGTTTCAGGAGGACTGGATAGTTATGCGCATAGAGATCTGAAATGTCTGCAGTCAAATGTATTCCCAGGTATGAAATGCTTCTAGTTGGCCACTCAAAAGGGAGGCCCACTTTTGCTGCCAACAGTTCCGTACTAGAAAGAGAAATGTTCAATGCCGAGCATTTCCTGGGGTTTATTGCCAAGCCTGATATGGACGCAAATTGGTGTAAGATTGGGAGTAAGTTTGGACCCGTTACTTGTGGAGAGGAGAGGAACAACAGTATATCGTCAGCATAGAGGCAAAGTTTGTGAGTAACGCCGCCCAACTCGATACCGAGTACTTTAGGATCCACTCTAATCTTTTGGGCTAAGGGTTCTATCAGGAGGGCGAATAATAATGGGGAAAGTGGGCAGCCTTGTCTGGTTCCCCTCTGTATATTAAAGGTTTCAGATTTGTAGCCCGCATATTTCACGTACGCTCTAGGGTTCTGGTATAATTGCAGGACCCAATTTGTAAAGTTGGGGCCAAAGCCCCATTTCTTCAGCGTAAATTCCATATATGACCATGAGACTGAGTCGAAGGCCTGCCTGACGTCTAGGGAAAGAAAGCAGGCTGGAATTTTCCTCTTTTTAGCTATATTTGCCAGTAAGCATGCCCTTCTGATATTGTCCCCTGCCTGCCTATTGGGCATGAAGCCCACTTGGTCACGGTGTATCAGGGTTCCTATGATTTTGTTCAATCTATTGGCTAAGATCTTACCTAGTAATTTTACGTCTGTGTTTATCATGGATATAGGGCGGTAATTGTCGCAGCAGGTGGAATCGGAGTGCGGTTTGGGAATCATGCAGATAGTGGCCGTGAGAGACTCTTGTCTAAAGGACCTCCGATTTAGTAGATCATTAAAGGCTTCCACCATCATGGGAGAAAGTAGGTCTTTGTATGATCTATAATAACGGGCAGTGAACCCGTCCGGACCCGGTCTTTTATTTAATTTTAGTTCAGCGACAGCCTGTAGGACGTCTTCTTGCGTGATCGGTTCATCCATTAGAGCACTTTGAGACGTGTTTAGTTGTGGCAAATGTAAATCAGAAAAGAAGTCTTCCGTGTCCTGTTTGCTAAATGTGTTAGTTTCTGCGTACAGTTTTTTAAGGTGAGAGCTGAATTTTTGTACTATTTTGACTGGGTTACTAGAGATTATACCGTTTGCCGTTTTAAGTTGGATAGGCTTATATGCTTTGTTAATGGAGTTGAGCGACTTCGCAAGAAGAGTTCCTGATTTATTTGCGTTTTTGTAAAAAAAGTGCTTGGTCCGGAGTATCGCCCTGTCCGCCGAGTCCGAGAGGAATAGGTCATATTCCATACGAGCTTTATCTAGTCGGGCTTTTGCTTTAGGTGAGTGATCGAATTGGAAGGCCTCAAAGGCCAAATCGTGTTCTTTTTCTAATTTATAGGAAAGTTGCTTTCGTTCTCTTTTAAAAGTCCCAGCGTGCTTCTGTATTTTCCCTCTTAGCACTGGCTTGTGGGCTTCCCAAAGAGTTAACGGGGAGACGTCAGGGGTCTTATTTAATGTTATATATTCACTTAACTCTTGCTCAACTATAGTCCTGTACATGGGGTGTTTGAGAATTTTGTCTGGTAGATACCATGTTGGGTCCTGTTTTTTGGGGATTATGGAGGCTAATGTAGTGAGAACCGCGTTATGATCCGACCATGGAATAGGCACGATGTCGGAATCCAACACCTCCGGCAGCATGCCTATCGTCAGGAGTATGTGGTCTATGCGGCTGGACGACTTATGGGGGCTCGAATAGTACGTGTACTTGCGTTTAGTGGGGTTCGTTTCCCTCCAGGAGTCCACTAAATTATATTTAGCCAGCAAGGTGGATAGGGTTCTTTTGACTTGTTTCGCGGGGGAGAATGGTGTTTTATCCAAAAAAGGGAGAAGGACATGATTAGTGTCCCCACAAATAATAAGGGATCCGAATTTATGCGAGTTTATCACTTGCAGCAGATGCGACATGAATGGCAAGGGATTTAAATTTGGGGCATAATACGATACAATTGTTACCGCCTTATCCAAGATGTGGCCAGTCAGGATGTTGTAACGACCTTCAGGGTCTATGATTTCAGACTTAATTGTGAATGGCGTTGATCTATGAAAGGCTATGAGGGTGCCCCTTTTTTTGGAACTAGCTGATGCGGTAAAGACCTGTGGATAGGAGGCATGAAAGAATTTAGGGGTCGTACTGGGAGTGAAGTGCGTCTCCTGTAAACATATGATATGTGCTTTCTTAGCTTGGAAGTGTCTAAACGCCTTAACCCGTTTCTGTGGTATGTTGAGGCCCTGTACATTTAAGGTTAATACATTCAAAGGAGCCATGATAGCCAAACCATCTCAATGTTCTTACCTTGGTGTCCTGTACATCGATCTCCCGATCTAATCCATGCAGACTGAGGATAAGGGGGGGGGGGGGGGGGAGACCTAAAAACGAAAATTTCCAAAGAAAAAGACAGCACATTAAAATAAAATAAACATATGTGCATCAATACGTAGAACAAACTTGTAAGTCTGGTCCGTGAACGGGGGGGAGGTGCCCGGTCAGGGAGAATTGGGCCCACGTCAGACCCTCGCAAATAACTGCGGGGGTCAGAGGGGAGCCGTGTGTGGCGCATGTGGGTTCCGATCGAGGGAGACCCGCGTCCTAAAAATTTCCGGTAAGCATCCCTAATGGAAACCGTGAGTGCAACGTTATAGGAGATTCCTTGGAAAAGTAGGGGCTACTAGTCTATCTATGGAGGGTAATTTGCAAGTCAAGGTGATAAGGTGATAAAGGGGAGCATCAAGAAGTGTCTGTGTTTGAATAAAGGGTACTGGAGGAATCCTACATCCGAAACATTATGGTTGGGGCGATGGACTGATGCTATCGAACAGACGGCCTATTGTGAAGAATGGCCTAAGTGCCGGCATTCCCATTTACTGTTGGTATGCAAAGTGTTGTGGAAAAAGGATGATGGAGAATTGCTTTAGGTACATCTAGGGTACCAGGGTGGCTTGGCCACCCATTAGGTGGGGTAGTGTGCCAATCACGCGGCGAAGGGATTAGGAGTTGCTGAGTGAATATGAGGCAAGATATACAGGGAGTGCAGAATTATTAGGCAAATGAGTATTTTGACCACATCATCCTCTTTATGCATGTTGTCTTACTCCAAGCTGTATAGGCTCGAAAGCCTACTACCAATTAAGCATATTAGGTGATGTGCATCTCTGTAATGAGAAGGGGTGTGGTCTAATGACCTCAACACCCTATATCAGGTGTACATAATTATTAGGCAACTTCCTTTCCTTTGGCAAAATGGGTCAAAAGAAGGACTTGACAGGCTCAGAAAAGTCAAAAATAGTGAGATATCTTGCAGAGGGATGCAGCACTCTTAAAATGGCAAAGCTTCTGAAGCGTGATCATCGAACAATCAATCGTTTCATTCAAAATAGTCAACAGGGTCGCAAGAAGCGTGTGGAAAAACCAAGGCGCAAAATAACTGCCCATGAACTGAGAAAAGTCAAGCGTGCAGCTGCCAAGATGCCACTTGCCACCAGTTTGGCCATATTTCAGAGCTGCAACATCACTGGAGTGCCCAAAAGCACAAGGTGTGCAATACTCAGAGACATGGCCAAGGTAAGAAAGGCTGAAAGACGACCACCACTGAACAAGACACACAAGCTGAAACGTCAAGACTGGGCCAAGAAATATCTCAAGACTGATTTTTCTAAGGTTTTATGGACTGCTGAAATGAGAGTGAGTCTTGATGGGCCAGATGGATGGGCCCGTGGCTGGATTGGTAAAGGGCAGAGAGCTCCAGTCCGACTCAGACGCCAGCAAGGTGGAGGTGGAGTACTGGTTTGGGCTGGTATCATCAAAGATGAGCTTGTGGGGCCTTTTCGGGTTGAGGATGGAGTCAAGCTCAACTCCCAGTCCTCCTGCCAGTTTCTGGAAGACACCTTCTTCAAGCAGTGGTACAGGAAGAAGTCTGCATCCTTCAAGAAAAACATGATTTTCATGCAGGACAATGCTCCATCACACGCGTCCAAGTATTCCACAGCGTGGCTGGCAAGAAAGGGTATAAAAGAAGAAAAACTAATGACAAGGCCTCCTTGTTCACCTGATCTGAACCCCATTGAGAACCTGTGGTCCATCATCAAATGTGAGATTTACAAGGAGGGAAAACAGTACACCTCTCTGAACAGTGTCTGGGAGGCTGTGGTTGCTGCTGCACGCAATGTTGATAGTGAACAGATCAAAACACTGACAGAATCCATGGATGGCAGGCTTTTGAGTGTCCATGCAAAGAAAGGTGGCTATATTGGTCACTGATTTGTTTTTGTTTTGTTTTTGAATGTCAGAAATGTATATTTGTGAATGTTGAGATGTTATATTGGTTTCACTGTTAAAAATAAATAATTGAAATGGGTATATATTTTTTTTTTGTTAAGTTGCCTAATAATTATGCACAGTAATAGTCACCTGCACACACAGATATCCCCCTAAAATAGCTAAAACTAAAAACAAACTAAAAACTACTTCCAAAAATTTTCAGCTTTGATATTAATGAGTTGTTTGGGTTCATTGAGAACATGGTTGTTGTTCAATAATAAAATTAATCCTCAAAAATACAACTTGCCTAATAATTCTGCACTCCCTGTATAGCCCCTGAGCCTGGAAAGTCTGGGGAGATTGATAATAAAGAGAAAAGGGAAAGCACTAACTCAATTAAAAATGATAATAAGGAGCTTCTGCTCTAATAAATTTGCTAACTTAGAAACTCATGAACTTCTACTTAAACTTGTAAACTCATTGAGTCATACAACCAAGGTTTGGGTGAAAGACTAGAAGTCTAAAGGTAGGTAAGACTGACTTGCTTGCAGATCTCAGTCCATCGTGTCTTCTTGCTCCTGTGCTTGTTCCACAAATCTGCCTCTCTTATGTAATTGCTGGATGCCATTGTTGTGGTTCTGAAGCGGCGAGTTGTCCCGTGGCGAAGTGGAAGCTGATCTTCTGCGGGCTGCAGTTGCCGACGGAGGTCTGTCAATTATTTTGAAGTCCAGCAGGGCCTGTTGAAGCTGAGCTGGTGTTCTACACACAATTTTTGTGCCTTGACAGGTGAATCGCAGGGAGAAAGGGAAGCCCCATTGATATTTGATTTGGCGCTGCTGCAATTCGTATAGGAGGGGTCTCATTTCTCTCCTTTTGTTGATTGTCATTTGCGAAATGTCCGCAAAGATTTGATATTCATTCCCCTGAAAAGTTAGCTTGCTCTTCTCTCTGGTGGTCTGCAGAATCAGCTCCTTTGTTCGATAGAAATGAAATTTAGCTATGATGTCCCTAGGGGGACCATCAGCCTTCCTGGACGTTAGTGCTCGGTGAACTCTGTCCATTTCCAGCCTGTCAGCTGGTATCCCAGGTAATATTTCCTGACACAGTGCCAACATTGTACCATTTAGGTCAATGATAGATTCCGGTAGTCCCCTGAACCTCAAATTTGATCTCCTGGCTCTGTTTTCGAATTCCTCCAATCTATTTTGCAATATCAAGTTTTCCTCTTTTAAGGTGTCAATTTCAGATACACAGTCCTGAGTGTAAGCTTCTAAATCATCCATTTTAGTCTCAAGTACTTCTGTGCGGCCCCCAAGCTCCCTAATTTCTTTAGTCAGGCTAATTGTTATCTGATCTGAAGTGGTCTGGAGCGCCTTGTGCAGCATCTTTTCAAATTGCCTCAGGAGACTTGTGGGTACCGCTGTGCTGTGACATATTGCTGTGGGGTTTGTCACATTGTCATCCTCCTCACTATCTGAGACAGTAGTATTGAGAGAAGCCATTTGTTTTGCGCTTTTAATGCTGGCCTTTTTCTGCTTCACTGAGGTGAATCCCTCAGAGGGGGCTGGTGCCTTTCTCTCTGAGGTGATTTTGAGATGCTGAGGAGACTGGGGATGCTGCGCGCTGCTGCTGTGAAGCAATTTCCCCTTTCCTCTCGTTCCTTTCAGCACCATAGCGTATAAAAATGTTCTCTCACCCTTCCTGAAGCTTTGCCCAGTATTCTGGGTGGTTATGCCCACGGTGTTCCTCCGTTATTTGCGGGTCAATCTCTGTCACGGAGCGGAGCTCTAGCTCAGCATTGCCTACCCGCTAGGCTCCGCCCACCAGCCTCCGACCCCAGCAGTTTTCCATTCTTTTCCCCCCAACTTTTTGGGCCACTACTGTCTATTGATATGTAAAACACTTTTTGATCAAACATTTTTTTTTTTTACATATTAACATCTATTTTACAGCATTCATTTTATCACAATAAATGTTTAGCAAATACAATACTGGGCTCCAGGGGGCCACACCGGTAGTTCTTCTAGGATGGAAGGCTCTTCTTGCTCCAGAGAAGAATCATCTTGGCTGGAGGGAAGGCTGGAGGGAAGGCTGGAGGAAAGACTGAAAAATGAGTGCCTTGCTTCAAGGTGGTCGTTAGGAAAGGCCAGTCTGTTGTAGTACCACAACTTCGGGACATATACATCCCCTGCTCCTGGTCCTGACCTCTGAGAAGCCAGGACCTTAAAGAGCTCACTCTGTGCCTTTCAAGGTCCCAATTTTAGTATCCAGCTGTTGGATGGTTGCGTGGGGCATGCGTGTGTGAACAAATGGCAGCAGGGTCTCCAGCGCTGCTGTCCTTACCACTCTTTTTTCTTTTGAATTGGGTTTTTTAATCTCCCAAAGAGCGGGCAGCTCCCTTAAGAGATCTATAAATTCACTTAAAAATTCTTTATCCAGAAAAGGATTCATTATTTCTGCAAGACAAAACACAAGACAAAAATACTAATGTCAATCACAGTCTAAACTCTAGTAATCTTTATCCCCATATAGGCCTCAATCTCTATGCAGTATAGACCACTGATGTCCCAAGTTAAAATCATACATTCGGTCAGACGTTCTGCGCTTTTACTCCTTCCTCCTCACACAAAACGTAGGTACGACACATGTGTGTTAGCTTTATATACACTACGCATGCGTGACACTACGCATGCGTGACACTCCGCACACGTCGCCCGCCCATGACGTTCTTTCTGGATGTTTCCCCGCCCCTCCTCTTTCCGCACACAGACGACATGGCGGAGTCTGATGAACAGGTGTCTGCAATTAATAATTTGGCAAATAACGACCACATGGCGGAGTCTGATGAGCAGGTGTCTGCAATTATTAATTTGTCTAACGACGACACAACAAGCCCGGAGCAGGAGGAAACGTCACGAACAAGAAGCAGATACAAGGCATCTAACATGTCCTTCACAGAAATGGTGGAAATGGTGGACAGTTTCAGAAAGTCGGATTATACCTGTGTGCTAAGTATACCTTTTGTTTCATTCTCATAGGGGAGAGAAGACTGGGAGGACACCACTCCTCGGGGCCCAGGAACCCCAAACCTCCCCAAGAACACCAACCTGAGGATGTGGAGGAAGAAGAAGTAGAGGAAGGAGAGGTGGAGGAAGTGGTGGAAATTGTCACAACAACAGGTCAGTGTCTGTCACCACAGCTTAAGGTAATAAGAGATGTAGGCCTGCAGATTTAAAATACCTTTTTTTTAATTAGGGGATGAACATGTTGACGAAAGGCCTCGTTTCTCAAGTGCTACTGCCCAAACCATCATCCTACAAATAATGTTGTGTAGTAGGGAAATGGACGTCATTAAAAAAAAGAATGTTATTGAGCAAACATTTAAGGACATCATTAATGTCTTTGGGCGAATAGAATAAAAAAAACCTTTTCAAGTTTTTATACCAAATTTTTGCACTTTTTCAAACAAGCCAAAATTTGAAGATGCACACAATGGGTCAACATGTGCTATCTGCCATCACGGGATATCCATGTGCGTGTTTTGTGGGTGCAACCCCTTCCTCACAACTCAAGTAGGTGAAAGGAAGAACAGCAAGTCCTATGAAGAACGACCTGAAAATCAGAAACAAACAGACAGGAACGCACTGTAAAACAAATACGACCTGACTACACGCCCTGAAAGAGAAGATACGAACCCACAAGCACAAACTGAACCGCAGAAAACGATCTGAAAGCACAAAGACTAAAAGAAACGAATCGTCTCTCACCAAACTTTTACTAACATGCGGTAACACAAGATTAGCAAAAGCAGCCCAAAGGGTGGCGCCAGTGGAATCAAACTTCCCCTTTATACTGGCGTCGTACGTGTTGTACGTCACCACATTTTAGAACAACAAGATTTTTGACTTGACAGTGTATATTCAAGGAAAGTTAGACAAGAATCCGGTCAAGCTTGACAAGAATCCCGTCGAGAAAAACGACGTTTTTTTTTTACAACGGGATTCTCGCAGGTGTGTACAGGGCTTCACTCTAGTCTTCCAGATCTATGGGGGAATGGAGGTCCTGCTCCCATTTGGACATATAGGAGAGGGATGTCGGGTGTCCATTCATGGATGCATAGATGACCGAAATGAGACCGGGGCATGCTGGCATGCGCGTTTAAAGAAAGTCTTTCAATATGGGTAGGTGGGCGTGTAGTGCAGGGCACCATTCCAATGCTTTAGCTGAAGAAAGCGTGAGTTCTCTCTGGCTGGGGGTGTCATGCATCTCTCGGATGGCAGGAAAAGGTGCATGAGGAAAGAAAGTTTTGAACCAGCGTAAAGCCGTGGGAGAGCCACCAGGAGAATGCCTGAACCTCCTCCAGGTCCAAGAGAAATAGAGGATTGTAAATGATAGAATGTAGTGGTAAAAAGGAGGACATCAAGTTGCCAGAGTAGCAAGCTGAATGCCATCACCGCAGGCTATGCAAAATCATGGAACTCAGTAAAGGGGGTGTAATTTATGGGAGAGCCAGAGCAGGGCCTGTAATGAGAGCAGATCATAGTTGGGCAGTTCAAGTAACACCCAGAGAGGAACATACAAGACCGCATGAAACATAGCCAATGGGGAGATCTGCATAGTACTTAAAGACGTTAGGGACCCCCAAGCATCCTTGCAGCTTGTTATAATCATAGAGAGTCGATCTAGGGACTCTAGGGTGTTTATGTGCCCAGATGAATCAAAGAATCTGGTTTTGCAAGAGACAAAGATAGAAGGAAGGCACTGGTAGCATGTGAAAATAATAGAGGACTTTAGGTAGGATTGTAATTTTAACAGCAGAAATCCTCCCTATCCAACGTGCATGGGAGTTCATTCATATGATTGTACAGTCCCATTAACAACCATCATACTATAACAACATACCTAAATAAAAAAGTAAACTGACGATAAAGTATGTGGGAAAACGTTAGGTCGGGCCCCTTTTCTTGGGTGTAAATACTTTTAACCACTTCCCTACTGGGCACTTTTACCCCCTTCCTGCCCAGGCCAATTCAGTGCTGTCGCACTTTGAATGACAATTGTGTGGTCGTGCAATACTGTACCCGAATGACATTTTTATAATTTTGTGGGACAGACAGAGATTTCTTTTGGTGGTGTTTAATCTCCACTGTTTTTTTGCTAAACAAATGACAAAAAAAATCACTTCACTGATGTGCGCTGATGAGCCTGCACTTATGAGCACTGATAGGCTGCACTAATGGGCACTGATTAGGCTGCACTGATGGGCAGTAATAGCCACTGATGAGGCGGCACTGATAAGAGGCACTGATGAGCACTGATGAAGAGGGACTGATGAGGCTGCACTAATAACCACTGATACGGCGGCAATGATGGGCACTGATGAGCACTGATGAAGAGGCACTGATGAGGCTGCACTGATAAGGCAGCACTGATAGGCGGCACTGATAGGCTGCACTGATGGGCACTGATATGCTGCACTGACAGGCACTGATATGCTGCGCTGATGGGGATACATTGAAAACCAGTGCACTGATTGTTAGTGTAAATGTCCCCTGTCACAGGAAAGCCGGTTATCGGCTTTTCTTTCCTCAGACAGGGACAGTGACAAAAGGAATAGCCGATAACCTGGATTTGTTTACATGTGATCAGCTGTGATTGGACACAGCTGGTCGCCTGGTAAAGAGCCAACGTCATTGGCTCTTTACCCTTACTGGTGATGTACTTTACTTTTTGATAGAGTACCAGTGGCATGACTAAATATTTTTTTCTGATTAAAATACCTTGGGCTGTCTACTTTCCAAAAAGGGTCATTTGGGGGATATTTGTACTGTCCCATAGTTTTCGAGCTTCATGAAATTAGAGAAGGGTTTTCAGGGATCCAATATACAACTGTGTTTCAACTCAGGGTTTATCCATACATGTAAATAAGAAAAAGTGCTCCAATAGTGTAAAATAGTAACAACCAATTTATTAAAATCCACACAAACACTTCAATCATTACACTCACATGACGAACTTTATAAACCAGCCTTGAAAAATCACAGCAAACATGTGAGTGAGTGAGTGAGTAACTTGTATAGCGCAACAAATGCGAACTTAATCGCCTCAAGGCGCTGGCATCCAGAGTCATACCGGTCTTTTCAGAAGAGGTGGGTCTTTCGTTTTTTCCTAAAGACCCGATGGTTTTCCTCCAAGCAGATGGTAGTGGGTAGAGCATTCCAGAGCCGTGGTCCTTGGACCGAATATCTACGTTCTCCCTTCGATTTGTATCGGGATTTAGGAATTTGGAGAAGGTTTTGGTTGGTTGACCGGAACACGCGCTTGGTGACATAAGGTTTTATTTTCTCGCTTAAGTATTGGGGAGCGTTCCCCTGTATACATTTGTGGGTGAGGCTGTGTCTTGAATGTCACCCGGTCCTGTACGGGCAGCCAGTGGAGGGACCTCAAGGCCAGGGAGACTGACTCCCACGGCTTTTTACCTGTTACCAGTCTGGCTGCCGTGTTCTGGACGAATTGTAGACCTGAAATCTGGTATTACGGTAGTCCTAAGTAGAGGGAGTTTGCATAGTCGAGTCGTGAGTTGATGATAGTTCCAACCACTACTGCTGTGTCCTCTTCCGGGATGAAGGGGATGAGTCTACGTAGCATGCGGAGCAGATGATGAGAACCTCTGACGACTGATCCTATTTGTGCATCCATCGTCATGTCTGAGTCAAAGATGACTCCGAGACTTTTGACTTTCTTGCCTGGCGTGATGGTTTGTCCGAGGATGGTGGGTGGTGTCCATGTGGTCCTAGAAATGGATTTCCTATTTGCGTGAAGGGTGAGTAGTTCTGTTTTGGATCCGTTGAGTTTGAGGGAGCTTTCAGTCATCCAATTGTCGATCAGTGTGAGGCACTTTCCGAGTTCATGAAATTGGTCTTTTTTGTTGGTGATTCGAAGGTAAAGCTGCGTGTCGTCCGCATAGGAGTGGTAGCGCATGTCCTGTTTGCTGATGATTTTGAGGAGCGGGCAGATGTAGATGCTGAAGAGTATGGGTGAGAGGGGTGATCCTTGCGGGACTCCGCATGTAATGGTCCGTGTTTCTGATGTAAAACCTCCAAGTTTCACGGTCTGAGTGCGATTTTCTAGGAAAGATGCGAACCACGGTAAGGCCGCGTCAGAGACTCCTGCTACTTCTTTGAGTTGCGTAAGCAATATGTTGTGGTCTACCGTGTCGAAGGCTGCACTAAGATCCAGCAGCACTAGGAGACAGGATTCTCCGTCATCTGCTGCTTCGAGGGCGTCATCCCATATCTTGAGAAGAGCCGTTTCTGTGCCGTGGCCTGGGCGAAAACCTGATTGTAGAGGATCTAGGAGTTTGTGGTCGTCCAGGTGGGGCTGAAGGTGTTGTACTACTGCTTTCTCCATGATCTTGGAGATCGTGTTCAGGCTTGTTACCGGTCTGCGCTGGTTTGGGTCTTTCGGGTCGAGGTTGGGTTTCTTTAAGAGGGGTTTTATTATGCCTTGCTTGAGGTTGTTCGGAACAATCCCTTCCCTGAACGATTGGTTTATGATGTGCGTTATGATGGGTGCCAAGATGTCCTTGCATTCTTTCAAGAGTTTTGTAGGAATGATGTCATTAGGTGATGTGTTGTCTCGGAGGCTTCCGATAATGTTTTTTGTGGTGTCAATGGTAATTGGGACCAGCTCGAAATTCCTTGATCGTGGACTATTTATGTTGATTTCTTCTTGCTGTATCTGAGTGGGGTTGGTGTTTTTTTTCTGTTGAACTGTTGCCAGAATCTTTCAATTTTGTCGATAAGCAAGGGAAAAAAATTCCTTCCTGACCCCAGAGGCGATCGGAGAACCCTGGATCAAGCTGCTAAGATGGACCCCGGATTGACTTACCTGGCAGGTGTAGGCTGAGCTGTGATGGGTGAGCTGGGAAAGGAAAGTGCAAAAGGGGAGTGGGAAAAAAATGGAGAAGGGGGCCAAAGATGGCCCTTACTTACTGGGTTGTAGCCCTGTGCTACTCTTCCAGATGTCTATTTTCTGTGGTCCCGTGAACGTTAGCTGGCCGTTTGGTTAGTGCCTGTGTGGCCTGAGCATTCCCAGGCTGGCTTGCTTAGGGTGGGTGGTGAGGATTTCTCTGGCCACGGCTGGGTGTACCAAGATGGCCGCCGGAACCAAAGCTAGGCCCGAGCCGCGGCCTCTCCTAAATCTCTGGCTGAGATGCGGCTTTGTGGGCATCAGTTACCAGCCTCCGGGTGTTCCGAGGTCTGGGGGAACCCCTGTTTGGCTGGAGGCGATGATGTGGAGGAAAAACAAAGGAAACTGGTGTGGATGGCGGGGGCTGGGCCGCAGCCGCTGTCTTTCCTGCGGCTCTGCCCGCTGGGGGGGAGCGCCCAAGGACGCCTGGGAGACCACAGGCGGAAGGCGGCGGCTGCGGAGGGTAAGAGAGCTAGATGAGTTGGGCCCTAAGCTCTGATGGTCGTGGATCCCAACGGTGAGTGTGCTCATCGGCGGGTGTCGCCTCGGTGATCCGAGGGGGGGGCTCCGCTGGAGGGGGGGGGGTCGCAGGTGCTGGACGAGGGGAACCGCCGGTCCTGGGTCCCACAGAGCTCGGCTTGGAGGGGGTGCTCGGCGGCGAGTGGGGCCTTGGCAATCCCGGGGGGGGGGGGCTGTGGATAGATGCCGCTGAAGAGGGGGGTCGCGGGGAGCCGGAGCGGGGAGGAGGGGAGAGAACCAAGGGGAGAGAAGGGGAGAGAACCAAGATTCGGCTCAAGAATCAGCTCTGATTCAGCTCTGATGTCAGGCTGTCATATGTGTATAAGATGGCTTTGCGGTCACAGCGGACCCGAAATATGCGCTCAATCAAGGTCTCTCACCCCCTCCTGGATCCCAGATCGTGCTGATCGTATCCCGTGCTTAGCTGTGGTGTCTCACGTCAGTGTAGATGCCTGTTATGCACCCATGCCCCCGACGTTTCGTCACTTGGACTTATTCATGGGATAAGTCCAATAGTTTTCTTAATATCTTCCATAAAGGCCAGATTTGTGGAGTTGTCCTGTCTCCCACCTGAGCTGTGGATCTCTGCAGCTCCTCCAGAGTTACCATGGGCCTCTTGGCTGCTTCTTTGATTAATGCTCTGCTTGCCTGGCCTGTCAGTTTAGGAGGACGGAGATGTCTTTGTAGGTTTGCAGTTGTGCCATATTCTTTCCATTTTTTGATGATGGATTGAACAAAGCTCTGTTAGATGTTCAAAGCTTGGGATATTTTTTTAGAACCCAACTCTGCTTTAAACTTCTCCACAACTTTATCCCTGACCTGTCTGGTGCGTTCCATGGCCTTCGTGATGCTGTTTGTTCACTGAGGTTCTCTAACAAACCTCTGAGGGATTCACATAACAGCTGTATTTATACTGAGATTAAATTACACACAGGTGGACTCTATTCACTAATTAGGTGACTTCTGAAGGCAATTGGTTCCACTAGATTTTAGTTAGGGGTATCAGAGTAAAGGGGGCTGAATACAAATACATGACAAAATGTGGAAAAGGGGCATGAATACTTTTTCAAGGCACTGTACCTGAAGCCTGGGTCTTCTGCCGAGAAAGGTCAAAAGTGCATGAGAAAAGAGACACGGTGCAAATCTGTATAGCAGGTTATATAGAACAAAAATACTCAGTAAAACCGCTAAAAAAAGGGGTATAGAACTCAAATCACACTGCCACCCGACATGAGTGATGTCATCAACCCACTAAATTCTGCCCTGCACGTTTTGTCGTCAACAGACATCATCAGGGAACAAGTAGAATGGAGTTTGGTGGGCTGACATAATCACAGATGTTATTCTAAATACAAATCTTTAGGTCCCAATAGATTTCAGAAGGTAATCAAATGCGTGAGCACAATTTGACTGCCTAGTGGCATGACTTTTAGCCAAAGTTTTTATCTTGAACTGTATTTGTACATTTGACAATGAAAGATCCTTATAGTAATTGTGTAATACTGTATGTTTTTATTATTATTCAGATGAAAGTGTGTGTTCTGTTTCTAATGCAACGTTATGCATTGACATACAACCTTCGACCCATTCTGTACAAACAGTATGGTCAGCCACTGACTTGGCACCATCCACAGGCAGTTTAACTTTTCAATAAGACACAGAAGTTGAATCCAACACAATTTTACTTCAGTTAATTGCAGTACCACATTTATGAGAACACTTATCAGTTTGTTGTAAATAGGATCTGAACAATAAACAGATTTTTAGTACATTGAAGAATATGTACAGTACACGAATGAACAAAAGGTAGGCCAAAATCTAGTAGGTATAGCTAATATCTAGTAGTAATAATAAATTTATTTTGTGTTATTCGTTAATGTCTCTGCTGTAATAACATAAACATAGTACAAATCTTTACTGGCATACTGTATGTCACAGGTGTCAAACACAAGGTCTGCGGGCCGAATCTGGCCCTCCAGGATATTTCATGTGGCCCTCGCACCTCTCTTGCAGCTGCAGGAGAGCTCCAGCCCTCCTCTGGTCCTCCTCCAGACCCTTACTTTCTACTTTCAAGCAATGCATCCAGCTTCTTCCCAGCAGCAGAACAAGGAAAGGGGGGTGCACTGTGATGTAAGGGAGAGTATCTAATATATGGGGAGGGGATGCGCTGGACATCTAATCTTAGGCCGCGTACACACGATCGGTCCATACGATGAGAATGGTCTGATTGACCGTTTTCATTGGTCCAAACCGATCGCGTGTGGGCCCCATCGGTTAGTTAACCTTCGGTCCAAAAAATGAGAACTTGCTTTAAGATTTAACCGATGGACTGATAACCGATAGGAAAACCGATCGCTAGTATGCAAAAGCATCGGTTAAAAACCTGCGCATGCTCAGAATCAAGTCGACGCATGCTTGGAAGCATTGAACTTCGTTTTTTTCAGCATGTCGTTGTGTTTTACGTCACCGCGTTCTGACACAATCGTTTTTTTAACTGATGGTGTGTAGGCACATCAGACCATCAGTCAGCTTCATCGGGTTAACCGATGACAACGGTCCTTTGGACCGTTCTCATCGGATGGACCGATCGTGTGTACACGGCCTTACAGATACAACCAGCCCTTTTAAGGGCAATCATAATGCTGATGCGGCCCACGATAAAATTGAGTTTGACACCCCTGCTGTATGTCATGTAGTCTCAGTTGTCTGATCTTTTTGACCCATAAATATTTTTTCCAGTAAATAATATTTATGTCATTCTTCTGCATACAATCTTATGTTAATAAGATCTTTTTGAGTTCTTATTCACAGAGAAACAAATCTCTCATTATCATTCATTCTGAAGACATCCAATACAATGTCTGTGCTGGTAATTGTCCCAAGCAATATGATGCCCTACAACTAGGATGTCATTCATCAGTGTTTTAGGCACACTTGTGGTCATATGATTACACCTATTCTCCCTATTATGACTATGAAAAGAGTAAGGGCCAAATCCTCAAATTTCCTGCCTAACTTAACTGTGACGGTATCGGTATGATATCCCCGTCAACGTTCCCTTCTTCCCATAACGAAAATCACCCCAATATTCCACGAGGAGGGATATCCCTGGAATCGCCCAGAAAGCCACACATGAGACCAGCTTACTGCTTGAACAACACAGACTTTAATGTTATAACACACAGCTTATATGTCATTTCCAAAACTGTTACAATGACAAATCTCCGCCCCCCTCACACTGGGGCTTCCATACAGATTATAGGCAGACACGACGGGGCCGATGCTGAAAACACATTTTCTTTAGACAATGACATCAATGACGCTGAGCACTAGCTGTACTGAATACATCAACCAGACCGCTCGACCCCGGATATAGAGAGATAATTACAACAATGAAGCAATCAGAATAATTAACCCAAGCCACTTAAACCCAGCTCTCCTTCACACAACACAATAGATCAATTAACCTTTAGAAATAGTGAGGGGACATTAGCACATCAATAACCTGGCTAGCAGGGAGCAGTAAACTGAGACATATAGGCAAATGTATCACAATGGCCCCCCTTTTGCTCCCTGCTCCGGCAAACCCGGTTGGACCTTCCCTGGTCCAGTAGGGTTGACGGGTTCAGAGCTATTAGTCAGAGGTTAACTCCGTTTGGCATGACTGACCTCCCTTGGCAACTGCTTCAGACTCAGGTATGTCACCGGGTCGTCAGATCACACGCCGGTCAGTCCCCAAGTCTTTGTGCGATCTGCAAAGTCACCAGAAGTCAGTGTGAAGACAGCGAATGGGTCTGTGCGCCGCCGTCTAGGTGTCCCGCTATGGGAGGGGGCAGGTTATGGCTCTGAAGTGACAATCCCAGGAGATTCATAAAAAGAAAAAGTTATATTTGTTGAAATGCTGTAGCACTGGTGCTCAGAGTCCGGGGGGGGGGGGGGGGGGGGGGAATCAGAGCCCCATAAGGTCAGCCACCCCCTGCTCCCTCCGCAGCCCCCGGTTCTCCTCTTGGAGCTTCTCCAGCTCCATCTCCAGTTCATGCTGCTGTGACCTCAGGTGGTTGTTCTCCTCCTCCATGCGGCTTATGCACTCCTCCAGCTCTATGTACTCACGGATCAGCTCCTGCTTGCTCATGTCCTGCAGGCTCTCCACGTGGTCCTTCATCATCAGGAACTGGGTGGTGGTGTAAGGGGCCACCGGTGGGCCCTTGGCGAACATCTCGGCACGCATCTGGGACGCCCGCTGCGACTCCCTCTCCTCCAGTCGCTTCTTCTCCTCCCAGGTCAGCTTATTATACGGCTTCCAGGACCTCTTCTTCTTGAAGGGTGGCCGGCGGTGCCTCTTTCTGCCCAGCTCCCTCCAGGGCCCCTCCGGCTCAGGGCTGTCGCCCATGACCAGCTGACAATGGTGTTCCCTGTTGTCCGTAATAACAGATTGTACCATGAGGGCTTCGTAAGGGGTGCCCAATGGTTCTTCCTGACCCAGCTCCTTTGGATCCCAAGCCGAGTCTACACAATGGGCTGCTGCTGGTGGGCGGTACCCAGGTTGAGACCAATTTGACCTGGTGTTGTCATTCATGGGGCAATTCTGCTTGAAGTGACCCAGCTGTTTGCACCGGAAGCAGCGTTGTTCGTTGCCCTCCTGGCGATGATAGCGAGGGCTAGATGTCACCGGTCTGTTAGGAGGTTGGTATCTAGCGGTTGGTGGGTGTGAGGGCACCGTTTGTGGTGGAGGTTGTTCCTGTGGTGTGACCTGGTTCGTCTTGCGAGTATCTGCATATTCATCCGCCAACTTCGCGGCCTCTGGTAGAGTCATGGGCCTGCGATCTCTCACCCAATCCTTGACGTCCGTCTGGATGTGATTGTAAAATTGCTCCAGGAGCATTAGTTGCAAAATGTCCTCTGCGGTGGTGGCCTGGCTGCTGTTAGCCCAGTTAGAGGCCGACCGGGACAATTGGCATGCCCATTCCGCATAAGAGTCTTTCGTGGTTTTGCGTGAGTCCCTGAACTTCTGTCGGTGGGACTCTGGGGTTACTGCATAACGAGCCAGGAGCACTTCTTTAACCCGGGCGTAGCTATGAATATCCTGATCTGGCACGGTCCGAAAAGCATCAGAAGCTTTGCCTGACAGTTTGCCTGACAATATTGCAACCCAGTCTCCTCTAGCTATTCGGTGCAGGTTACATTGTCGCTCAAAATCCGCCAGGAAGTTATCAATCTCACAGTCCTTTTCATCAAAAGCTTTAAAAGCGCTAAACGGAATCTTCCTTGCGTCTGCTGTGCTGTACTCACTGTTCGTAGAAGGTGCGGCTGCTTGTTGGACTGCTGCCAGTTTTAACTGTAGCTCTGCGTCCCTTATTTGTTTATCCTTCTGTAGCTCTGCGTTTACTAACATGTCCATCACTTTCAGTACCACATCTGGCGTTGGGTTCGGGCCGAACCACGCTAGCTTCTCTCTCATTAGCTTGTTGGCTGGCGATTCCTCCTCCTGAATCACTGGTGTCTCCATCTCTTGTACTGCTGGCGTTGCTGCAATCCCGTCCTCCTGGTCTAGCTCCATTGATTCTGCTATGATGACCCGCTTGGTTTTGTTGCTAGCAATCCTTCCACGAACTTCCAGTAGTTCTTCCAGTGTCTGCTTGGAATCCGGGTGTGAAGGGGAATAGAAGGGAAAAATCCCACCGCTGCCAACCAATTTGCGACGGTATCGGTATGATATCCCCGTCAACGTTCCCTTCTTCCCATAACGAAAATCACCCCAATATTCCACGAGGAGGGATATCCCTGGAATCGCCCAGAAAGCCACACATGAGACCAGCTTACTGCTTGAACAACACAGACTTTAATGTTATAACACACAGCTTATATGTCATTTCCAAAACTGTTACAATGACAAATCTCCGCCCCCCTCACACTGGGGCTTCCATACAGATTATAGGCAGACACGACGGGGCCGATGCTGAAAACACATTTTCTTTAGACAATGACATCAATGACGCTGAGCACTAGCTGTACTGAATACATCAACCAGACCGCTCGACCCCGCATATAGAGAGATAATTACAACAATGAAGCAATCAGAATAATTAACCCAAGCCACTTAAACCCAGCTCTCCTTCACACAACACAATAGATCAATTAACCTTTAGAAATAGTGAGGGGACATTAGCACATCAATAACCTGGCTAGCAGGGAGCAGTAAACTGAGACATATAGGCAAATGTATCACATTAACTTTTCCCATTTAAGTTACACTGACTTAAAATTTCTACCTAAGTGCCCTATCCACAAAGCACTTACCTAGAAATTTCAGGCCGTGTAACTTAAATGTCTCCGGCGCAAGGCGGTCCTCTTCTGCAGGGGGCGATGACAATTTAAATGAGGCGCGCTCCCGCGCCGGCCGTACTGCGCATGCTCGTGACGTCATTTTCCCGACGGGCAGCGCGCAAAATTACGTTACGTCGGGCTTTGTGGATTGCGACGGGACAATAAAGTTGCGTCGAGTAAAAAAAAAGTTACGGGCCGGGAAAAAAAATTCTAAATTTAAAAAAAAACACGGCGATCGAAAAAAAGATCTGTTTTTACAAGGTGTTACTAGTTTACACTTTGTAAAAGCAGAACTAATTTTACGTATGCAAACGTAAACTTACGCAGAAAACACAAAGCTGAAAAGCTTTGTGGATCTCCGTAAGTCCTCATTTGCATACGCAAAGCGGCATTTCGACTCGAAATGCCCCCAGCGACGGATGCGGTACTGCATCCTAAGATCCTACAGTGTAAGTCTCTTACAGATGTCGGATCTTCTGCCTATCTTTGGAAAACTGCTTCTGAGGATCAGTTCCAAAGATAGGCACAGGGATACGCAGGCTGAACAGCAGTTCCGCCTGCGTATCCCTTTTGAGGATTTGGCCCTAAGATCCTATATTATATTTATGCTTTGTAGTGTGATGCAAAAACCTGACCCCATTGTCATTACTGAAACTGCATACCTCGTCTGGTATAATGAGCTAATTTTCATCTTGTGTAACAGAAAATGATTTAAACACATACATATCACATAAGAACACTTACTAGCATCCTACATAATTACTGTGCTGTTACAGTTGTATGTAAGATATCACAGAACAAAGTGTAAGACCCAAACGAACAATAATACCAACATAAAAACGTTTGCTGTGTACACACGATCGGATTTTCCGTCGGAAAGACCTTGAATGTTTTTTCAGACGGAATTCCGCTCAAGCTTGGCTTGCATACACACGGTCACACAAAGGTTCTCTAAACTTTCGTCTGTCAAGAACGCGGGAACGTACAACACTACGACGAGCCGGGAAAATTAAGTTTAATGCGTCTAATTGTTTCCGAGCATGCATCGGAATTTTTCGCGTCAGAATTGCTACAGACGATCAGATTTTCCGATAGGAATTTTTTGAGAACCAGCTCTCAATCTTTTGTTTGCCGAAATTCTGACAGCTAAAGTCCGATGGAGCATATACACGGTTGGAATTTCCGTTCAAAACCTCACATCGGACTTTTGCTGTTGATGTTTACGATCGTGTTTACGGGGCATTAGAGAACATTACGAAACCACTATAGATGAGTCCTCCAGCAATCTGTCAGATCTGTGGGACAAAACTACATTCTGCATGCAGTGGCGGCCCGTCCATTAGGGGTGCAGGAGCGCCGCCCCCACAATCAATGCACCCAGCCCCTAAACTACCAGCAGGGTGCCGAACACATGGATTCAAATGTTTTTTTTCTTTTTTTTTAGAAGCACGTGATTAGAGCCAGAGACTCTAACTGGCTTCAAAAAAGGGTGGGTTTGGGGCGCACAGCACTGCGCCCGGAGCCTACACAGTTGTGTGGCTATAGCAAATTAATGTTCGCTATTGTCTTCCTCATTCTCCAGTCATGAAGTGGGTCTTGAGACCCGATTGGCCGAGAGGATAAGCGATCAGTAAAGTAATCGGTATCAGCGAGTACTTTAACCACTTCTCCACCAAGCCTATTCTGGCACTTCTCTCCTTCATGTAATAATCATAATTTTTTTGCTCGAAAATTAATACAGAACCCCCAAACCTTATATATTTTTTTTAGCAGACACCCTAGGGAATAAAATGGCGGTCATTGCAACTTTTTTTCTCGCACTGTATTTGCGCAATAATTTTTCAAACGCCTTTTATGGGGAAAAAAATGGTTTTATGAATTAAAAAATAACAAAACAGTAAAGTTAGCCCAATTTCTTTGTATAATGTGAAAGATGATGTTACGCCGAGTAAATAGATACCTAACATGTCACACTTTAAAATTGCGCACACTCATGGAATGGCGCCAAACTTCGGTACTTAAAAATCTCTATAGGCGATACCATACATGTGGGGTTTGAACGGTTTACATATGTGGGCAGGACTTACATGCGTGTTCTCTTCTGAGCACGAGCTTACCGGGGACAGGGTTTTTTTTTTTTTAAATAATTACATTTTATTTTACTTTATTTTTTTTATTTTACACCTTTTTTTCATTTTTATTTTTTTGATCACTTTTATTCCTATTACAAGGAATGTAAACATCCCTTGTAATAGGAATCACTGTGACAGGTCCTCTTTATGGAGAGATGTGGGGTCAATAAGACCCCACATCTCTCCTCCAGGCTTGAAAGCATGAGATTGTGAAAAAAAAATCACAGATCTCATGCCGACAGCCGCGATTGCGGCTTTGTTTACGTCTGGGTACCCGGGAGTGACATCACAAAGTCGCGCCCGGGCCTCCGACGGTCATAGAGATGACTGGTGACCATCTGGTCACCAGTCATCTCTATCGTCGTGAGCCGGTGCTGGCCGATTCGTTCTCCGGGCCCCCGATGGCACGGGAGAGCCCAGAGAAGCACCGGATGGCGGCGCCTATAAGAACGATCAAGCAGTGGAACTGCCGCTATGATCATTCTTATCGTGCACAGAATCGCCGGCAAGAAGACGGTGATATCTGAATGATGCCTGTAGCTGCAGGCATCATTCAGGTATCACCGCACAAATTTGAGGACGTCCACCCGAGGACAAGTGGTTAAAAACGTATCGGTGCTTGTACTCAGTCTTAAAGTGGTATCGGTGCAACCCTATAAAATACCATCAAAAGAAAGCTCTATTTGTTTGAAAAAATAACAAAACATTTATTTGGGTACAGTGTTGCGTGAGTAATTGTCATTCAAAATGTGAGAGCATTGAAAGCTGAAAATCGGTCTGGGGAGGAGGGGTTGGGGGTTAAATGATAGCAGTTTATTTAAGTAAAAAAAAAAAAAAAATGATCATAGCCATTGTTTAAGGCCTCATGTACACTGCAGCTGCTAAACTCACGTTTAGGAGCAGTTGGGCGTTTTTTTCCCAGCAGCCCCTGAACTCTCCTCAATGTTATCTTATGTGTACATGTACATAGGGTCATTTATAGAAGGTTAGAGGCAGTTGAGGTTACAGGCATTTTTTTTTAAAGCCGATAAATCGCCTTCAGGACTGTAGTTTAGAACATGTGTATACGGATTGATTGATTTTGCTACACAAATTAGGAATATCTGCGTTTGCTGCATTGAGAGCAAGCATCCAGGGCCATCATTTGCTGTTAACGTAAACTTTTATGACCTGTAAATTTAGTTTGACAATTTAGTTTGTTGGCATTTTATAAAAAAAATGGGTAATATGTTGGAATTGCATGCACTAAAACTAATTTGACTGTATTTTTACTGCAAATATAGATTTGATAAACTGTAGCACAATATTTATGTAAAAAATGCAATTGCCATCATTTTATTCTACAGTGTTCTCTGTTATCAAAAAATAGAAAATATATTATTTTTTTGGGGAGTTTAAGTAAACTTCATGCCTAAAATGTGCACTTTATCATGTGCACAAAAGAGAAAATGGCTTTGCTAGTGAAAGGGTTAATGGTTACCTGGTGTGATGTACAAGGTCCTGCAGGGTTAGATGAGATTGGATATGCCAACAGCCAACTTTACAGCAGATCTAAGACATGTACTAGTACTATTTTTATCCAGATGGTGGCAGTATGACATTAGGTACATATTCCAAGATCTAACACATCACTGAGAATAAGAGAATAGTAGCCCTCAAACCTTCCTCACACATTGCAAGTGAAAAAAAGGTGCATCGCTATACATTAAAAACGATGTATAACCACTTAAAGGGGTTGTAAAGGAAAAAATGTTTCCCCCTAAATAGCTTCCTTTACCTTAGCGCAGTCCTCCTTCACTTACCTCATCCTTCCATTTTGCTTTTAAATGTCCTTATTTCTTCTGAGAAATCCTCACTTCCTGTTCTTCTGTCTGTAACTCAACACTGTAATGCAAGGCTTTCTGGTGTGGAGAAAGCCTCTTGAGGGGGGAGGGGGCGAGCAGGCAAGTCAGGACACTCTCTACTTTGCAGATAGAGAAAGGAGCTGTGTGTTAGTGGGCGTCCTGACACTCCTGCTCGCCCCCTCAAGAGGCTTTCTCCACACCAGGAAGAAAGCCTTGCATTACGATGTTGAGTTACAGACAGAAGAACAGGAAGTGAGCATTTCTCAGAAGAAATAAGGACATTTAAAAGCAAAATCGAAGGATGAGGTAAGTGAAGGAGGACTGCACTAAGGTAAAGGAAGCTATTTAGGGAAAAACATTGTTTCCTTTTCAACCCCTTTAAGGACCGAGCCCCTTTCTGAGATTTATTGTTTATTGTTTTATAAGTTAAAAACATTTTTTTTTGCTAGAAAACTACTTAGAACCCCCAAACATTATACATTTTTTTTCAAATACCTTAGAGAATAAAATGGCGGTCATTGCAATACTCTATGTCACACCGTATTTGCGCAACACAATTTTCATACGCGGGAGCGTTAGCTTTTGCACGCAAGCTCTTCAGGGTGCGTTTAAAATTTTTTTATTTTTTTTTTCCTATTTATTTTACCTTTTATTTTTATTTTTTACACTGTTCTTTCTAAAAAAAAATGTGTCACTTTTATTCCTATTACAAGGAATGTAAACATCCCTTGTAATAGAAAAAAGCATGACAGGTCCTCTTAAATATGAGATCTGGGATCAAAAATACCTCAAATCTCATATTTGGACTATAATGCAATATTAAAAAAATAAAAAAAATGGCTCTTTAAGAGCTATGGGCTGAAATGACATTTTCACGTCGCTTCCACCCTGCTATGGTATGGAGACGGGGGGGCCATTTTCCCCTCACTCGTATCCATACCAAGCAGGAGAGAGGACCTGATTGCCTCCACTGCTACCGACGGCTCCGGTAAGCGACGGAGGGCACGGGAGAGCGGCAGGAGGGGGGCCCTCTCCTGCTGCCGATAATGGTGATTTTGCAGCGAATCCGCCACAGAGATCACCATTATTGGAAACCAGACCGCCCGCTGAAGAGATGGATACCTGGGTTATGGCAGCTAGCTGCTGCCATAACAGAGATATCCCTCTTCAATGTGCCGACGTATATATATAGTGGGCACTCCGGAAGTGGATAAACCATGTGTAAAACTGAATATTTTTTTTTTTTATGATTTATTTGTGTTAATATTTTATTCTTCAAATGTAATGAAAAAATAAATATAAACCGTGTCTTCGATTTCTGTGCTAAACTATGCATGCAACTATACAAAACCACAGATTATTTGCTCCATACTATCTGCAAAGTATTGCTCCCCTTAACTTTTTGAGAAGGCCCGACAGGGCTATTTGTTCTCCTTCAAAGCAGCACCTCCTACTTTGGCACCTTTGATCCACTTCTCTCCCCTCCCCAGATAAATCCCTGGGGCTTCATCTGTGACATCACTTTCGTTCAGTGAACTGCATGGCCATCCTGGAAACCAGGTAGTGTTCGATTAATAGTAAATGTAGCACCCTGGAGTTTAGGCAGGGTTGCTCCTCATAAATGTTCTTGTCAGGAGTAGTTGTCCTAGTTGATTGTTAGAGATCTATTGATTTCTAATCTATTGATTTTCTATTGAAGTTTGGCCTTGTTGCACTTTTCTCTTCTACGGCCCCATACACACGGGAGGATTTATCCGCGGATACGGTCCAGCGGACCGTTTCCACGGATAAATCCTCTCAAAGATATCCGCTGATTTCGATGGGATGGAGTGTACACACCATCCCATTGAAATCCGCGCGGAAATCCTCTGGCGATGACGTGTCGCGCCGTCGCCGCGATTATGACGCGGCGACGGGCGCGACGCTGTCATATAAGGAATTCCACGCATGCGTCAAATCATTACGACGCGTGCGGGGAATCCCTTTGGACGGATGGATCCGGTAAGTCTGTACAGACGAGCGGATCCATCCGTTGGGATGGATTCCAGCAGATGGATTCGTTGTGCAGCACAACAAATATTCGATCTGCTGGAATCCATCCCAGAGGAGATTTCTCCGCGGAAAGAGATCCGCTGGCGTGTACACACCATAGAATCTATCCGCAGAAACCCATTTGCTGGGATTTATCTGCGGATGGATTCTATCGTGTGTATGGGGCCTACCACTAGCTGGCTGGGTACTTGGTGGTACTAGATATGAGAAGGGCAAGACAAGGGCAGGGGTTCTCTTGGATCCCCTGGCCTGCTGGGAGAGCCTATATAGGTGATCTGTGTTCTGTACCACCTGGACAGCTGTCTTGGTGGACGTGTGTTGTATTGCCAGGGCTGTTAGGCCAGAGATTGGGCCTATCACGGGCACATCTAGCTGCTAAGATGTCTGAGGGGCTATCCAGAAGCAGGAGAGCAGCGCAGGGTTGGAACTGCGGCTTTCAGTCCAACCAAGAGTGGCGGTTCTGCCGGCCGGAGAACCCGTTGTGGTCATAGGTAGAATCAAAGCTGTCGCCACTAAGGGACCAACCATCTTATTACCAGGGACCACAGTGAGTAACTGAAGCAAGTACCGAAGTAGTACTCTCACCAACCAAGGACGGTGAAGAATCGGGAAACTTCATTGGATATCAAGCCAGAGTCCCAGCCAGTGGAGGTGATGCTTGCAGAGCAGCCTTGTGTGTCAAGCCAGGGACCGAGCGGGTCAGTGGGGTGCCAAGCTAGGAACCCAGCAGTGATGCTTGAGGAATATTCCACTGTAAAGATTGGAGGAGCTCAAGGGATTGAGTGGCAGTGAATTAGCGGGTCTAGTGAGAGACTGGGAGCTCAGTGGGCTGAAGAAATACAAGAAGTGATTGTGGTGAAAGGAACTGTTACGTTTTGTGTTAGGAACTGTTAAAGACTGTTGCCATAGGAGACAGCATTCCTGCATATGCAGATGTAGCGTCTTGCTGAATGCCTTTCCCTGCACGGCTTTCCTCTTATTAAAGTCTCAGAGTCTTCCAATTGAAATTGCAACTGCCTAAGGGTGTCCTGGCCCTAACCCTCTTTCCCCCAAAAGTTTGTTAAGAGAAATAAACTCTCTTTTGTATTCAAGAAGTGTCTGGCACCCAATGACTTTAATCATCTTGCACCCATCATGCCTCACAATCCACCATATCTAGTCTAGTGCTATAATTATTGCTCTCGCTCTGACGTTTGCGGCGATACCTCATGTGTGATGCGAACACCGTTTACATATGTGGGCATGACCTACGTATATGTTCACCACTGCGTGCGAGCATGGGAGACAGGGGTGCTTTAAAAATAAAAATGATTTCTTTCTTTTATTACTTTTTTTGTATTTTTACACTGTCCCTTTAAAAAAATGTCTAATTAGTTTTTTTTTCTGTCACAAGAATTGTAAACATCCCTTGTGATAGAAATAACATATGACAAGTACTCTTTATGGATCATCTGGGGTCAATAAGCCCTCCACAACTCTTCCCCCAGCTACATCACTAGCCTAGTCTCAAAATACCAACATAATCGTCCTCTTCGTTCCTCCCAAGACCTCCTGCTCTCTTCCTCATCACCTCCTCACATATTCGCTCCAGGACTTCTCCCGAACTTCTCCCATGCTCTGGAATACCCTACCCCAATCTGTCAGACAATCTCCAAATCTATCTACTTTTAGGCGATCCCTGAAAAAATGTCTCTACGGAGAAGCCTACTCTGCCTCCACCTAACAACTGTACTTTCATCTTCTTCATCAGCTTATCCCCCACAGTTATATTACCCTTTCACATCACTTGACCCTTCCACAGATTGTAACATCGAACAAGCAGGGCCCTCTGATTCCTCCTGTATTGAATTGTATTGTAATTGTACTGTCTGCCCTCATTGTGCAAACTGTTGGTACTATATAATTCCTGTATAATAATAATATTCTCTCCTCTACAATTAGATAAAAAAAGGAAAACGTTGTTTTAGTGCTTTAAAAAAATGTTTACATTGGACTGGAAGCAGAGGTGACATCATGATGTTCCTCTGGAGATCCCAGGCCATAGAGATGAGCAGAGGCCACCTCGCTGCTTCTAAAAGTGATCTAGCGGCGAGTACTAATAAGGCTCATCCCGACACAGGCTGGGAACAGGAACAGGACCAAGCTGTACTTAAAATGACTTACCTTACTAAAACCTCTAATACTAGGTAGTGATACAAAGTACAGTATATGGAGTACTTACTTCCTTCACTGCCCATGTTGCTGAATGCTGCTCGGAATAGGATGTGCATTCCAATGAGATGTCACCTCATTAGCATTGTCTATGATGGCATGGCCCATCCTTGTAAATCTATTGGAAGTGACGGGCAGAGGAACAGCTGTGAGCAATGGTTTATGAATGGATCCCTGGTGTACATATAGCAGGAGCATGAAGGTTGTAGCTGGGATTCCTGAACATCCAATGGGCTTTGGGCTGCTACTTAGGTTACCTTGTGGATAATATGACTTTGCAATGAACAAGTATACAGCACAATAAGTCACAGCAAAGTCAGAACTCCTGATCAGAGTATATGTTCTCAGTCAATAACTAAATCTATTAGATTAGCATAATACCCAGACAACTAACGTTTTGTGGGGAAGTCAATGAAACCCAATGAAAAAAATAACAAAATCAACCTTAATCTCGAAATAAAGAAGAGAGATGGCAGAAAAAAACAGTGGTTCATCGTGTCTGCCCCATTTTTTTACATTTTGATTTGAATCCACTAAGACCCCTTTCACACTGAGGCGGTTTTCAGGTGTTTTAGCACTAGAAATAGCGTCTGTAAAGCGCCCGAAAACCACCTCCCATTCATTTCAGTGGGACTTTTCACACTGGAGTGGTACACTTGCGAGAAAAGTCCTGCAAGCAGCATCTTTGGGATGGTTTGGGAGCGCTGTATTTAGCTCTCCCAAAAAGCCTCTGCCCATTGAAATGAGTGGGCAACGCTTCCAAAGTGCCTGAAAAGCGCTTCGGAAGCGCCACAGCACAGGCGCTTTTGACCCATTCTTTGGGGCCGTTAAAGTGGGCAGCGCTTTAGCGCTAATGCGGCCGTGTCCCCAGTGTGAAAGGGGTCTTACTGTTCACTGATGCACCACCTTTGCTGTATGTCTAGTACAAGCATTAGCTACTCCCCCTGCTAGTTTGAGGTCTTGTCCCATTTTCTTGATCATAGCTTCACATTGAAAATATAACACTCCTGAACCCATACTGTAACGACACCCCGAGTATTACAGGGGTTAAAGTAGTTTAGGACATTCCATACCCGAACACAAAGGCAGCTACCGAACACTCCAACCAGCCGAGCAAGAAACCCATATGAATAATTTTCCCCCCAAGTACGAGACAGGCTCTGTGTTGAGGGTCAAACAGGAATGGGACTTTATTAAAAATAAAAGAATACAAGTCTTATATACTGTACAGTAAAAAGAGGAGGTGCATACCTCCTGCTCATATTACTCTGAAAATACACCTGTGACCAGACCTAATTAACATGAGCTAATTAACTAATCCCTTTAAGCAGCCTGGTCATTGTGATGATAAATCAGGATTTCACTACCGGTCAGACTTGTTGTCACCGAGCTTCACAAAGTAGATGATACATTATCATAAGTTTAAACACAGGACTCCTTCATACAATTGCAGGGTTAATTAGCCCAGACAACAATGGCTGAAAGAGAAGCCACACTAGACTCATTTACATTATATCAGACAACAGACAGTGGCTGGAGTTGAGGACATTAGCATCTCCTTACAGTATGAACCAGTCAGTCTTTCTAATATAGCATATACAGGATTCCCAGAGTCTCTGTGTTTTGGGGGGACATGAACTTGAGTAACATTACTTCAAGGTCCCCAGGCATACACCTCGCAAAGAGTATTGTTCCCTTAAAATCCATGGCCCATGATCGGAAAGACAAGAGGCTAGCATTCAGTCCTCTCCAAAAGCCTCTGTCCCGGCTAGGTCTGTCAAACATACCTCCCAACTTTTTGAGATGGGAACGAGGGACACTTATTAGCAAAAGTATGGGAGCATAGGACACACCCTCTGCCATGCCCCCTTAAAGGAGAATTATACAAAAAAAAATGATTAGTTAAACCCCCAAGTGTTTTTTTTTTTTTTACCACTACTATTCCTTTATATTGGATTTGGCTCTGTATTCCTAAATAAACCACTCTGCGGGAGTTTGGCATATTATATATTCTATGTGAAGTTGTCAATGTACCCATACAGGTGCACTTCTAATTCACCCAGGTCTTGGGCAAGAGGGCTAAATGGTTCGGCCTTCTGTACCCAATTGTTCATAGTTGTACAGCTTCTTCCCCTAAACATAGATTTTCTAAAGCAAAATCTCAACTGCTGTTATCCCATTGTATATTAGTAGTAGCAGGTGATATGTCACCCCTCTTTTGGCTGACTTTTGCAAGGCTTGTAGACTGCGTATATGTCTGACCTATTTTAGACTCGTGGTAAGACATGGTTGGCACTTTTAGCTGTAGCATGCTCTCAATTCAGAGGCAATTTGAAAGGCAGTGGTGTTTTCTGGCATACTGCACTGTCATGTGGACATTCCTTAAACCGCTTTGGTCTCAAAGTCTCACTCTCTTTTATCTTCATGTCCAGGATGTTTTTTTTTTTTTGTCTTGTTTAGGAATGTTATCCATCCTAAAACTTTATGAAGTCCCCAATCATTCCTTTTTTTTTCTTTCTAGTTGCTGTATGCAATTTTATAATGCACCATCACTTAAACTTGGATATGCTTCCAAGATTCTATCCTTTTGATCCTAGATAAGGTCTGTCTGTTTGCCGCTGGGTGATGCCATCTTGTATTCAATATCACTGGCACCAAGCAGACTACTGTGATGCTCCTTTGTAATCCTGTGATTGTGTACTGCTGCTTTGGTCAGCTCTTACAATGTGCCTCTGTCTTGTCAAGTGAGTTATCGCAAGACTGTACAGGGAGCCACTGCAGAAGCAGATTGCACAATGTAAGGAAGGGCTTGAGACACCTAGGTCATTGACACTTTAGGAAGTGCTGAATTATCTTTAGATTTTTAACTCTTTCATGTCTAAAGCTATTTCTGACATTTGTTGCTATAATCTGTATTTTTTTCTAGAAAATTACTTAGAACCCCCAAACATTATATATATATATATATATATATATATATATATATATATATATATATATATATATATATATATATTTAGCAGAGACTCTAGAAAATAAAATGGCGATTGTTGTAATATTTTATGTCACACGGTATTTGCGCAGCAATCTTTCAAACAGATTTTTTTGGGGAAAAAAAGACACTTTCATGAATAAAAAAATAAATAAACAGTAAAGCCAAGTAAAAAGATACCTAACATGTCATGCTTTGAAATTGAGCACACTCGTGGAATGGTGACAAACTACGGTACCTAAAAATTTCCATAGGCGGCGCTTTAAAAAAAAGTAATAGTTACCAGGTTAGAGGTACAGAGGAGGGCCCAGATTCAGAAAGAACTTACGCCGACGTATCTACTGATACACCGCATAAGTCCACGGATGCTCCGTCGTATCTATGTGCCTTATTCAGAAAAAAGGATACGCCTGAATTTGGGCTTCATACGACCGACGTAAGTCTCCTACGCCGTCGTATCTTGGGCGCATATTTACGCTGGCCGCAAGGGGCGCTTCCATTGATTTACTCGTCGAATATGTAAATGACCTAGATACACCGATTCACGAACGTACTTACGTCCGTCGCAGTAGTCTACGCCGTTTACGTAAGGCGTACGTCCGGCGTAAAGTTATTCCACATAAAGCAGGGGTAAGTCATGTTAGGGTATGGACCAGGGAACAGCCGTTGTATTTTACGCCGTTTACAGAAGTCGTACGTGAATGGGGCTGGGCGTAGGTTACGTTCACGTCGTAGGCATTGAGCCGTCGTATCTTAGGGAGTATATGCGACGTGATTCTGAGCATGCGCGCGCATGCGCCGTTCGTTTGGCCCTTTATTTACATGGGGTCACGGTTAATTTAAATGTAACACGCCCACTACCTTCCTACTTTGAATTAGGCGGGCTTGCGCCGGCCAATTTACGTTACGCTGGCGCAATGTAGGGAGCGAGTGCTTTGTGAATACTGCTCTTGCCTCTCAGATTTACGTTGGCATAGCGCATATGAGATGCGCTACGCCGGTCTAAAGATGCGCCGCTCTACGTGAATCCGGGCCATGGTCTTTTGCTAGAATTTTTGCTCTCACTCTGACGATCGTGGCGATACCTCACATGTGTGATTTGAACACCATTTACATTCGCAGGCGCGACTTACGTAGGCAGTCTCTTTGCTGTGCAAACACCAAAAAATATATGTAGCACTACCCCCGAAGGAGCTGCTGAGTATTTTTTCGGGCGGCATGTTACCTTTATCTTCTCGCTGTCCATGGTAATAGAAGAGAGTTGAAAAAGTTCAGTGTCCACACTTTACACTTCTTTTTCTAGAATTTATTTGCAGAA
This sequence comes from Rana temporaria, assembly GCF_905171775.1. Classification (NCBI taxonomy): domain Eukaryota; kingdom Metazoa; phylum Chordata; class Amphibia; order Anura; family Ranidae; genus Rana; species Rana temporaria. Next base: position 218,566,121 of record NC_053490.1, read on the forward strand.
CTTGGTAAAAAAAAAAGAAATTGTTGGAGGGGTGAAAGGGTAAATAGGTAGATGCATAATCTCAATTAGGAAACACTCCTGTTTCCAGCAAACAGTTCTCGTCGTCACTCTAGCCAGAGTGGGTATTGCTCACCTGGATAAGTCCCTCACTGGCCGAGCAGTCGGAATGGTGCACGGACTAAAGTACAGTCTCTGCCACAGTCCTTCCTTTATGAAGACACACTTTTGGTCCGGAATCTCCTGACACAGGATTCAGCACCAGGATCTCTCCAGATTAACTTCTGTAGAACTCAGATCTGACAGGCGATCACCATCAAGGGCTTAGTCATTATCACATAAAGCGTCGGCAAGGCCAGGGTCCCCTATATAGATACTCCTTTAGAGCAGGGAAGGTCCCCCATAGAATAGATCCCCCTTTATTTAGTCTTCTTACTCTTACCTTTTTTCACCACACTGGATTGCATGGTGGGCACAGCTTATTACACTGTGGGCACTGTACATTACACAGTGGGCACACCATACCACATTACATATGAATACACCACAACACATGACAAGGTGGGCACAACCCATTACACAGAGGTCACACTACTCTGCATTAAATGGTGGGCACTGTACAGCACAGCAGGTGACATGGTAGGCACAGCACATTACACAGAGGGCACACTACTCCACATTACATTGTGGGCACTGTACAGCATAGCAGATGACATGGTGGGCACAGCACATTGCACAGAGGGCACACTACTCTGCATTACATGGTGGGCACTGTACAGTACAGAAGATGACATGGTGGGCACAGCACATTACACAGAGGCAGACCACTCTGCATTACATGGCGGGCACATCACACCACATGTGGGCACAGTGAATCACATGGTCAGGGCCATCTTTAATATGGTTTGGGCCCTGGGCAAACATTTTTTTTGGGCCCCCTTCCAGCTTATTTTGGGCCTGGCTGGTTCACATGTATGTGTTTTGGCGGCCCTCATTTGTGCAGGCACAGCAGCCCATTGATTTGAATGGGCTGCCATGCCTTTGTTTCCTGCAGAAAAAAGGTGCATTCAGCATTTTAAAAAACAGTTGCCTTGAATCCATTCTGCTTTTGCACCATGCTACTTACCTGCAGTTCTTGCACACACAAACGCACTGTGTTTTTATAAGCGTGACCTAAACATCTAAAAATGCAGCAATCTTGACAGTGCGGGAACTGCAGATAAGTCACAGCAGACAGCAGAATGGACAGACAGTGCTGTATTTCAGTGCTTGATGGGCATAGGTGTGCCATGTGCACAGCCTATTACATGAGGCATGCGCTTTTCTTTGCAGGAAACGCAGGCATGGCGGCCCATTCAAATGAATGGGCTGCTGTGCCTGCGCAAATGTAGGCCACCAAAACACATGCATGTGAACCAGCCAGGCCCAAAATAAGCCCATCAAGCAGTTAAATACAGACAGTAATGCCATGTGGTCTGTGATTTAAAGAGTTCCTCTATTTTACACATGGCATGGCATGGGGTCCCATGGTGCTAAAGTAGAATGGACAGACGGTGCTGTGACCCCATGCCATGCCATGTGTAAAATAGGGGAACTTTTTAAAACACTGACCAGACCTGCAGTGAATCATCAAATATTATAAAGACTTTGGGCACACTCTACAGAAAACTTCTATTTACAATATAGATTAGCAAACAGTGACATACCTTGAGGTGCAGGACATGAAGAAGTCGGCCTCGGGAAGAGCAAACTGGGGATGTTATAAAATCACATTTTAATTCACTTTTATATACAAGCAGCACCCAGTGGCAGGAAGGGAGAAGTGCACGTCTAAAGAGAAGCCAGGGGTGCTGTACATTTTAAAACACTGGGAAGGGAAGCAGTAGCTGGCTGATGATTTTCAGCGCTGATTTGTGGGCAGCACAGGGGCTTAACGGGCGGCTCTGCTTTGGGCCCCCAACAGTGACAGGGCCCTGGGCAGCTTCCCCCGTTTGCCCTATGGTAAAGACGGCCCTGCACATGGTGGGCACAGTTACAATACATCACATGGTGGGCACGGTACATCACATGGTGGGCACAGTTACAGTACATGACATGATGGGTTCTGCCTGGCACATGGTGGGTACACTACATCACATGGTGGTCACTGCACTGCACATGACATGGGGGGAAGCAGTAGTCTTCCCCTCCAGTACAATCATTTCACCCCCAGAGATAAATTTCTGCACAATCCCCCCTGTTTACTGACCTTATAGCCACGTGTATACAAGTTCTTGTGCATGAGAATGGTCTTTTACTTACCTCTGGGGCCTCGAAGTGAGGTGTTCTGACCTTTTCCGTGTCTGTATTGTGAATTTGTCAGTCATGCAAACCACTCAAAGCAAGTAAAAATCTCTCAATATTTATTAATTATAAATAATTATTAATTATAATTTGTTAATTATTATTGATTAGTTAATTATGTTATAGTATTATTAAATAATGAATGATTTAATCTTGTAACATTTGTCCACCCAGAATGTATTCTCTATCCACTTGCTGACCAGGCCTTTTTTTTGGAACTTTTTGTTTACACGTTTAAATTAGTATTTTTTGCTAGAAAATTACTTATATGGGCTATAAACTGAAAGACCTATGAATAAATGGTTGTGGAACGAATCATCTGAGTTTTCATTATTTCTTATGGGGAAATTCACTTTTATATATACCGTATTTATCGGCGTATACTAAATCATGGGAAAATCATGGGAAAATCGTGGGTGCGCGATATACGCCAATACTGTTGCAGCGGTGTTTGTTTTTTTAATTAGGTGCCGAGCGCCGCAGCCTAGAGCCGAGCCGATCCGAGTGTACTGCACACCCGTCTACGCCCGCAGCCACACAAGAGGAGCCGAGAGAAGCCGAGAGGAGCAGAACAAACAGGAAATCCGTCTCCTCTCGGCTCAAAAACGAACACCGCCGCAACCCCGGGCAACGTGCGGATGGAGGACTGGACAGACCCCGCAGACGGACACCTGGACGAACCCCGCGAGGAAGCCGCAGACGGACACCTGGACGGACGCCGCGAGGAAGTTGCAGACGGACACCTGGACGGACGCCGCGAGAAAGCCGCAGACGGACCCCGCGCACGGCCGCAAACGGACGCCAGTCCGAACAAGGCCGCTGATGGACGCCGGGCAAGACACCAAAACTGTAAGTAATTTATTGCGCGCTATAGACAGATAAATACGGTAAGTGCATTGGATTAGAAGCATGTTTCTGGAACGAATTATGCTCGCAATCCAAGGTTTTACTGTATATTTTTAACAGAGACCCCATAGAATAAAATGGTGATCTTTGCAATATTTTATGTTACACTGTATTTTTGCAATGGACTATCAAATAATTTTTTTGGGAAAAAATACACTTTAACCACCGCACGATCATATACGCCGACAGAATGGCACGGCTGGGCAAATGGGCATATATATATATGCCCCCTTTAATGTGCTGCCTGTCGCGAGCTCTGTGACCTTGCCCGCAGGACTCGATGTCCGCCGGTGTCCCGCGATCGGGTCACAGAGCTGAAAAATGTAGAGATGTCAGTGTAAACACAACATCTCCCCGTTCTTTCTAGTCACATGTCACTGATCGTCTGTTCCCTGTCATCGGGAACAGCGATCAGTTATGTGTCACGGTGAGCCATGCCCCCTAACAGTTGGAAGCACTCCCTAGGTCACACTTAACCCCTTCAGTGCCCCCCACAGGTTAACCCCTTCACTGCCAGTGTCATTTTTACAGTAATCAGTGCATTTTTTTAGCACTGATCACTGTAAAAATGACAATGGTCCCAAAATGGTGTCAAAAGTGTCCGATGTGTCTGCCATAATGTCGCAGTCATGATAAAAATCACTGATCGCCGCCATTACTAGTAAAAACATTTTTTTTTATAAAAATGCCATAAAACTATCCCCTATTTTGTAGACGCTATAACTTTTGCGCAAACCAATTAATTAACGCTTATTGCAATTTATTTTACCAAAAATGTGTAGAAGAATACGTATCGGCCTAAACTGGGGAAACATTTTTTTCTTTATATATTTTTTGGGGATATTTATTATAGCAAAAAGTAAAAAATATTGAATTTTTTTTAAAAATTGTTGCTTTATTTTTGTTTATAGCGCAAAAAATAAAAACCGCAGAGGGGATCAAATACCACCAAAAGAAAGCTGGAATAAAAGGATGTAAATTTTGTTTGGGAGCCACGTTGCACTGCCGCTCAATTTTTAGTTAAAGCGACGCAGTGCTGAATCGCAAAAAGTGGCTTGGTCTTTGGCCAGCCAAATGGTCCGGGTCTTATGTGGTTAATGAAGTAAATAAAACACTAAAGTTAGCCCAATTTTTTTGTATAATGTGAAAGATGATATTACACGGAGTAAATAGATACCTAACATGTCATGCTTTAAAATCACGCATGCTCGTGGAATGGCGACAAACTACAATATTTTAAAATCTCCATAGGTGACACTTTAAACATTTTTACAGGTTACCTGTTTAGTTTCAGAGGATGTCCAGTGCTAGAATTATTGCTCTTGCTGATCGTGACGATACCTCAAATGTGTGGTTTGAACACCATTTATATATGGAGGCACGACTTATTTATGCGTTCGCTTCTGTGCACGGGCATGGAGGAATCGGGCACTTTAATTTTTTTTCTCTTATTTACTTTACTTTTATTTTTTCATTGTGCCTTTATTTATTTATTCATTTTTTTTATCACTTTTATAAATATCCCTTGTAATAGAAATACGCATGACAGGTCCTCTTTATTGAGAGATCTGGGGTTAAAAAGAACCCAGATCTCTCATTTACCTATAAAAGCAAAAAAAAAAAATATTTATATACACTTTGACATACCACTCACTTCCCTCTGCAGCGCACGAGCGTCACTCTCTGTGTTCATTGAGTCCTTCGGACTCGGCTGATCACAGAACAGGATAAAGGGCCAATCACAGCGCCCTTTAACATATGATCAGCTGTCAGCCAATGACAGCTGTTTACAGAAGCAAACAGAAGCCAGTTATTGGCTTTTCTTCTCCTCACGATCAACGTGAGGAGAATAGAAGAAAGACAGTAACCGACTCTCTGTTACAGGGACATTGAGCTCAATCTGTGCCCACCAGTAGACATGTGCACAACAATTTAAAAAAAAAAAAAAATTTGTTTCGTTCCCTCCAGTTCCGTAGATTCGTAAAAATTTGTAATTTCGTAAGACGCAAGTTTTCCTATTCGGACCCGTTCGTATTTTTGTAAACATTTCGGCAACAAAAGTCTGGCAACTCCCTTCGGACAAAATCCACGGAAAAGTTTGTTTGAAGTCCGATCGTGTTTACGAGGCTTTACACTGTCCAATGTGACTCAGCACAAAAGAGATAAGCTGATTGGCTAAGATATTAAGTACGATACATCACTCACTAACTACACTGCCCAGTGCCCATTCTAAAGAACGATTCGAGTACACAAATTTACGAACAGACAAAGAAACGGATTTACAAAACACACAAATGAAAATACGAACATACGAATGAAAATACGAATATTACGAACAGACAAAGGGGCAGATCCACAAAAGCATTACGCCGGCGTATCTCTTGATATGCCGGCGTAATTTTAAATTTCCTGCGTCGTATCTTTGTTTTGTATCCACAAAACAAGATACGACGGCATCTGGGATCGATCCGACAGGCGTACGTCTTAGTACGCCGTCGGACCTTAGATGCAATTTTTTGCGGCCGCTAGGTGGCATTTCCGTCGAAATCCGCGTTGAGTATGCAAATTAGCTATTTACGGCGATCCACGAACGTACGTCCGTCGCTTTTTTTTATGTCGTTTTCGTTCGGCTTTTTTCTGGCGTATAGTTAAAGCTGCTGTTATGAGGCATACTCAATGTTAAGTATGGCCGTCGTTCCCACGTAGAATTTTGAAATTTTTACGTTGTTTGCGTAAGTCGTTCGCGAATAGGGATTTGCGTAGAATGACATCACCGTCGGAAGCATTGGCTTGTTCCGGGTTAATTTCGAGCATGCGCACTGGCATACCCCCACGGACGGCGCATGCGCAGTTAAAAAAAACGTTGTTTACGTCGGGTCACGACGTATTTACATAAAACACGCCCTCATTACATCCATTTGAATTAGGCGCCATTACGCCGGCAAAGATACACTACACCGCCGTAACTTACGGCACGGATTCTTTCAGCATTTGAAAAAAAAAGCAACTTACGGCGGCGTAGTGTATCTTAGATACGCTACGCCCGGCGCATAAATGCGCCGCTGTACGAGGATCTGCCCCAAAGGTTTTAAAGAACGGAATGCAAATCGTTTGTTATATGTTTCGGTGTTTCGTATTTTAGTAAGTTTGTCCAATCGTATGTTCGTATTTCCGCTTGTTCGTTATTTTGCTTATTCGTAATTCCGTAATGTTCGTATTTTAGTACTTTCAGCTATTCGGATGTTCGAATTGATCCGAATGTACAAATACTAACAAATTCGTACGAAAATCCATTCATTATGAACCGAATCGCACATGTCTACCCACCAGTGCTGCTAATCAGTATCAACCAGTGTCGCCCACCAATGCCACCTATCAGTGCCCACCAGTGCTGCTAATCAGTGCCCACCAGTGCCATCTATCAGTGCTGCTAATCAGTGTGCATTAGTGCCTCATCATTAGTGTCAACCAACAGTGCTGCCTATCAGTGCCTTTCTGTGCCACCTATCAGTGCCCACCAGTGCTCCATCATCATTGCCCACCAGTGCTGCCTTATCAGTGCCCATTAGTGCAGCTTCATCAGTGTCACCTCATCAGTGCCTATCAGTGCAGCCTATCAGTGTCCATTAGTGCAGCCTCACCAGCGCACATCAGTGAAGGAGAAAAATTACCTGTTTGCAAAATTGTATAACAAATATGAAATTTTATTTTATTTTTTTCTAAATTTTCGGTCTGTTTTTGCTTCTTTGGCAAAAAAAAAAAAAAACAGTGGTGATTAAATACCGCGAAAAGAAAGCTCTATTTATGTGAAAAAAATAGTAAAAATGTTGTTTGGGTACAGTGTTGCATGACCGCGCAATTGTCATTCAAAGTGCGACAGCGCTAAAAGCTGAAAATTGGCCTAGGCAGGTAGGGGTATAAGTGCCCATGGAGCAAGTGGTTAATTCAAGAGTAAAAGCTGTTTCTTTGAGTTGAAAAATAAGCAAAGTAAAAATATCCTTAAAAAAAAAGCACTGTCACAATTTAAACCCCTCTGGTAGAGCACTAAACGTCTATCCTGCATATGAACCATAGCATGTAAGGTCACTTGTTTTTTTCCTCGGCCAGGTTCATTTATATTGTTCTTTTCAACTGAGAATACGTTAACATCTTCAGAAGCACTTATGTAGACTTTTTAGTTAACTTTTAATGCTATAGAGAATTCGCCTGTGAGAAAAACAGTGAAATGCTCTTTACTTTCTATACTGCCTAAAAACCTTTATCCTCCTGTTCTGCCAACAGGTCATGCTTTCCAGACTTGGGGCAAGGTGATTGAGAGAGCTTTTCACACATCACCTGTCACTTTTTATTGAGACTCTCACTATGTAAATTCCTGACTGAGGTCTGTACATCTCGGTATAGCAGTCAGTAGGAATGCATCTACTCACTGACCGGAAAAGCTCTTGTGTAGCTTAAAGCCTTATGATCACAAGTAACTTTAAACACCGCACATTTCTTAAAGGGAAACTGAAATAAGCTAATATCTTCTTGTAGAGCGAATCCCTCCTCACATTTAACACAAGTTTGAAAAAAATGCTTGACACATATAAACGCGTATAAAACACTAGACACATTTAGCACTTGAGTGTTAATAAATTTTAATAAATTCAATAAAATATTCTGGCCAATAAAATAAAGCACTTGATGTGCTGAAAAGGAGTTACATGCATTTACAAGCTTCAAGCGTTATCTCTGCCAAAACGCTGCTGCCAGGAGGAAAAGCGTTTAGGAGAGATGCCCAAAAGTCCAGTGTGCATAAGGCTTAAAGGTAAATATGATTTCACGTCAGTAATAAAACAAGGAATAAGGTAACAATAGTCACAATCACCACTGTTGCACAGTGACGTACAGTTGACACTGTCGGTTTTGCTTAAAACTCAAATCTACTGGCACAACTTGGTGCACTCTTCAGCCTGCATATATTTGTTGGATTTGACATTAGTGAGGTGGTTTTGGCACCCCTGGAGGCTCAGTGAGGTGGGACCCCCCTTTTGTTTTGTGTTAATTAAAATAAAAAAAGAATAGAGAAAACTAAAATCTATTGTTTTTTCCATCACTGCCTCTAACCCCCCTCTAACCCATCCTGCCAAGTGTTGAGTTCTCTTTACCTGGTGGAACCAGTTAATACCCCCATTCAGTTCCCTGATACCCCTGCAGACTGGTCCCATTGACTCCCCTCAGTTTGAGGTCAATAGTCTTTTGGATCCTGGGAGAATCCCTCAGTTGACCGGCAATTGGGAATTGTCCATATCATGCAGGTATTGACATGGACACCCTGATAAAGTACCAATCCCCCCAAAAAAAACATTGGAGAAGGAACTAGTACTGAATGATTGTGTGACTGTAGCTTAAATCAGGGCTAAACTCGGCAATACTTAGTTTTCTTTCAATGGTCCGATGCCAGCATCTTCTACCCATCTTCTTCCAGGTGCTGAGCTGCGGCCATCTTCATTGGTCAGCATGGGATGATGTCACTTCTGTGCATGTGCAAGAGTACAGTCATCCTGGCATGCACTTGCCCTACTGTAATGTAAACTTGTGCAGCTCAGCAAAAATTCTGAAGAAGACTGTAGGTAGTGTGACAGGAAGTCAGATAAATCTGCCGGTGTTGTCACAGATGGGACATACATTTCTGCCTTGTTTAGACAATACACCAATTGTTATTAGGCGTCGGCTGCAAATGTAGCCAGGAAAGGTTTGAGGACGTTGGAAGACATCAGCTGTTCAGAATGAGGCAATTAAGGCCTATATAAGTAATCCAGGGGATTACCACTGATTTGCTACATCATCTTGAGTCTTTGTGAGTAAGAAGAGCACTGCCAGAAAGTCTTCTGAGGAGGTGAGGAGAGGATTGATTTTTCTGTGTGATAAAAATCAAAAGACTATTGTTTTTCTGCTGTATGACCAGCTCTGTCTACCCAGCAGTAGGCTGTGCTAGACTTCATAGATAGGTTCCTGTGTGGAAGGTAGACGCCCAAAGTGGCCAGGGTTTATTTTATGTTTGATTTTGTTTATGCTGTTTGGATGCTTGCACTTGTTTCCAGCAAGATGGAAGAATAAACCAAAATCTTTGTTTTCAACCGTCTTCGACTGCCTGTCTGCATAAATTCAGTGTGTGGTGAACCCATCCAAGGGGTCACACACCCCGCTACCAAGCTAACCCCTTACAGTAGGCAGGTAGGTTTGTTTTATCAAAGAAGAGACACTGCATGTCTGTCTGCTCCCAGGACTGTAGTTCCACTTTATAATAAGTAAAAATGGGGATTTAGAATGTTTTTTTTTTTACCCAGAGATCAACAAGAGGTAGTGGGGGATTAATTCTATAATGCCTATTATTTAAATAGGACAACCCTGTGCCCTTTATAATGATTGAATGGAGAAAAGCTGTTGAAAAATGTAATTGCAATAATCACTGTGAATAGATTAGGTGTTTGTGCTGGTGATGAAAAATATATAATGAGCCACATCCTAATACTGCGTTGATTTCACAAGTGAAATTGTTCTTCTAGTTAGCCAGAAAATGTTAAAAAGTCAACGCATATTTATATTTCAACACTGGAAAAAAAAGCATAAAATATATTTTTAAATATATTTCTTCTGAAATGTTTCATTGCTGTTCTTTGAGTAATTTCCTAGTATTAAGGTAGTAGCTTTCATAACTGGAATAGTGCCTCTGTATCTGAATTCCCAGGTGAACCACCATCTAGTGCTAGGTTGATTAATTATTAATTTGGGAAACACATACTGTATGTGGGTGATCTCTTAATCAGATTGACAAGCCATGCAATGTCTTTTTTGAGTAACCCATGCACAGTATAAATGGAGATTAAACCAATTAAAGGTAATACAGCATGGTAGCTTGGACATCATATTACACTAAACATTTGTAGCTGTAAATTCATGATCATGCATCACTGTCATTCAGCCTAGGTGCGCAGAGGGATTATGAAACATTTAATTTTATATTGTTAGGTATACAGTTATTGTATCCCTTTCTGCAGACCTTTCCATTTAGCTTGAATTTTTGAAAATTATACCAGCCTAGGGAAAACTAGACGTCTGTATACATTTCTAAATGTGAAACACATCTTTCCAAAATACTTCATATATACACAGTGGATATATATATATATATATATATATATATATATATATATATATATATATATATATACATACAGTATATAGTAACGTGTATTCTGTTTCACTCTAAAATAAATACATCAAGGCTAGAAATCTTGGAAATGTAGACAAGCAAGGGTATAGGTGAATGTAGATGAATTAATCTAAATGTCATTGATGTATGACAATTCTTACTCAGTAAACAATTAGCAGGAATTATTCCAGTTCATTGTATAATATGCATTTCAGGTGTTTGAAAGACCAGGTTCTAGCATAAATAAAAAACTGCCATCTAAAAGATCCCAAAGTGAAAATAAATAACTTATTAGTGGCCATGGTCAAGAACATAATAAGCATTTTGTCTATGATAATAATCAGGGATCAAGTTTAAAAACATCAGCTGTAATTGCCATATTAGTTTCCTATTGCCAAAGTCTTTGTAAACCAAATAGGAGTTCACCATTTTATTCTGTATAGGAGTTTACCATTTTACCCGTACAATATTTGTGTTTGTTTAGAATTAGCTTTTGTGCTAAGTGTTAACTAAGTGTAACTACCAACTTACAGAAGTTTCCAAGCTTAGGGTAATATTATCATCAAAATTAGGGAGGTAATGTATATAATGTTATATTTAGATAACAATTTTACAGAATAGGTAATCAATCAATAGATCGGACAGAGAATACATACAAATTAATACATATATGCAATAAACTGTAACTTGCAGTTTACTTAACAGGTGCAAAGTTAGAAGCAATAATGCAAAAAAGATTTGGAATTGAAAAAAACATGCATAAGCTGCAGACTAATGTAGAACAGGTTTAGGATGGGAAAGAACATTCATGTACTCCAGAATGAAAGGCAGGAGACGCTCAATAGCGACCCATGCCTATGGGAACAGGGACTGAAACAAAAGAAAAGCAGTTAATTTAAATTAATAATTAATAACCTAACTGTTATGAATAAACTTTATTAAAAAAAATCTGTAAGTTTCCAAAAGGTCAGGTGACTAAAAGAACCTATAGGAAGACAGAAGAATTTTATTGGTCGTCAGACCAACGGCAGCACTTCAAGAAGAAGCATCCCTCCCCCCTCCCCTGTCGAGGTCCTTGTTATGTGGCTGGTCCCTTCTGCTGTAAGGGGATTGTTGGTATATTAATGTTATATATAGTTTGAGTTTTAATGGCTGAACTATTGGTATAATAATGGTTAAATATAGTTTGAGCTTTGATGGCTGAACTATTTTATGTTGGTGTTAGTAAGATGATTATATGGAAAATATCTTACTGATAAATTGGTTTGTTACTAGGCCAATAATAAAGGACCACTGCCATTTTTATCCATAACTACAGTTTGTGAGGCAGATCCACGTACATCGGCGCATTGTTGCGGCCGGCGTAGCGTACCTCCGATACACTATGCCGCCGTAACTTACAGCGTATTTTCCTTATCCTCAAAGAAGTTGCGCCGTAAGTTACGGCGACATAGTGTAATTTTGGTGGCGCAAGGGCGCGCAATTCAAATCGATGTGATGGGGGCGTGTTTTATGTAAATACGTTGTGACCCGACGTAAATGACGTTTTTTTTTAACGGCACATGCGCCGTCCGTGGGTGTATCCCAGTGCACATGCTCGAAATTAAACCGGAACAAGCCAATGCTTACGACGGTGACGTCATTCTATGCAAATCCCCATTTCGCGAACGACTTATGCAAACAACGTAAAAAATTCAAAATTCGACGCGGGAACGACAGCCATACTTAACATTGAGTACGCCTCATATAGCAGGGGTAACTATGGAAAAAGCCAAACGCAAACGACGTAAAAAAATGCATTACAGTTTAATATGTGTTTTCAGCCTCCTGGTCCCATAATGCAAACAACTTCAGGATGGTAAATAATATGCATACACTGTGAAATAATGCAGAACAGGTCCAGGATGGCAAAGAACATGTATACATGGCAGAATCTGTTCATGAAAGTGGCACAAACATGAACTCCACTGACTCTATACAAGAAGAAAGTCTAGATGAGAATCACTACTTCAGTAAACACAGTTTAGAACAAAAACAGCTACCAGTGATTATCCTCATAAACAGCATCCTACTCAGTGAAGTCCAGGTTAGCTTTGATAACACAGGTGAACATTTAAGGACAAGGGGACAGTCTAGTATAACTGCAGTACTCTGTTAGCATTTGAGAATGAACTCCCCATAGTGTTTGGGTCTTTTGTTGAAGCTGTAGGTCAATAGGCTTTGGTTCAGTTGCCTACATGCTGGTTCTGACAGTGGAGGTCTCTCACCTGGCTGCAGTTCACTTGCCCAGCTACCTGTGTCTCATCAGGTGTAGCTGCTCTGAGTTGTCAAGGGAAAACAAAAAATGTACATGCCCTGGAGTATAAATCATGCAATCTGACAGACACAGAGCTATTATAATGTGCAAACTGCAGTAACCCATAGCAACCACAAACCACTTATTAGTTGACAACAATAATCTATAACCTGGCCATTTGGCATTGGTAACTTCCTTCTGCCCATTACTGATCCTATTTGTGCAATTTATTCTACCCTTAATGCAAATCAGACTAAAATTGACGTGCAGAAGATACTAAAGCCATTGCTGACCAGTCTGTTTGTTGTCACAGTGATATTACAATAAATAAGCTGTCTTCCATGTCTATACAGTGATATATTTCCGCCCTCAGTATGTAGCTGTGACTATAATCCTGCGCGTGCGCATTATTCCCTGAAGCCGAGCCTTGTCTCCTCTCCACGACCCCTCCAACGTAGCGAGTCACATGGGGTCAAGGCTCAGCTTCTCAATGGGAGTATCGCGGGATGTCAGGGCTGACGTCTACATGAGGAAATGATGCAGCCCCGACATAAACAGAGATCTTTTTCCGGCAGAGGCTCTGCTTGCCAGAATGAACAGGGATCCGGCGCATGCGCGGTACGCATCCCCACTCGTCAATCCAGCTGTAACTTCAGAAGCAGGCAGGTAAGGAAAAAAAGGCTAATAGCAATAGGTTTAAAATAAAAAAAAGGAAAAATTATATTGAAAGTGAATATTTTGACTATACAACCGCTTTAATGGCCAATCTGTTACCCTCTATGTGCATGCAGATAGAATTATGTGTTTGGTCTAAATAAAATGATTATTCAAGTAGTTCAATAGTTTGGTTTATTTTTTTCACAGTATAGGTAAAACCTTAGATTTTGAGCATAATTCGTTCTGGAAACATGCTTCTAATCCAAGGCACTCGTATATCAAAGCAAATTTTCCCATAAGAAATAAAGGAAACTTTGTTATACAACCGGAAAAGAGCAAGTAGGACAGTGGGACTATACCGGTGCTGAATGAAAAATTGTAAACATAATACTTTAAATTGTAATAATTTATTAAAAAAGAGGTCATGGGAGATATTGCATCACATGACATACATATAATATTATTTTAAAAAACAACACATGTGGTACAAAACACACAGAGGTTTGTTAGGGTCGCTGGAAATCCCAAGTACAGATAGACGGCTAGTCAGATTGGAATAGTATTACCCAATATATTTCGCCCAAACATGGGCTTCTTCAGGGGTTATCTGAGACCAGAAATTGTTAGCCAGCTCAAACTATAATAAAGAACATACATATAAGAAAAACAGCCATATATAACATATTATTCAATTTTAATTACATTTCAAAAAAATGTCTTTGCCTTCATAAGGGGGACGAGTGCTGACCTGTCAACCCAGGTGGGAAGTGCATACACTCCGATCCGGCTGAAATTGAGGATCCCGAAGGAGTCCCCACAGACGGATTAGTAACAAAGTCCTGTCCAGGGCACCAGAGCCACACAGGAGCCAAAGGCTCGGCCATGGGGGGGGGGGGGGGGAGGGGATACCCAGCTACAGGGAACATAAAACACCTAGTGAGTTTCATGTTCCAAAGGATAGTAAATATAGTACAACAGAAAGAGAGCATTATTGTAACTATATTAGTATCCACACTTACTAGAAAGTCGCTGGGACACTAAAAGCAGCCAAACAAAAGGAAGATTCCAAAAGAACAATGGTTACTATGAGACTTTGTAACTCTCCAGTGCTCTGATAGAGAAGAAAAAAAGCACATAAAAAAATGTTTGGAGAGAAAGAAGAGAATATTGATACTTGTAGAATTTATCAGAATATTTTAAAGAAGGAAAGATGCATGAAAATGAGCACCATATACCTACAATGGTGTATTATTAAATCGTATAATAAAAATTAAGCTTTGCTCTGCTTGCCGGAATGAACAGGGATCCGGCGCATGCGCGGTACCCATCCCCACTTGTCAATCCAGCTGTAACTTTAGAAGCAGGCAGGTAAGGAAAAAAAGGCTAATAGCAATAGGTTTAAAAGAATGAAATGCACAATTACATTGAAAGTGAATATTTTGACTATACAACCGCTTTAATGGCCAATCTGTTAGAATTATGTGTTTGGTCTAAATAAAAATGATTCTTCAAGTAGTTCAATAGTTTGGTTTATTTTTTTCACAGTATAGGTAAAACCTTAGATTGTGAGTATAATTTGTTCTGGAAACATGCTTCTAATCCAAGGCACTCGTATATCAAAGCAAATTTTCCCATAAGAAATAAAGGAAACTTTGTTATACAACCATTTATTTATAACTCCTTCTGTTTATAGTCCATATAAAAAGATTATAGAAATGTGACCAGGTTGTGTAACCATAAAACCTCCATCCACAAATGGAAGCCTCCACAAGGGGATTCAAAGCAAAATCCAGCAGGAGCTACAGAGTATAAAAGCACAGAGAGGCGCCTCTAAGTGTAGCAATATGGGTGCATTTAAGATACAACTTTTAGCAACTCACGTGGTTGATGATTAAAAGAGGCACATCTAAGTATGCAGGAATCTGGGGTAAAGCTGTCCACATAGGCACTGAAGTGTCGCTATACTGTATAAAAGTTAAAATTAAAATGTGCCTCACCCTGTAAGATTAAATCATCATAGATGACTTATGACTGCCGCACTAATTATACCATCACATTTTATATAAGGAAAAACTAAATAAAACTAAACTAAAAATGAATTACTTAAAATTCATAGTAATTTCATATCTATGTATCATAATTAGTTCAATACCTAAAAATGCATACCATAGATCCAATTAATAAAGTCCAATTTGTGATAACAATACAATGCAGTCTGCATTACAACACACACCAGCTTTGTGAAACCTCTGATTTACCACTGTTGATTACGCCACAATGACAGCATGGACAGTGCACAGTAAAAGTGAATTATGCAGCATTTCAGTGTGTTGTACGATTTTTCTAACATGTGAAAGGGCTGTTTTAGGGAGTCTGAATATATGTTTCATAACAATTCAGTCTATGCTGCTGCTTTTCATTTTACTGTCATTTTTCATCAAGAACTCGTAACTATAGTAAACGCCTTCTAATAGGACGCATGCATAAAGCTGAAACGCTAGTCTGATACAAGATATGACAGGAGCAAAACATACAATTTCAATGACATTTCTTATTGAAACATCTAGTGTGAAGTATAATTAAAAAGACAATAAAGCTTTGAAGTACAAAGAGTCTACTCATTTCTTGTTTATCTAAAATTGCTTCTACAGTGCTACCATATGAAGACATTTAGCAACGTTAAGCAGTTTTGTACTTCAGAAGCCCTGTTTAAATATACAGTATGTGCCTAAACATACATACAATGGTTGTTTATTGCTCAAATCACATTAAGAACATTATTTCATGAACATTGATAGCGTAATATTAAATAAAAGAAGCTCTTTAATTTGTATTAATTCACTAATTTAATAAAGTAACATGTTTTTTTTTGCCACAAAATGTGTAATACAGATAAAAAAAACCAGAAAGCTATATATATATATATATATATATATATATATATATATATATATATATATATATATATATATAAATCCGCACGGTACACATAATAACACAAGACTCACGGGGCTTGAAAGGTGAACGCTTAGTGAATCAGTTAATAAAAGAAAAAGATCCTGCAGGTCTTAAGCAAGGGGACGGACCCAGAGGTGCTTGTGGATACCTATAGCATCCTCCTAAACCTTCCTATCATGGACAAGTCCCAGCTGGTTCTGACAAGCAATGCTCCAGAACTTCAGTGCAGTGTGAGACCTCGCTGCTACAGTACTCTCTGTTTCCCCCCACCCTGTTCCTATTCGATCATCAGTATGACGGGCAGCCTCACTGACTAATATGCCTGTTCAGGAGCTAGGAAGGGACAGGAAAAGTTCTGCACCACCACAGAGGTATTGGTACCCCTTTTAGTGAGACCTCACCCCTGGATGTAGTTATTGGTGGAGTATGTGTCCTTTTTATATTTCACCGTTTTTTGTAGGTGAAACCCTGGGCAGAAGGAACACGGTAACAGGCTACCTCTGATTTACACGGTGTAGGTTTGAAGCCTGAACAGGAGAAGGCCTTTTGGGCTTAAGCCCAGAGAGAAACTCAAGGTCAAATACTCACAGTGGAGAATTTGGGAAACTAGCTGGACTTTCTGAGTCTCAATTCCGTGTGATGTTTAATTTTTGTAAATGTGGAATATCTAAGTGGAGAAACTGCTATGTACAGTAGATTGTGAAGCTTGTTGATTACAGTAAAACCATTTAAAAGCTTTTGGTGTTAAAAATTGTTGATCTGTGCAGGTAGGCCTTAGGCCAAGAGAGTGTGGGTAACAAGATGGTGATGTTTTGTAGGTGTGTCCATATCCTATTTGAAGAAGAAGCGGGACAATGATCCTGGCCAGCATGGCAAAAGCTGGTCGTAAATTGGGCTTGCCAACTCTTGTCAAAGTTGGCAGGATAGGGCACATCACCGCCTGTGGAAAATGTGTCGGCCTCTCTGGTTGGTGTGGAGGAACACTACAGCTCTCCAAGTTCTGAAATCCCTGCTCCTTATACTGTTGGTGAATGGTGGCCTTGTTCTCCCAATGTCACTGGGGCTGATAGAGGATATTAAAGAGGCATTACCCCAGGTGCAGAATCTCAGGTTCAGCGATGTTGCGGTGGTCCTGGGCTGTATTTGATACTGGAAGTGAGCAACTGCACAAGCCAGCGAAAGACCCTCTGGGTTTGGATGGCGTAGAGGAAATAGAGCGTATAGAGGCCACTGTTACAAAGGTTGAGGAGACTTCAAGAGATTTTTTTGGGGGGGCAGGGGCTTTGTTTCCTCATGGGAGAGGCAAAGATAAACCACATTATTAGAGAGTCCCCAACCCATATGCAGTTATATACTGTATATGTTATTACAACCATGGTGGGTGAGTCTGATGGTGGAGAGGAACCAAAGGGGACTGTTGCCTCAGGTAAGGTGCCTATTTGTCTGCGTTCTGGTAAGGAGCATGGGTATTTGACATGGTTGTCCCACCTCCATTGCTATATGGTCTGCCACATGAGTGATCTTTATGGTCTGGAGTTCCCCTATGTTCCAAAGGCTTTGTTTAAACTCATTGTACTGGAATAGCTGAAGATCTATAAGATGGTAGTCTGGGAACATTTGCGGGTGCCAAGCAATCAGTCTTTGGCTGGGGACACATTAAGATACAATGCAGGAAGGCAGTTTCTAAATTTTGAATTCTTTGTTAGGGTAGACGGCATTCAAATCTACTATACAGCTGATTATGAGGAAATGTGAACACAGTACAGACTGGGTTAATTATGTTAATCATTTCTTCATTGATCACTACTAAACATTACAAGTAAATGCAAGTAATAAAGTAAAATTTTTTAACTAGTATTTAAAAAAAATTGTAGTTATGCTATGTCAATGGGAACCCCTTAAAATATTTTAATACAATAAAACAGACTACAAAACAGACTAGAGATATGGAACTAATACTTTGTCTGAGCCTACCTTGAAGAAGAACAGGCAGAGGCAGTGTAAAAGTAATACCCCGTACACACGATCAGAATTTCCGATGGGAAAAGTCAGATGGACTTTTTCCGTTGGATTTTCCGATTGTGTGTAGCCCCATCGGAGTTTTTTCATCGGAAATTTCAATATTTTCTATATTTTTCCGATGGAATTCCGTTGGCATTCCGATGTGATTTGGCCGGGCAAAGGCCCGATTGGGTGTACATGGCATAAGACCCCTTTAACACTGGGGCCACAGCCACGTTCGTAGTAGAGCACCACTTGTTTTAGTGGTGCTTTACCACTGTTTAAGCTGCGCTTTAGCAGTGCTTTTTGGGCGCTAGCGGGGCGCTTTTAACCCCAAAGAAGGGGTTAAAAACTCCCACGCTGCAGTGTTTCGGAAGTGCTGCCCATTCACTGCAATACACTGTATACAGCGTTCCCAACCTGCCCCAAAGATGCTGCTTGCAGAACTTTTCTGAACGTCCTGCAAGCGCACTGCCCAAGTGAGAAATAGGGATGAGCTTCGTATGTTCGATCGTTCGTCGAAATACAAACAAAACGGGTCGTTCGCGCCAAATTCGAGTTATGTTTCACAGACCATAATTCACTGCGGCATCGCTAGCTGATGATTGGCCAAGCATACACTATGACCCGCATGCTTGGCCAATCACAGCTTTCAAAAAACGGAGAGCCATAATTGGCCGAAGCCAGGGTGGCTTTGGCCAACTATGGCTCAGGGAGTTTAGTACACGCCCCACACTATAAAAGGCCGCCTGCAGGTCGGCCTTGTGTAGTGTGTTGCGGTGGTTAAGAGAGGACAGAGAGAGTGTCATTTTTTGCAGGTAGATAGAGCAGGCAGGCAGGCAGGCAGGCTAGTCAGTTAATGTTACAGTGTGTAGAGGATATATATACATCCTAGGTGTTGTACATATATTTATACACTGTATAGTTTAGCTAGATCAGTTCTTCCTAATTTACTGGCAGGCAGGTGATTGTGCTAGCTGCAGTATTCTTACGTGGTTTATTGCCTGTGTCCTCTGTAGTTTGCACCTAAAGCTACTTGGTGCATACTGGCCATGTGCTCTGTAGTTTGAACCTAAAGCTACTTGGTGTGTACTGGCCGTGTGCTCTGTAGTTTGCACCTAAAGATTCAGGAGCAGTGTTTTTATAGATGCTTAAATAAAAAAAATAAAAAATTCCTCTAAATATTGTACCTGCTGGGTGTCTATAGTATGCCTGTGAAAACGTCTTTGACAACCGGGTCTTGCCCAAGGGAAAAAAAATGCAAAAAAAGTTTTAAAAACTGTATTTTTTTCAGGAGTCCTGAAAAAAACGACAGTTTTTAAAACTTTTTTCCATTGATACATGTTCCCTCGGGCAAGACCCGGGTTGTCAAAGACGTTTTCACAGGCATACTATAGACACCCAGCAGGAACAATATTTAAAGGAATTTTTCATTTTTTTATTTTTTTATTTAAGCATCATTAAAATCACTGCTCCTGAAAAAAACGACCGTTTTTAAAACTTTTTTTCCATTGATACATGTTCCCTGGGGCAAGACCCGGGTTCTCAAAGACGTTTTACAACAATAACTTGCATATTAGGCTTTAAAATTAGCACTTTTGAATTCAAACGTTTGAGTCCCATAGACGTCAATGGGGTTCTAAATGTTTGCGCGAACGTTCGGTCCATTCAAAGGTTCTGGTACTAACCGAACGGGGGGGTGTTCGGCTCATTCCTAGTGAGAAAGCACCTATTGCAGAGAATGGGAGGCAGTTTTCAGGCGCTTTACAGGTGCCATTTCTAGGGGTCTAAACAACGCCTAGTATCAGCCAAGAGAAGGCGGTACAAGCTAAGGGTGGTAGCCACATTTTTTCACAGCATATTACCATAACCTTTCCAATTTTTTATTATCATTCGTCTAGGTCATACTCCAGGGAAGATATGATTTCCATGCATTGCTGGAAGCTGTCACATGACTGCTAGCCCAATCAGCTGTGGCCAGGGAATTCCTGGCCCTGCAACCTCACGTAAAGGGTGTGGATGATGTTGATATCATTAAACTGATATGGCCAAATGGCCACACTTGTCTAACAGCAGTGTCTAAATATAACTGCAGCTGATTGACCTGACGTCTTGCTATAATGTGTCAGCTTCCCTAGTCAATGCCCAGAAACAACTTTATTAATTATTTTTAAATATCTTTATACAACTAGGCTATATTTGTGCTATAAACCAGTAGTCATGGATGCACAATTGATACAGGAGAACAGATAATTGATCTGCAGGTCCACACTGTTCTAAAATGAGGAATAAATCCCTTATTTTTTTGTATTTATAATAAAAGGAAAATCCACAGCCATTTCGATTTTTATGAATGCTCAATTGCATTTCATACTGGTTTAGTGAAGGGCTATTTGTTTTAATCACATTCCTAGTTATCTGTGTCTACCTGTGCTAGAGGCTGTCATTGTCCGACTCCCACAGCTGATACTAGCATTCGGGCAGGCATGTCACTATTAGCCATGCCTTGAAATTCACATCTGTGCAGAGTTAGATGACAGCAGCTTACAGCAAAGGCTATTATCCTTGGCTGAGCAACATAAAAGTGAAACAAGACATTTGTTTTTAAAATTAGCAGGAGATTTCTAACAAGAAAGTACCCACCTTGGGATGGATATATAGGCGAATGCTTTACCTACATAGTTACATAATTACATAGTTAGTCAGGTTGAAAAAAGACACAAGTCCATCTAGTTCAACCATAAAAATAAATAAAATATAAAATAATATCATGCAATCCTATATACACAATCCTATACCCACAGTTGATCCAGAGGAAGGCGAAAAACCCCAGCAAAGCATGATCGAATTTGCTACAGCGGGGGAAAAAATGTCTTCCTGATCCCCCACAAGCAATCGGATTTTCCCTTGTTCAACTTTACCTATAAATGTTAGTACCCAGTTATATTATGTACATTTAGGAATGAATCCAGGGCCTTTGTTAAAGCAATCTACTGAGCTGGCCAGAACCACCTCTGGAGGGAGTCTATTCCACATTTTCACAGTAAGAAGAAAACTTTCCACATTTAGAGATGAAATCTCTTTTCCTTAGGCGTAAAGAGTGCCCCCTTGTCCTCTGTGCTGACCGTAAAGTGAATAACTCAAGTTCACTATATGGACCCCTTTTATATTTGTACATCATACTCCCCCTTAATCTCCTCTTCTCAATAGAGAATACATTCAGTTCCTCTAATCTTTCCTCATAGCTGAGTTCCTCCATGTCTCTTATCAGTTTGGTTGCCCTTCTCTGCACATTCTCCAGTTCCCTGTTGTGATTTATGAAGAAATAATACATTTTATATTTACCGACAGAAATGTGAGATTTGCTTAGGCCTCAAAAACAAATGAACCATGATTTTTTAATCATTGGACTGTTGTCTTATCTTTGTGAAGACCTTTAGAGCAAAGTAGATGATCTCATGTTTTTCCAAATTGATACTACATCAACTATTGAAGACTTTTACAAGCAGATATTGAAACAGGGACTTCTGGAAAAATGTTAACTCTTGTCACAAAACAAAAAGATGTGTACCTGGCTTTAGTAAAATAAAGAACAGCCACCAATGTAGCCATGAAGACAATAGGTTGTTGACCTATTATAACATAAACCATTGTGCTTAAGTAAGGATTGGACCTGTTGAGATAAATGAATTAATCTCCAAACATCCCTTGAGGCTGTTCAAAGTCCATCCCAACACATGTTAGAAAGATGTGAATTTTGAGCAGTTACATAAGGTATACCAATTATATGTGATATTTTATTTTAGTATCTGCGGACCTAACAACTTTGATACAAGGTGAAATATAAAAGTAATGATTATAAGTGGAAATGTTTTACAAAGCTAATTAGCATTATAAAAGACACCTAATCGTGATTATAACCATATAATTTAGATTAACACATACTCATCGGATATATCAGAATTATCCATTTATCCATATAGATAATCATTCGGTGTGATATTGATTAACCTGTGTCCTGCTTATATAGACCAGTTTAAAAAGATATACATTTATATATAAATATAGAACCATTTTATGTGATGCCAATGAATCAAAATGATACAAAATGTATTTCCTGATGCCAACATGGCAGCATACTAGTGATAGACCTTCGCCTCTTGACCACTCCCTCAGGACCAGTGAATAGCATAAATTAAGGCATGGTTAGCCGCCACCCTATTCTTTTTTTCCTCATACCTCACGCACCAGTCAAGAGTAAGCAGTACTATGTCCCACCTCTGCCTCAGTGCAGTAGCCATCTGGGTTGAGCCTCTCCCAGTGCGAAGTCCCAGCGCTCAGGCTGCTAAAAGCGCTATAGTCTGGGAGCCCCTTCTGTGGGTCTTATTGGGGCCCCTGCAGTGTTTCCTCTTTAGGAACGAAATTTGCTTTTAAAATTGATAACTGCAGCGCTTGTGGAATATGGAGGGGCAGCTATGCTTTATCTCTCTTGGCCCTTTGTGCCATACAGGGTCACCTGTACCTTTTACCTATATCTCCCTCTTTTGTCTTTCATTACCTTTCTTATTCACTGCTTCAGCAAAACAAACAGAAGAAACTGCAGGCTTGTCTTCTAACACAGGTACAGAGATAGGAAAGGTTCAGTCCCTTTTGCCAACAGATTGATATATAGACAAAGTACATGGCTATAGCCAGAGCTACAGTCTCTGATATGGTTTTGCTCACCCCAGCAGGTACACAATCCAACAATGGATCCTCTCACACAGCATGCTGCTGTCTGTCTCCCTCTCTCTCTCCAGACACACAACTAATCTCTGACATGTTCAGCTCAGCTGACAATCAGGTCTGAAAGGGAAGTTCCTACCCTATTCAATCAACCCCTTCTTAACCCACCCCAGACTGACCCTCTGCAAGTAGGTATGTATATATATATATATATATATATATATATATATATATTGTAACAGTAGGAGCTACTGTGATGGTAAAATGGACCCAGGGTATGCACACTTGAGATGTGCAAAACTACAGAACATAGCTGTGGACTGGAGAAGACTGCTTTTGCAGCTTTCTCCAGGTTTTGGTAATCCAGGCTTTGTTCATTACCAGCAGGGTGTGTGTGCTCAGGTGAGCACAGCCCTTTATAATGAGTGTGTGGGAAGACCTCATGGCTCCCAGTTGGAGACAGCTCCTGGAAGAGACAGGAGGTCTCCAGGAATCAGAGAGGCTGTAGGAGACAGCCAGAACGGTGACTGCAAGAGGCAGAGCTGTAGACGCTGAAGGGAAGCGGTCTATGTTGAGGAGTCCGCTGGTCTGGGCAACCAGGATAAAGAGCAGAGGTACTGCTACAGAGAGCCAGAGGTGGACTAGCATTTTCTATTGTATATTTGATGGAGAAGAACCCCTGCGTGGGAAAACGTTTGTTTGGACTTATTTTTGCCTTTTTAATAAAAATGGGCTACCATGCCCTTAACCATAGTTCCTGGCTGGAGTGAATCGCTGAAAAAACGCCCATACCACGAGAGCTAATAACCCCCAACCTTACAAGTGGTGGATGAATGCGGGCACAAGACGGTGGCATCCGGGTCCTTGCTCCACAGTGAGTTCACGTCAGGAACTGTTGGCTGTGTGTGGAAGTGCAGCCAGGCAAAAGGCATTGCAGGTTATGTACCTGTGAAAGGACAATCTTGGCAGAACTGGAGATCTCTGCAAAAGTAAGTTCATCTGTTATATGAACTGTGTTTGTGTGCTTGAGACAGCACAATCTGTGTGCAGCTGAGGAGAGCTTGCATGAAGTGAAAAGCAACTTGCTTTAAAGTGACAGTGCTTCATTTTTGCTGGACGGTGCAAAAGTTTGGTGGAGTGACTGCAAAGATGATGCAAGGGTTTGAGCCTGCCGGAGAGTACTGCAGACTGTTTTTTGCTAAACTAACGCCAGTTAAAGGGGAAGTTCATGTGGTTGCCCCTGGTAACGCTAGTACAAGCAGGCCAGCTGTTAATGTGCAAAGTCCTAAGGTTGAAAGAGGATGCAGTTGGGGAAGCCCTGCTAAGGCTATGAAGCAAGAGCGCTGTTTGCGGTGCAGTGAGTGGGGGCATGTTGTCTCCAAGTGCCCTTTGTCTCAGTCTCCAAGACAAGGTGACATGGCCAAACAAAGGTCTGCGACAATGTTTGGAAAACCTAATTTGAGTGCCAGGAGTGTCCAAAAGTCGCATACAAAGTTCGAGAGGTATGTGGTTGCCCGTAGCAACGGTGGAGATATCAAGTCTGCAAACCACGTGAGAAACAAATTGCCGACAAAGGATCGTGGCAAGTTGAAAGCAACAATGTTTCAAGGATCGCAAAGTCGCTGCGTTTGGGAGAGTCAGCAAAGTACAGCTGGAAGAGTGCCATCTCCCTTGGCAACGAGAGATCAAATGTCAACCGGAAGGAGGAGCTACTGTGGAGATGTAAAGAGGCATCCCATTAAAGATATGTGTAAAAATGTACCATGCCTGGAATGTGGCCAGCTGGGGCATGAAATATTGTCTTGCCCTAGATTCTGGGGTGCACCTGGAGATAATGAGGCTGAGCCAGTTTCCTGTGAAAATATATTTGCCGTCTCCCCTGGCAACAAGGAGTTTTTTGTTGTGCCTCCTGGGGGTGCTAAGGAGTCAGAAATTGCTGCTGCAGTTTCATCCCATGGCCACCAGGGAGAGTTGGCCAGTGAAAGACAACGTACTCAAATGAACATGGCAGCCCCCGTTACAGTGATCGGTAAGACTGTTGCTGGTAAATGCATGGAAAAGATTGACTATTTGAATGTGCACACTGGAGTTGCAGTGACCCCAAATGGGAGATCCACTGTCTGTGTGGAAAAGGACTTTCCTCGCTGCAGTGCCCTGTTCAGTGGGGAGGCAAGTGGTAAACTTGAATATGACAATGTGATGGGTAAAACTGATATTGTGTTGGCTAAAGTTGATGGCCCAGCTGCTAATGGGCTAGTGCACCTCACTAGAGATATAAATGTTGATATGAATACAGTTAAAGATGTGCTATCTCCCCTAGCAACCGTGATGAAGGCCACAGAGGTGTCCCTAGAAACCCCCAGGGAGCTCTGCGTTTTGGAGCCGGAGGTTGCCTGGGACAGCTATGGTGCCACTCTGAAGGATAAGACGGTACCTGAACATGGTAATAATGAAATGTTAAATGCTAAAACTAATATGTTTGAAAACACTCATGATGGAAGTGTCTTAATGCTGTCTGGCAATGACAGGTGTGAAGGTCTTCATGCATTTAATGAAGCGCCACCAGAAGGTGAGAGTGTGGTATTGCAGCCTGCAATGGTTAAAAATGTATTACCACAGTCAGGTTTACACAAAAGTGATGTTTGCAATGTGTCTGTTGCTGTGCCACTCTGTCCCTCTGGTAGCGCAGAGATAACAGATTGGGACAGATGGACAAAAAGCCTGTTGGCTTTGTTGGAAAAGGCCTCTGTTGGTAAGAGTGGAGCAGACATGATTTCTGCAGTGCCAGATGAAGGACCTGCAGAGCAACTTGTATGCAATGGTGCATTTGCTGCTGCAGATGATGTTGCTCACAAGATGGAAGCGCCAAGTAACGGCGAACGCACAGAAGAGGTCATGTCTGTGATCCACAAAGGTTCTAATGATGTGGTAATGGATGGTGCCATGCCAAATGAGCTGATGTTGGTGGAAGTGCCAGAGGGCACAGCAATAAGTGAACTGATTGTAGTCAAAGATCCAAATGTTGTGTTATGTGATGTTCAGCGGTCGGGACAGTTGCTGGCAGAGGATCTCATGCCAGTGGAGTTTGCGTGTACTGAAGCTGCCGGAGACAACCACTCCGTTGGGTGCAGTTCCTCTCCAGACACTGCCCTGCGGAACATGGGTGAAATTAAATATGACAAATGCATTGATGTTTCTGACCATGATGAAAAATGTAGCATGTTGGCGATTTTTGATGGTATGGTTGCCATGGGTGACATCAAAAATAATGGTAGACATGATGGTCTTGGTCAAGTTGATCTGGTTGTAGAAAACCCTGAAAATTGTAGCGAGACAGGGAATGATGGGTTTGACACAGAAGAGGAAAAAGGTATAGCAGAAGTAGGCCCCCTAGAGGTTCAGGAGGGTAATTCTGGGGAAGGTTTCCTGAGGTTTGAGGAACTTCTAGGATCTGAGAAGGATCCTGGTAAAAAATGGTTGGAGGGAAAAAGCCCAAAACTTAGCAAGGTGTCACATGACTTAAAAACCTCAGAGTGGCGAGATAGTCAGGATGTCCTTCAGAGGGAGACTAGGACGAGGCCGCAGTCATATGAGGATGTTGGTGATGAAACTGACAGAATGAAGCATGCAGTGTACATGGGGAAACAAGTGATGCTAAATTTGGACAGTGTTCCAGGGGAGCATCCGGCTGTGGTGGCTACCTCCAGTGAGGTGGATGCCCCTTTAAAGGTCTCGGACCCCCAAGCTGCAGTGAATGAGCCCCTCCATGTCTCTAATAAGGTTAAGGTCCCCAAAAATGTTTGGCATATTGATGTGGAGTGTGTAGAAATTACAGATATGCTAGTGGATTTGCTTGAACTGGTGAAAGCACAGTCCTTGTATACCTGGGTGCCTCCATTACAGTCAGAGGTGGTGGTACTGCGTGGTACCAATGGATGGAGCCAGGTAGTGCAACCTGTGCCGGTTAAAATTAGTCACCAGTGGAACTGGTTAGTACAGTGCTTTCTGATAGTGTGGCAGGTGATCTCCCAGTTTCCTGTGAGGGTGCTTCCGCATACAGTTCAGTACGGAAGGCACTCTGGGGGGCTGCTGGGGACATCAGAGGTCTCTCCGCCTGATGCGGTGATGGAAATGTCTGCTAATGTGGTCCGAGGTGCGGCTGAGCAGTGTTTTGTAAATGGCGCGGATACTGCCTCACCCGTTACAACTAAGAAGGAAGGGCCAGATACGGACACAGCAAAAGCAGATATTTTGTCTCTCACCTACAAAGAGGTACAAGTTGGGGTACCTGGAGACACTCTAAAATATAGTATGGAGAGGAACAAACATTGGGATATGGAAAAGTGTGAGCTGGCAAAAGTTGGTACACCCAAAAGTAGCAGGAAAGGCAGGGGGCCACCAGAAAAGAAACATGAGTTCAGGAACCCCAAGGACAGAGGGAGTAGGCTGGGGATACAGAATGGTAGGACCCCGTTCCGATCCAGGATAGGGCGTGCCTGGAAACGCACCCGAAAAAAAGATTGGGGCACCTCTGCGCCAGCTGTTCGCTGCGTAGGCCCAATCAAGGATTCAGGCTTGTGTGTTCCGCCCCCTACGGGTTCAAAACAAGGGGGGGAGGTATGTAACAGTAGGAGCTACTGTGATGGTAAAATGGACCCAGGGTATGCACACTTGAGATGTGCAAAACTACAGAACATAGCTGTGGACTGGAGAAGACTGCTTTTGCAGCTTTCTCCAGGTTTTGGTAATCCAGGCTTTGTTCATTACCAGCAGGGTGTGTGTGCTCAGGTGAGCACAGCCCTTTATAATGAGTGTGTGGGAAGACCTCATGGCTCCCAGTTGGAGACAGCTCCTGGAAGAGACAGGAGGTCTCCAGGAATCAGAGAGGCTGTAGGAGACAGCCAGAACGGTGACTGCAAGAGGCAGAGCTGTAGACGCTGAAGGGAAGCGGTCTATGTTGAGGAGTCCGCTGGTCTGGGCAACCAGGATAAAGAGCAGAGGTACTGCTACAGAGAGCCAGAGGTGGACTAGCATTTTCTATTGTATATTTGATGGAGAAGAACCCCTGCGTGGGAAAACGTTTGTTTGGACTTATTTTTGCCTTTTTAATAAAAATGGGCTACCATGCCCTTAACCATAGTTCCTGGCTGGAGTGAATCGCTGAAAAAACGCCCATACCACGAGAGCTAATAACCCCCAACCTTACAATATATATATATATATATATATGTGTGTGTGTGTGTGTGTGTAGGTGTATATACAGATGTAGGTATATGTAGATAAATTAGAAGGGAAAGTGGAATCCTTTCTCCTATGTCTACTCCTGATCCTTCTGTCACTTTTCAGCTATCCTTACCTCAGCTGGCTGTCCCATTTCTCCACAGATTAAGAGTCAGTTACTGCTCATAATACAAAGACCCTCAACAACTAGGGTGGGGACCACCGTATAGGTAAGTTTTCAGCAAAAGAGTGCCCTCTTGTGCGGATTGCTTTGATTTGCTTCAGCCCCGCATGCCCACGCTCTCAATAGAGCCGGGCCAATGCAATGCAGACGTTCTTCAGGGGAGCATAGCCTGGATGGTGCTCCCACTCAGGAGAAAATTTCCAAGGAAGACGTCTTCGCTCCTCTTCCTCAGAGCCGGTGCCCCAGCAAGAGTCTTGCAGGGCCTATGGCGCAGTACCTATGCCCAGGAAGATGGTGATATCTCCTAATATTTTTTAACAAAAGTAATTTTCCCAAAAATTGTAATAAAAAATTACAACTTCAAAAAACTCACCACGCCATGTATTTTATTTTTTAACAACTGTCTCGGCTCAGCCACTCTGACTCAACCTGAAATAAACTTTAAAAAACGTAAATATTTATAAATGTATTTATTTTTAAACATCTTATAAAGCCGCAATGAAAATAGGGCAGGGGGGGGGGGGTTGGGTGGGAAGCTCCACTATATGTTTCTCCCTCAGGCAACTGGCCACAGACCCTGGGAAGAAGCCCTTTTTATAGGGGAGCCCTGGAATTCCAGAAGCTTCCATGACCTTTTTTTAACCAATAAAAATGGGGAGGGGGGGGGGGAATCTAAAATATTCCAGGTCAGCTGACCTGGTTGACCTATCTCAGACCTCCCCACTGATTTTAATCAGCGGGGAGTCTTTAAACTGTCCCTGTCACGATCCCATAAGAATGGGGGGCTTACATTTTTTATATTTTATAACAACTGTCCCCAACTGACAGGTGGGTGTCATAGGACAACCCACCTGTCACACCACCCCCAAATTTAGTATGTCTAGGCCAATTTCCGACAAATGGACCCCATCATCAGCTCTCATGTGTGCCCAATAAATGAACGAGTGTCCAATCAGGCCGACCTAGAAACAATCAAATAAAAGCATTAGGATGAACATATAACTTATATGAATCAAAAAAGAATGTAAAAGAATGTGATGAGATCTTAATATTATCTTTTAACTGCAAAGACTTGCAACATTTGGCTAAAACACTATTAAATTGAAAATTTGGTTAAAGGTGACCCATTTGCATGTATAAATAACAGTCTCCCAATATCAGGTTGACTAGATAGGTAAGTGTCAGTACTAGGATCCCTTTAGGACCCAGCACAACTCACCTGACACAGCCTTTGCCTGGGAAACAACAGTGATTGGCCAGCTCACCTTTAAATCACCTGTATCATCATCCAATCAGTGCTTGTGATAGAGTTACCTTTGTGTGCCACTGTTTGAATCAGCCTGACATTCTGCTCTGTGTATTTTGTGTATGACCCGGCTCGTTTGACCTGTTTGTTCGCTTCTGATTTGGTACCGCTTGAACTCTGATCTACCTGTGTATGACCCATCTTGCCTAGACTATGGTTTGCCTGATTCTACTGTAGTACATCCATCTGCATCGGTGAACTACAAGCACCAGCTAACGTCCACCTTCATCTGCAGAGGTGAACTACAAGGTCCAGCCAACTTTTACCCTTATCTGCAGCGGTGAACTACAAGTCCCAGCTGATCTGCTCATCTCAGACCTGCTCATGCTATGTGCTCTTTTTCTTGAACTGTTTAAATAGTTAGCACACCTGAACTGTTATCTGCTCCTAGCCTGACATTATCACGAGCCATACATAAAAAGGGAAACCTATCATGGATCCTGAGTAGGCTCAGTTGTTTGCACAGGAACTTTGCCGTTTATCCAATCAAGTTCAGGAAATGGCCACAGAGCTCACCAAGGTGCAATCTCCTACTACCACCGCTATAAAAACTCTATCTGGACCAAAAATTCCTTTGCCTGACCGGTTTTCTGGTGACCGTAAAGGGTTTTGCAACTTTAAAAACAGCTGCAAATTATATTTCAAGTTAAGGCTCTGAAATTTAGAGGGTTCAAATCATTATCTCTCTGCTACAGGGTGACCCCCAGGCTTGGACCTTTAGCCTGGAACCAAACCATCCAGTAGATGCCTTCTTTGAAGCCCTCGGGTTGCTGTATGATGACCCAGATCGTGCTGCTACTGCAGAATCAACCTTGCATAACTTAAAGCAAGGAACTACCACAGCTGAAATGTATTGCTCAGAGTTTCGCAGGTGGGCCCCGGAATCTGGCTGGAATGATGCAGTTCTCCGCAGCCAGTTTAGAATAGGTCTTTCAGATGCAATTAGGATTCTCTGGTCAACTTCTCCTACCCAGCCTCACTGGAGGAGGCTATGTGTCTAGCCATTAGAATTGACCGCCACCAGCGAGAGAGGAGGCAAGAACAAACTACGGCTGTGGTGAACTATATACCTCCCTTGCCACCTGACCATTCCACCTCCAGTGCCAGTTCAGTGGAAGAACCTATGCAGTTAGGCTCCACCCAGTTATCTGCTCAGGAAAACACAAGCTGGTGTAACATGGGACTCTGCTTATATTGTGGCCTCAAGGGTCATATGCTCCGTTGGTGCCCTACACGTCTGGGAAACTCCAGGACCTAGGTGATTATAGAGAGGTCACCTTAGGTCTGCTTTCATCTTCCCAGGGGGACAATTGTATACTTTTACCCGCTGTTATTCACTTTGGGACAGGGACTCATGAACTGCTGGCCTTGGTAGATTCTGGAGCTGCTGAGAATTTTATTGATAATACTCTGATTACCTCTTTGTCCCTGAAAACTCATGCGCTAGATTGCCCAGTTCGCCTGATTTCTGTGGATAATCGGCCTCTCTCACAAAATCTAGTGCTTCAGTCCACCAACGCTTTCCAGTTACAATTGGGGGCTTTGCATTGGGAGAAGATTTCATGTCTTGTTATTGACTCTCCACCCACTCCTTTGATCCTAGGCCTTCCTTGGCTTCAGAAGCACAATCCCGTAATTAAATGGCGAACAGGAAATATTCTGGCTTGGTCCAATCAGTGTAAAAAAACAATGCATCCAGCACCCTGTTCGACTTGCTACCTGTCATGTGGGAATGGAACAGATTCCGCTTTGTTATAAGGACTTTCAGGATGTGTTTTCTAAAGGGATTGCTGACACTTTACCGCCTCATCGCAGTTATAATTGTCCCATTGACCTCTTGCCTGACACTACACCTCCTCGAGGGAGAGTCTTTCCACTGTCTGAACCAGAGAATCTTGCTTTGCAAGAATACATCCAGGAAAACCTAGCTAAGGGTTTCATCCGTCCCTCTACTTCTCCCGCAGGCGCAAGTTGCTTCTTTGTCCCAAAGAAGGATGGGGGACTAAGACTCTGTGTTGACTACAGAGGTCTAAATAAAATAACTGTTCCCAATGGGTATCCTCTTTCTCTCATCACAGAGTTGTTCTCCCAAATCCAGGGAGAAAAAATCTTCTCCAAACTAGACTTTAGGGGAGCCTATAATCTAGTGCGCATCCATGCAGGAGATGAATGGAAGATGGCCTTTAACACCAAGGATGGCCATTACGAATGCCTTGTCATGCCTTTCGGTCTCAGGAATGCACCAGCTGTCTTTCAAAACTTTATGAATGACATTTTCCCTGACCTGTTGGGTCGCTTCATGCTTGTTTACTTAGATGATATTTTAATATACTCTCTCAATCTTGAAACACATCAGAGGCACGTCCGCTCAGTATTGGCCCGATTAAAGGCTCATTCCCTTTTTGTTAAGCCTGAGAAATGTTTATTTCATGTCAAACAAGTACCTTTCCTGGGCTACCTAATCTCTGACACAGGCCTAACCATGGATCCAGCCAAGATTCAAGCCATTTTAGACTGGGCATCACCTTCAGACCTGAAAGCAGTTCATCGCTTCCTGGGCTTTGCAAATTTCTATCGAAAATTCATTTAGAACTTTGCCACCATTGCACATTCCCCCAGGAAGTCTCAGACTAAGTTTAAATGGACTACTGAAGCCCAAACAGCCTTCACTCAGTTGAAGAAAGCCTTTACCTCTGCACCAATTCTACGCCCATCCTGTTCCTGAGCTGCCTTTTATTGTGGAGGTAGATGCATCCAAAGTAGGGGTGGGGGCGCTTCTGTCACAAAAAGATCCTGTAAATGCTACCATCCACCCATGTGCCTTCCTGTCCCGTAAATATTCCCCAGCAGAGCGCAATTATGATATAGGCAACAGAGAACTGTTAGCCATAAAGCTAGCTTTGGAGGAATGGATATATTAGCTGGAGGGAGCTCGCTATCCATTCATAGTTCTGACTGACCACAAAAACCTTGAATGCATCCGTTCTGCTAAAAGACTGAACTCATGTCAAGCCAGGTGGTCATTGTTCTTCTCCAGATTTAACTTTACAATTTCTTATTTACCAGGGCCAAAAAACATTAAGGCTGACGCCTTGTCTCCCAGCTTTTAATCAGAGTCTCCACTTCCGCTTCCTCCACAACCCATTATCTCTGAGGATAGGATTTTGGCTTTCACCCAGACTGACATCTCTGAGGCCTTGTTACTAGGGATGAGCTTCGTATTCGAGTCGAACTCATGTTCGACTCGAACATCGTATGTTCGATCATTCGTCGAATTACTAACGTTTTGGCCCGTTCGCGCCAAATTTGAGTGGCGTGTCACGGCCCATAATTCACTGCGGCATCGCAGTGCATTGCTGACTGATGATTGGCCAAGCATGCACTATGACCTGCATACTTGGCCAATCACAGCGCGCAAAAAACGAAGAGCCATAATTGGCCAAAGCCAGGGTAGCTTTGGCCAATTATGGCTCAGGGGGTTTAGTACACGCCCCACACTATATAATGCTGCCTGGAAGTCGGCCTTGTGTAGTGTGTTGGTGGTTTACAGAGAGAGACAGAGAGAGAGAGAATGTCATTTTTTGGAGTTAGATAGAGCAGGCAGGCAGGCTAGTCAGTTAGAGTTACAGTGTGTAGAGGATATATATGCATCTCAGGTGTTGTATATATATGTATACACTGTATTGAGTTTAGCTAGATCCGCTCTTCCTAATTTACTGACAGGCAGGCAGGTGATTGTGCTAGCTGCAGTATTTTCACGTGGTGTACTGTCTGTGTCCTCTGTAAAGCTATGTCAATAGATTTGCTGGTGTTTCTCATATTAATTCCTAAAGGCACTGTAGAGCTGCACGATTCTGGGATAAATGAGAATCACAATTCGTTTGCTTAGAATGAAGATCACAATTCTCTCACGATTCTCAAAAAAATGCATGGTGCTTTTGTTAGCATGCATTTTTGTGATTATTTTTTATTTTTTTATTTACACGCACAGAGTATGTGCCTTGCTGCAGAACAGCCTATTAATTTAAGAATGAACTGCCTGTCACCCCTCAATAGCACCAAAGTGCGTGGGCCTTTTTTTAATTTTTTTTTTAATGCCATTAAAAAATAAAATTAAAAAAAGGCCCATGCACTTTGGTGCTATTGAGGGGTTGCAGGCAGTTCATTCTCAAATTAATAGGCTGTTCTGCAGCAAGGCACATACTCGGATGCATCGCATAGATGTATAGTTGAACATTTAAAACACAGTCAGGAGGCCGAGGGGCACCAAAAAAAAAACAAATTTGGTGGAAGATCAAAGGAGCCACTATTAATGAATATTTTTACAAAGATCTTTGCTTATCCAATCAGCTGACCATGGAGCAGAACACCAATATGTGCCGCAAATAGCTCCAAAGCCAACGGATCCAGCAGAATCAGTGAATAAACTAAAGTCGCTATCTAAAATAAATTCTTCTTGCCAGAATGTTCTTCCTTTAAAATGAACTGATTTTAGCCAAGTTTAGCCAAACCAACATGTCGTCTTTCAGGCCATTGGTCAATCTTACATGTGAAAATGTAAATATATAGAGTGTTCTGGAAAAAATTCTACCTATTGGCAATACCCGTGTAGCAAATGCTAAAATGACTGCATTTATTTTAACAATATTTTCTTATTAATTACAACAGCAGTTGGGGAGTCTAAACTCTTTTTCAACTGTATCTATTGTAATACCTAAAAATTCAAGACATGTTGTGGGCCAAACAGTTTTCCCCCCCTGTCAAAGGAACCCCCAATATAGCACAAGTATCACAAAAAAATGTAAAAGGGAAATACATTCCTTTGAATTTGCAGCCCCCATAAAGAGAAAATCATCAATATAGTGTATTAAAAAGGGGGAAAACAACTCATTCTAAAAAGGTGGAAAATTATTCAAAATAAAAACAAGAAAGCGAGCACCCCATTGGAAGACACCTGTAAAAATAAAACTAGGAGCTAAGGCAGAAGGCTTACATTTTTCTAAAACATTTAGACATCGGATGAGAGCCGGCACACAAAGCACACTCATGCTTATATTTACAATTAGCATTCCATCTAAGCAAGCTATTATTAAAAGCAAAACATATGCCTTTTTTGTACTGCACTGATGTACTAGTGCTGGTAGGATTTACTGATGGTCTGGAAAAAATTGGCCTTTGAGGAATAAAAAGATTAAGCCAAAGACCAACATCTTTAGTACCCCACTGTAAACCTGACTGCACTGCTAATTTTTGGCGGAATGGTTCATCATAAGTATTCCAAGAGAAACCACAAAAATTCCTATAAGCTTCTTGAATAATGTTTATATGCTGAAAGATACCTGGGCTCTTTTACAACTATAAAGGCAGGTGTAGGTAATTGCTTGCTGAGCACATGAACTCTCTCCTGTGGCTGTGCGCAACAGAGCAAATCTCCTGCTTACTGTCTCTGGGTTTTCAGACCTATACGAATAGCAATCATGAGCTTTCACTGACACTTGACTGTCCTCCAAATTTAGTAGACCCACTGAACTATATTAAACTCAAAGTGGTTGTAAAACCTTAAAGTGATTGTAAAGTTTCAAGGTTTTTCACCTTATTGCATTCTTTTTCTTACCTGAGCCGATCTGATCCAGCAATGTGCACGAGCCTAATGCTCCAGCCACTGTCTCTCTCCTCATTTCACAGATTGATAGCAGCAGGAGCCGTTGGCTCCTTCTGCTATCAATTAAATTGTGTGACAGTGGAGTGAAGCCGAGTCCCACTGTCTCTGTCACTAGACGCAGCAGTGGGACTCAGGAGTGAGCCCGCAGGGGTGCCCCCATGGAAAGTGGCTTTCCGTGGGGACACCCAATGAAAAAGAGGAACCTGGAGCACCGGCGGAGGACTGCAGAAGAAGAGGATTGGGGCTGCTCTGTGCAAAAGCATTGCACAGAGCAGGTAAGTATAGACATGTTTGTTATTTTAATAAAAAAAAAGACCTTTCCAACCAAAAAAAAAAGGAAAAAAAAACTGGGGTTCAAAATATCAGCTGACAAAGCTTAAATATTAAAGAGGAACTTCAGGCCAAAATTAAAAATTGGTAAACAGGCAGGAATCATAATGCAAAAGAGATATGCTCTGTATATTTCCGCTTTAAATCCTCATTTATTTAAGCAGCTATACCAGCTAGTTTAATCACAGCTTCTTTATCTTTTAATCCTTGCCTATGTTGTAATTTAAGCTGGTGCCATGACTAATGCTCCATGATTCCATTTTCAGGGTGGCTTTTTTTCTCCTGCAGCATCCTATGAATGCAGGCACCAGAGTTGTATCTCCCTACACTCTGTCCATCAATAAAAATACACAGCTCTGTAGTCTAGGATGGCAAGGCACTCCCCTACTCCGCACTCCTCCTGACTGCGGCGGACACACCGGACACTTTTGACACATTTTTGGGACTATTCACATTTATACAGCGATCCCTGCTATAAAAATGCATTGATTACTGTATAAATGTGACTGGCAGGGAAGGGGTTAACATTAGGGGGCGATCAAGGGGTTAATGTATTCCATAGGAAGCGATTCTTACTGTGGGGGGGGGGGTGACTGGGGGAGGTGACCGATGGTTGTCGCTATGTACACGGGACACACCATCGGTCCCCTATCCCTGACAGGACGTGGATCTGTGTGTTTACACACACAGATCCACTATCCTGCTCAGTTACTGGGCAATCGCGGGTGCCTGCCGGCCATCGCTGCCACCGGGCACGCGCACCCGTTCCCCAGTGACGCGTTGGGCGCACGCGCCCCCTAGTGGATTAAAAGGGCACAATGTCATATGATGTCCACCAGAACAATAGGGTCTGCCTCCCGCCATCATTTGACGGCGGGCGGTGGAGAAGAGGTTAAAGTGGATGTAAACCCGAATTTATTTTTATTTATTTTTGATGCCACAATGTACAGTATATGATTTCCTATCATCTGTGCCCAGCCACACAGAGTTAATCCAGCTCTGAGCAATCCTTTTTTATTGTTCAGTGAAATAAAACAGACTTACAGAGAAAAACCTTAGTCCGTACCGCCCCCTTGCTGTGAGTGACAGGTTATTTACATATCTCATGCACTAGCCTGGAGACAGGCATTATTTTTTAATTCCCACCCCCACTCCTTTTCTGAAGTCATGTGGTTACTTTTCTGGATTTTGACTGGATGTTAGTGATCATAGCAGAATTTAGTGTAAGGAATACACAAAATGCATGTTGACAAGGGGAGTGTAGAGGAGGGAGACGAGTCTACTGACATCATGACTCCACCAACAGAGCTCCAGACAACAGATCCACCCACAGAATCTGCAGTTTTTCAGTTCTTATAACAGACAGAGGGGAGACATTTGACAGGTAAGGATACATGCAGGAGGCATCTATATCCTTATACGTAGATCAGCACTATGGCAGTAGTTTAGAAAAAATAAATAAGGTCACGCTAAATATTAAACACAACATAAAAAGTGTGCATAATTAATAAATGAATGTTGAATAAATATAAATTAATAAAACCAAGACCCCAAAACCAGGGGATGTGGGACAATAAATAAATGAATAAATAAATGAACCGAGTCCAAGGGTTAATTGATAAACAAAAATAAGTCAGATTCTAAAGAGTGTTGATAGCATCAAACGTGAAGATAAAGAAAAAAAGGAAAATCCACCACCAAATTGATTGAAAGTAGCTGTTCCTCACAGCTGCACCAGGAAGGAAAGTGAGTATATGCCCTTACCGGAATAGCTGGACCCCCTATTAGATGAGGTCGTGAAAGCCTGCAGATGACCCTCTCCGAGGTGACAAGAGATCCCTGGGGCTGTGTGTTGCTCCGCTCCCAGCAGTTCCCAACAGCTGTGCGTGTCCCGTCCGAAGTAACTCTTGGATGGGTATTCGCCCTCCAAGGAAAAAAGGCAATCTGCTCCTGGACTCAGCGTCCCGCGGGAAACCGGAAAAAACTCAGGTTTATTAAAATAGGTAACAAAGTTTGCAAAAATTGGAACAATTTAAAATTGCCGGCAGAAAACTAAAAAACGTACACCGTGCTTCCTGGATCACGTTAACGCGGTGATGTCAGTGCGTGGCTCTGCCCTGACATGTTTCGTCATAAATGACGTTATCAAAGGGCAGTAGTTTAGAAAGGATGAGAGTGGGTTTACATCCACTTTAAGTGGTTAACTTAGGGACTGGAAATTCAGGGAAGCAGCACTAAGAGAGCAGGAGTCGGCAGCACTGAAAGTTCAAAAGTGTTAGGGTATGAATTTGAACAAATAATTTATAGGAGAATATTTATTTTATTGTGCCCAATGTGCTAAGCAATGCAGTCCTGATGCCGCGTACACACGTCCATTTTTCGGGTTCTAAAAAACAAAGGGGCAGATTCACAGAAGAAATACGCTGGAGTATCTACTGATACTCCAGCGTATTTTCAAATTTTCCGCGTCGTATCTTTAGTTTGAATCCTCAAACCAAGATACAATGGCTTTTGGCATCGATCCGACAGGCGTACGGCTTCCTACGCCTTCGGATCGTAGGTGTAATACTTCGGCGCCCGCTGGGTGGAGTTTGCGTCGTTTTCCGCGTCGGGTATGCTAATTAGCTGTTTACGGCGATCCACAAAGGTACGCGCGTTCGTCGCATTTTCTTACGTCGTCGCTAGTCGGCTTTTCCCGGCGTAAAGTTAAAGCTGCTATTTGTTGGCCTATCTTTAGACGTCCCATGTTAAAGTATGGGTGTCGTTCCCGCGTCGATTAAATTTTTTTTTTTTTTTGCGTAATTCGTCCGGGAATAGGAAAGGACGTAAGGCACCAGAGTTGTATCTCCCTACACTCTGTCCATCAATAAAAATACACAGCTCTGTAGTCTAGGATGGCAAGGCACTCCCCTACTCCGCACTCCTCCTGACTGCGGCGGACACACCGGACACTTTTGACACATTTTTGGGACTATTCACATTTATACAGCGATCCCTGCTATAAAAATGCATTGATTACTGTATAAATGTGACTGGCAGGGAAGGGGTTAACATTAGGGGGCGATCAAGGGGTTAATGTATTCCATAGGAAGCGATTCTTACTGTGGGGGGGGGGGGGGGACTGGGGGAGGTGACCGATGGTTGTCGCTATGTACACGGGACACACCATCGGTCCCCTATCCCTGACAGGACGTGGATCTGTGTGTTTACACACACAGATCCACTATCCTGCTCAGTTACTGGGCAATCGCGGGTGCCTGCCGGCCATCGCTGCCACCGGGCACGCGCACCCGTTCCCCAGTGACGCGTTGGGCGCACGCGCCCCCTAGTGGATTAAAAGGGCACAATGTCATATGATGTCCACCAGAACAATAGGGTCTGCCTCCCGCCATCATTTGACGGCGGGCGGTGGAGAAGAGGTTAAAGTGGATGTAAACCCGAATTTATTTTTATTTATTTTTGATGCCACAATGTACAGTATATGATTTCCTATCATCTGTGCCCAGCCACACAGAGTTAATCCAGCTCTGAGCAATCCTTTTTTATTGTTCAGTGAAATAAAACAGACTTACAGAGAAAAACCTTAGTCCGTACCGCCCCCTTGCTGTGAGTGACAGGTTATTTACATATCTCATGCACTAGCCTGGAGACAGGCATTATTTTTTAATTCCCACCCCCACTCCTTTTCTGAAGTCATGTGGTTACTTTTCTGGATTTTGACTGGATGTTAGTGATCATAGCAGAATTTAGTGTAAGGAATACACAAAATGCATGTTGACAAGGGGAGTGTAGAGGAGGGAGACGAGTCTACTGACATCATGACTCCACCAACAGAGCTCCAGACAACAGATCCACCCACAGAATCTGCAGTTTTTCAGTTCTTATAACAGACAGAGGGGAGACATTTGACAGGTAAGGATACATGCAGGAGGCATCTATATCCTTATACGTAGATCAGCACTATGGCAGTAGTTTAGAAAAAATAAATAAGGTCACGCTAAATATTAAACACAACATAAAAAGTGTGCATAATTAATAAATGAATGTTGAATAAATATAAATTAATAAAACCAAGACCCCAAAACCAGGGGATGTGGGACAATAAATAAATGAATAAATAAATGAACCGAGTCCAAGGGTTAATTGATAAACAAAAATAAGTCAGATTCTAAAGAGTGTTGATAGCATCAAACGTGAAGATAAAGAAAAAAAGGAAAATCCACCACCAAATTGATTGAAAGTAGCTGTTCCTCACAGCTGCACCAGGAAGGAAAGTGAGTATATGCCCTTACCGGAATAGCTGGACCCCCTATTAGATGAGGTCGTGAAAGCCTGCAGATGACCCTCTCCGAGGTGACAAGAGATCCCTGGGGCTGTGTGTTGCTCCGCTCCCAGCAGTTCCCAACAGCTGTGCGTGTCCCGTCCGAAGTAACTCTTGGATGGGTATTCGCCCTCCAAGGAAAAAAGGCAATCTGCTCCTGGACTCAGCGTCCCGCGGGAAACCGGAAAAAACTCAGGTTTATTAAAATAGGTAACAAAGTTTGCAAAAATTGGAACAATTTAAAATTGCCGGCAGAAAACTAAAAAACGTACACCGTGCTTCCTGGATCACGTTAACGCGGTGATGTCAGTGCGTGGCTCTGCCCTGACATGTTTCGTCATAAATGACGTTATCAAAGGGCAGTAGTTTAGAAAGGATGAGAGTGGGTTTACATCCACTTTAAGTGGTTAACTTAGGGACTGGAAATTCAGGGAAGCAGCACTAAGAGAGCAGGAGTCGGCAGCACTGAAAGTTCAAAAGTGTTAGGGTATGAATTTGAACAAATAATTTATAGGAGAATATTTATTTTATTGTGCCCAATGTGCTAAGCAATGCAGTCCTGATGCCGCGTACACACGTCCATTTTTCGGGTTCTAAAAAACAAAGGGGCAGATTCACAGAAGAAATACGCTGGAGTATCAGTAGATACTCCAGCGTATTTTCAAATTTTCCGCGTCGTATCTTTAGTTTGAATCCTCAAACCAAGATACAATGGCTTTTGGCATCGATCCGACAGGCGTACGGCTTCCTACGCCTTCGGATCGTAGGTGTAATACTTCGGCGCCCGCTGGGTGGAGTTTGCGTCGTTTTCCGCGTCGGGTATGCTAATTAGCTGTTTACGGCGATCCACAAAGGTACGCGCGTTCGTCGCATTTTCTTACGTCGTCGCTAGTCGGCTTTTCCCGGCGTAAAGTTAAAGCTGCTATTTGTTGGCCTATCTTTAGACGTCCCATGTTAAAGTATGGGTGTCGTTCCCGCGTCGATTAAATTTTTTTTTTTTTTGCGTAATTCGTCCGGGAATAGGAAAGGACGTAACGCACGTTGCCGTTCAAAAAATTACGTTGGTGCAACGTCATTTCGCGCAAAGCACGATGGGAAATGTCAAAATGGAGCATGCGCAGTACGTTCGGCGCGGTAAAACGCGCCTAATTTAAATGATACACGCCCCATTTGAATTAGGCGGGCTTGCGCCGGACGGATTTACGCTACCCCGCCGCAAGTTTACAGTCAAGTGCTTTGTGAATCAAGCACTTGCCGGTAAAACTTGCGGCGGTGTAACGTAAATGACATACGTTACGCTGCCGCAGATCTACGTGAATCTGCCCCAAAGTTTTTAAGGGTCTAGAAAAAACAACGTTTTTTTCAACCCGATCATTAAAACAGCCTTGCCTACACACGATCGTGAAAAAAAAATGCTCTAGTGACCGCAAAGTGCTGTGACGTACAACACGTACGACGGCACTATAAAGGGGAAGTTCCATTCGGATGACGCCACCCTTTGGGCTGCTTTAGCTAATTTTGTGTTAGTAAAAGACGATTTGCGCTTTTCTGTCTGTTACAGCGTGATGAATGTGCTTACTACATTACGAACGGTAGTTGTACCAGAACGAGCGCTCCCGTCTCATAACTTGCTTCTGAGCATGCACGGATTTTTCACGTCGTTAAAGCCCACACACGACCATTTTTTACAACCTTAAAAACGACAACGTTAAACACGTCGTGAAAAAATAGAGCATGTTCGAAAAAAAAATGCCCATTTTTTTAGAACCCGAAAAATGCTCTGAAGCCCACACACAATAGTTTTTAATTACATAAAAAAAAAAATCATTTTTTTAGAACCCGAACAACAGTCATGTGTA
Organism: Rana temporaria; assembly: GCF_905171775.1. Lineage (NCBI taxonomy): Eukaryota > Metazoa > Chordata > Amphibia > Anura > Ranidae > Rana > Rana temporaria. The sequence continues at coordinate 218,608,081 of NC_053490.1, forward strand.
CGCGGCATGAGAATTTAATACAATGTTAAAGGAAAGCAAGGACTTGCTTTGTTTGTGCATTCAGCAGCCTTGAGCTGAGATGACTCGTCTGTTCACAGGTTTCCTTTGTCTTGCATTGGCATTGTATATTTTCAGTGTATAAATGTTTCCATGATCACTTGTTCTTATAGAGATACAATAACATATCATATGATTAAATATATATGAAATATTTCAATACACTCCTATCTCTCCTCTAAGAATAATGAATACAGCACTACATGAAATCTAAGCCTTTGTTACCTTCTGTAAGCACCGAGCTTCTATTGATTTCATATATTGGTTGCTTCAAATATGCTTTGTTTAAGATGTGCTAATATTATACTGTGAGCGTCGTTTGTGACGTTTTTTATCTTATGTAATTCACTGGCTCCTGTAAATGGAGGTAAATACATGAAAAGCTTGTCAGAAGCAATATGCAGTTTACCATGTCAGCATGTTCATTCAAATACAGTATAAGAAGCACAGATAGTTCAGGAATCGGTCAACCTGTGTCACACAGTTATAGAATGAATCTAGGGCAACATTAAACTTTTCTGAAAACTCTTCCACAGTGCTATGTAGAAAACGTTTTCTCTAATTGCTTCATATACACTTTACTAAATGTTGCCCATTAGGAACAAGGAGCGTCTTACTGTGCCCTCACTCTGCATAGACATAAACATGACCACGCACATGGGCGTAGCATAAGGGGTTGCAGGGGTCACAATCACAAACCCTCCCCTAGCTCCAGGGGGCCCCTGCAGCCTCCCTGTCATTTTATCATATCCTCCACAAAGTCCAGCTTCGATCTGCCCAAGTGCCCCACAGCCACGCTCAAATACTGGGCTTCCACTTTGCCTTCCATGGTCCACACCCCTTCGTTCTCATTGCCTAGGGACAAGCTGTGAGACATTTCCAGAATGGAGAGGAGCACAGGGTGAGAACAGCCCAAGGGCCAGGTCAACTTTTGCATCGGGGCCGACAAGCTTCAAGCTACGCCTCTGACCACGCACCTACGTTTTCATATATAAACTTAAACATACTAAGGGGGAAACAGAAAGACTCTGCCGAGGAGCAAAAGCCCCATGGTCAGGTTTTCTAACCTCTCAAATACATTTTTAAGGAGCCAATCATTCAGTTTCCAATAGCATTGTTTTATCAAGGAAGGTACAAGCCACAGAATCAATTATATTGGATCATGATCTGACTATGTTTTAGTGTCAATTTTTGCAGATTGTTTCTGAGCACTGGATTGTAAGTCAGAAAATATTCTGATCTTCTATGGGTATTACGTAGTGCAAAATTGTATTGACAGGGAGTTTACACAAGTAATTAAGTCAGCAATATTGATTATTTAATAATCAATGTATGGCAGTGGCTTCAGCCTTTCAGTGTGCTAATCAGCAAAAAATAAAATAGATATAACCACAGGGATTTCGATTAAATTTCCCAAATCCGTTTTAACTCAGGGTAGAAATTCTTAGTACAATAAAATTATCAATTAAAGTATGGATTCCATGGCAATAAAAAAAATCTATCTATCTATCTATCTATCTATCTATCTATATATATATATATATATATATATATATATATATATATATATATATATATATATATATAGTAAAACCTTGGCTTGAGAGTAACTTGGTTTGAAAGCGTTTTGAAAGACAAGTAAAATATTTTAATAAATTTTGACTTGATATACAAGTAATGTCTTGATATACAAGTAGCCTCATGTCACAACTGAGTATAAAAGAGAAGAGAGCTGCCTCTAAGTGTAGCAATATGGTTACATTAAATGACGGTACAACATTTAGTAACTCACATGGTTGATGATTAAAACACGCACATCTAAGTATGCAGGCATCTGGGGTAAAGCTGTTCACATAGAACTCATCGCCATCTAAGTCATCCCTTCCACGCTGCGCTCCATGAGCAGTTCAAGCCTCGCTTTCAGATCAATCTACTGCAGGGTAGTCTTCCCGGTCACAATTGCACACTGACAGCGGTAATAGCCAGCGGTGCAGAGGACGGCCTATGTGGACAGCTTTATCCTGGATGCCTGCATACTTAGATGTGCCCCTTTCTTCATCAACCATGTGAGTTGCTAAATGCTGTACCTTCATTAAATGTAACCATATTGCTACACTTAGAGGTGCCTCTCTTCTATTTTATACTCTGTAGCTCCTGCAGGATTTTGCTTCTAATCCCCTTGTGGAGACTTCCATTTGTGGATGGACATTTTATGGTTACACAACCTGGTCATATTGCTTTAATCTTTTATATGGAATATAAACTGAAGGACTTATGAATAAATGGTTGTGGAATGAATCATTTGCGTTTACATTATTTCTTATGGGGAAACTCGATTTGATTAAAAGCTTTGGATTAAAAGCATGTTTTTGGAACGAATTATGCTTGCAATCACAGGGCCAGATCCACATAGAAAAGAATCGGCGCAGCGTATCAGAGATACGCTATGCCGCCGTACCTTACCTGGCGGAATTTCGAATCCTCAACGATTTTGCGCGGTAAGTTACGGCGGCGTAGTGTATTTCTGGCGGCGGAATTCAAATTGGCGATTAGGGGGCGGGTTTAATTTAAATGAAGCGCGTCCCCGCGCCTAATGAACTGCGCATGCGCCGTCCCGAAATTTCCCGCCGTGCATTACGCTAAATGACGTCGCTAGGACGTAATTTTTTAAACTTAGACGTGAGTTACGTCCATCCCGATTCACGGACGACTTACGAAAAAAAAAAAAAATTCAAATTTTGACGCGGGAACGACAGCCATACTTAACATGGCAAATCTAACTATACGCCGCAAAATACCAGCTTTAACTATACGCCGGAAAAAGCTGACTAGAGACGACGTAAGAGAATGCGACGGCCGCACGTACGTTTGTGGATCGACGGAAATAGCTAATTTGCTTACCCGACGTGGAAAACGACGAGAACTCCACCCAGCGGACGCCGAAGTATTGTATCTACGATCCGAAGACGTACGAAGCCGTACGCCTGTTGGATCGAACCCAGATGCCGTCGTATCTTGGTTTGAGGATTCAAACTAAAGATACGACGCAGGTAATTTGAAAGTACGCCGGCGTATCAGTAGATACGCCGGCGTAGTCGCTCTGAGGATCTGTCCCCAAGTTTTGATAAATATATATATATATATATATATATATATATATATATATTTATGTATATATATATTTATATATAAATATATATACACACACAGGGGCAGATCCACAGAGAGAGTATGCTGGCGTATCTACTGATACACCGGCGTACTTTCAAATTTCCCGCGTTGTATCTTTAGTTTGAATCCTCAAACCAAGATATAAGGTTTCTACAGCCCTGAGATTAGTAAATATTTGATTCTGATCTCATGTGACGCCGGTGATTTTGAGTTTTTCCGAGGTCAGGCTGCATCTTTTAATAATCTTCATATTATTCATACTTGTAAATTTTAGACCAGAAAAACACAGACAGTATGGGCCAGATTCAGAGACGACTTACGCCGATGTATCTATTGATACGCGGCGTAAGTTCTGAGATGCGCCGTCGTATCTATGCGCCCTATTCAGGGAACAAGATACGCCTGAATTTTGCCAAGATACGACCGACGTAAGTCTCCTACGCCGTCGTATCTTGGGTGCATATTTACGCTGGCCGCTAGGGGCGCTTCCGTAGATTTACGCGTTGAATATGCAAATTACCTAGATACGCCGATTCACGAACATACTTGCGCCCGTCGCATTCAGCTACACCGTTTACGTATGGCTTACGTCTGGCGTAAAGTTACCCCTGCTATATGAGGCGCAGGTGATGCAAAATATGGACGACGGAACAAGCGTATCTTTTTACGTCGTTTACGTAAGTCGTACGTGAATGGGGCTGGGCGTAGGTTACGTTCACGTCATTGCCATTGAGCCGTCATATCTTAGGGCGCAGATTCTGAGCATGCGCGCATGGGGTCACAATTCATTATAATACAACACGCCCACTACCTGCCTACTTTGAATTAGGTGGGCTTGCGCCGGCCCATTTACGCTACGCCGACGTAACTTAGGGAGCAAGTGCTTTGTGAACACTGTACTTGCCTCTCTAGGTTACGTCGGTGTAGCGCATATGAGATGCGCTAAGCCTGCACAGAGATACGCCAATCTCTGTGAATCTGGCCCATAATCTTCTCTCAGTTTCTCAGCAGAGGAGTACTCGCCAAGCATCTAATCGAAAATGCTGTCTAATTAGTTGACAAAAAGATATAGATTGTAGTAATGTCGGTTTTGGGGGTGGAAGGGAGCAGGGAGTTATATTGTGTAGTAATAGGTGGTCAAGAGCTGTGGATAAAGGTTGATTAAAATCTCCTGGTACTATCAAATAGGTATGAACCCACTTTGCTATTTTCTTTGTAGAAATTGAGTTTGATTTGTATTGAGGGCATAGGCGTGTGCACAGGGTGTGCCGGGTGTGCCCTGGCTCCCCACTCCTTTCCTCTGCAGCCCCTCCGGCTTCCCTCCTCTTCTGCTGGCTGTTTCTGCGGAGATGTTTTAGGATGAGTGAGGGAAGGGGCTCGTAAATATGTATTTATCAGCCCCTTCCCTTTCTGAATGAACATGGTAAGTGATCGGTAGTGTGTGTTTTGAGCTTTGGGGTGCACACCCTAATGCAATAGCCTGCGCACACCTATGATTGAGGGTATACAAATTGTAAAACCAATATCATTCCATTTATTGTTTATCAAGATGTATCTACACTATTTATCAAGAAAAATTTTAATAGGTTTAAATGGACAGATTTCTCCCAGCAAAAAAAGCCACTTTAGCCCTTTGTGTACCTTCTCAGGATGCATTGATTTTTGAAATGTATGTGTGAATGAAAGAGAAAATTGCTTTTGAGTCAAAAGGACTTAGAGGACATGTTGAATTCATGCAGAGCTCATTCATGTTTAATATTATAGTTCAGGCCATTTACATTAGGAAAATATATTTTGGAGACATGGTATGTTTGTTATTGTCCCTTTAGATAGGGCCTACCTTGGAGCATCGGTAGAAGTGGAGTGTAGCTCAGGCAGGCTTGTGTAGATTGCATGGAGATTTGAGTTATTGAGTCAGGCGGTGAAGTGGATCTGTAGATGAAAATCAACGTGGAAAGAATCTAGAGAGATTGTGAGACGTTCAAATAGTCCAAAACACAACTTAAAAAATAACCTTCACAATCAACCTATAACTATCGGAAATGGTTCTACTAAGATTGCTCCTGAAGTAACAAACATACGAGGCCCATAGTCCTTGAGTAGGTAGGTAAATCATTTTGTGAGGTTAGTATAACAAGTTATTAATATGCATATCATCAGCATAACCTTTGCCTTATAGTATATAGAAAGAAATGTAACAGCCTATGGTATTGGGACTAAAGAACAGAATGGGAAGGATGAATTAACCAATATACCAAACAAGGATCAAATGAAGATCATGCAAAATTCATCTTTAGTCCCTTTTAGTTATGCTGGGAAGAGAGGTAACAAAATGAATAGATGATGTAACTAATTATTAGAGTACATTTAGACAAAAAAAATGCCAGAACTGCTGCATGAAAAAGCAACACTAAAAATAAGCTTTTGGTTGTGTTTTAGTCATGTTTTTTACAAGTGTTTATGTGCGTTTTAGCGTTTACAAGTGTTTTATTTTTGATTTTTTTTACAGAAAACACCCCCTTTGTTTATTTTTCTATTCCAAATAAACCACAATGCATTACAAAACCTTATTTATGTATTATCAGGTACCATTTAGCTTGAGAGCAGAGTGAGCACTGTGAGAGCAGAGAGCTGTCTGTCTTTTTTTATTGCATTCAGCATGGATCACAACATTGGGGTAGATTCAGGTAGGGCTGCGCACTCTTACGGAGGCGCAGCGTTCCGTTTTTACGATACGCCTCCGTAAATTACTTAAAGCAGTAGCTTCGTAATTTCCGGGGGAGTTCTGTAAAAGTGGCCGGCGTAAGCGCGCGCAATTTAAATGATCCCGTAGGGGGCGTGGATCATTTAAATTAGGCGCGTTCCCGCGCCGAACGTACTGCGCATGCTCCGTCGGGAAACTTTCCCGACGTGCATTGCGGTAAATGACGTCGCAAGGACGTCATTTGCTTCAACGTGAACGTAAATGGCGTCCAGCGCCATTCACGATTCACTTACGCAAACGACATCATTTTCAAAAATCGCGATGCGGGAACGACAGGTATACTTAGCATTGGCTGTGTCTGCTAATAGCATGAGCAGCCTTACGCAGAAACCGACGAACGCAAACGACGTAAAATTCGAACGCAGGGCGCGCGTACGGTTGTGAATCGGCGTGAGTATGCAATTTGCATACTCTACGCTGACCACTACGGGAACGCCACCTAGCGGCCAGCGTAAGAATGCAGCCTACGATACGACGGCATAAGAGCCTTATGCCAGTCATATCTTAGGCTGCAGTCGGCGTATCGAGCTTTCTGAATACAGAAAGTCGATACGCAGGCGCTACTTAGCAATTACGCTGCGTATCTATGGATACGCAGGCGTAATTGCTACCTGAATCTACCCCATTGTTCATAAAATAATCCTGCTGATTCTGATGTGGAGGGTGAGAATATGGAGACAACTGGAAGAGAAGCAAAACCATCATCGCTACTGGACACATCCTTCACTATTGCGGCATCTTTCTTCAGGATATTTTTTACGCATGTATGGGGAGCTGCGAAAATATCCCAATAAAGTTTTCAATTTTACAAGGATGTCCACTGGTACCTTTTTGATGAGCTTCATGAAAGTGTGGGACCCAGGCTCACCCACATGGACACCCACCTGAAGATGAGTGTGTCAGTTGAGGAACGTCTTCAGGTCACACTGGGATATGTTACTATAAACTTTAGAAATAGTGTGTGTGCATATATTTACAGTATATATAATATTTTTTTCTTCTGTGCTTTCTGCACCTGCAAGTTCCTGTGCTCCAACTGGTGGCCACCATTCTGCAGCATCTGTGAGCATCTGCAGCATCTCAGCATTGCATGTAAAATCTGGCAGACTGGTCGTACCCAAGTTGATCGATCAATCAACTTGGGTGCTGTCAGGAGTTAGCAACTGGGAGACCAGATATATGTAGCTACACCAAGAAACTGGAACCAGACCACTGTAAATTTAGAGATTTATCTACAGTGAACAATAATCACACACCAACAGCAATATACATAGGATTGCATGAAAAGAAAAACTGAATAACAAAATGCCTAATCAGCAACCTAACAAACTAACTATATACATACAAATGAGAAACACACAAGGCAGGGGAAAGCAGGGAACAGATGGGAAAGGGGAAAACAAAACTGGGATGGGAACAAGGCAGCAGAATACTGGATGCAGGGTAAGAACAAGATCAAGAGAAAATGGCTACAGAGTCAGGCAGCAGGAGGACAAACAGAATACAAGCAGGAGCAGCCGAAACACTGAGGCTGCTACTGGAACTTAGTTATCCTTAGGTACCCTCCCAGCGGGTGTGGCCAAGTGCAGCTGAATGCTAGAACCTGCTGGCTACTGGGAAACACCTGCTGGTGGACACTAAAACTGCAGCTTTCTGCCCAGAGCACTAATGTGCCACCAGTGGGAAAACTTGGTTCTAACAGGTACATTCAGCCTGCCCATACATGGTTTGAATCTCAGCCGGTTCCTGCTAAACTGGCCGAGATTCAAACTGTCTATGGCTGGCCCTATAAAGACAGGCTATGTCATTTTGAAGATCCTTAGTAGTTAACTTTTACCGTGAAATTAATAATTCCAGAATAGAGCTTACCCTGTGTGTAAAACACAAATCTTGAGCAGTGAGGAGTCCTGCATATAATTATTTCTTTGTAATTGTTGTTGGCTGACAAAAACCAGCGATGTTTTATGCTTTTTCCCCAAAGGGTTTACACTAATGAATATGGCTTAATCCAAAAGTATTGTATAATGTTGGACTTGCAGGTCAAAGTGTCTCAGTAAATCAGTCAATCTTCTATGCATGCTGTCACAAGCACTTAAAATTTAAATATATATCAATACAAGTCCTATTAGGTTAGTGTTCTTTTGGCAGAAACATTTAGACCATGTTATGCGTTTTTTAAGTGCTGAAAGCTGCAGTAGCCAGTGGTAGAATAAGTGTACCCGGGGTATCGAGCTGTGTTTAATTTTTGGCCACCTCCCAGATTATTAGAGGTGAACAGAATAAGTTTACACTAGATACATTGGCAATGCTCAGAGCATATTTATAATATGTTTATTTTTACTGTGTAGATTGCCTGCACAGAATAGGGAGCAGCTGGTAATACCGCTTTCCGTTCGAAACATAAAACAGGCAATTATTGCACTAACTCTGTAACAAAAATACGACTTAATATTTGCTTTGTGTAAAACTCAACCAAATATGTATAAAACAACACTCAACACAATGCTAAACTGTATACTAAATTATATATAGTGTCCTTCGCGCTACTGTGAGTAATAAGTGAATGTAACACAAACAAAATAGTGAAAATGCAGCAAAAACTAACAGTGTTTACAATACACAAAAGTGAAAATAATATAAAAAGAGTTCTCACGCATAATCTATACATCAATAATACTACCATAAAGTGAGTCAAAAATCTTGATAAATATGATAAATCAATAAAAATGAAAATAAATAATAGTAGTGGTAATGTCCATAAGTGATAAATGCAGATGCACTGCCAAGGAGGAGAAAAACAAAAGAAAATAGTTGTCCACAGATCTTAAACATGAAGCGATCCTATTAAATAGGTAGCTTGATCACAAGTGTGTCTGGTCTCTCAGAACTCTCACCTCATCAATAGATATATCCAGCATCAAGGATTTCCATAGAGCAATTCACTTCCATAAAACAAACGATATCCACACTCTCCACACTTCTACTGGTGTCTCTCAAACTGTCTGTAGACTCATAAATGATATGGCAGCGTATTCCAAAAGCCTCCTCGATCAATCCCTATTATGGCTCCAATAAGGGGGAGAGAGAGCAAACAGAGAGGACCTCCAATGGTGTAGTATTTGTGGTAAGGGGAACGTTTATTAAAGTGTAAACACAAACGGCACGACCAATCAGGTTCCCCAGATGAAGACACGTGACAGTGTCATAACGCATAGGGATTGGCCGTGGGCAGACTTACACCTGGAGTGACGTAAGAAGGCGCTGAGGACGCCGCTGTTCATTTTAATACTCTTTGATGTTAATCTCTTTGATGTTAGAGCATTTACACTTTAATAAACGTTCCCCTTACCACAAATACTACACCATTGGAGGTCCTCTCTGTTTGCTCTCTCTCTCCCCCTTATTGGAGCCATAATAGGGATTGATCAAGTGTATCAGGATTCTAAAACACCTAAATCACAATTTCAAAGGAGATATTATTTGGCTTGAGACACACTGACCTTTAAAAACGACCTCTAGGCTATGTTAAAGTGGTAATAAACTCAGATTTGTTCAAATCTGCTGACAGGAAGGCTTTTTAAAACAGAACAGATCCTTCTAATCTGCCCGGCTAATCAATCGCTCGGAGATGCGAAGCCCAGATGAAGATGGAAGTGTCGGGGACCTTGGAGAACGTTGACAGCGCATTGCTGGAGGGCTTCCTTTGTAGGCAAGTTTGTCATAATGTACTGGTATGCTGTGCATACTAGTACATTGTGGCTTAAACCTGCAAGGGGGGCCCAATATTTTATATTGTCAAAGAGACTTTACTACACGCTTTAACAGGTCGTTGAGCCATGTTTTTACTGACCTTCCCCCATAAGCTGCAAAGGCAGCTAGATGGTGTTGTATATTTTCTGTGGCCGCAATGCTCTGCAAGAATTATACCTTCTGTCATCAAATGGATAAAAACGCTGATGTAAACAAGACCTTTTTAAAAAAAAAAAAACTTGCATTACTTAGCTTCTCACCGAATATACACACAGTATATAATATACAGCAGTTAGGATAAATTATTAAATAGTTAAAAATCATCACCGAATAAATTGTGTAAATATTCGCTTGAATTATCCAGTCATGTGCAGATTAAATAAGCACATGGGAATTAGTTTTTCACATGGTAATTAAAGTAAATATTCACACAACTCAACTCCTTTGGTAAATCATCCTCTTCATCCGCTTTGTCTATGCCTATCTTCAAGGTAAATGCCCCAAGAAGCTATGAATTGGGCCTCTTGCACACTGCAGCTTGAAAAAGCTTGGCACAGCTTTTTTTTTTTACTGAGTTAAAATACAGCCCATTAATTCTAATGTGCCTATGCACACAGGCGCATAGACAAGCTCTGTTAATTCTTCAGTAAAAAAAAAAAACATTTTTATTTTATTTTTGGTCAGTAATTTACGCCTCAAGCCATCAACATATTGTGAATGCGAGAATAAGTTTGTGCGCATGCACGCGAAAGTATGAGCAAATACATACCAATAAAAAATGCCTGAAAAATGTGATGCTCAAACAGGAGTATTGTGTGCAAGAGGTCTTAGGGCGCATGCACCTGTACCACATCAAGTGCAGTTTGTGTACCTATTTAGTAGTGTGGAGCTGCACAGAAGTTGGCTGCTTTTGGCAATGGAGACAGAACAGGTATATGGACTCACCCACAGCTTGACAGGTTTGCAGGGATTAGTGTACAAACTCAGATACACACTGTTTGCATCTGTCCATGCGCCCGTCGTGTGTACCTGTCAAAACTGGTGCTGCTGGTGAGCCCATACATCTGTTCTGTCTCCATTGTCAAGAATAGTCTGCCTGCGTGCAGCTCCATGCTACTCTCAACAGATAAATAAATGGCCCAGCAACTAGCAGTCAATGAATAATTTGTACCCATGCTGCAACACATAAAAATATATTTTGTGTACTGTACAAAACACACTATCCAGGACAATTTTTTATTTATTTTTTTAAATAATAAGTATACACAATTAGGCTGATTTTAAACAGTGGAGTGAAATATAGAGGCGCTAGGTAATAGTGTGTGAACACTAAAAATATTATGCATAAATGCCTAAATATAAATGAGTGAGTATGAAGTAAAAATTGTATAAATCAATAAATAGTGACCATATGTAACAAAAATTAACCACAATAATTGTTAGAACAATCAATAAATAGTATTGCACAATATAAAGTGAAAAATGTGCCAAGAAATAAATAGAAATAAAATAGAGTCCATATATGTATAAATGATGAATCTTCAATAATATAGACAGAAGATCTTCCACCTTCACCAAGATATAGAAAGACCACCAAAAGTGCTCATGGATGGCACCTTACCGCAAATAATGGACCACTTTAACTAAAAAGAGGTCAATTAGGCAGATTGGAGATAATTTCCCAGGCTTAGATCCCTCAGTCTCACAGTCTTGATAGCGCAACACTCCACGCCACATGAGGTATTAAAACAAGAGAAGGAAAAATCGCCATAGAATAATATTGTTTTTATTGTATAAAACAGAAGAACAAACGCCAAATGGCCTCTTACTTGATGGGGTGCCTAGCCCCGGCACTGAGGTTGAAGGCGTGGGTATTATGGGGAGATGAGATGGAGTCCTGTCACTGGCATAAAACATGCAGAGCCGCAATCGCGTGGTTGGCGTGCGTTCCACCCTCCAAGGTTGGAGAACCAGCAGGACCAGGAAGTGGGTGGGTCGAGCGTGACCTGTAAGCCTCGACGTACGTTTCGTGATGATGTCACGTTGTCAGGAAGCATACAGCGTCGCGCTCAGGGTCTGTCTTAAAGGCCCATCAATCAACTAAAGTGGGAGGGGATCAGAGGGGCGGCAACACTCAGTCCCGGATCAAGCAAACCTGGACATTGTACTAATCAATGCGTATATGCCAGCGAACTAGATATAAACAGAAACTAATACAAACAATAATAACAATAATTGTCGCAATCAAGCGATGCATGGAATAAAATTGACATGATATATCAAAAGGGATAGCCATTAAACATATGCTAGAAAAACCCCAAGGATGCAAGATATGCACATATATTAATAATACATGCACATATATTAGTAATCAGCTATGTCCAATTAACAGTGTGTCTATCCCATACATAGATCCATAACACATATAAAAAGGATGAATGTCAATCTAATCCAATCAAGTTATAAACTTAATAAAAAATATTTAAAAATATTAGAATATATTTATATATTAAAACATTTTAAAATTATCCTTATGGCCTAACCAGAGGGTATATTTATAAATTCTAATTTTATTATAGGATAAAGTAGTAAAATAAAATGAGTAGAATAAAGTCCATTTATCAGAAAAGACTCTATTCATTGGTTAAAAAACAGTTTAGGTCTAACTCGATATTTAAACCCAATGGGCGCATCGTGCGCAATCGATGCAGCCACTGGGTCTCATTCTGGGAAACCTTCTTGGTCATATCTGTACCCCGCCAGTGGCTAGATATCCTGTCAATACCATAAAAAGTCATTTTTCGTGGGTCTCTATTGTGGCACTCATCAAAGTGCCTGGACACGCTATGGTTTGGGTACCCTTTAAGGATATTGGCCACATGTTCATTTATGCGCACCTTGAGTTCCCTTGTGGTGCGACCCACATATTGCATTTTACAAGGGCACTCCAGGACATATGTGACATACCTGGAGTGACATGTAATTAGTGGCTCTATGGTAAATTCTTTATTTGTTACATTTGATTTAAAGGTTAATCTCTTTTTCCCCTGTCTATAAGTGGTTTTGCATGATCTGCAGCGGGTGCAATAGTGGAACCCTGACCCATCCAGGAATGTCAAGGGTCTTTCCGGAGGGTCTGGTACATTTGCTGCGATCTTATTTCGCAACCCTGGTGCCCTTCTATAAATAAAAGAAGGTTTGGGCGGTAACATTTTGGCCAAATCCCCATCTTTTAATAGAATCGGCCAAAACTTCTTAAAAATGTTCTCAACACTCCTATATTGTTGGTGAAATCCTGAGAGAAAGGCTACTTCATCATGCCGTAACAATTTCTCTCTTGGTATCAATAAGGATTCCCTGTCCATATCAAGCACTTCTTTTTTAATATTAGATAAAACAGATGGTGAGTAGCCCTTTTCCACGAATCTATCCGTCAACAGATCTGATTGGTCTTTGAAATCTGCAATTTGATCACAATTGCGTCGAAGTCGCATGAATTGCCCCTTTGGTATCGCCCCCAACCACTTGGGGTGATGGCAACTACTCAAAGGGACAAAGCCATTCCGGTCCGTGGACTTAAAGAAAGTTTTCGTGGTTAATTGGTTGCCATTTTTAGTTATAGTTAGGTCCAAGTAATTAATGGAGGTCTGGCTGCACTCGGCAGTGAAACTGAGACCATATACGTTGATGTTCATTTTAGCCAAAAAATGTTCCAGTGTTAATTTAGACCCTTCCCATAATATTACAATGTCGTCTATGTATCTCCTATAGAGTAACATAGATTGGTCATTGTCTCTAAAAATGGTTTCCTCCTCCCATTTATTGAGAACCAAATTCGCTACACTAGGGGCATAACGAGCCCCCATAGCTACCCCCTTTATTTGCTTATAGTAGCTACCTTGTGCCCAAAAATAATTATTCCCCATGGCCTGACGTAACCCCTCCATCAAAAAATGGATTTGGGCTAGAGGCAGTGTTGATTTCTCTGTTAAAGCCTCTGTGACTGCCAAAATGGCGTCACTCTGTCTGATGTTAGTATATAACGACTCAACATCGATAGTAGCAAGCCATGTTTCTTCTGAAACTGTAATAGGGGATAAAAGTTGTAGGAGCTCCCTACTATCTTTCAGATAGGATCTACCCCGCATCACCAACGGCTGCAGGAAGATATCAAGGTACTCCCCAACACGCGAATAAAGAGAGCCAATCCCACTAATTATGGGTCGGCCAGGGGGGTTGGTCCTACTTTTATGAATTTTTGGCAAAATATACAGTACTGGAGTAACTGGTGCCTTAGGAATGAGATAAAGGGCCTCTTTGTTGGACAAAATAGCACGTGTGGTCCCATCATTAACCCAACCGGACAATTCTGATTTCAATTTGACAAGTGGATCACCAGGTAAATGGTGATAGGTTTCAATATCACTAAGCAATCGCTGGATTTCGCCATAATATTGCTCCCTAGTGAGGACAACCACTCCTCCACCTTTGTCCGCTGGGCGAACCACTATATTTTTATTAGACTCCAGTAACTTGATACCCTCCTTAATGGAATTATTGTTATTGTTTTGACCTTTTACTTCTAATTTGTATAGTTCATCTTGTACCATATTTTTAAAAACCTCCACGTGATGGTGGGTACCCTTCTTTGGGTTGAAGGTGGAGTTGTTTTTTAAATTAGTGTGCTGATATTCATTGGTGGACGCTTGGGGTGTAGAGATAACTTGTTGGGAAAAATGTTTTTTGATGTTGAGTTTCCTTACGTACTTCTCAACATCAATAAATAAATCAAATTTATTAATATTTTTTGCAGGCGCAAACTTCATGCCCTTGGATAGGACAGTAAGTTCCGCTTTTGAAAATATAGTCCCAGCCAGGTTGAAAATACCATCGGTTAGTGATCCCGTGGTCTTTTCCTTCCCGGCTCCCCCCTTCTGCCTCTTTTCCTGATTTTTCTATTGGGGGGTGGGAGGGATCTTGTATGGCTCCTTCCATCCCCTCCATTTCCCCCCTGGTGGTTGATTATATTGGTATTGATTGGGTCTACCTCTAAAATTGCCCCGAAACTGCCCTCTCGGGGGTCTAGGGCCATATTGTGGCGGACCATGGTTGTAAGGTTGGTAATTGAAATCCATGGGTCTATTATCCAGTGGGGCAAATCTATTGTATGTTGGAACTGGATAAGCACTTGTCGCAGCTTGATTGCGACAATTATTGTTATTATTGTTTGTATTAGTTTCTGTTTATATCTAGTTCGCTGGCATATACGCATTGATTAGTACAATGTCCAGGTTTGCTTGATCCGGGACTGAGTGTTGCCGCCCCTCTGATCCCCTCCCACTTTAGTTGATTGATGGGCCTTTAAGACAGACCCTGAGCGCGATGCTGTATGCTTCCTGACGACGTGACATCATCACGAAACGTACGTCGAGGCTTACAGGTCACGCTCGACCCACCCACTTCCTGATCCTGCTGGTTCTCCAACCTTGGAGGGTGGAACGCACGCCAACCACGCGATTGCGGCTCTGCATGTTTTATGCCGGTGACAGGACTCCATCTCATCTCCCCATAATACCCACGCCTTCAACCTCAGTGCCGGGGCTAGGCACCCCATCAAGTAAGAGGCCATTTGGCGTTTGTTCTTCTGTTTTATACAATAAAAACAATATTATTCTATGGCGATTTTTCCTTCTCTTGTTTTAATACCTCATGTGGCGTGGAGTGTTGCGCTATCAAGACTGTGAGACTGAGGGATCTAAGCCTGGGAAATTATCTCCAATCTGCCTAATTGACCTCTTTTTAGTTAAAGTGGTCCATTATTTGCGGTAAGGTGCCAACCATGAGCACTTTTGGTGGTCTTTCTATATCTTGGTGAAGGTGGAAGATCTTCTGTCTATATTATTGAAGATTCATCATTTATACATATATGGACTCTATTTTATTTCTATTTATTTCTTGGCACATTTTTCACTTTATATTGTGCAATACTATTTATTGATTGTTCTAACAATTATTGTGGTTAATTTTTGTTACATATGGTCACTATTTATTGATTTATACAATTTTTACTTCATACTCACTCATTTATATTTAGGCATTTATGCATAATATTTTTAGTGTTCACACACTATTACCTAGCGCCTCTATATTTCACTCCACTGTTTAAAATTGCATTTATGTAATTTCACAGAGAGCAGCTTGGTTATATATATTTACTTTTTTAACTTTTCACTTTATTTAATTTATATTGGCGCGAGATCTTATTTCCAATTAGGCTGATTGTCTAAAGTAGTTGAGAATCTTTACACAATAAATTATGTGAATTGGATCTGTACATCCAATCGTGAAAATCAAAATCCCATTTATTTTATTTGCACATGACTGAATAATTAAAGTTAGGTTATTCACATAATTTATTATGTGAAGATTCTCAGCTAATTTAGTAAACCAGCCAGAATGTATTACAAAACATTCTTACACACTTAGATGCCCTGTAAAAAAAATATAAAATACTAATAATACTAAAATAACAGGTGGTATACCATAACATGCAACAAAATATACAGTATCTAAAGCTAGCCATACATGGATCAAAATGTAGCCAGTTCAACAGGGGCAGGTTGTTTTCGATCGACTTCTGTACAACCACCCTGTTGGATTTTTGACACTCAATCAGTGCCACCGGCACTATATGGCTAGGGATGAGCTTTATGTTCGGGTCGAACATGAGTTTCACTCAAACATTGGCTTCGAAAGCCGCGGAACACCCTTTAAAAGTCTATGGGAGAAAGCAAAAGTACTAATTGTAAAGGTTAATATGCAAGTTATTGTCATAAAAAGTGTTTGGGGACCTGGGTCCTGCCCCAGGGGACATGTATCAATACAAAAAAAAAGTTTTAAAAACGTTTTTTTCGGGAGCAGTGATTTTAATAATGCTTAAAGTGAAACAATGAAAGTAAAATATCCCTTTAAATTTCGTACCTGGGGGGTGTATAGTATGCCTGTAAAGTAGCGCTTGTTTCCCATGCTTAGAAAAGTCCCTGCACAAAATGACATTTCTAAAGGAAAAAAAGTCATTTAAAACTACTCGCGGCTATAATGAATTGTCGGCTCCCGGCAATACAGATAAAAGTCATTGAAAAAACGACATGGGTTTACCCCCCCCAGTCCATATATTCATGTATTCAAACCTTAATTTATGTTATTTCTTGTGAATTTTTTTTTTATGTTATTTCATCTTTAAACATTTTAAATACTAATAAAACATCTAGATTTTAGGTAGGTAAGAATGATGTGTTATTCAGTTATTGGCAATCTCGCAATTTGTATTCCACCGCTTGGTTCACATTTACCATTTTTTCTATACACCAAGGCTCTGAGTGAGGAAAGGAAACATCAAAGGGAAAGATAATTCCAACCTATAGCAAAATGGGAAGGAACAAAAATAAGAAAAAAAAGAAAATCTGACTGGCAGCCACCCCACTCTTTCAAGGTACCAGACTATGTATGTTGTGCAAGAACTAGAACTGGACAGATTTGGAAAGGTACCAATTGTTGTATATGGTTAAAGTTACAGAGCTGCAGACCTTGAATGATTTGCAGTTCATCTGATGACCCAAATCCAAAGCTGATTGACATGCAGCTTATCTTGCAATACATTGGTTGGCAAGTTTTAAACATGGTACGCAGTTGTACAGAAAATGAAAACGAGTCACTCACAGAGCTGGTTCTGGCATGCTCAGTAGATTTCTTTAAAAAAGACCTGGACACTTTCCTAAATGTATATAATCAGGGCCGGCCTTTGGGGTGTGCGGACAGTGCGGTCGCACAGGGCACCATAGTAACATGGGCTCCTGGCGACCGCACAGATTCTTTAATAATCGCCCGCGTACTAAGTAGTGGGCGGGGGATGTGCCGCACCGGGTGCCAAACACTGGGGGTGTCAGGCCGGCGCCCCCGCGACTGAAGAGGACTTTGGGTGGCATGGCGTGGTGCCGGGTGACTGGCTTTGCAGGGGGGGTGCAAGCCGCACCCAAGCGAGCCGTCGGCACACCCGGGACCTGGCCGCAGTGATCCCCCTTCTCTGTGGCAGCTCTGCGGGTTTGAATGAGTCTCGGCTGCCTGTGACTGTCTGACAGTCACGCAGCCGAGCAGTAGTGGACCCCAAGAGGGGACCGAGTCCCTGAGGGTCCAGGTGACATGGCCTGCTGTGATGGGTGAAGATTGGGTGTTAGGCCCTAGAGACCAAGCCCTGCGGAGTACATATGATGAGTCTCCCTGCACCAGGATGGCTTGTTATGGAGAGATCACTTTAGCTGCTAGGAGTGCTGTTTCCGTCCTTTCCCTAGAGGGTGGTGGTGTACGAGCGAATACTGCAGCCTGCAGCTATCTTTTATTTCTGCTAGTTCCCCTCATCTTATTATGTTTTTTATATCCCCCCCATGCTGTGCAGTGGTCCAGCTGAGGCTGCAGTGGTGGTAGGGGCACACAGGAAAGGAGTTTGCATGTGTATGAGGAGCAAGAAAGTGTATGCCTGGAGGGTGGCTGTGCACACAGAGCAGGAGCACGCATGCACATGGGAGCCAGACTTGCTAAAGGAAAATTAAGCACAACATGGGGATGAAGCTTGGTGTCCATCTTTGAAAATAAAATTGGTGTCCCATGCTGCATAGGAGCAAAACTAGTGCAGACTCAATGTGGTTGATAATTATTATCCATGTTGCTTCTCCGCCGTAAAGATTACTCTCATTAGTCTTTTGATTTAACACTGTGTCATTTGGTGGCCTGCGTTGTCCCAGTCTGGGCGGGACATTCGAGGCCACCTTTGTATTGTATGTAAAAAATCTCTCTGACACTTCCCGTTCTACATGGGTAAGTATTCAGAGCACTTTCCTACATGCCCTATTGGTTGATATCCCACCCAAATTTAGAGACATATATCTAAGTATCTGATTCGTTCAGCACTTGGCATATATGACTCCGTTTTGTAGTCTTGTTGTGAGTCTGCTCACTGGGTGTGTGTAATGGCCCTGGGCTGCCACAGCCTGTGAGTTTGTGTGATCTATCATGGCTCCTCTGATTGGTTGGCGGTGATTCGTCACGCGACATGCTGTCAGCCCCACGGCGTACGCCGATTGGAGGCCGCGGCTGCGTGATGTACACCCGCCCTCCGGTCGGCATGGCTAGGTCCCTAGCTCTCTGTCGGACACTAGGACTACAAGGCACGCCCCCTGGTGCCCTATTGGTACGTGTATCTTCCCACGTCTGATGGGCTATCGGGAGGCATCTGCCGATTGGCCGGCGCGTCTCCTGGCCACGCCCCCGCCTTGTCCGATTGGTGCTTGCGCGGTTTGTATGTACTAGCGCTGCACCGATCGGAGTTATTGCGGGGTTGTTCCCCATTTATTCATCCATCCATGGGGGACTTTAATTTCATATATCAGCACTGTCACCCACTGATGACAGGTTGCCCGTTTTTACACTATATCGATTATGTAAAGGCCATAACTCAACATGGTAGTGCAGTGTCCCCATACATAACATTCAGGAAGTTTCCCTGTCTGGTGACACAATAAAGAGCTATGTGATATCGGTATTTTATGCATATTAGATTGGAGATCTATTGTGTTTTTTATTTATTTATATGTTTGTTACAATGCATACTTGTTACATCATATCCTGTCTCATGGCACCACCCTGTTGGGGGAGGGCCCTGTAACCACTATGTGTATTTAAGCAAGCAATGTGGGGGTGCATCTTTATGCCCCTGTTGAAGGCTTACTGAGCCGAAACGCGTCGGGTATTGCCATTGAGCACCCCACATTGCTACCCCTGTACGTGATCACTTTTATCTTTGTCATTTTTATGACTTTTACAAATAAACCTTTTGGTTTTAATTGACCTGCACCATTGGAGTTCCTTTTTCCATTTTTATATCATCCACCCCATGGCTTCATTTGGAGCTCTAGCTACGTCCTCTGCCTGTATCTCCTGATCGATGGTCCAAAGATCGTATTCAGAGCCTGTGGCATTGACGCAATACATCATTCAAGCACTGCTGGTTCCTGTTGTCCATTCCATTGGAGTTCCAGCCCTGCATATGATCCAAGTCCGGTTTCTAGTGGTCCCGGCTTCCAAAGACCACAATGTCTGGCTGACTCTTTGCTGTAAGGTAGTAGAGTCCAACACCATCTGGTAAGCGTGTTTTACCCATTTCATACTTTGATGTGATTGTGATCTTCACGGGGTTCTACAGACAACTTGTACACCTGTTGCATCTTAATCACTGGATTGCAGCTCACCTGTTTTCCTGCACCAATCTCTCCATCTGATGTTCACTCATCTTCAAAATATAGACTTTAATACTTTTTATATTTTTTGTTTTACATTGAGCATTGTTTTAGTCACTTTCATCCATGCCAATTGTTTATATTTATGCTCTTACACAATGAGAGTTGTTACCTCACTCGGTACTATATAATTTTGAGTTTGTTAGCGCTACATTTTTTGTTTATAATCCGGCTATAGATGTGGCTGAAATGGCATTCAAGAGTTTAGAGACACAAGGTAAGGCTTCTTCTGGCTGGGAGTGTGAGTACACCACTGCAAGGGAATGGGCACTCTCAGCTAGGTCGTGTCCCAAAGACCCTAATACACTACAGTTTCTTCAACAGTTCCTCACATCTGGGTGGGGTGGCCTGGCAGGCACAGAAGAGTGCAGCTGGGAAGAGTGCAGGTGCCCTGCCAATGGGTCCAAAAAAGACATACTTCCACTGTCTGGTATTGTGGCCATTGCAGGGGTATCAGCTTATGTCACTGGGCTAGGGCTTTGGATGGCCATGAAAGAAAGATTTTGGTAGGCTCACATCCATGGCTTGGTCCCCATTCAGTTGTAGCGGAAGAGTAGGTCGATTTTGACGAGGGAGAGGTTGGGGTAGAAACAGGGCTGTCTCAAGACATTGTGCTGCCTGGCTTCAAGAATGAAATGCTGCCCCCCCCCCAAAAAAAAAAACTCACACCCACCAAAAGGTCCCCACATCCATTTTTTATATCATGATAATCAAAATTTAAAATTTCAGGAAGTCAATTTTTGCACTAAACACATAAGGGCTAGTGTAGTATATAGACAGACGAGGGTAGTATATAGACAGGCTGGGGTAGCATATAGACAGACTGGTGTAGAATATAGACAGGCTAGTGTAGTGTATAGAGAGGCTAGAGTAGTATATAGATGGGTTAATGTAGTATATATACAGGCTTGGGTATACAGACAGGCTACTAGGATATACAGACAGGCTACTAGGGTATATAGACAGGTTACTAGGGTATATAGACAGGCTAATGTAGTATACAGAAATTATAAAGCTGCGCCACCAAAACAATGAAACACAAATAGTGGTGGTAACCCAAGTCCCCTCAGGCTAAAATATACATATAAATATATAGAGTCCCAAAAACACTTGGAGTGTGTGCAAATAAACGGTCTTGAAGACAACACCACCGTGATCTCTTAGCAGTTTCCACACTGAAGTGAAGACCCACCATCGAGTTTAAAAGCCCTTTCCAGAGGGCAAGCTTTTTATGCAGTTGGCTATAACACAGCCGCGGCCTTTAATTTAGTGATTTCACAGAGTTACATGTTCCAGGGAAGAGACATCAGGCGCGATCACAGGCTCATCCAGATGACATAGGTAGAGAGAAAGGGCGCACCATAGTGTAATTCCGTAAAACTCGTTTTTATTTTAAGAGATAAAAGGTACTTACAGAAAAGTAGATAAAATCAAGCAGTATAAAACAGATGCCGGCCGGCAACAAGCGGAACCCTTCCTCCTTAGCGTGGTGACATCACTGCACTTCCTCCCAATGTAGTATATGCAGAGCTTCCTTGTGCTGTGTACTGTCCCTCCCTCTCCCTCTCCCCTCCCTCCTCCAGTCCAGGCTGTCCCTCCTCCAGATCACTCTGTTCAGGAATTGAGTGTCAGTGGAAGGTCAGGAGATCTCGCTGCTGGATCGGCCAATCAGTATGCTGACTCTTCTCCCTGACCCCCCTCCCCTTTCCCTCCTTACTTTCTTCCATGATCTGCACTCACCTGGTGCCACCCCTGCTCAGGAGCTCAGGTGAGAAAGTTCCTCTCAGCTCTATCATATGGGAAGAACAAGGGAGGGAACTCGCTCTCACACTCATCTCCGCGGGCTCTGGCTGTCACTGAAGTATCGGGTGCAGACTCAGTGAGAGTGCCATGGCTGTGTCAGGCAGCCAACAACACTCTCACTGAGTGTGTGGATCGTATGGATAGCACCGCCCCTGCTCTGCCACCCCTCTCAACTTGCTGCCTGGGCCCCATGGACCCATAGGGACCCATGGTAGGGCCGGTAGAGCCAATCCTGGGTAGAACTTGAAGTGGGTCAGACAGTGGAATCCGAATCTGACGATTCTGGGCCTGAATAGTTTTAGAGGCTGTCTGTCTCTCAGACTCAGAGGGAATTAGTGGAATACCTGTTTCTTCTACAAAGAAAATATAGTCTCCGAAATTTTCCAGAACAATTATTCTTAACCACTTTTCTACCAGGGCAATTTTACATTTTTCACACAATCAGATTTTTGTTTGCTGGAGAATACTTTCAAACTTTAAATAATTAAATGTTTCTGGAAGCAACTGCTTATCAAATGCATATTTTCAGAAATAAAATATATTTTAGCGCAAACACAATATAACACCCAATTTTATCATTATTAAATATAAAAGATGGGGTTACATGGAGTTACCAAACATGTCAAGTGTTAAAATTGCATGCACCTGTGAAATCGCATAAAACTATGGTACCCAATATTGTCCATAAGCAACATTTTAAAAGCCTTTTATAGGTTTATGCATTTACAATTAACCATGAAAAGCCCTAGAATTATTGCTGTCACTCTGATTCTGATACCTCACACGTGTAGCACAATTTACAGCTACAGCATGACATGCGCATGCATTTGGGCGATAGCAGTGCTTTTTTACATTTAAAAAAAAAAAATATTAATTTTTTTATGATTTATTTTCTAACACTTTAATTTTAACATTTACATTTATAGTAATCACTTTTTCTTAAAAGCTGATTTCTGTTTGAAAAGAATTAATACCAAGCTTTTTTTTAACACCTTGAGTAGCAGGTGCCTTGGTAGGCAAGAACATTTCTTACCTGGATCACATCTGAAACATTTAATATAAAATAGTTAAAGAACAAAATCATTAAATTATAGCTGTGGTTTTTCTTGGCTGTAAACAAAGTTTTACAATGTTGGTGTTGCCCAAAAAACATGATTATTTCTTGTTAAATTAATTCTGTAAATTAAACCCTTGGTAATGTCAGGATAATTAACTAGCCAATATTGACTTCTGGATTTAAACTCATTACTCTGTGAAACTATCGATATCCAATTTTAAACAAGATATTACTGTGGATTAGTGGTCATAAATTACTGCTTTGTGTCACATTGTATTTGACAAATTCTACTTGGTATTAGCAGCTTGTATGTATGCACTTTGGAATACATTAAACAATAATTTGATGCTGAATTGTAAATGCTCGGTAGTTGCAGATTGTAAACCTGTTATATACATGTAATAATCGTATTTTATACTGACTTGTAAATGCCCTTTCTTATATGTGCAGTATACAGTAATATGTTAAGTCTAATTGCTG
Organism: Rana temporaria; assembly: GCF_905171775.1. Classification (NCBI taxonomy): domain Eukaryota; kingdom Metazoa; phylum Chordata; class Amphibia; order Anura; family Ranidae; genus Rana; species Rana temporaria. Next base: position 218,631,512 of record NC_053490.1, read on the forward strand.
TTACACCATATGCAAGGCATAGCAGAAGCGCAAATCAGAATGCAAATGTGGCAAACTCTTAATGGTCTTTTTTCTAATGTAAAACCTAAGGTCCTCTGTAAGTTTCCATTTTACATCTACTTAGTCAAAAAAAAGTTTAGATTCAACTGCTTTTTATTTACTGTATTTATTGGCGTATCACTCACTTTTTCACCCTGAAACAGTGTGTGCATGTTATACGTTGATACTGCAATTTGGGCTGCCTTGGAGGGGGGTGGAACGTGCACCGGTAGATTACATACAGCGGGAAACTCTGCGGCCTCTGTAATAGGAAGTTCCGTCTCCTGGGCCTGCATTGGACCAGTGTTCTGTCTAGTGTTCTGTCTAGCATAGAAGCCAGTCCAGGAGGCAGGACTTTGTATTAAAGAGGCAGACGAGTAAACAGGAGAGTCTCACTGTATGTAATCTGATGGCGCTCATCCCGCCCCCTCTGAGTCAGCAGTAATCTGAGGTGAGGCTGCAGATGGGCACTGGTCAGGCTGCATTCATGGCAATGGTGAGGCTGCATATGGGCATTGATCAAGCTGCATTGATGGGCAATAGTGAGGCTGCATTGATGGGCAATGGTGAGGCTGCATTGATGGGCACTGACCCTTATTTTGCTTCAAAGTTCTCCATTTAAAAATTACATTTTTTCCTGAAACTTCCCTCTTAAAATGAAGGTGCGTGTTATACGCCTGTGCGTGTTATATGATGATAAATGTGGTACTTTTATTATTGACTACAATATTTTAATGCTATATTAGTAGAATGTTTTGTTTTAAATTGTAATCGCAGGCCAATATTGACACTTAGGATTGTTTGGTTTAATTCCTCATACAGTGTACAGTATTTTTCATATAATTTAAAGGGGTTGTAAAGGAAAAAAAAATCCCCTAAATAGATTCCTTTACCTTAGTGCAGTCCTCCTTCACTTACCTCATCCTTCCATTTTGCTTTTAAATGTCCTTATTTCTTCTGAGAAATCCTCACTTCCTGTTCTTCTGTCTGTAACTACACACTGTAATGCAAGGCTTTCTCCCTGGTGTGGAGAAAGCCTCTTGAGGGGGAGGGGCGAGCAGAAGTGTCAGAATGCCCACTAACACACAGCTCCTTTCTCTATCTGCAAAGTAGAGAGTGTCCTGACTTGCCTGCTCGCCCCCTCAAGAGGCTTTCTCCACACCAGGGAGAAAGCCTCGCATTACGGTGTTGAGTTACAGACAGAAGAACAGGAAGAAATAAGGACATTTAAAAGCAAAATCGAAGGATGAGGTAAGTGAAGGAGGACTGCACTAAGGTAAAGGAAGCTATTTAGGGGGAAAAAAAATTCTTTACAACCCCTTTAAAGCTAGCTTAGAAATATTAAAATGTTTAACATCATAGTATGTACTGTAATGTAGATTGCTGGAAACTTAAAGTAGTCGTAAAACGCTTACATATACCCACTGAAATGACTGGCCTCAGGTTATACAAAGAGATGAAACAAATCCTCCTACATAGGTTGTACCTGTTTATCTGCATATTTTTAAGGGAAAAAAGTGCATCTTATAGTCCAAAAAATATGGTATATGTTATAAGATAATAATTTATTATTTATCTATTTACTGTAAAAATTACTAGTTTGAAGTTATAACTTCAAACTTCAGTGATTCGTCCGTTAAGCCACCTGCTTGAGTACAATATATAATAATTATTTGTATATTACCTACTTATGGTAATTAACCCCTTGCCACCCAGGCAAATTCTGACACTTCTCTCCTACATGTAAAAATCATAATTGTTTTGCTAGAAAATTGCTAAGAACCCCCAAACATTTTATATATACATATTGTTTTAGCAGACACCCTAGAAAATAAAATGGTGGTCGTTGCAACTTTTTATGTCACACGGTATTTGCACAGCAATTTTTTAAACACGAATAATGGGGGAAACTAATGAGCAAAAACACACTAACTAGAGCAAACTAATATAAACTAAAAATTTGATATAAAATACACTAAGCAGCAGCCACGACTAAAAGTGCTCACACACTAATAATAGTTGATAAATAGGGGGAGGGCAAATGGCGATTCTCAGGCACGTCAATCATATGGGCGAAGTCCCAGATGACATTGCGGCACTGCACAGGAACGCTCACTCCCGCGGGAGCGAGTACCCGGAAGCCGGGAGGAAAATACCAAAAATACCGTATGTACACCCCCCAAAAAAAACGGCATACTGTACATGTTTGAGGTATACTGAATGTAATGTTATATACTTGTTTTTTGAGTGAACCTCTGCTTTAAGTCAGCAGCATTTGGAGATTTGTAGGCTTTTTATAAGCCTTTCTGAGGTGAGAGGCTGGTAGAAACGGATCACTTGTCTTGCATGTTATGCACTGTGGGACCTATTGTGAAGTTAAAGCACTTTATTGGAACACTTATGCACCTTAAATAATTATTGTGGATTGAAGCACTAAGTTGTGATATAATTTTGGACACTGGATTGATATGTTTTTCATCTTTGCACATATGTTGGAGTGTGGAGTGTACACAGAGACTCACATTGTCAATTTTTTTTTATAAATTTCAACTAATTTGCACGTTCATTATTCATTCACGTATTAATTAATAATTTATATGGTTGCTATTTTCTAAATGTATGTAACATATATTTATTTTAATTTATTTTCCACGTTATTTTGATTATATCATCACTTTATTGGTGATATCCTACTATACCATTAAGTGGTTCTTATTTACATTATTAGCACTTGTTTTTACCCCCCTTTTTTCATCTTGTTGATTAATGGTGGGTGTTATTGATCAGGAGTGACACATATTTTTCTGGCTGAATTGATTGAACATTTGGACTGTGACCTCTGCAGGAATTTTTGAAGATATTTTAGTTTTTTAGTTTATTTATTACTGCTATGTTAATATTTTGATTATTAGCAAGCGCCATTGCCCTCCCCCTATTTATAAATTTTCCAAACACGTTTATTTTTGGAAAGAAACTGATTGATGAATATAAACAAACAAAGTTAGCCAGATTTTTTTGTATAATGTGAAAGTTGATGTCACGAGTAAATAGATACCTAACATGTCATGCTTTAAAATTGCCCACACTTGTGGAATGGCACCAAATTTCAGTATTTAAAAATCTCCATAGTGCTAGAATTATTGCTCTTGCACTAATGTTTGCGTTATATGTAACCTGTGTGTATCAGAGCCAGATACTAACCAGTGCCTCACCAGCCACTGTCCTCACCGCACGTGCCTGATTTATATTCGTGGTAACTAGCTAAGTACATAAATTACATTTGTGTATGTTAACTATCTTACCTGTCAATGATTTGTAACTCTGTTCAGTGTTGCAGAAACCACTGAGAAACCGAACAACTAGGTCCATGATCTCCAGTGCAGGTAGATTGAACAAATTGGTCAAGGGCCTGACCCACCCCCACTGAAAAATGTTGTGGGCAGCAGCAAAATGATAAGCACTCTGATAGTGGTCTTTCCAGCACTGTGTAAAGCAGCAGAGCCCCCACACATCTGGTTCTTTCTCTCCCAGCATGAATATTGTTGTACAGTAGGTTAGAGACTTCATGTACTTGCAACCTCTCTCATTAAAATGCCTATCATTATTTTAATGAATATATACTGTAACTTGTTTAAATTGTGTTTTTAGAGCTCCTTTTAAGCAGAGCTTTAACCAGAGGCATACCAACAAGAACAGAACAAATAGCAGCTGCTACCGGGTCCTCGTCTCTTGGTAGTTCTACACATGACCTTGATTCAAACATGATAATTTCTTTATGCCTCACTGGAGGAACTGAAGCATCACTGTAATATAGGGGTGGTTTTTACATGTGCCAAGATGCATCTAATTCACAGCAAACACATATAAGATGTGTCTTAATGTCTGTCTAAAACATAATTCTTCAAATAAGACAGGAAAATTTAGTATAGCACCGTGGCAATGCGTTAGTAGCGTTATTGGGTCCTGTTTAAGAGTTTCCACTGTGGCCCAAAAGAATCTAGTTATTGTCCTTATGACACGATTGTGCACATTCTGAAATTCAGTGGGTTCTAGAATAAGCCAAGTATTTAATCAGGCATGTATATATTGGCTTAATATACTCTTAGGCCTAAGCTACCAATAAGTCGGTTCATTTGTATGCTAAAGGCATAATAGAAAATTGTGTCATAAAATGTCCACATCTAGTAGTATATATACCGTATTTATTGGTGTATAACATGCAATTTCCCCCTGAAAAGAGTGCAAACAATGCATGCATGGTATACGCCAATATTTTTTTTAACAACGGGGGGTTGGGTTCGGGAAGTCCAACCTAAATGCCACACATTGAGGGGATGTCAGGCTGGCAGCCCGTCTCTCCTGGCCCTGGGACAGCCCTGTCTGCAAACTCTAAAGTTAAGAAACAAATCACTGCCAGACCCTTTTTTTAGATCCTATATTGAAAAACATTGCCTGTCAATACCTTATTAGCTCTGTTCTTTCCAGCGGCTCTCCCACTCCTGCTTCTCCCCCTCTGAGTTTAGCTTTAGATTGGAGGAGGAGAGTCATGTGACTGGTCATGAAACATCAGAGGACAGCGGTCACATGACCGGCCATGAGAGAACAAAGCTAATAAAAGTATTTAGAGGCATCAGTTTACAATGACACTGACACAATGTAGGAAGGATCTATAAAAAGGGTCTGGCAGTGATTTGTTTTACTTTAGAGTACGCTGGCAGGGCTGTCCCAGGAGACTGGGGGTCTCCTGGGAGTTCAGGGAGGCTGTGCAATGTAAAGGGGCTGTATATTGAATGGGGCTGTGAACTGTGCAGGGGGGCTGTGTAATGTAAAGGGGGGCTGTATAATGAAAGAGGCTTTGTACTGTTCAGGGGGCTGTGTAATGTAAAGGGGGGGCTACATAATGTAAAGGGGGCTGCGTAATGTGCAGGGGTTCTGAGTAATGTTCAGGGGGCTGTGTAATGTGCAGGGGGGCTGTATAATGTGCAGGGGGCTGTGTAATATGCAGGGGGGCTGTGTAATGTGCAGGGGGTCTGTGTAATGTGCAGGGAGGCTGTGGAATGTGCAGGGGGTTGTGAAATGTGCATGGGGTGGTGGAATATGCAGGGGGGCTGTTTAATATTACATTATTTACCTTATAAGTGGTGTAAATATTAATAAAAAAGTTCTGAACTACCCTTATTTTGCTTCAAAGTTCTTTATTTAAAATGTGTGTTTTTTCCTGAAACTTCCCTCTTAAAATTAGGTTGCATGCTATACACCTGTGCAGGTTATATGCAGATAAATATGGTATTCATTGTATGACTATCTCTATTGAAGTGTAGCCTTCATGCCAAATGGTCAGATCTGTCTGATCTTTTTAATTTATTTTATTTTAATTTATTTTATTTTTTAGCTAGTGTTGGTACTCAAAATATTTAGTTTAGTTGTTTACAGCTACACCTTTAAAATAGGCAAGCAGCATGGTGAGAAGGCAACAACTATTAGAAAATGGAAGAAGTTCAAGATGATGGTCAATCTCCCTCAGTCTGGGGCTCCATGCAAGATCTCACACCATGGGGCATCAATGGTCATGAGGAAGGTTTGGGATCAGCCCAGAACTACAGGGCAGGACCTGGTTAATGACCTGAAGAGAGCTGGGACCACAGTCTCAAAGAAAACCATTAGTAACACACTAAGCTGTCATGGGTTAAAATAATTCAGCACAGGCAAGGTCCCCCTGCTCAAGCCAGCTCATGTCCAGGCCCATCTGAAGTTTGACAATGACCATCTGGATGATCCAGAGGAGGAATGGGAAAAGGTCATGTGGTCTGATGAGACAAAAATAGAGCATTTTGGTCTAAACTACACTCGCTGTGTTTGGAGGAAGAAGAAGGATAAGTACAAGCCCAAGAAAAAGTGGAAACATCATTATTTGGGGATGCTTTTCTGCAAAGGGGACAGGACGACTGCACCGCATTGAGGGGAGGATGGATGGGGACATGTATCGCAAGATCTTAGCCAACAACCTCCTTTACTCAGTAAGAGCATTGAAGATGGCTCGTTACTGGGTTTTCCAGCATGACAACGACCCGAAAACACACAGCCAGGGCAACTAAGAAGTGGCTCCATAAGGAGCATCTCAAGGTCCTGGAGTGGCCTAGCCTGTCTCCAGACCTGAACCCAATAGAAAATCTTTGGAGGGGGCTTAAAGTTCGTATTGCCCGGCGACAGCCCCGAAACCTGAAGGATCTGGAAAAGCTCTGTATGGAGGAGTGGGCCAAAATCCCTGCTGCAGTGTGTGCAAATCTGAACTACAGGAATTGTATGATCTCTGTAATTGCAAACAAAGGTTTCTGTACCGAATATTAATTTCTGCTTTCCTGATGTAGCAAATACTTATGTCATGCAATAAAATGCGAATTAATTACTTAAAAATCATACAATGTGATTTTTGGATTTTTGTTTTAGATTCCATCTCTCGCAGTTGAAGAGTATCTATAATAAAAAAACTACAGACCTCTACATGCCTTGTAAGTAGGAAAACCTGCAAAATCTGCAGTGTATCAAATACTTGTTCGCCCCACTGTAAATTAAATATCAAGTTAAATAAATAAATAAATAATAATTACAAAATAATCATTGCAATGCGCGTACAATAAAGCACACCAGCTTGCATGCATTATGCGCACCTTAATACGAGCCCACTGGCGTACATGAGACCTTAGCATTTATGAAGGATACTAGGAAAATTAAAGTAACATAAATGACTCAAGGCAGAGGTGGCAAGCAGTAATACAAGTTTCATCAGCTGCTGACCTTGATTTTTTCTTTTCACTTTAGATAGTTGTACTCTTTATGCAAGTCGTACAGAATACGGCCGCCAGACTTGTGACTGGGAAAAAAACATGGGAATCAATCTCACCTTCACTGAGACCCCTTTACTGGCTGCCAGTAAAGGACAGAATTGCATTCAAAGCACTCTGTCTGACACATAAGTGCATCCATGGGAAGGCTCCGCAATATCTTTGCGACAAGATAGAACCTCACAATTCCAACCGCATTCTGCGATCCACCGACCAAAATCTGGTCAAGGTTCCAAAAACCAAATACAAGTCCAAAGGAGAAAGAAGGTTTGCTTTTCAAGGTCCTAGACTGTGGAATGCTTTACCAACCAGCATTCGGTTGGAGGAAAACCACCTAACTTTCAGAAGACAGATCAAAACTCTGCTCTTCTGATGTCATGAGACACGAACAACTAGCGCCCAGAGGCGATTCAGTTTGCATGTGCCGCGCTATATAAGTTTTTCATTCATTCATGCACTATAATTCCACATCAGACACTTCTTAATTTGTGCTACCATAGAATATGAAATATCTGAGTTGTAATTGTCTGTTTAGTTCATCAAATAATGGCAAATGTGCATAAATCATAATACTGAAATACGTTAAATTAAATGTCAATATTAGACCCTACACATCACACAGAGTTAGAGGGCACATATGACATTGAACTGTTAGTCTCAGGGAACAGTAGTGTCCCTCCCGTTCTTTTTGAGCCACATGGTCTCTCAGTCAAAAAAAATACTTTAATAAGACATGTCATGCCCCCGCTGGATTATTAAAATGTTCAGTAATCTATGCAATTATTTTCATAATTAGGCTTCTGGCAACAATCGTCACAACTGGCAAATGTTATCATTAGTACACAAATCTGAGTATAAAGCTGTCAGAAATCTTTTAATTCGTAAACCCATATTTGTCTCTATAATAAAAATGTTCCTTAACACTCTACTGATCTTCTAAGAGATTTGGAAATCACCTGACATTCACTCACACGTAGATGTGCTTTTCAAGTAAACAAGATCATATGGATGTTTAATTCTCTGATTGCGTTTATAGCTGTTATGGCTAACCACATTATTCTGCACCTACGCATCCAGCATCCTTATACAATAAAAGTCACCTGTCTATGGAGACTTGCTATTTGATCCTATTATTTAACATTCCTAACCCTTTTTTTTTTAAAACCGCCAAATTAAAATTGTGGGTATCATAAGCTGCTCAGTACCTGAGGTTGGTGTATTTTTGGCAATAAAAACAACTGTTCTATAGTGTCTTTATAAATTCACCCTACTGCAAAAGCCATCACTGTCCCTTTTAGCACTAGCATTGAGACAGCTTTTACTTTCAGAGATGCACCAGTCTGTTCCACAAGAAAATATTGCAGCTATATTCTGGGTTTTTGTTATGCCATATGCATCCCAATTTACCTAATTATGCTATTGAAAAGGTTCTTGAGAGTTACTTGCATATAAAGAATCAATATGTATAGCATGGAAACCTATTGTTAGAATAACTACTAGAGCACATCTGTCAAGACAAAAAACATCAATAAACATTTACAGTTTGTTTTGAAGCTGCTTCGCCAAATATGTATGAAATATTTTTATATACCCAATGGATCTACACCGGGGGACATTTTAGATTTATTTAAAAAAATAATAATGAAGGACTTCAAAAACCCATGTTAAATCTTTACTCACTTTGTACACTTTTTTTGGTGAATGGGTAGGGGTACAATGTTAAAGGGGGCTTTCAGATTCCAATAGGCCCCCTGCCCGCAGACCCCTACAACCACTGACCAGGGTTGTAGGGAAGAGGCCCTTATCCTCATCAACATGGGGACAAGGTGCTTTGGGGTGAGAGGGGGGGGCAGAGCCCCCATGTTGAGGGAATGTAGCCTTGTATGGTTAGTAGTAGTTTTGAATATGAAGTATTCATATTAAAAGGACTTTTATACAACTGTTGAATTGACAAACATGTCAAATGCAGTCAAACATTGTTTTAAATGTAGTCTCTTAAAATTGATTGCTACTGAGATATATTGATGGCAAACACTGCATTCTACAACTCTCAAAACTACTTCACCAAATGTGTATAAAGTATTTTTATATACCCAATGGATCTACATTGGGGGAAATTTTATTTTAATTTTTAATAAAGAACTTGTCAAAAACTCACGTTGTGTTTTTACTCACTTTGTACAATTTTTTAGTTAAAGATTCTGATAAGCCCCCTGCCCACAGACCGCTACAACCACTGATCAGGGTCAACATGGAGACAAGGTGCTTTGGTGTGGGGGGGCACCCCCTATGTTGAGGAAATGTAGCCTGGTATGGTAAGTAATAGTTTTGTGTATGAACTCAGTCAAAGTACTTTTATAAACAATTGTTAAACTGACAAATGTAGTCAAACATTGTTTTAGATGTATTCAGTTAAAACAGATTGCCATTGAGATACATTGATGACGATGCACTTGCCAAGTGCTTTCCATATGTTTATTGTGCATTTACATTGCACTCCCACTGACCTGTAGACAGGATTGATAGATGGAACGCTTTGTTCCACAAAAGTCTAGTTCAGAAAACAAACTGCATTCTGCAACTGTCAAAACTGCTTCACCAAATGTGTATAAAGTATTTGTTCTTTGTTGAAGGAGATCCAATATAATCTTTTCAACTCATAATGAATAATACTAATACTAATACTAATCCACCTTAAACAAGGTAAGAATAATTGTGCATTTTATATTAAATATTACAAATGCACAGGTCTTGCTTGACATAAAAGAAAATGTAATTCCGTTTTTTATTGTGTTTTCTGTAAATTACTTTTGCTATTGTTCGTTTACAATAAAGCAGAATTAAACCCAAAAGCAAACATTATTATTATATTCGATTTATATATAGCGCCTACAGTTTATGCAGCACTTTACAACTTAAGGGTAGACAGTACAAATACAATACACTTTAAATCAGTAGGAATTAGAGGGCCCTGCTCGTTAGAGCTTACATTCTAAGAGGACGGGTTAAAAGATATGAGAGGTAATAACTGTGGGGGATGAGCTGATAGAGAAAATAAATGTACAGGAGTTAGGTGGGGGCCAGATAGGTTTCTCTGAAGAGATGAGTTTTCAGGGATTATCTGAAAGTAGACAAAGTAGGAGATAGTCGGACAAATTGTGGTAGAGCATTCCAGAGGATGGGAAAGGCTCAGAAGAAGTCCCAGAGGCGAGCATGGGATGACGTGACAAGGGAGCTAGAGAGCAGGAGGTCTTGGGAAGAGCAAAGAGGACGATTTGGTTGGTATTTTGAGACCAGGTTAGAGATGAAGCTGAGGGCCAGATTGTGGGTGACTTTGTAAGTTACTGTTAGTACCTTGAATTTGATTAGTTGGTTGAGTGGCAGCCAATGGAGGGATTGGCAGAGAGGGGTAGCAGACGCCGAGCTGTTTGTAAGGTGGATGAGCCCTGCAGCAGCGCTCATGTTGGACTGAAGGGAGTAGCCTATTTAGAGGTAAGCCAATGAGGAGAGAGTTGCAATAGTCGAGGTGAGAGATGACCAGGGAGTGGATTAGAAGCTTTGTGGTGACAGGGCGGGGGGAATGGGCATATCTTGGAGATGTTGTGGAGGTTGAGGCGGCAAATTTTTGACAGCGATTGGATGTGGGGCTGAAAGGATAGTTCAGAGTCCAGGATTACACCTTGGCATAGGGGGGACAGGTTGATAGTTGAACCGTTGATTATGACAGAGAAATGAGGGGAAGTGGTACATAGGGGAGGAAATATCATGAGCTCAGTTTTGGATAGGCTAAGTTTGAGGAAGTGATGTGACATCCAGGCTGATATATATGTTAGTAAGTTGGTGATGCGTGAGGAGACAGATGGAGTGAGTTGGGGGAATCTAGAGGTAGATTTGAGTGTCTTCCACAGAGAGATGATATTGAAAGCCATGGGAGGCAATCAACTGACCCAGCAGAGAGGTGGCGTAGATTGAGAAAAGAAGAAATCCAAGACAAAACCTTAGGGGACCCCAACGGAGACGGTTGTAGCGGACAGGGTGGGGAGTACTTGGTAATAAATGATGAAAATGCATAAGATTGAGAAGGACAGAGTTAAGGGTCTTAAGGTATGAATATCTGTACCATGGCATTGGGATGAGGGGGAGGGGTAAAGCAAAGTTGAGGTAAGGAGGGAGGGGAAAAAAAAGAAAGAATGAAAGAAAGAAAGAAAGAAAGAAAGAAAGACAGAAAGAGAAGGATAGAAAGAAACATAGGGAGATGATTACAGACATTAGGAAACAGAAAGTAAACAGGGGGAGAACAGAAGTTAGGAAAGAGAAAGTAAATAGGGGAGCCGAGTTAGAGGAACTGGTGTGGGTGGGTATGCAGGGGCTTGACCCAACGGGTAGCATTTGGGTTCTCCTATTGGAGGAATGCGAGTAGTTGCAGTTACAACTTAAATAACACCCATATTGATTTTGAAAAATCTTGGAGCAGAGTTTAAAACTGGACTTGAATTAATTGTTTTTTTGTGATGGTGTTAGCTTGCATTTTTAGTTGGGTTCAGCTTGTATTGCATTTTATCACATTTTTGTAGGTACATCATGTGATGATGTCATTCTCAGCCTTACTCTGCAAAGATATTTTCCATCTCACAAGACAACAGTTTAAAGTGGTTTTAAACCTTGGACATGAAATATGAACAAAGCATATCCCACTATAGTGTGTACTTGTCCCAATACAGAGCACTAAGTGTAATTTCTGTCTGGTGCCCTGTTCCTCTGCTATTTACACGAGTCACTCTTGACAAGTTTTCCTGACACCAAGGGCTAAAAAGGTGAATGAGGCAGGATCTTCGGGACACAGCCTGTAATTGACAGCCTCAGCTGTTTCTGTGTGCTATGTGAAGAGGGATGTGTACATTCTGTCCAATCAGCTCTCAGAGCTTTCTTCACTGAGCTCTGCAGTGTGCAATTTCAGCTCTGAACCCATTCAGACAGCAAGCTTTATACATTCTGGACTTTGAATGCTTGTACAGTAGAGTGGACTGCAGATAAACTGGTACAATATATATATATATAGGATGATTTGTTTCATCTCTGTGTATAATCCAAGGCCAGTCACTTCACTGGGTATATGTAAGGGTTTCAAAGAACTTTAAGTGTCAGCTGACTGAGATGAATTGCCACTGAGGTCAGTTAACTCTGCACTTAATCATCTACACATACTAACAATAGCTGTCACCCCAGTTTTTTTCTGGAAACTCGCTCCATTCACAGTCTCTGCTTTAACATTTCTGGCTTATGATAAACGCCAGACAGAGATATGGCAGAGGTTAAAATATGAACATTCTTCAAAAGAGGCAAGTTCTTATTTAGAGCATTTAGAGATAACGCTTAAAGTGGATGTAAACCCAAAAATTATTATTATTATTTTGATGTCACAATGTAGAGTATAAGGTTTCCTATCAGTCTTGCCACACAGAGTTAATACAGCTCTGAGCAATCCTCTTTTATTGTTCAGTGAAAATTAACAGACTTCCAGATAAAACCCTGTCTAAATAAAAAGTTTGTTCCTCACTCCTTGCTTTGAGTGACAGGTTATTTACACATCTAGCTTGGACATGTTTATCATATGTTATGTTTATCATAATATGAGGTGATCCACAGTATAAAAAGTGAGAAATCCACCCCTCCCCCACATAACACATCCGGGTAATATACAATGAACTGTGAATGTTATACTCTACATTGTGACATAAAAAAAAAAAATATTTCAAATAATAAAAATAAAGAGAAAAGCAGTGCAAAATAAAAAAAATATATATTCCAAAACAAATAATAAAAAAGATGTTATTGAACACACCCGTGGAAGTTCTGGTAGCACCATATTGGTTTATATCAATGCGAGTTACTGATATCCACATCTAAGTGTTTAAACAAAGTACATTTTATTTTGCTTTTATTAGTTGCACTATGAGGTTTTGTTCTTCCACTTTTATTTAAATACTTACCATTTGTGATGCTGATGTGGAGTGGAAACTGAGGCAGAAATAGGACAAATGTGATGACAGCATAGGAGCCTCACAGATTGAAGGGATGTCTCATATGTGTATGGTGTAACAGCTGAGCTCATTTGATCTCATTTGCCTGAGATCCAATCTTTCAGGTAAGATGTGTGTGCATCCTGGTGACATGGATTTTTTTCACAACACTTGCTCCTTTTGGGATTTGCACAGGATTATGATTATCTACAATTGATTTAAATGTCACTTTTAGAGACCTTATTTCACTTGGATTCCTTATTTCTCTTTATTGGATTGTGTCCTCATCTATGTACAGTATATGTGGATTTCTTGATTATTATATTTATTTTTAAGAGAGAGAGAGCACACCTTTTTTCAGTATTGTCATGTATATTTTGTATCCAGATATTGTCTGTGTACAGCTGTTATTTTCTTTATACACTTATGGTGCTTTTTTTTATTTTTTTATCAGACCCCAGCATTGTCAGTCTGGGGGAGAAGTGAGTGTTAAATAAATTGGCAGATTTAGAACCACTAACAAATTGACATCAAACTCCAATTCACTCTTTATGAGCAGTTAAAGCAAACTGTTTTTTTTTCTTTTGTAATAAAGGTTTTGCATGAATAAATAAAATGTAATCACCCCCGCCAGTGTTCAGTTGTTTGTCTCATCCATGTAAGCTGATACATTCTGCAGGAGAGTTTATGCTGTAAAAAACAACAGACTTGCTTAAAATAAAAGAAAGAAAGCTTAAAAAATAAACTAATACTTCCACCACATCAAAGAATTGGTAAGCTGCAATATAATAACTGCTTTTGGGTCTAATACTGCTTTAAGGGTGTAAGATAAGAGGACAGAATTGTTTATGATATTTTCAGCAGATCCTCCTTTCAGGCCAGATTTATAAATGCATCTATATTTTCATATGAGTGCATGTTACAGCCTGACAACCAACAGAATGAAGCTACCATTTGATGGAGACAAAGTGATATCGATTTGATGCAGATTCTCTTTAGGGGATTGAATATGTCTTATCTGCCTCCTGCATCTCATAATATAGGGGTATTCGGTCTTAAATATTGGTAAGACTCTTATGCCACGTACACACGACCGTTTTTCATGATGAGAAAAATTACATTTTTTAAATTGGTTGTGCTCCAGAGCATTTTTCTCGAAGAGAAAAATGCCTGTTTTTCACTTCGTTCTTTTTCACGTGGTGAAAAACGGTCGTGTGTACGCAGCATAATACATTTGAATGCATGCTTGTTCTCAATATAATTTTGTCATATCAGGATTTATGAATTAGGTGTCGATTTTGGTTCTGCCAGTAACACAAACACCAGACTAAAATATTTACCGTATTTATCGGCGTATCACACACACTTTTTCCCCTGAAAACAGAGGGTAAACAGTGCCTGCGTGTTAGTTATACGCCGATATCACGTTTTACAAACAGGGGGCGGGGATTGGGCGGTCCGCCCCAAGAGCCACCCATTGGGGAGGGTGTCAGGCCGGCCGTCCCGCCTCTCCTGGCTCTGGGACAGCGTTCCCTGCATAGTTAAGAAAAAAAGTTGAGAAAAAAAAAATCACTTGCTAGCCCCTTCTACACCGCTCCTCCTGTGTCAGTGTCATTGAAAAACGAAGCTTGTAAATAGCTCAACAGCTCTGTTTTTTTCTGGCTGCTCTCCTCCTCCCACTCCTCCTCCTCTGAGTGTAGCTTTAGATTGGATGAGGAGAGCGGTCACATGACCATCTGTGTAACATCAGAGGAGAGCAGTCATGTGACCAGGTCAATGCGAAAAACTGAACTATTGAGGTATATGGAAGCTTCATTTTACAAAAGGAGTGACACAGGAGGAGAAGTGTGGAAGGAGCTGCAGTGATTTTTTTTTCTTAACTGTTGAGTATGCTGGCAGCGCTGTCCCAGGAGACTGGGGTTCTCCTGGGAGTGCAGAGAGGGGGCTGTATACTGGATGGAGGGGGCTGTATACTGAATGGGGGAGCTGTATACTGAATGGGGGAGCTGTATACTGGATGGGGGAGCTGTATACTGGATGGAGGGAGCTGTATACTGGATGGAGGGGCTGTATACTGGATGGAGGGGCTATATACTGGATAGGGGGAGCTGTATACTGAATGGAGGGGCTGTATACTGGATGGGGGAGCTGTATACTGGATGGAGGGGGCTGTATACTGGATGGAGGGGGCTGTATACTGGATGGGGGAGCTGTATACTGGATGGAGGGGGCTGTATACTGAATGGAGGGGGCTGTTTAATGGATGGGGGGAGCTGTGTACTGGATGAGGAGCTGTGTACTGTAAAGGGGCTGTGAATTTGTTTACCCTTAAACTCCCCTCTTAAAATTGGGGTGCATGTTATACGCCTGTGCGTGGGGTTCTCCTGGGAGTGCAGAGAAGGGGCTGTATACTGGATGGAGGGGGCTGTATACTGAATGGGGGGGGGGCTGTATACTGAATGGGGGAGCTGTATACTGGATGGGGGAGCTGTATACTGGATGGGGGGGAGCTGTATACTGGATGGAGGGAGCTGTATACTGAATGGGGGGGCTGTATACTGGATGGAGGGGCTGTATACTGGATGGAGGGGCTGTATACTGGATGGAGGGGCTATATACTGGATAGGGGGAGCTGTATACTGAATGGAGGGGCTGTATACTGGATGGGGGAGCTGTATACTGGATGGAGGGGGCTGTATACTGGATGGGGGGAGCTGTATACTGGATGGAGGGGGCTGTATACTGGATGGAGGGGGCTGTTTACTGGATGGGGGGAGCTGTGTACTGGATGAGGAGCTGTGTACTGCAAAGGGGCTGTGAATTTGTTTTCCCTTAAACTCCCCTCTTAAAATTGGGGTGCATGTTATACGCCTGTGCGTGTTAAATGCCGATAAATACGGTATTCACTTAGGGCATGATAAACTGTTTATGACCCTGTTAGACAGGCCATACATAGAGTGAATTTCTTTTGCTCGATTCCCTCATCAACACAGACAGTGTTGACAGGGCAATCCCTCCCGTCGAGCCATTGTGTTCTCCTAATAAGGGGGGGGGGGGGAGAGGAAGCTTTTCCCACCAGGAGAAGGCTGTGACTATTGCTAGCGGCTATACCAGCCACTAGCAATAGTTGTATGTAAAATCTGGTTGTACCTGAGTTTGCTTGATCAATTAATTTGGTATATTCAGCCTGCCCATACATGGTTCGAATCTTGGCCGGTTCCTGCTAAACCAGCTGAGATTTGAATAGTCTATAGATGGCCTTAGGATCTAGCAAGTTTATGACATACTTGATTGATGGGCTCTGCTTATTAGTACTCTGTCTTTCAGATATCCTACTAGTGATACCCAATTAGCTGTTTACAACTGGTTCATTGAAGCTGTATAGATTCTGGCTAAGCAGCATTTATAGTGCCACTTGAAGGTTTGTTTTTTCAACTTGATTATGGTCAATACAGGCTGTGGAGATGCATTCCTTTCCCTAATCTGAATAATGGGTGTAAATAATGCGCAAACCACACTAATTAAAGCAATAATAAACTAAATTTAAAAATATAAATAACACTAAAGCAGCAGCCACGCCAATAAGTGCTCACACACTAATATTTAACAACTGACAAATAAGGGGAATGGCGCTTGCTTAAAGGGTCACTAAAGGAAAAACATTTTTTAGCTGAAATGACTGTTTACAGGGTATAGAGACATAATAGTTAACTGACTCCTTTTAAAAATGATTAAAAATAGATAAAAACCAATCATATAATGTACCTACAGTTTAATTTCATTTTTGCTGTTGTTTCTTGGTTCTCTGATGTACAGAGCCAGAGAGCCAATAGAGGGCAGTGATGGATTGTAAAACGAAACTGGATTGGTGCTGACACACAGTAATCACACCTCCTTGATTAGTCACCACAGTGAGAAATCTCCCAGTACTGTGGTGATCAGGAAACAGACAACCAGGAAGTGTCCAGAACGGAGAGCAATTACAGCAACATCAAAGCAAAAACGAACAATGAGGACATAAACCAGGACTGCAGTAGGGTAAAGGAAGCTATTTAGCTAAAAAAAAATTCCTTTAGTGACCCTTTAATAAACAAAATAATTAACTAACGAAAGAACAAATAAGTGTACAAATTCTGGAAACCTGCTGTGGTCCCAATCCAAATGTTTGAATAATTAGAGCCAGAAAATATGTATCACTCCTGATCAATGATACCAACCATAAGTGATGTTATTGTAAATATGGACCACTAGGGTGAAAAACAAATATCACCAAGTGTGTGATGATAAAAGTCAAACCCGTGAGGATAAATAAAAATACCTCAATAACAATTATTGATATAATCACAACCATCTACCAAATGAATGAAGATAATATATGCTAAAAAAGAATAAAAAATAATATATAAATAGCGTGAGTCTCTGTGCACAATTCCACTCCAAGACAATGTGCAAACAAATAATATAAAAAAGACCACAGATGAGGATGGATAATGATGAGCACTTACTGGATATAATAAATGCAATAAGGCAATAATAAATATAACAAAATAATAGTGCAATATAAAGTGCTAAATAAATTAATAGCAATAATCATCCTGATCCAGGTCTATGATGTGCAATATTATGGGAATGAATAATTATAATGAACGTAAAGTGCAAAAAATAATCATTGGTGTAAAAAAACATGAAAAAATATGATTAATAAATAATTGTGCGATCAAAGTCATTATGTGCAAATCTGCAAAAATAGTCCAATTAAAGTGCAAATATTCAAACAATCAGTGCTGATTGAGTAAAAGGTGCTCCAATCCACAATCCACCGCAAAATAGTGCTCCAAAGTGCCCCTGTCTCCCAAGCCTCTCACCTCAGGAGGCTTAAATAAAAGCCTCGTAGGACCTCCACAGGTGCTGGTTGCCACTGACACTGCAATCCCCGCTGTGAAAGAACAATTCCTAGCTGGCCTTCAGGCTGGCCCTTCTAGTTCCACAGCAGCAAATTCTAATTGGTACTCTTCCAGTATGTGGATTAAAACAGAGGGGAGTCCATAGCTTAAGTGTATAAAACTCCCCAAAAAATAAATGAATTTATGTACACCTAATCTTAACCACTTCAGCCCTGTACATTCTTCCTCAGTTTAGGCCAATATGTATTCTTCTACATATTTTTGGTAAAAAAAATCGCAATAAGTGTATATTGATTGGTTTGTGCAAAAGTGGGCGGCACAGTGGTCTTGTGGTCAGTGGGTTGTTGGTTAAAATCCCAACCACAACACCATCTGCCTGGAGTTTTCATGTTTCGCCCTGTGCCTGCGTGGGTTTCCTCCCACATTCCAAAGATATGTTGGTAGGTTAATTAGATCCTGTCTAAATTGGCCCTAGTATAAACGTGAGTTAAGGACCTTAGATTGTAAGCTTCTTGAGGGTAGGGACTGATGTGAATATAAAATGTATATGTAAAGATCTGTGTAAATTAACAGCACTATATAAGTACCTGAAATAAATAAATAAATAGTTATAGTGTCTACAAAATAGGGGGTAGATTTATGGCATTTTTGTTATATATTTGTTTTACTACTTATGTGGCGGATAGATCGGACACTTTTGACACTATTTTGGGACCATTGACATTTATACAGCGATCAGAGTTAAAAATAGCCACTGATTACTGTATAAATGTCACTGACAGGGATGGGGTTAAACACTAGGGGCGATCAAGGGGTTAACTGTGTTCCCTCAGTGTGTTCTAACTGTAGGGGGGATGGGCAACCTAGGACATGACAGAGATCACTGCTCCCCATGACAGGGAGAAGTAGTTTCCTGTCATGTCACTAGGCAGAACAGGGAAATGCCTTGTTTACATAGGCATCTCCCTGTTCTGCCTCTCCTTGCCACGATCGCGGGACCCCGGCAGGTATCGAGTCCGCGGGCACGCTCCCATGGCCCGCTAGCCTGCGATGATGGAGGGACGTACAGGTACGCCCATTTGCTCACACCTGCCATTCTGCCGATGTACATCGTCATGCAGCCATCAGCAAGTGGTTAAACTGTGCAATGCCATATATGTGCCATAATTATGTGTGAAAAAGGAAAAAATATATATATATATATACAGTATATATATATATATATATATATATATATATATATATAAATTTATTTTTCACATATAATTATGGCACATATATGGTGTTGCACAGTTTAAGATTAGGTGTACATAAATAATTTATTTAATATTTTTTTGGAATTTTATACACTTATTTTTTATATAGCTTTTGGTTTGTCACATAGTAATTCATCGTTTTTTGCAGGAGTTTAGTTTTATTACACACACATTTGTTTATGGATTTGAGAATGTTGTTTTCAACACATTGAATGTTGCGACATCACGGATATGTATTCAGTGAATAAGCACTTTATTTAGATAATTATATAGAGAATTTGCAGTTTCACTTGATTTCACATTATTTATTACATTATTTAAGTAATTCCACACATAAGAGGAGGGGTAGATTGTTTCAATAAAGGGCTGAGATATTTTTGAACCATACAAAGTCCATCTTTTTTAGAATTAATACATATTTGGTACAAATTGTCAACACAATTGTGAACATTCCAGAGTTTTGCGCTGCAAACTTATTTATTTCATACTTCTTGTCTATAGCTATGTTTTGGTGGGTTTTGAGCCATGTGTCTTTAAAATAATTGTTGTCCCTGGTTGGGACCAAATCAATAGATGTAAGCCTAAACAATTTATAGCAGAGAGAAATTTAGAGAGGTGAGAATGAAGCCATGTGCAGCCGAATATCCTTATCCTTCTCTCCACTCAGACCTACAGTGTCTTGAAAAAGTATTTATACCCCTTGAAAGTTTCCCCATTTTGTCATGTTATAACCAAAAAGTCAAATGCATTTTATTGGGATGTTATGTGATAGACCAACACAAAGTGGCACATAATTGTTAAGTGGAAGGAAAATGAAAAATGGTTTTCCAAATTTTTTCCAAATAAATATCTGAAAAGTGTGGCATGCATTTGTATTCAGCCCCCTTTACTCTGATACCCCTAACTAAAATCTAGTGTAACCAATTGCCTTCAAAAGTCACCTAATTATTAACCACTTAACCCCCGGACCATATCGAAACTGCGTCGATTTAACAGACAATTGCGCGGTCGTGCGACGTGGCTCCCAAACAAAATTGGCGTCCTTTTTTCCCACAAATAGAGCTTTCTTTTGGTGGTATTTGATCACCTCTGCGGTTTTTCGTTTTTGCGCTATAAACAAAAATAGAGCGACAATTTCGAAAAAAAATATATATTTTTGAATTTTTGCTATAATAAATATCCCCCAAAAATATATAAAAAAAAATGTTTTTCCTCAGTTTAGGCTGATACGTATTCTTCTACATATTTTTCGTAAAAAAAAATCGCAATAAGCGTTTATTGATTGGTTTGCGCAAAAGTTATAGCGTTTACAAAATACGGGGTATTTTTATTGCATTTTTATTAATATATTTTTTTTACTAGTAATGGCGGCGATCAGCGATTTTTTTCGGTACTGCGACATTATTGCGGACACTTCGGACACTTTTGACACATTTTTGGGACCATTGGCATTTTTATAGCGATCAGTGCTATAAAAATGCATTGGATTACTATAAAAATGCCACTGGCAGTGAAGGGGTTAACACTAGGGGTCGGGAAAGGGGTTAAGTATGTTCCCTGGGTGTGTTCTAACTGTTGGGGGGGTGGACTGACATGGGGAAATGACTGATCTTCTGTTCATACATTGTATGAACAGAAGATCAGCATTTCTCTCCCTGACAGGACCGGGAGCTGTGTGTTTACACACACAGCTCCCGGTCCTTGCTCTGTAACGAGCGATCGCATGTGCCCAGAGGCGATCGCGCCCGCCGGGCACGCGCATGGGAGCCGGGGGCGAGCGCGCCCCTAGTGCCCCTAGTGGCCTGCGCGAGAGCCGACGTATAGCTACAGGCTCTCGTGCAGGGGAGTCGACCTGCCACCGTAAAACGACGGCGACTGGTCGGCAACTAGTTAAATAGAGCACCCCTCTGTGTAATTTAATCTCAGTATAAATACAGCTGTTCTGTGAAGCCCTCAGAGAAACACACCAGACAGGTCAGTGATAATGTTGTTGAGAAGTTTAAAGCAGGGTTGGGTTATACAAAAATATCCCAAGCTTTGGGCATCTTACAGAGCACTGTTCAATACATCATCTGAAAATGAAAAGAGTATGGCACAACTGCAAACCTACCAAGACATGGCCATGCACTTAACCAGACAGGCCAAGCAAGGAGAGCATTAATCAGAGAAGCAGCCAAGAGGTCCATGGTAACTCTGGAGGAGCTGCAAAGATCCACAGCTCAGGTGGGAGAATTTGTCCACAGGGCAACTATTAGTCGTGCAAATCTGGCCTTTATGGAAGAGGGGCAAGAAGAAAGCCATTGTTGAAAGAAAGCCATAAGAAGCCCCGTTTGCAGTTTGCAGAAGCCATGTGGGGGACACAACAAACACGTGGAAGAAGGTGATCTGGTCAGATGAGATCAAAATTTAACTTTTTGGCCTAAAAGTGAAACGCTATGTGTGGTGGAAAACTAACAGTGAACACACCATCCCCACCGTGAAGCATGGTGGTGGCAGCATCATGTTGTGGCAATGCTTTTCTTCAGCAGGGACAGGAAAGCTGGTCAGAGTTGATGGTAGGATTGATGGAGCCAAATACAGGGCAATCTTAGAAGAAAACCTGTTAGAGTCTGCAAAAGACTTGAGACTGGGGCGGGGGTTCACCTTCCAGCAAGACAACGACCCCAAACATACAGCCAGAGCTACAATGGAATGGTTCAGATCAAAGCATATTCATGTGTTAGAATGGCCCAGTCAAAGTCCAGACCTAAATCCAATTGAGAATCTGTGTCAAGGCTTGAAAATTGCTGTTCACAGATGCTCTCCATCCAATCTGACAGAGCTTGAGCTTTTTTGCATAGAAAAATTGGCAAAAATGTCACTCTCTAGATGTGCAAAGCTGGTAGAGACATCCCCAAAAAGACTTGCATCTGTAATTGCAGTGAAAGGTGGTTCTAAAAAGTACTGACTCAGGGGGGCTGAATACAAATGCACTGGAGATTTTAGTCAACTAAAATACAATTAAAACAAAAACAATTTAAATGACTAAAATACGACTAAAATGTCATTTTAGTTAAAAGACTTAGGGGCAGATTCACAGAGCAAGTACGCCAGCGTATCTACTGATACGCCGGCGTACTTTCAAATTTCCTGCGTCGTATCTTTAGTTTGTAATCCTCAAACCAAGATACGATGGCATCTGGGTTCGATCCGGCGTCCGCTGGGTGAAGTTTGCGTCGTTTTCCGCGTCGGGTATGCAAATGAGCTTTTTCCGACGATCCACGAATGTACGCGCGGTCGTCGCATTCTCTTACGTCGTCTCTAGTCGGCTTTTTCCGGCGTATAGTTAAAGCTACTATTTTGTGGCGTATAGATAGACTTGCCATGTTAAAGTATGGCCGTCGTTCCCGTGTCGAAATTTTAATTTTTTATTTTTTTGCGTAAGTCATCCGTGAATAGGGATGGACGTAAGTCACGTCTAAGTTAAAAAAATTACGTTGTTGCGACGTCATTTCGCGCAAAGCACGGCGGGAAATTTCGAAACGGAGCATGCGCAGTTCAATCGGCGCAGGGACGCGCTTCATTTAAATGAATCACGCCCCCTACCCGCCGATTTGAATTCCGCCGCCAGAAATACACTATGCTGCCGTAACTTACGACGCAAATTCTTCCTGGATTCGAATTTAAGCCAGGTAAGATACTGGGCGTAGCGTATCTCTGATACGCTGCGCCTGTCTAATTGTATGTGAATCTGCCCCTATGACTAAAACAAAATTGAAATTTGACATCAAAATGAACACTAGTCATATATCACAATGGCTAAAACTGTTTCTGTTTAAACCTTAATACTATAAATAATAACATGTTATTTACGAGTTTGTAAATTCTAGAGAAATGCCTAAATAATGCATTATAATTAAAAAAAAAACTTTAGGTTTTAGTCAACTAAAATGATTTTAGTTGACTAAAATGTACTGGAGATTTTAGTCAACTAAAACAATTCAGATGACTAAGATATGACTAAAACCAAAATGGCAGTTTAGTCAAAAGACTATGAATAAAACTAAATCAAAATCTGATGTCAAAACTGACACTGGTGTTGACTCTATATACACTTTAACTTGCTGCTGCCATTCCTTTTGTACGAAAATCCATAAATTCCAGGAAGTATAGAAACACCTATAATTGATGTCTGTAGAAGGGAATACAAGCATATGTATGATGCAGAAAGTGTTGAAAGCACAATTTACCTCATGTGGCTAATGACATGTGTAGCTACATGTGTAGCACTAGTAACATTGTTGTATAATGGACCTTAGGGATAACCTGTCCTGTTAACAAACACTGACATAATAATCAGCATTGGTTTCAGATCCTGTTTTCTTTTCTAATATAACCTCAGCAGATGTTGAGTAGCTCATGGAAATATAAATGCTATGAGCTACCATAAATGTATGGTTTTCAGTGGTATTTTGTAACGTTTTGTTAATGGCACGATACCTTGTAGTCTATTGATTGAGTGCAGCTTCCCCCCCCCCCAGCTCCTCCTTATACTTCATCCAGAGCTTTGAACGAGAGAAGTAGCTCTCTCCACTCTCTCCCTCCTCATGAGGGGGGCTCCTGCTGCTGTCAATCACAGAGAGTGAGGAGGAAGTCGGAGGAGGGGCTGATATGCGCTCTGTGTCATCCTCCAAGGACATCCGGTGGAATGAAACGAGTTAGACGGGGCCTAGTAGTGATGTCATCACTCCGGCGTGGTCCACCAATTTTGTTTGTACTTCATGTTGTTGCCACTTCTGTTCCTGTAAGTATATGACTTACATTTTAGAGGTCTCCTCTCCTTGCTTTTGTCTGAGATTAATCTGTATACTGCTGGATTACTACTCTGAGGATCCATTACCCTTTTTGCTGGAGAAAACATTGAGCCCTGAGATTTGATGACCATGTTACAAGCGGTGTCAGATCTCTATAATTCAGGGGGTTAATCCTACGCATTGTGTAAAAAGGCTGTTTGATCCTGTCTTCTCTGTTCTTCCCCTCCTTCCACTGACTCTTAATAATTTCCTGATAACACAGAGTTTATGGCAGTGGTCATCAACTCTGTCCTCAGGGCCCACCAGTGTTGCCAACCGTCCGTATTTTTACGGACAGTTTGTAAAAACTGCACTTTTCCCCCCGTTCGTAAATGTCCGTGGTTGCGGGAATGTGCCAGTAAAAATAGCCGAGATCGGTTTGGCTTGGAACTGCGCATGGAGGTTGGAGGCAGGGGGTGATTGGAGGTAGGGGGTGATGGTGGCTACGGCGGCACTGCAGAGGGGGCAATGGAGGCAGGGGAGATTGGAGGCAGGGCGTGTTAGTGGCAGGGGGTGATTGGAGGCAGGGGGTTTTGGTGGCACCGCAGATGGGGATGCACCGCAGAGGATGGGGAATGGAAACAGGGGTTGTTGGTGGCACCGCAGAGGGTGGGGGATGTAGACAGGGGACGATGGAGGCAGGGGGTGATTGGAGGCAGGAGGCCTGGGGGAGATTGGAGGCAGGGGAAGATTGGAGGCAGAGGGAAATTGTGGCTCCGCAGAGGGGGGTGAAGGCAGGGGGTGTTGGTGGCAGAGGGGGATAGAGGCAGGGGGTGATGTGACTAAATAATTTGCCATTATTATATCGAAAATAACAAAAATATGTTTATCTACCTTAAATCACATTGCTATTTGCCAAGCGTACCGTATTTTCCGGCGTATAAAACGACTCAGCGTATAAGACGACCCCCTAATTTTCCAGGAAAAATTTTGGTTTCGGGATATACTCACTGTATAAGACTACCCCCTTTTTTTCCAAGCCCCACTGTGCCATTACATGCCCCCACTGTGCCATTACATGCCCCCACTGTGCCATTACATGCCCCCACTGTGCCATTACATGCCCCCACTTTGCCATTACATGCCCCCACTGTGCCATTACTTGCCCCCACTGTGCCATCACATTACATGCCCCCACAGTGCCATCACATTAAATGCCACCACAGTGCCATCACATTAAATGCCACCACAGTGCCATCACATTACTTTCCCCCACAGTGCCATCACATTACTTTCCCCCACAGTGCCATCACATTGCATGCCCCCACAGTGCCATCACATTGCATGCCCCCACAGTGCCATCACATTACATGTCCCCACTTTCCCCCCCACTGTGCCATCACTCACGTTTTGCAGGCCGGTGACAGTCTCCGTCTGCTGCGAGCGTCCATGATTTCAAAGCCGCGCGCCGTCTTCTCAGCGTGTCCTGTGATTGGCAGAACACAAATTTTCCCAGTAGCACCTCTGTTCTATGTTCCGCCAATCACGGATGCCTTCTCATCTCGTCCGAGGATGAGAAGGCATCCGTGATAGGCGGAAAACAGAACAGAGGCGCTGCTGAGAAGATTTCTGTTCCACCTATCACAGGACAGCGAGGACGCGCTGAGAAGACGGCGCGCAGCTTTGAAATTATGACGATCGCAGCTGCACGGAGACCGTACCCGGCGTATAAGACGACCCCCGACTTTGGATGCATTTTTTTGCATCCAAAAAGTCGTCTTATACGCCGGAAAATACGGTACTTGTTTGCAGCCTAAATACTGAAATTTGCACCTAAACATGTAATTTAGTAACTTTTGTGAAATGCCAGTAAAAACGTGGCTGTGCCAGTAAATTTTGGGTGCCGTGCCAGTAAATTTCAATCTGGTAGGTTGGCAACACTGGGGCCCACTAACAGGCCAGGTTTGCAAGATAACTGAAATACATCAAAGGTGATCTCATTTGCTGCTCAGTGATTGCAGTATTCTAGTCTGCATCTCCCCAAGGTAATACATAAAATCTGGTCTGTTAGTGGGCCCTGAGGACAGGGTTGATGACCACTGGTCTATGGAGTCAGGCTGCACATGCTCAGTTTGGTGTGTATTTCTAGATAGGTTTTTCTTGGGAGGGTGCATATTATCAGCACCGGCCAATCAGCACTGTCCAGACAGAGGGTCAGGGGTCTTTCAGTCGCATAGGACAGTCAGAAAACCCCTCCTACAAGCTTTAGGCAGGGTTCCCATTGGTGAGATGTGGGAAACCCTGCGAATCCACTACGAGTTCCCGCATGGCACCTGACTCACAGACAGTTCACACAGCCTTACAAAGTTAATGACACCCCAGATCAGTTTGGTTAACGCAGTGCAAACTGTCAATTCGGACAGGAATCGGGTAGCCTGGGTGTGAACACCTACGCAAACAGATTCTGGTGCGGACCAAAAAAGGGTCCTGCACGACTTAGGTTCGAATGTGATGCAAATTCAGCCATACAATCTGTATGGCTGAATTCACATCGCACAGACATCACATGTGATTTGCAGTGTGAACCCAGTCTGAACCAGTGATTGGCTGGACAGAAGTCACAAGACTGCTATATACTGTCACCGGCAGTCAGCAATATGGCGTGTGAGTTTATGTTCTGTAAAGTGAAGTGAATCAAAATCCACTAAGGGGGGTGCTCAGAAAACTGTGTTCACTCAACCCTACATCTTCTTATCCAGTGAATATAAAGTAAATATAGCAACAATTATTAATGCTGAAACAAAAAATGTCAATTGTAATAGAAAATAAAAAATCTATTTCTATCACTCCATCTGCCTTTGTAAACCTTAGAGGACAACATCTATAGGGCAGCATCTACTGAATGCAGCATTCTTGGTGAATGTGCAGAATCAAGCTTTTATGTTTAAAATAAGTTACCTTGAGGTGGGAAACAAACACCTGGCAGTAGGAAGCTTTCTATAACTGTAGACATGAGTAATGATATGTGATTTTTTTTATTTTTTTTAAGCAGGGTTTTACAAAAATTGCATGTTTTAAAATATACTTGTCTTCATAGAACACTAAAATGTAGTACTTGTATTTTGATGCAAACCTACAAAATAAAATATCTAAAGAAACCAATAAACTGTGCTTAAAGCGGTGGTTCACCCTCATTACCAACATTTTAGCATTAAATTAGGCATAGAAGCGCGAGCTACAGTATGCCTGTATTTATTTTTTTAGCCCCGTACTCACTGTGCAATCGTATAGATAAGATTCCGACTCCCCGCGGGGATTGGGCGTTCCTATCCAGAGGGAGGATGATTGACGGCCGGCTATGGCACGTCACGCTCCCCGAAGATAGCCGGAGTAGGTCTCGGCTCTTCACGGCGCCTGCGCACAGACTATGCGCAGGCGCCGTGAAGCGCCAAGTCCTATTTCGGCTATTTGCGGAGAAGCGTGACGCGCCATAGCCGGCCGTCAATCATGCTCCCTCTGGATAGGAACGCCCAATCCCCGCGGGGAGTCGGAATCTTATCTATACGATTGCACAGTGAGTACGGGGCTAAAAAAATAAATACAGGCATACTGTAGCTCGCGCTACTATGCCTAATTTAAGTTCCTCGGACATGTGTACGGGGGGCCTCACAGTCACCACTCTTAACTCTGAGCAGACCAAGAACTGAGTAATCAGCAATCATCTGATTGCTCAGTTCCCAGGCTTGGAGGGACAGCTGCAGGATCAGACCGATGGTGGGTAACTGGGTATGGATGTTTATTTTTTTGTAATCCCCAACTTCTTCTTTAACCTCCCTGGCGGTATGATTCTGTCTGGAATTACGTACCAAAAGCGGTACAATTATTTTGCAAGTAAATTTGGCGTTTTATACTGTAGGCCTGTAATTTTTAGAAATAACTCACTTAAATCTGACCAAGCAAGAGTCTTGTAGGCATCCCGGGTATGATTTTTTTTTTAAAACAAAATTATAAATTATAATATAATAAATATATATAAATAATTATAACAAATAATAATATAATTATAATAAAAATTATTCAATAATGTAATCAACTCAAAATCACTGAAATGTGCTCAGTCGCTGTCATTATTTTATTTTTTTTATGACGAATTTCCCCACAAATCGCTATCGCACATTTCTGCAAGTGATTATAATTTATTATCGCTGTTTTCTAGCTGATCTAAAACCATTTTTGACATAAAGGGACACTTTTGGACAATCTACAGTTTTTAGGCAGAAATGACATTTTTTATTTTTATAAAAGTACATGTAGGGCACTGGGCAGACCACTAGGGACAAGGGGGGTGTGTATTTTTTACATACAGTACTGTAATATATAAGATTACAGTATACTGTATGTAAAGTGTTTGTTTACTTTTTTGAATTTGGCGCCGTTCTCCGCTCCCGTGCGTCGTAATGTTGCAGGGAACGGAGATCGGCGGCACACGGGGAGACTGTGAATCGAGCGAGGAGGTCCCGCTCACTCACACAGCGGGGTGGCATCGCTGGATCCAGGGACAAGGTAAGTAACTTGCCTGTGGATCCAGCGAAAGGTAAGCCGCACCGCTGCACACTCTGCACGTCCACCCCGAGCGTGACTCGGGGTTACCGATCCTAGCATAAAAAATCAACCCCGAGTCACGCTCGGGTTTACCGCCAGGGAGGTTAAGGTTACAGGGACTGTAATGTCAATTCCAGGTTTCTCATTCATCATGAACTCAGAGCTCTAAATGAATTGATCCATGTTTCACCAAAGGGTGCAGAATCACAGTTTCCCAAACATAACATAATTCAAATGTTGCTCTCCATCCATATCAGACTAAATTTATATCTGGATGTTCAAGTACTTTGCTGCCGTAGAACACTAAAAATATTCACATAAAAACCCATTATTTATCCAAGTGCACATGGAAATGAAATTATTAGCATCCAGCTTCTGTGTGGCAGCCGATCCTGAATGATGGAGTCTGCCAAATAACACAGGAATGTGAATTATTCATAAGATTGCATGCATCCATCCAGCATATCAAATCACATGCATGTCTTCAATCAAATATAAGATAGCTAGTCATTTATTTATAATCCCTAGATATCTAAGTCCCAAATCATCTGAAATTGTTAAAATGAAGCATCCGTATGGTCACATTCTCGATTGCATCCTGTTTCCATGTGGCAGAGCTACAATCCAAGCAATCCAGTAGGGATATCCATGTACAGTGCCTTAAAAAAGTATTTATACCCCTTGACATTTTCCACATTTTTCTCTTCTTTTTTTTTATGTTACAACCAAAAACATAAATTCATTTTATTGGGATTTTATGTGATAGACCAACACAAAGTGGCACATAATTGTGAAGTGGAAGGAAAGTGATAAATGGTTTTAATTTTTTTTACAAATAAATGTCTGAAAAGTGTGGCGTGCATTTGTATTTAGCATCCTTTACTCGGATAGCCCTAATTAAAATCTAATAAATTTGCCTTCAGAAGTCACCTAATTAGTAAATAGAGTCCCCCTGTGTGCAAATTAATCTCAGTATAAAAACAGCTGTTCTGTGAACCCCTTAGAGGTTTGTTAGAGAACCTTAGTAAACAAACAGCATTATGAAGGCCAAGGAACACACCAGACATGTCAGGGATAAAGTTACAAAGAAGTTTAAAGCGGGGTTAGGTTATAAAACAATATCCCAAGCTTTGAACATCTCACAGACTGTTCAATCCATCTGAAGCGTATGGCACAACTGCAAACTTACCAAGACATGGCCGTCCATCTAAACTGACAGGCCGGGCAAGGAGAGCAGTCATCAGAGAAGCAGCCAAGAGGCCCATGGTAACTCTGGAGGAGCTGCAGAGATCCACAGCTCAGGTGGGAGAATCTGTCCACAGGACAACTATTAGTTGTGCACTCCACAAATCTGGCCATTATGGAGAAGTGGCAAGAAGAAAGCCATTGTTGAAAGAAAGCCATAGGAAGTCCTGTTTGCAGTTTGTGAGAAGCAACGTGGGGGGGACACAGCAAACATGTGGAAGAAGGTGCTCTGGTCAGATGAGACCAAAATGTTACTTTTTGGTCTAAAAGCAAAACACTATGGTGTACGTTTAATAAACCGTGATAAGCCGAGATCATGATGATCACGGCTTATCACAGAGCATTGCCGGTTTAATAAACTGTGATAAGGAGCAGAGAACACATTCTCCACTTCACATCACAGCACATGGATGTTTTGTCACAAACGGGCAGTTTAATAAACCGTGATCTGAAGATTTCACAGCTCTTCACCTGAAATATCTCTCTTTCAGATTCACCAGCTCAGAGGTGGAGAATCTGGGAGAGAAGCTGGTGTGATAAAAGGAAGAAGGCTTATTTCTTCCTAATTTCAACACCAGTGGGTTAAAAATGAATACTAACAACAATATACATGTGTATATAGATACTGTGTATATATGTGTGTGTGTGTGTATTTGTATATATATATGTGTGTGTGTATATATATATATATATATATATATATATATATATACATACAGGGCCAGATTCACGTAGGAGAGCGCATCTTTGTGTGGGTGTAACGTATCCTATTTACGTTACGCCTCCGCAACTTTGACAGGCAAGTGCAGTATTCACAAAGCAAAGTTGCGGCGGCGTAGCGTAAATAGGCCGGCGTAAGCCCGCCTAATTCAAATGTGGAAGATGTGGACGTGTGTTATGTAAATTTATTGTGACCCCACGTAAATGACGCTTTTTACGAACGGCGCATGCGCCGTCCGTGAAAGTATCCCAGTGCGCATGCTCCAAATTAACCGCAAAAAGCCAATGCTTTCGACGTGAACATAAATGATGCCCAGCCCTGTTCGTGAATGACTTACGCAAACGACGTAAAACGTGAAAAATTCCACGCTGTTCCGACGTCCATACCTAACATTGGTACGCCTCATATATGCCTCATAGAGCAGGGGTAACTTTACCCTGGAAAAAGCCTAACGTAAACGGAATATCTGTACTGCGTCGGCCGGGCGTACGTTCGTGAATAGGCGTATCTAGCTGATTTACATATTCTAGGCGTAAATCAGCGTACACGCCCCTAGCGGCCAGCGTAAATATGCAGTTAAGATA
Organism: Rana temporaria; assembly: GCF_905171775.1. Taxonomy (NCBI): domain Eukaryota; kingdom Metazoa; phylum Chordata; class Amphibia; order Anura; family Ranidae; genus Rana; species Rana temporaria. The sequence continues at coordinate 218,662,497 of NC_053490.1, forward strand.
CGACGGCGTAGGAGACTTACGCTGGTCATATCTTATACAAATTCTGGCGTATCTGATTCTTTGAATCAGGCGCCAAGATACGACGCCTCAGACTCAGAGATATGACGGCGTATCTGGAGATACGTGGTCGTATCTCCTATGTGAATCTGGGCCACAGTATCTATATAACACGTGTGTGTGTGTGTGTATATATATATATATATACACATATATATATGTATGTATACACACATATATACAGTATTTATATATGTATACACACACACACACACATATATAGAGTATTTATATATGTATACACACTGTCATGAATATGCAAAAGGTCTGTCTGCTTACCTGATCTCCATGTGTTCATTAGAGGCTGACCCTGCTCTGGTTCCCCTTTTTATCACTTCCTCTTCCTGTATGGCTCCACCCTAGTCCATCCCAGGAAGCCTATATTAACCGTTGCTCTACAGGTCTGCAGTGCTGTTCAACAGTGTTCCTATGCCTAGTTCCTGTCTGCAGTGTAGTTTGCTAGTTCCTGTTTGCAGAGTGCTACGATCATCTTTCCGTGTACCGTTTTGGCTTTTCCCCGACTTCCTTGTCTGCCTGTGCCCCTGACTATTTGTATGTCCCACGGTTATCCTTGTCTGCCTGTTGCCCTGACCTCGGCCTGTCCATCACCACTGTTTGTCCTGCTGGCTGCTTCCCCTTTCTCCCTGCGGAGTGTGACTTAAGGAATCCCGGGAATGCGACCTGGACCCAGTTGCGGCCAAGACCATCCTTACCATCAAAGGCTCTGGTGAATACAAAACTGGGTCTTAGACTCCGCGCCCTGGGTGATCTTGGGTTACGCTTCCTCCCTGCCAGCAGTAGTCGGCTATAGGGTTCACTTCCCTGTGGTGCATCCCTGACCCCTACGGGGTGCACTTGTCACCTGGCCACAGGTGACCTGACAGTTTGAACAGCCATGAACCCGGCCGACGTGCCGCTTCCTGCAGATGATCCATTACAGGGCGTTGTTCACAGACTCGAGACGCATGAAGCTAATCAGGCTCAGGTGATGCGTTTCCTTCAGGATCTGGCTTCCCGCTTTGACCAGCTTCAGACCTCGTTGGGAACCCCGAATCTACAACCCCAAGTACAACCAGCGGCAGCGGCTGCGCCCGTCGCACCAGTCGCAGAGTCGCATTCGCTGAAGCTACCACCTCCAGTCCGTTTTTCTGGAGACTCCAAGGCCTGCAGGGGGTTTCTTAGCCAGTGCACCATCCATTTTGAACTTCAGCCTCAAAACTTCTTGTCTGATCGGGCAAAGGTAGCCTATATTATTTCCCTCCTTTCCGGTGAAGCTTTAGCCTGGGCTGCCCCTATCTGGGAGAGGAATGATCCGGTAGTTTCCAGCCTGTTCAACTTCCTAAAGCTCTTTCGGAACATCTTTGAAGAGCCGGCTCGGGCCTCTTCAGCGGCCAGTGCTCTGCTACGTCTCCACCAAGAATCTCGTTCAGTGGGTCAATATGCTCTTCAGTTCCGTATACTCTCAGCTGAATTGAGCTGGAACAATGAGGCCCTGGTCGCTACCTTTTTACATGGCCTCTCTGACCGAGTGAAGGACGAATTAGCGGGAAGAACCATCCCCGTCGGTCTGGACGATGTCATCTCCCTGTGCAACCAGATCGATATTCGTTTTCAGGAGAGGTCCATTGAGAAAAGACACCAGCACTCCCTAGGTCTTAGTCAGTCTGTGCTTCCCTCACTTCGTCCCGTGGACCATCCTCTGCCTGCTGAGGAACCTATGCAGCTGGGCCGGACCAGACTAACACCCAAAGAAAGTGCTAGACGCAGAACTCTGGGCTTGTGTCTCTATTGTGGAGGCAAGGGCCATCTTCGTGATTCCTGCCCGCTTCGCCCGGGAAACGCTCAGGTCTAATACATTTAGAAGGTGGAGTATTGGACTCAGAAACATCACCTTCCCGTCTGCTCCTTCCGGTGTCCCTTCATGTGAGCACTTCTCCCCTATCGATCTCTGCATATCTGGATTCCGGGGCTGCCGGCAACTTTATGGACTGGAGAACTGCTTCTTCTATGAAGCTTACCCTTTCACCCCTCACTACGCCGCTGGTAGTCTCGGCAATTGATGGCACTATTCTCCCGGGGGGTCCTATTCGCTTCCAGACAGTCCCTGTTAAGATGTCGGTAGGCACACTTCACCAGGAGTGGATATCCTTCCTTGTTCTACCTAAGGCCTCAGCTCCTATCGTTTTGGGTCTTCCTTGGTTAAGACTCCATTCTCCTCACATTGGCTGGACTGCCGGACAGATCCTGGCTTGTGGGTCCCTCCTGTTCCACATCTTGCCTACCCAAGGTTGCCCCAAGAGAGAAACTTCCTGTTGCCACCATTCCAGTATCTTTTGCTCGTCCTACCACATGTAGTGGTGTCCGGAATGTGTCCTGCAATAGTCAGGCTGATGCACTTTCTAGCCAATGTAGCACTCTGGATGAGGAGCCCGTCGGTGAACCTGAGCCGATCATTCACTCCAGTTTACCGTTGTCTGTCCCTAAAACGCACAGCCAGGCTAACTTGTCTGCGAGTTCTGCAGTCACTACGCCTTGTGATGCGATTCGGGTAATCACTACACCTGACTATGCTATTCAATCGGCCTCTGCATCAGCTATGCCAGGTCAGCCCATGCCCAGTGAGCCTCCTAACTTTTCTTGTTCAGGCCCTCCTGCAACCTGTCTAAGGGGCTCAATCCATCCTTTGGATAGATTGCCTCATTCGGCCAAATGGGGTTTTCTACTTTGTTTTCAGGGCTCTCTGCATTCTGCTGGTTTCCCTGCTATTCAGCTTGACTCCTGTGCCCTGTCACCTTCTAACCAACCTGACTTCAGGGTTCCTCTGACCTCTGCCCAGTCTGATGGTCCTGTGCTTAATCCCCAGTTCCTCTTTAAGGGTCTGCTTGATCCTCCTCAGATTCCTGTTGACCCTCTCATGCCCTTACTTATTCCTAAAAGGCATTTGGTCCTCAATAAATCCTCTCCTCCTGTCCCTACTTCGGTTCTGGTCAACGAGGATACTCAAGTTCTGGATTCTCGTCTCTGCAGAGGCATTCCTCAGTACCTTGTGCTTTGTAGAGGATTTGGTCCTGAGGAGGCGTCTTGGATTTCTGCATCTGAGATCTTTGCGCCCCATTTGTTGAGGAGGTTTCTTCTGGGATTCTCCTTTAGCCCTGGCTCCAGGCTGGGGAGGGGCCTTAAGAGGGAGGGTACTGTCATGAATATGCAACAGGTCTGTCTGCTTACCTGATCTCCATGTGTTCATTAGAGGCTGACCCTGCTCTGGTTCCCCTTTTTATCACTTCCTCTTCCTGTATGGCTCCACCCTAGTCCATCCCAGGAAGCCTATATTAACCGTTGCTCTACAGGTCTGCAGTGCTGTTCAACAGTGTTCCTATGCCTAGTTCCTGTCTGCAGTGTAGTTTGCTAGTTCCTGTTTGCAGAGTGCTACGATCATCTTTCCGTGTACCGTTTTGGCTTTTCCCCGACTTCCTTGTCTGCCTGTGCCCCTGACTATTTGTATGTCCCACGGTTATCCTTGTCTGCCTGTTGCCCTGACCTCGGCCTGTCCATCACCACTGTTTGTCCTGCTGGCTGCTTCCCCTTTCTCCCTGCGGAGTGTGACTCACTTTTTGAACTCGGCTGCACCATAATCTCACAATATCTCACGAGATTACAGGCAGTCCACCCACTTTTACACAGATCTCGGCTGTTTTCAGAGAAAAAACTTTACCTCTGTTCACCATATGAGAACTGAAGTTCTCAGTTTATTAAACCGGCTGCAGAGGAGATCATTTTCCTCCTGAGAACTGCCGTGAACTGAACTGAGAAAAAACTTCACAGTTTATTAAACAGACACCTAAGTGTATTGGAAAACTAACACTACACATCACCCTCAACACATCATCCCCACTGGGAAACATGGTTGTGGCAGCATCATGTGGTGGGGATACTTTGCTTCAGCAGGGACAGGGAAGCTGATCAGAGTTGATAGGAAGATGGATGGGGACAAATACACGGCAATCTTAGAAGAAAACCTGTTATGCCGCGTACACACGATCGGTCAAACCGATGAGAACGGTCTGATGGACCGTTTTCATCGGACCAAACCGATCGTGTGTGGGCCCCATCGGTTATTTATCCATAGGTTAAAAAAAAGCAATCTTGTTTTAAATTTAACCGATGCATACCTAACCGATAGAACAAAACCGATCGTTTGTAGGCATGTCCATCGGTTAAAAATCCAGGCATGCTCAGAATCAAGTCGACGCATGCTTGGAAGCATTGAACTTCATTTTTTTCAGCACGTTGTTGTGTTTTACATCACCGCGTTCTGACAAGATCGTTTTTTTAACCGATGGTGTGTAGGCACAACTGACCATCAGTCAGCTTCATCGGTTAACCGATGAAAACGGTCCATCAGACCACTCTCATCGGTTTGACCGATCGTGTGTACGCAGCATTAGAGTCTGCAAAAGACTTGAGACTGGGGTGGGGATTCACCTTCCAGTAGGACAATGACCCAAAACCTACAGCCAGAGCTACAATGGAATGGTTTAGATCAAAGCATATTCATGTGGCCCAGTCAAAGTCGAGACCTAAATCCAATTTAGAATATGTGGCAAGACTTAAAAATTAATGTTCACAGATGCTTCCTATCCAATCTGACAGAGCTTGAGCTATTTAGCAAAGAAGAATGGGCACATCGTTTTTGAAAAATTATGAACAAAGCGCGGTGACGTAAAACACGTACGACGGCACTCTAAAGGAGAAGTTCTATTCGCCTTTGTGCTGCTGCTTTTAGCTGATTCCTTGTTATAAAAAGACGATTCGCGATTTTTTGTCTGTTACAGTGCTTACTCCATTATGAATGGTAGTTTTACCAGAACGAGCGCTCCCGTCTCATAACTTGCTTCTGGGCACGCGCGGGTTTAAAACGTCGTTTTTGCCCACACACGATTTTTAACAACACGAAAAACGCCATTTTAAAAAAACGTGAAAAAATGCAGCATGTTCGAATTTTTTTTTTTGTCGTTTTTCAGAAGCCGAAAAATGATGTGAAGCCCACACACGATCATTTTAAATGACGTTTTTAAAAATTTTGTTTTTTTTCATGCTGAAAAACGATCGTGTGTACGCGGCATGAGAGTCAACTACGTTCAAATCAGATCCCAATATCCTTCTGCATCTGGGTTTGTGATCAGCTGGTGGAAATAGGAGATCTAGGTATGGTGCGAAGAGTCTGTAATTTAATTGACTCTGCCAGGAACATATTAAGCCTTAAGCCATATGTTTGAATCCGAACATTTAAAACCCAGATTATGCAAAAGTTTAATTACTGGAGAGGATTTAAAGGCAAGAAAATTTAAGGTGTAAAGAACACCCTTATTATTAATTCTAATTAAAATCCTATGGTCCTGATTTGGAGCCTAACCACCACTGAGAAAAGATTGAGGGGTAAAATGTTTTCTGTAAGACCACTTAATACCCACCAATTGCCCTTACAGTAAGCGGCAAAGGGCCAGATCCACATAGAATTGGGCTACGCTGCGGCGGCGTAACGTATCCCATTTACGTTACACCGCCGCAAGTTTTCAGCGTAAGTGCTTGATTCAGAAAGCACTTGCCTGTAAACTTGCGGCGGCGTATCGTAAATCCGCCCGGCGCAAGCCCGCCTAATTCAAATGGGGCGGGGAACATTTAAAATCGGTGCGTTCCCATGCCGAACGTACTGCGCATGCTCCGTCCCTAAAATTACTCGGCGTGCATTGCGCTAAATGACGTCGCAAGGACGTCATTGGTTTTGACGTTAACGTAAATGGCGTCCAGCGCCATTCACGGACGACTTACGCAAACGACGTGAAATTTCAAATTTTGACGCGGGAACGGCGGCCATACTTAACATTGGCTAGACCAGCTAGAGGGCAGGTTTAGTTTTACGCCGCGTATCTCTACAGAAACAACGTAAATTTACAGCGACGGGCAAAGCGTACGTTCGTGAATCAGCGTAACTAGTCATTTGCATATTCTACGCCGACCGCAATGGAATCGCCACCTAGCGGCCGGCCTAGAATTGCAGCCTAAGATCCGACGGTGTAAGTCAATTACACCTGTCGGATCTTTGGGAGATCTATGCGTAACCTGATTCTATGAATCAGGCGCATAGTTACAACGGACGGATCTCAGAGATACGACGGCGTATCACTTTTGTGAATCTGGCCCAAAGTCTATAGAATCTGCTGCATCAGTGAATATTTCAAAATCATTATTAATAATCAAGTCCTGCTTTAACAATCCTATTGTTGAAATCTTTCAAGAATATCACGCAAAACGCAAGGTCTAAATTAATAGCAAAGGACATTTGGACATGACTAGAGGGGATTTTAAACCCACATTTTTGATTAAAATGAAATTATTCAATTAAAATCATTCATGGGTAGCTAATTTTAAGTTTTCCATTTTTTGTTTTTAAATCACTGTTTAATGCAAGCTAATCCAATTAGTACCAATACATTTAATCCTACGTAAGTCCACAAAGATTTTGTTAACAATCTAAATTTGATATATTGTACTGTACATTCAAACTGTGTGCCATTATCTGTAAACTGATAATATATACAGTATGTGTATATATATATATATATATATATATATATATATATATATATATATATATATATATATATATATATATATATATATATATATTTATATATATATAGAGATAGATAGATAAATAGATAGATATCTATCTATAGAACATTAAGTCATCATAGAATTTTTTTTTGTTTGTTTATGTATTTATTTGTGAAGAATTGTTGTTTTTATTCAGGATATGATATGGTAAGTTCTGTGGCCTTCCCTTCCCTGCCAGAGTATCATTGTGGCAACCAATGGACTGTGCTTCAGTGTCTCCTTCCAGTCACAGTTAGTTTAATAACGTTTCCGCTTTTTTTAAAATAAACAGAACAAATGGTAACAGGCCTGTACAGAGGGCAGTTTCTTGAATTTTCTATTTAATTTGTGCTATTGGTTACTGCATCCTTATTGCTTTGTGTTGCTTTATTGCTTACCATCTCTTTTATGGGAAGCAGAAGTCCCAGAGGTGTAGGACTATACTCTTCTTATATGCCCTGATGGAACTTTGAGTCCTATGAAAGAGACATTGCACAGGGTCATTCTGGACTGTGGCCATTGTTATTTCGTATATTAAATTCCTCAGCTCAACCCAAATTGTCCTGATTTTGGAACAATCCCACCAGATGTGGATATGGGATGCTTGTAGCCTGTAACCCTGCTAGCAACTATCTGAGACTGATGGGTATGCAATAGCCAACATCTTTGGGTCCCTGTACCACCTGGACAGGAATTTATAATTAGTCTCCTGTATTTTAGTACTCATCGAGGATGTATGTGCCAATCTTAGCATATTCCGTTTCTGTGTGTCTGTGAAGTGGCGATCTAACTCTGTTTCCCACTCCCTAAAAAATAATTGAAGGCTGGTGGTAATATTACATTTATTCAACAATTTATGAGAGGCAGATAGCAAATCTGTAATCTGTTTTTACCGCAGGGATTCAAAATCAGTGAGAGATTCCATGGTTCTAATACCCCATAAGTGAATTGTACAAAAACGCTGTTATTGCTTGTATCTATCTCTCTAAGATCCCTCAAGGGAGATGGTTTCTCCATTAGTTGCCCAAGATCCAAAAAATGGACAATGACTCACCCTGCGGAAACCATCAAAAAATACCCAATGGTAATAGTGGAGAGGTTAATGGAGAAAGGGTTCCTTGTTTATTTTAGAGTCCCAAAGCTTTAAAGCGTGAGTAGTGAGAAAAGAAACAGGGTTGGAGAGCCCTCTGTATAGGCACAGGACCCATGGGGCTTGAGCTAAATCACCACCTGCCAGTGTCTTCTCTATTATCACCCAGGCCTTTTGAGTAGTGTGATGTCTCCAACTGAGGATCCTGGTTAAAGCAATTGACCCATAGTAATTCCTCAAGTCGGGGAGACCCAATCCCCCATCCAATGTAGACCTTGTGAGAATATGATATGCAAGTCTTGATTTAGCCTGTCACCATACAAAATCTGTGAAGGTCCACCGAGCATTAACAAAAATACAGTTTGGAAGTCGAATAGGTATCATCTGCATTGTAAATAACACTTTTGGCAGCACACTCATATTTAAAATGTTAACTCTTCCTAACCAGGAGAAATTAACTCTATCCCAATCTGCCAGATCGCCCTTAAAGGAGTTGTAAAGACATTTTTTTTTCACCTTAATGCAATCTATGCATTAAGGTGAAAAAACATCTGATGATGCTGCCCCCCCCCCCCCCGAGCCTCCGTTTTACTTACCTGACCCCTCGAAAGTCCCGCGCTCGGTCCCGGGATCCTCTTCGCCGCTCAGCCTGGCACTGATTGGCTAGAGCTAGAGTGGATGGATTAAGAGCAGCGCAGCCATTGGCTGGCGCTGCTGTCAATCACATCCAGTGACGCGGTGTGCCGAGGGGCGGGGCGGAGTGATACAGTGAGTGGCTATGGCCGCTTGCTGTATCACGGGAGCGTGCCCGCAAGGACTCATAACCATGCAAGCTCTCTCGCATGAATGTGGTGAGTTCTTGTGGGGAAGACCAGAGACAGCCACTGAGGGACCCCAGAAGACGTGGATCGGGGACACTATGTGCAAAACGAACTGCACAGTGGAGGTAACTATAACATGTTTGTTATTTTAAAGAAACATTTTTTTTTCCTTTAGTGACCCTTTAATTCTTAGGAGGAGCGGAATATAATTTTTTTCATATAACTTTGATAAATCTGCTGTCAGATTGATTCCCAAAAACGTAATAATTAATTTATTCAATGTGAAAGAAAAAGACTGTTTAACGGAGTTGTCTGTAATTTGGGGCATGTATAACGCCAATATTTCAGCTTTATTATAATTTATTTTGAAGTTCGACGTTACTTTAGGTCAGCCATTACATTATGTAATGTTATTAATAAATCAGAGATATTAAATAAAATATCGTCCGCATATGCAGAGAATTAATGATCTACAGAGCCCACTTTAAACCAATGGATATTGGGGTTCTCTCTTATTTTACACAACAGTGCCTCTATGACCAATGCGAACAGCAAGGGTGACAATGGGCACCTTTGCCGAGCCCCATTCTTTATCCCATACGAGGGGGAAAGGACACCATTAACCTTGACCCTTACCGAGGGTTTCCTATACAGGTACATGATGAAGCCCAGCATTTTTGGCTCAAGGCCCACGGCGACCAGGATATCCTCTAGAAATATTCTGGATGTGTAGTAGAGCAGACACCTTTGGATAGCAGCACTGTCAGAGTGGGGAGAGGGTTTTGTTGGACCAGCAGATTTAGATGGACCTGACTAATAAACCAAAGCTAAACTCCATCTAATATTTCTCAAGCAGTTACAACAAACAGTTTTGTTCCTTTTGGTATAAAGGTTTTACATAAATGAATAAATGCTGAGCATTGTAAGCATCCCTGTCAGCGTTAAATAGTTTATCTTAACCCTCCTGCTTCAACTTTGTCTGGACAGCTTGATCTGTTAGGCTGTTCACATGGGATAATTACATCCGTGCTTTGTGCAGGACTGTTTATACCGCCATGGGGGTGCACAGGTGTTGCGTGCACCCCTGTGCTGCTAGTACCATAGCTTTTAATTGATATGCAGCAGCTGCGCAGGCACAGCCACTGCTCCCAATGTGACACCCAGGTAGGTGCACGGCCCTAAATGCACTTTGTGTCCATGCAGCCGCTACGTCCCAATAGACAACAATGGGACTGCAACACCTGTGCATCCCCATACCGGTATAACACATTTCGGAACGGGCATATATGCAATCACTCTGTGTAAACGAGGCCTTAAAGTACATTGAACGATAAGAAACAAACTAATGCAGCAACCAAGTCTAATGCCGCGTACACACGACCGTACGTGTTGTATGTCACCGCGCTTTGCTCGAGCATTTTTTTCACAATCGTGTGTATGCAAGGCAGACTTGAGAGGAATCACATCGAGAAAAAACGTTGTTTTTTTTCCATGACGTGAATAACGGTCGTCTGTACGCAGCATAAGAATTTGTGAGCTGCAATTAATATATTTTATTTTGTTTTGGGTTTAATAACACTTTAAAATAAATAAAAAAATTATAAATACACCTCACTGTATATTTTGAATGTATTGATAGGTGTTTGTGTTTTATAATCTCGTAGATAAAATATACAGTATTTTCAGTGAGCACGTATTTTGAGTTACTACAGCAGTAGCAGAATGGGGGAGAGTGGGGAGAAGGGAGTAGTGGCTGAAACTACACGCCAAGATATCTCCACTTAAAGGGATTTCATGGACTATCTCGGTACTGGTAATGACAAGATACAATGTAGTATATATAAAATAAAATGATTTATTGGGAAAATCAAATATACAATTGACACTGTTAAAATTGAACAAACAAGAAGCAGACGCTCAAGTAACCCCCAAGAGACATCTGTAATTGTCGATTGCTAGATTGGTCGAAGTCTCGACTAGTTTCGCGGTTACCCGCTTCTTCAGGAGAACCAATCTCCACTGAATAGACAAACAGTGTGTGAACCATGGACGCCATACAGGATCTCCTGCGGCGGACAAAGGGGGTATGGGTGCATACCCCAACAGGTGTGTCGGGAAGAACGGTACAAATGACATGGCGAGATACTGTGGCTGTGGGAGCTAAAGAACAGGAGTGTCGCTAATGTGGCTTGCGAGGGGTAGAAGGGGAAGGGTATACACATAATGAGTTGCTGGTGACAACCAACAAAAACTCAAGGATTGCATATAAATGGGTTAATAGCCTCAATGGCATGGTAATGCTAAGTACTGGGGCCAAAGAGTCCTCGGTTAGCAGCCGCATCAAGCCTGTATATGCCTCACAACAGCCATCGCCAAGGAAAGGATCCACCGGTGGATCTTATATGCAATCCTTGAACAGCACATTCATCCAAGGCTCGACAGTTCCAAAATGTCTTGCAGGACAATTTCATGGGTCAGAGGGTAGATGCACCAACTAGAAACAAAGCGTTACTAGACCTACTGTTTAGCAAAAATACAGAACTTTCCTAAACTAAGAACCTTGCTAGAAGATATAAATTGGGAAAAAAAATTAGGAACAAAGAACACGGAGGAGAGCTGGATTTGCTTTAAGAGCATATTAAATAAGGGCATTAGCCAGTGCATCCCATTGGGAAATAAATGTTAAAGAGCAAACAAAAGTCCTGGAGGGCTTAACTCCAATGTAAAAATGCATATGAAAGCAAAGGAGAAGACCTTCAAGAAATAAAAGGCTGAGGGGTCATCATCAGCATTCAGCATGCAACAAGAAATGTTAGGGTGCAATTAGGGTGGCTAACATAGAACACGAAAGACACATAGCAGAGGAGAGCAAAAAAAATCCCAAGAAATTCTTTAAGTATATAAACAGTAAAAAGGGGAGGACAGACCATATTGGCCCCATAAAGAATGAGGAAGGAAATCTGGTTAGAAGGGATGGAGAGATGGTGAAAGTAATGAATTTATTCTTCTCCTCTGTCTTCATGAGGGAATTGGGGGGCTTCAGTAACCTAAACTGCAGTGTTTATCCTCATGACACATCTCAGGAAGCACCCTCATGGCTAACAGAGGACAGAATTAAAAATAATTGACTTGGAAAACGTAACATTAATAAGTCACTGGGACCAGATGGCTTGCACCTCAGGGTCCTTAGGAAACACAGTCAAGTAATTGCCAGACCATTGTTCCTAATATTTACTGACAGTCTACTGACTGGAATGGTTCCAGCTGATTGGAGAAAAGCCAAGAAAGGTTACGAGCACTGAACTTATTCTCTCTGGAGAAGAGACACTTGAGTGGGGACATGATTTCAATTTACAAATATCATACTGGTGACCCCACAATTGTGATAAAACTTTTCCGCATAAGGGAGTTTAATACGACACATGGCCACCAAAATTAGAAGAAAATAGGTTTAACCTTAAACTGCATAGAGAGTTCTTTACTGTAAGAGCGGCAATGATGTGAAATTCCCTTTCACAGGTGGTGGTTTCAACGGGGAGCATCGATAGTTTCAAAAAACTATTAGATATGCACCTGAACGACCGCAACATATAGTCACACACATAGGTTGGACTTGATGGACTTGGTCTTTTTTCAACCTCCCTTCTATGCAACTATGTAACTGGATAAATAGAAATAAAACCTTTGTTTAATTAAAATTTTGATTATAAGTTACATATACCAAATGAAGAATATGAATATGTCTATTTATCTTGTTCACTTTAGCAACACGTTTCCAAATGCCTTCTGCAATATTCTCTTGAATAATGGCTCTTGGCTCTATATAATACTGTTAAGGTCTTCATAATCTTGGCTTGACACGTTATCTGTCACTCCGGATAAATCGAACATCCATTCTGTTTGAAAACTATGAAGTTCTCGTTTAACAGGCTGTCTCTTTTTATCACTTTTTGCCTTTTTTGTTATATGCAATTTACTATTTCTGGAAAGGTGCAGTAAACTATAACTATTTCAATAAGAAGATTACTTTTCCAAGTAATTCTCAGTATTTCTTTCAATTCTTTCACACCAGATTTCCCTGCTGATAGTAGATCTGTTTTTTCCTTAAATAGCTGTAAAGCCTAACTTATAAATTGCTCAGGCAATGTTCTCATTTATTACAAGCTTGACTTCTGTAATTGTCTACTTTAGACTTCAGCTGGCTCCATGCTGGGATCTTCACAGAGTTATAAGAAAGGAATATGTTGCTAAGACATGAAATATGGTTCACTTCTTTTTTTATTTCAGAAAGTAATCCTTTAAAAGGAGTAACAGTTTGAGAAACCTGTTATTGTAGTAGTACATAAACCATAACTCAACTGTTCGTTTAAGTGGTGGAACTATGTACAGTATAGTTTGTACAAATTTCATGAGGTCATGAAGAGTCAGGCCCAACAAAAACGACATATTATATATGCTACAATGATGTTAGTGCCATAATCTGTAGAAAAACAATTTGAAAGTTTAGAATCATAGTTATTAAACAAATCCTATGGACATGGTAAAGATATAGGCATCAGCCTTTTGAATTTCAGTAATTCCTGAATTCCGACAACTCTGGAAAATTGAGACACTGGGATATGTAAAGAACACTCAGCTCTGTTGGTTGCCTTCTGTGGCTTGCCCCTTCCACCTCCTTCACCCCATTATCAGACAGTCAGTATGACTGGCTATTCCACCAAAAGTAATGTGTAGTGAGAGGCATCAGCCACATGAGTAGGTCCAAGCTTGCATATCTGAGCTCCCTGTTTTTTTAGGGGTTCTTTGTCCACTATAAATAGACCTCATGCTGTTGGTGCTCCATCAGAAGTGGTGCAGGTAGAACGGTGAAGAGGATACATCCCTAGTTACAGTAAACAGAAGATAGATAGGTCATCGTTCCATGTTAGCCACTTCCTAATGCACAGCAGGTTGTTACCAAGGGTAATAAAACAAGTAAAAATTGATTATAATATATTTGCTTTTGTATGACTGCTTACTGTATTTTTGTCATCATTATACCTTATACATATATAATACCTGCTATAAAATCTGATGCAGGATACAGTCATATTGGTTCCTTATTCTACCTCTTTAAATAATAGATTAAACTGTCACCACAGTGACAGCTATGTATCTCACTGTATTACTTAAGGACTGAAGGATCTTAAGCTGTCACTAAGACCAAATGCCTAATTTACTTCCCCTTGATGTCTATATATCTATGTAATTATAAAGTTCAGATGTCATGTGCTTGGATATGCATTGCAAATTTGTGATCACCAATGTCTTTGGTTTGATATTAAAACAAGAACTGAAAAATCATATACAAAAACAAAAGTTAGATTTCAAAAGGACACATTTTGCTGAAATGGGGACAGTTCTAAAAAATGAATTGAGAGGTTGGAATAATATGACAGGCATAAGTAATCAGTGGGCACTATTAACTGGTTGTCGACCAGCCGCTGCCGTTTTACGGCGGCAGGTCGGCTCTCCTGCGCGAGAGCACGTAATATAACGTCAGCTCTCGCGCAGCCCGGGCACCCGCGATTGCGCGTTACAGAGCGAGGACCGGTAAACACACAGCTCCCGGTCCTGTCAGGGAGAGAAATGCTGATCTTCTGTTCATACATTGTATGAACAGAAGATCAATCATTTCCCCTAGTGAGGCCACCCCCCCTACAGTTAGAACACACCCAGGGAACATACTTAACTCCTTCCCGTCCCCTAGTGTTAACCCCTTCACTGCCAGTGGCATTTTTATAGTAATCCAATGCATTTTTATAGCACCGATCGCTATAAAAATGCCAATGGTCCCAAAAATGTGTCAAAAGTGTCAGAAGTGTCCGCCATAATGTCGCAGTACCGGAAAAAAAATCGCTGATCGCCGCCATTACTAGTAAAACATTTTTTTTTATAAAAAAGCCATAAAAATACCCCCTATTTTGTAAACATTATAACTTTTGCGCAAACCAATCAATAAACGCCTATTGCGATTTTTTTTATGAAAAATATGTAGAAGAATATGTATCAGCCTAAACTGAGGAAAAAAAATGTTTTTTATATATATTTTTGGGGGATATTTATTACAGCAAAAAGTAAAAAATATAATTTTTTTTCAAAATTGTCGCTCTATTTTTGTTTATAGCGCAAAAACTAAAAACCGCAGAGGTGATCAAATACCACCAAAAAGCTCTATTTGTGGGGAAAAAAAGGACGCCAATTTTGTTTGGAAGCCACGTCGCACGACTGTGCAATTGTCAGTTAAAGCGACGCAGTGCCGAATCGCAAAAAGTGCTCTGGTCTTTGACCAGCAATATGGTCCGGGGGTTAAGTGGTTAAAGTCTACCATTCTGGAGGCAACTAGATTATATGTCAGGCAAGTTAGTAAGCATAAACGGAAGGAAAAAACAATATGTTTCATTAAAGAGGTAAGTAGGATAGTAAAGAAAAAAAATAGCATATAAAGATTCAAGGAAACAGGAATTGTAGCTGACAGAGAAGAGTATAAAAATAGACAAAGGGAGGCCAAACACATTATCAGTGTTGACAAAACACAGAAAGAATAGGAAATTGCTAAATGTATTAACCACTTGCTGACGGCCGTACGACTTTGTACGGCCTCAGCGCGGTTCCCAATCTCTAACAGGCCGTGTTTTTACGGCCTCCCCTTTGCCCGTTCCCCGCGCGCGCTCCCGAGCGCGCAGCGGGGAACTGCTGTGCTGGCCGTGTCCCTTGGACACAGCCAGTCACAGATCGCCGTGAACGGCCAATCGGAGCGGCCGTTTCCTAGGCGATCTGTGCGGCCAATGAGAGATGATCTCATATGTTTACATATGAGATCATCTCTCATTCCCGGCTCTCGCAGACAGCGGTGCTGTCAGGGGAGAGAGGAGACGGATCTGTGTCTCTTGTACATAGAGACACAGATCGGTCACCCCCCCAGTCACCCCCCTCCCCCACAGTTAGAACACTATATAGGGAATACATTTAACCCCTTCCTCACCCCCTAGTGTTAACCCCTTCCCTGCCAGTCACATTTATACAGTAATTAGTGCATATTTATAGCACTGATCGCAGTATAAATGTGAATGGCGCCAAAAATGTGTCAAAAGTGTCCGATGTGTCCGCCATAACGTCGCAGTCCCAATAAAAATCGCAGATCGCCGCCATTTCTAGTAAAAAAAAAAAAATAATAATAATTCTGTCCCTTATTTTGTAGGCGCTATAACTTTTGCGCAAACCAGTCGCTTATTGCGATTTTTTTTTTTTTTTACTAAAAATATGTAGAATACGTATCGGCCTAGACTGAGGATAAAAAAAAAAACGTAAAAAAAAAAATTGAGCTATTTATTATAGCAACAAAGTAAAAATATTTTATTTTTTTTCAAAATTGTCGCTCTATTTTTGTTTATAGCGCAAAAAATAAAAACCGCAGAGGTGATCAAATACCACAAAACGAAAGCTCTATTTGTGGGGAAAAAAGGACGTTAATTTTGTTTGGGAGCCACGTCGCACGACCGCGCAATTGTCAGTTAAAGCGACGCAGTGCCGAATCGCAAAAAGTCCTCTGGTCAGGAAGGGGTTTAAGTGCCCAGTAAGGAAGTGGTTAAGAAAGGAGATAAAACCTTTTTTAGGTTACATTAGTGATAGAAGGAAATAATACAATGGGATCACTAAAATTAAAACTGGACACAACACATACTGTATGTTAAAGGAGACCTGGATGTAGCAAACTATTTAAACAATTACTTCCGTTCAGTCTTCTCAGAAATAAGTTGGGGAATCCTATTGGTTCTAGTAATGATGGTTAATTTTTAGGATTTCTGGAGACAGAGGTTGCATAGGAACTGATGGTATTCATCCTAGAGTTCTAAGAGAACTTTTAGATATAATTGTCTGACCATTAACAGATTTTTTTAATCATTCTATGTAACTATGTAATCTCTTCTAACAGGAGAAGTTCCACATGAAGTTCCCCATGACTGGCAGACAGCTAATAAGGGCAGCAAGATAGAAGCTGGCAATTACAGGTCAGTGAGTTTAACATCAGTTGTAGTCAAGTTAATGGAATCACTCCTGAAAAGAAGGATCATTGATCACCTAAAATAACACAACTTGCTGGAACCAAAGCAGCATGGATTTACTGAGGGCAGACCATGTCAGACTTTTGACTATGTTACCAATCAGTGACGGTTGGTGGTATATATTTTTTTTGTTGGGGGGAGCAAACAATCCACCCCCACCTGGTTGGTTGGGTCAAAATCACCCCCCCCCCCCAGTCGGTTGGTCAGTCACCAACCCTGCACTTACCCAAAGGGGCACCCTGTTTATGTGTTAATTCTATAATACATAGACTTCATCAAGGTAAACAGACATCATTTAGCTTCATAATAGTTGTATGACCTGGCAAGACTAAAACATCTGACAAGAATTTTCTCATCGCTGGCAGTTAAAATAAACCTGGAATGTCATTCAACTTACTATTAGCCATGACATGAAAACATTTTTCACACAATTAGGTGTATAGTTCAGCCATCACAAGTAGGCAGTGGATTTTAGAAGTTTATAGTAGGATCAATTTCTAAGAAATTATCATCCTCTAATGCATGTTGCCAGCTTGGGGGTGTCAATCTTATTAAAAGTGTTCCCAACACCTTCAATTGGGCATATTTTTAATGACAAAGTTTTAACAGGTTTAGCAGCAGGAAACAGATGGAAGCTTTATAAGTCCTTATGCTGACTTATACAGACAGACTGGTATGATGGAGCATGATGTGTAAATATCACTCACCTCTGTGCCACTATTCCTTCAATCATATCATATATTGTAATAGGCACTTATGGTTCTTATTGCCAACAAGCCTCTGTTAGATTTAGCTTTAAATGTCAGAAAGATCAAAATCAATATAAAATCTTTGACACCCAAGCTGAGCGTGTGATGGAATGCCTGGACTTGGAAGTGTATGGCATACTATGGATTTATTTACACAACACATTCACCCAGAGATAAATTAAGAATAAATGGGGCTCTAAAAAGGTAGCATCTTTGCCTCCATCTTCATTCCTTTGATAGACGTTGATAAGGATTGCAATAGGAACAGAGGGAATTTTTCATCGCAAGTGCCTGATTCACCAAGCACTTGCGATGAAAACCTACGCCGGCGGCCTCCGGCGCAAGGCGGGCCAATTCAAATGGGAGTGTGCCATTTAAATTAGGCGCGCTCCCGCGCCGGACCTACCGCGCATGCTCCGTTTCCGAACTCCCGCCGTGCTTTGCGCGAAGTGACGTCATTTTTTCGAACGGCGACGCGCGTAGCGTAATTCCGTTTTTTCCGGACGGCTTACGCAAACGACGTTATTTTTAAAATTTCGAAGCGGGAACGACTGCCATACTTTATACAGCAATACGATTGCTGTGTAAAGTTAAGGCACCAAAAAAAATGACTAACTTTGCGATGGGAAACTAGACTAGCGGTGACTTAGCGAACGCGAAAAACCGTCGGGAATCGCCGTAACTCCTAATTTGCATACCCGACGCTGGTTTACGACGCAAACTCCCCCCAGCGGCGGCCCCGGTATTGCATCTTAAGATCCGACAGTGTAAAACAATTACACCTGTCGGATCTTATGGCTATCTATGCGTAACTGATTCTATGAATCAGTCGCATAGATAGAAACAGGGATACGACGGCGTATCAGGAGAAACGCCGTTGTATCCCTTTTGTGAATCTGGCCCAGAGAAACTACTCCATTTGCATTGTCTGTACTAACATGGCCCTATTAAAAAAACAATTGCCAGAGTGCATCCTCCATTATAAGGTGACAAAGTAGGGACAAAGCTTTGACCAATCGCGCCTTCCTAGCTTGCTGTAAGAGCATAACGGGTTGTAGCAATGGCCCCTTGACATCCACCAGGCCCGGAGCTCCTTCTTTGGTTGTTTTGCAGATGATCTGGAAGTGGTGTGTGTTTTTTTTTTGGCTTTGTTCTCCTGTAACAAACAGTAACACATTAGTACGTTTTATGAGGATTCTATATGACATTCACTGCTAAAAATTATATTTCAAAAGACCAATTTCTAAAAATCATACTTTACATTAAACAAAAGACTGTATGCCAGAATGACTAAATCATATTAGTATTTTGAGTGAAAAGTCAGCACTATTTGTATTTTTTTAAATATGACCATGTTTTTCATACACGGTGCTGCTGTGTCACCACTAGTGCCGGTAGGCAGCCAAAATTTGGTGACCAAAGCATCCCAACTTGGCTAGAATCACCTCTTTTACACTTAACCTTACTGGTTCTAACTTGGCATTTGCCAGTTGTGGATGCTGGGTGGGCTACATATGGAGTTTCTGCATTAATAAAGCAGCTGTGGAAGCTTGTGCTGTCAAAAACAAACCATCTGTGTTTAAAAACACTGTTCAAATGGAAAATAGAGAGATACAAAGTAACACTGTTACTTTTGTATCTACTGTTTCACTCTTCTGCAGATCAAAAGGATAAGCTTAAAACCAGTGCTAAAGCAACCTGACAATTTTTTTTTTTTTATAAATAAAATTTGTTCTTATTTAACCCCTTATTATAGATACCTGGCCAATGCCCCTGGGAACTCCAGCGATCATCACTTTCATATAGGTCCCATGCTGAGCAGCTGCACATCTGCATACTCAATGCAGGATGTCGGCCACTCAGCACGGGCGCCTTTCAGAGCATGCTTTGCATTCTATGACTTGACAAGACAGGGAGGCAGAGCAGTGATGTCACGTTCTCTGCCTTTGTCTGATCATAGAAATGTTTTCATTGCAAAGTATTCTCTTAATGGCACCCGTGCTGAGTGGCAGACCTCCTGTGTTCATAGTGCATCAGACGAGCCACTCAGCACGGGATGCGGACCCTGGTATATACATAATTACATTGGTCCAAGCTGAACCAATGTAACCATGTACAATAAAGCCATACATGTAATTATTTTTTAACCTGTTTGTCCTAATCAACCATAAATTACACATTCTTAAACTACTCCCCTTTCCATTTAACTATTATTTCTTGGTTATTTTATTTTGTTTATTTCTAGTCTAACCATTGGCATTTATTTCTTGTTTTCATTTTTTGTTTTATTCAACCCCCCCCTTTTTTTTTTCTTTTAACACTTTCATTTGTAAAAACCTGGTGCAATTCTTTGTGCTGGAATCATAGTCCTAATATGATTGTAAACAGGACAAATTATAGAAAATAAAGTGAAACCTGTAGGAGAAAATGGATGGAGGGGCTGCATGACAAAGGGAGGAACAGAGTCAGGGAATGGTCAGCAAGGTCAGTGTGTTTGGTGGGGGTGTAGCCCTTATCTGATTGGAGGCAGAGGTTGAAGGGGCAGGGTTCAGATGAGAGGGTCTTTGCGGTGAGGTACTTCTGTCACTTTCCAAGGAAGTCAGGAAAAATAGCAACTTCCCATCCTCTCGCCCTGGTGTTAGGGGTTACCGCAGTGGATAGGTAGTGGTGGTGTTTTTTGTGTCTCAAGTTGATCATGTTTATACAAAAAATTATATATATTTTTACATATATATATATATATATATATATATATATATAGCCTACTAAATTGTGTATGTTGCTTAGTTGGCTGGTCAAGTAATTACATGGTTTACAAAAGTGTGGGACCCATCTAAGGTATGGTGCTTCCACTTGGTTAGCAGTGGTTCTCCCAGGAGTGAGGTCCCCTGGGGGAGAGGAATAGGGAAGTATGTGTGATGTTGGAACGTCTTCAAGCCAGTTGGGGCGCGGCTGAGGACATGGACGATTCCAGTTAAAATTGTGCCTTAAGGACACCCAAAGACCTCTTGTTGTTGGGCATTACATTGTTGAATTTGCACTTATTGGTACATTTTAATGTTATGTTATTTTATTATTTGGTTAAAAAAATTGGCTGCCGTGGCCATATAAAACCCATATCACTCAGTCCGTGTCTTTATTCTACATTTGTAAGGACCTAGGTTGACGAATCCTTTAGTCATGTATTTTTTTAGTAATACTAAAGTAACACTACAGTAATAATACTTTTTATTAGTTTTGTTACTTTTTTCTTTAACCCTCCTGGCGGTATCCCCGAGCGTGACTCGGGGTGGATTTTTTTTGCTAAAATCGGTAACCCCGAGTCACGCTCGGGGTAGCTATGCAGAGCCTGCAGTGCGCGCTGGCTTACCTTGTTCCTGGATCCAGCGATGTCACCGCGCTGTGTGAGCGAGCGGGACCTCGCTCGATTCACACAGTGTCCTCCTGTGACGCTGATCTCCGTTCCCTGCGACGTTACAACGCACGGGAGCGGAGATCGGCGCCAAATTCAAAAAAGTAAACAAACACTATACATACAGTATACTGTAATCTTATAGATTACAGTACTGTATGTAAAAAATACACCCCCCTTGTCCCTAGTGGTCTGCCCAGTGCCCTACATGTTCTTTTATATAATAAAAACGGTTCTTTCTCCCTGCAAACTGTAGATTGTCCATAGCAACCAAAAGTGCCCCTTTATGTCAAAAATTATTTTAGATCAGCTAGAAAACAGCAATAATAAATTATAATCACTTGCAGAATTGTGCGATAGCGATTTGTGGGGAAATTCATCATAAAAAAAAAAAAATTATGACAGCAACAATTTTGCAACTGAGCAAATTTCAGTGATTTTGAGTTGATTACATTATTGAATAATTTTTATTATAATTATATTATTATTTGTTATAATTATTTATAATTATTTATTATATTATAATTTATCATTTTGTTTTTAAAAAAATGTCATACCCGGGATGCCTATTAGATTCTTGTTTGGTCAGAATTAAGTGAGTTATTCCTAAGGATTACAGGCCTACAATATAAAACGCCAAATTTCCTTGCAAATAATGGTACCGCTTTTGGTACGTAATTCCAGACAGAATCATACCGCCAGGGAGGTTAATGGATTGCATAAAGTATAAATAATTTTTGCAAGACACCATAACCAAAATAATGAATTATTTGTCCTAAAAAAACAATGCATGCATTACTTTGTTGTAAGAGGAGTGTACATTTGTTGGAGCTGAACTGGTATATTTACTATGGGGTGGATTTACTGAAAGTAAAATAGACTGTACACTTTGCTCCAGAGTTTAGTATATGAGACAAAGCTTCACTTTGCAAAGAATACCCAATTACATTGAAGAGTGTTTTTGCTGGCACATGATTAGATGATGATTAGCAGAGCGTCCCCTCATTTACTAAGCTCTGGAGATATTGCACTTGCAAAGTGCACAACCCATGTGACTTTAGTAAATCCACCTCAATGTGTAATCATATAAAATAACAAACAATATTAGATGACTAAATTCTCTGATAAAAGCAAAAGCATGCATGGCTGATAAAAGTACAAGGAAAAGTCACTTCTTTGCCTTAGTGCCTAAGAGCAAATCTGACCCCGCTTTTACATGCATGGCTAAAAAATCTGGAACTCTGTCACTATCTGTTTTTATTAAAACGAAAACTACCCTATAAAAGAAGAGAACGCATACTTGCCAGCTGATTGTATTCATCACTTACTAGTTTCATTAAATACTTGATCCTGGCTGTGTGCTTTTTTTTTTTTTTTTTTTACACCAGTCCCAATGTCAATACAAATTGGTGAGGAGATTTGCTTTCATTTCCTTTAATGGAAATGTAACAGTAAGAAAAAGAAAATCTCTACAAAATGAGGTGCATTCCCCCTTAGACAGTTGTCATTAGAACAGGAGTCCCAGCTGGAATGTTTCCCCCCACCTCATGTTGATGGCATCTGTACACTTATGGATTTTCCACTACCTTCTGTCTTTGTGACAATGGTGACTAGGACAAAATGAGAGAGTGGATCTACCAGGTGGGGGCACAGACAATAATACAAACCTGACAGTGGTTTAATCCTTCCCTGCTCCATCCAAAACTAAAGAAATATATTCTTAGCTTCACACACACTTTATCTACAGTTATTACTAGACACAGAAAGCTAGCATGTTACATTTCATCATAGCTCTTTGCACCATGTTGCCAAATACCCACCTAGTATACAGTAGATCTATTATTTTATACTATTAAGAAGTTCTGACATGTTGTCAATGTTTAGCTCTTCCTGGTTAACATATTTATTGTGCATTATGGGGATAATGGCTTCAGTCACTTTCCCCAATTATTTTTTCACAATTATCTAGGTTAGTAAACAAGAACCTGATTAAATTGGCAACTAAGTGCTTTTGGTCTGTAATGAATCCTCTTAGAAAGGCTAATATTAATCCAAAGCATTCCTTGCGTATAGCAAAGTGTTTTGTTAACTATAGATTGATTTATCAAGTGATTTTAGTATCTGTTTTGAAAGTAATCTTCATCTGCCAGTTAAACAAATGCTACTTTTATTTTCAGTACAGCAGAAAAATTACAATGAATATGATTGACAATGTGTTACTTAAGTAATATTCCTTTCTGTTAATGAGTAGATTATGCCTTTCATAGGAAGCAGATTTGATTAGGAGTGCCATATGCCCTTTAATCTAGTAGTCAGTATACAGACTCATTAATGTATCACAAATAGGTGTACAAATCAAAAGTGTGTTTCCTGGATAAAAAAAAATTGTGTTTGTGTGTGTGTATATACAGTATTTCACAAAAGTGAGTGCACCCCTCACATTTTTATACATATTTTATTATATCTTGTCATGTGACAACACTGAAGAAATGACACGTTTCTACAATGTAAAGTAGTGAGTGTACAGCTTGTATAACAGTGTAAATTTGCTGTACCCTCAAATTTACTCAACACACAGTCATTAATGTCCAAACCGCTGGCAGCAAAAGTGAGTACACCCCTAAGTCCAAATGTCCAAATTGGGTCCAAAGTGTGAATATTTTGTGTGGTCGCCATTATTTTTTAAGACTGCCTTAACCCTCTTGGGCATGGAGTTCATCAGAGCTTCACAGGTTGCCACTGGAGTCCCTTACCACTCCTCCATGATGACATCACGGAGCTGGTGGATGTTAGAGACCTTGCGCTCCTCCACCTTTCCTTTGAGGATTCCCTCACAGATGCTCAATAGGGTTTAGGTCTGGAGACCTGCTTGGCCAATCCATCACCTTTACCCTCAGCTTCTTTAGCAAGGCAGTGGTCGTTTTGGACATGTGTTTGGAGTCGTTATCATGTTGGGATACTGCGGCCCAGTCTCTGAAGGGAGGGGATCATGCTCTGCTTCAGTATGTCACAGTACATGTTGGCATTCATGGTTCCCTTAATGAACTGTAGCTCCCCAGTGCCGGCAGCACTCATGCAGCCCCAGACTATGACACTCCCATCACCATGCTTGACTATAGACAAGACACACTTGTCTTTGTACTCCTCACCTGGTTGCTGCAACACACACTTGACACCATCTGAACCAAATACGTTTATCTTGGTCTCATCAGACCACAGGACATGGTTCCAGTAATCCATGTCCTTAGTCTGCTTGTATTCAGCAAACTGTTTTCAGGCTTTTTTGTGCATTATCTTTAGAAGAGGCTTCAATTTGATGCAGTGTGCGGCATATGGTCTGAGCACTGACAGGCTGACGCCCCAACCCTTCAACCTCTGCAGCAATGCTGGCAGCACTCATATGTCTATTTCCCAAAGACAACACTGAGTACGTGCACTCAACTTCTTTATTCGACCATGGTGAGGACTGTTATGAGTGGAACCTGTCCTGTTAAACCACTGTTTGGTCTTAACCACCTTACCGCAGCTCAGTTTCAGGGTCTTGACAATCTTCTTATAGCCTAGGCCATCTTTATGTAGAGCAGGCATGTCCGAAGTTTGGCCCGCGGGCCGTGTTTCGGTTTATTATGGCCCACTGGTAATTTGGATATATATATGTTTGTGGCCCCCAGCAAATCATCGCTCGGGGATTCGATGGGGCCACAAAAGATATATACCACATTTATCACTTAATTCTGGCTGCCTTGGAGTGGACAGAGGCCACCAATTAAACAGGAGATGCTCCTGTATGTAACCTGTTGGCGCTCGTCCCGCCCCCCTTCATGTCCCCTCTGAGGCTGCCGATAGTCATGCATAAGGCTGCACTGATGGCAATAGTGAGGCTGCATTCATGGCACTTGTAAGGCTGCATTCATGTCAATGGTGAGGCTGCATTCATGTCAATAGTGAGGCTGCATTCAGAGGCTACATTAATAACAATGGTGAGGCTGAATTCATGGCAATGGTGAGGCTGCATTAATGGCAATAGGGAGGCTGCATTCATGGCACTTGTGAGGCTGAATTCATGGCACTTGTGAGGCTGCATTTATGTCAGTAGTGAGGCTGCATTCATGTCAATGGTGAGGCTGCATTCATGACAATGGTGAGGCTGCATACATGGAAATGGTGAGGCTGCATTCGTGTCAATAGTGAGGCTGCATTCATGGCAATGGTGAGGCTGCATTCATGGCACGTGTGAGGCTGAATTAATGTTAATGGTGAGGCTGCAGATGGGCACTGATTAGGCTGCATTGATGGGCACTGACACTTATTTTGCTTCACAGTTCTTTATTTAAAATAAAAAAAAATCTTAAAACCTTCCTTCTTTAAGTGAAGTTGCGTGTTATCCTGTGTGTGTTATATGCCGATAAATACGGTATATACAAATAACATGCCCAAGCTCAACTTTAGACTTTCACCACACACAGCCACAAAGGCAATATAATTCTTGTTGGGCAGTGTATTAATTAATTTGCATTTCATTTTAATGGTTCAAAGAATGTCAGGCAAAATGGTTGGCCCTCACACATATTCACTTCATCAGATGACACCGGGGAGGGAAAATGGCTAATTGGGCCCAATTTGGACATTTTCACTTAGGGGTGTACTCACCTTTGCTGCCAGTGGTTTAGACATTAATGGCTATATGTTGAGTTATTTTGAGGGGACAGCAAATTTACACTGTTATAAAAGCTGTACACTCACTTCTTTACTTTGTAGCAAAGTGCAATTGCTTCAGTGTTATCACATGAAAAGATAGAATAAAATATTTACAAAATTGTGAGGGCTGTACTCACTTTTGAGAGATACTGTAGCTCAAAGCCTGTGTAATATCAATGTGGTAATCTGAATTTTGCTCAGTTGTGTTATCTTGTTGTCTGTGTGAGCTGGGAATAAGTAGCCGGTATAATGCTCCCTGGGGGGAGCAACCTTTCAGGCACCAGATCAGTAGTATAATGACAGACAGAGGTATGTTTATTGGTGCTATTTACAGGCTATATACAGGTAATATACTGTGCTTCAAAAATAAACAGTTGAAATGCAAAAGTTCAAATACAAAATCCTAGCTGCCTCAAATGAAAAATCTTTAAATCAATAGCTTTATTATATAAAATTGTTACAAAAATGAAATCATACTTAAAGGTCTGCCCAGGAAAAAGGTTTAAAAAAAGAGATTAGGAGAAATTGTCCCCATAGCCACAACAACCCCCTTTCCTCATTATACAAACTATTCATGAAAATATAATGGGTCTCTTAGAGGACTATTCCATACAAAGAGCAAAATGAAGCAACTATTCTTGAGTGGGGCTAATCAGACCATGTCCCTGCACATCATTATTGTTTATGTCTCCAAAAGAATCATTTTTTCTAGAGAATGCATGCACAGCATGATTGTAGTAGTAGGCACAATGAATGTAAAGCTAAGGGTTATTGCATCACAGCAAAGGTTATCACTTTGTATCCATTATTGTAGGTTGTAAAGACTTAATATATATAAATGCTATTTTTTTAGGGCATGCAAAGCAGAGATATAAAGCAGAGACACCGTAGATAGCGTGGGCAAACTGTGGTAAAAATATTAGCATTCTAATCATTGAAAGGTGAAGCATGTGAGGCATACGGTATGACACCCTGCAGAGACTTATGCTGAAATTGCTTTGTGTCCATCATCTAGAGACATGTCAAATTTGAAATATCCAGGAATCAGATCACCTGGAGTGAGATACATGTTCATGCTCACTGACTACACATATAAATCACAAACGTAAAAGCAAACAACAAGATACATTATAGTAAATTGATCAATAAATGCTCTGCAGGCAAATGCATCCTTAATCAAACCTCACCATGTATGTAATAACGGTTTCATGCATGAGCCCATGATCCATACAACATATAGGCCAAACTTGTGACCAAATTAGAACCAAAATGACTTTAATTAGCTGTTTATATATTTAAAGGCCCCACTGATAAAATTCCACCAAAAGAAGAGGCTTCATTTTTGCTTTATGGTGTGTATGATAAATCCTTGCTATAACAACTCACTGGCGTGGAACTCATCCTCAGCCATATAACAACCTTAGCATAACCTCTGAATGTATAAAATAGAGCTCTGAAGAAGAGGGGACACTCCTTGAAACGCGTCAGTTTCTTTGGACTTTTAATTCCACAACTTTCATTGGCCAATGGATCTTGCTGGAGGGAACAAATTTTGCTTGGTTTTATCGCTCGTTTGTTAGTATGTTTTAAACTTTTTGCAATATTAAAGCGTCACAAAGGTAGCTGGTGCGCCCTCTGTTCCTTTTTCTTTGTAGAGATCTATTTGGGTTATCCCTGACCTGTTGAGAGTGGCATCACATCGGATGTTGTGGCTTGATCAGTGAAGACCTACGTTTAAAATCAGCCGCACAGTAATTTCTCAAGCGCAGGAGCATTCAATTTTCTTTTATGGATAAAATAGAGGCTTTACGTATATACATCCAGGGGGTCCCTTATGTGCATGCAGTAGAACTATAACAGCTGAAATATGGCCAAATTTGCTGAATCAATATAACTTGTAAGTGAAATACAAATTTGGGAGCCATGCAAGAGTTTGCAAAAAAAAAATGTATTCCACCAGTATTCTAACCATAGCAATAATGGCAATGCGTACATCATTTGGGACAGTGTATCCTTGCCACTCAGTAAGATGATACAGTGGTTGTAATCTTGCCATGCATAATATCAAGGTTTACACTTCACCCTTTGCTGGAAATAGAAACAACTAGGAAGCTCCATATCCAATATTCAATATGTAGGCTCCATGCACACTGGCTTAAAAAATGTTGCTTCTATAGGAGTTTTGTGTTATGCCTGTAGAAGCAACCCAATGTGTTCATGTACATTAGGACGTTTACAGGCATATTTTGAGATCAACGTTAAGAGGCAGAAAAAAAACCCCTTCTCATTTGCATTTCTGATTGGAGCTCACTGGCAGTAAAAATGTAAAACTCTCCTAAACTTGTCTAAACTTTGTACAAAAAATGCTCTATATCAACATTTTTTACTCCAAAGAGAACAGACGTTTTTTTATGCCCAGTGTGCATGGAGCCAAAGAGTTCACTGTATTCCAAAAGTAGAAAAAAAAAAACAATAATAAAACACAAAAATAAAAGAAAACATGCCAAAAACCAGAGGGTTTGCATTTGTTTTTAGTTTTGTGTTTGTCTTTGTAGTTCTGTTTGTTTTTATCACGTTTATTTTTTTTCATTTTGTGTTTTTTGTTCTTACATGTGTTTTGGTTTTCATTTTGTTCCTTTTTCTTGTTTGTTGCGAGCGGGTTTGGTCGCATGAGTTGTTTCAAATGTGGAGGTCACTTCCTGATCCTTGGCGGGGTGGGGCTCTTTCTTCCACCTCCTCCCCTTATATTACGGTGGTGGGCGCACATTTGTGCCCGTCACTTCTGGCACACTGCTGGTCCAAATGCGTGGTTGCGATCTGTTGGAACTCTGTGCCACCATTTCTGCACATGCACGCCCCTGGATCAGACTGCACATGCCGGAGACATGCCCTGCCCATGTTCCTGATGGGACCGCATGCTGGTGTGGCAAGCACGGGGAGGAGCCCATTTACTTTCCCCTATATACATAGGGATGATTTGTGATGCTCTGAGAAAGCATTTTTTTTTCTCACGGGGGCCATGGAGACACACAACTGGACCGGCTGTTAAGACCTTTTTTTTATTCAAAGTTAGTAAGGAGATTTGTTACCCTGAGAATATGGACATTGGTCTCTGTCTTTTGTGCTGCATGTTTGGGATGGTTCCTGGGGCATTCCACTCACTTTTAGTGACAAATCAATTTTGATCCCTTGTTTTGAGTGACTCCATCTACTCAAGTGAGTCTTTGGTCCCCTTGTTTGATTTAGTATATTAGCCTTTTATCCACTTTATTACTGTATATGCCGGTGTATAAGGTGACTGGGCGTATAAGGCGACCCTCTAATTTTACAGGTTTTTTATATTTTTTGCCTGTACTCCGAAGCTTCCGACGCTTCATATTTCTTCCTTCTGGAACCATATTCTTCTTCATTCTTGCTGGAGCTGGAGCCATATTCTTCTTCCTTCTTGCTGGAGCTGGAGCCAATCACGGCGAGCGATGTATTCTATTAATGAATACAAAGCCTGCTTGGATTGGCAGAGGCTGTAACATCATCAGCCCACGCCTCTCTGACTCTCAAAGCCAATCCGAGCAGGTTACTGTATGTAGCCTGCTCGGATTGGCAGTGGTTGATACCGAGCAGGCTCTGTATTCATTTGAATACATCTCTCACCGGGATTGGCTAAGCAGTATATACTGTATGTAGCCGAAGCTACATACAGTATTACCAGACATCCAGCAGGCATCCGAACAGCTGACCCCTGCTTTTTGGCCATTTTTTTAAGTGTAAAAGGTAGTCTTATACGCCAGCAAATACAGTACATGGAAATTATATTTGACATGAATTATTATCATAACCTGTTAGGCTATGGACTGCCCTTGGGGGATTCTATGTCAGCTATATTAGCCCCCCGGTGTGCCGCCTCCATGTTCTGGGTTGACTTGGACTGAGCACTATAAGTTCCTGGTTCTATGTATGTGAGTACTCGATATCTTCTCTGTTTGTGATAATTTCTAATTGGACTTAAATAATTGTGATTTATTCCTCAATGCAAACAGAATTCCCTGAAGAAGCCATTTACTGGTGAAACGTGTAGATCTCGACACCAGTTCCTACATTTTTCCTGTATCTGGCCCAATGTATCCAAGGAAATTTGTTATTTTCACTCACTTGCATATAAATTATATTATATATATATGGGCTATGTTCTAATAGGTTATAGTGCGCTCTTACCTATTTGGGGGATGTCATATACACTTGTGATGAGTGTTTGAATTGTTTTTTATAGGTTTTAACCAAATTGGTGTTGACAGTAAACTTTAGCATTTTTATACATTTTTTAGTTCTCGCTTCCTTTCGATGGGGTTAACCAATAAAGTCCTTAGTTTTCTCTTTTCTTTTTTTTTGGACATATTTGGATGTGATGCCACATCAATAACTTGTGTTTCACTTTGCCCTAAAAAAAAATAAAAAATAAAGATATATAAAATACAATATTAATGTAACTATATTTATATCTTACCCCACTTTATAGCGTTAGGAGGTTGTTTGGTAAGTAAACAGGGGCAGTCATTCTTCTACTTCCTTTGAAGGTCATAGCTGATTTTCTCTTCTCCTCCTGCTTTCACAACCTCAGGGCTCTGAAGCAGGAAAGGAGATTATTTGCAACAACAGCCAATTAGATGCTTTTACTGTATCTCATTAAACTGGCATGTATGTGACTAAGCAGAATATCATCTCCACTCCTCATCACAGCTACATAAATGGTTGCACAGAGGCAATAGTTTATTCAGCAAATAAATGCAAAATAGTCCATAATTCTGGTATAAAGGAAAACAACAAAATGGCTCACCATCGCTATACCAGTCCCGCACTAGAGTTTTGGGTTTTTCTGTCTGCTTCAGGGGTATTGCAAAAGCTGGAGGAGCTCAGCAAAACCGCGTCTCAGTCACAAGAGAGTTCACCTCGTCACAGCTGTGAACCGCTGCACACTCGTTCACAAATAGGTACTGCTTCCTTCTTGCTTTTCAACACTCCCTTGCATGTGGCTTTACACCTTCAGGACCATAGTCCCTGTAATCAGGGTTTGGAGGTTCTTTCTCATCCAAAGTCTCTCCAAACCTTCAAATTTTGGGTCCCAATTGAGAACTTGCCAATCCTAAAACAACTGTAAATCAGCTATCTTCTCACCAACTGAACGTCCCTAGAAACTCTCAACCTGCATGAGTGGGAACACCTGATTACTCACAAATGCACACAAGTCTCCCCCTCCTTAAAGGGACCTCAACCCAAATAGCTAGGAGACATATCTCTAATTCAGGGCCCATTCCTGGCATGTTTATAGACGTAAGATTATTTACAAATTTTTTTTTTTTTTTTAGACAAAGCTGTACACAGATGTGTTTTCTGTGATATTAGAAGTCACTCTTGGAGGTAACCAATTATCTTCCTAATCCCCTAAAGCTTATTTCTTATTCAGTAAAACTGCACATATTATGACAACAGTTTTTACTTTATCAGTGTACCTGGTTTTGGGCTTTGGCGAAATCTCCTACCTAGGGAGCTTAGTTGCCATTATTCTCTTCCTAATTAGGCGATATTTTGGAATTTTTAATAAGCCTATTTCAAAGTAAGAGCTGACTGTAAAAGAAAACTGTCTATATTAATGCCAGGTAATTAATGTTATAAGAAATTGCATGGCAGCCTTATAAATTGTGTTTATTTCAACTGAATTAGAATGGGGATTGAATGTAAGAAATTTAAGGGGGTAATGTAAGGCAATGTAGGGCCAATGAAATAGAAAAGTTACAGCATATCTACTCTTGTCTGAGCTGCTTTAGCTTAGCATAGATATTAGTTGAAATCACTCCATAAATATGAGAATGGGGGTAAAATTATTTAGCCCCTAACACACTAAATGAAACATGTCAGATAATCTTTCTAACAATGCCTTACTAAAGGACTTTTCATTTCACAGATGCTGTTAGTTAAACCATTCACTTGCAGAGCCGTTTTTTTACATTTTGTACACGCATACTAAAATGCACATACTGTACATGAAAATATACTTAAACCTCCTAGACTGTATATATTTTCTGAAAGAAGAACCCCCGGAAGTATAAACTTGCTGAGCTTTTTACATCACACAATATTTGTGTTAGGCTGCGTACACACGGTAGGTTAAACCGATGAGAACTGTCTGATGGACCGATTTCATTGGTCCAAACCGATCGTGTGTGGGCGCCATCAGTTATTTATCCATTGGTTAAAAAAAAGCCAACTTGTTTTAAATTTAACCAATGGATTCCTAACCGATAGTAAAAAAACGATCGTTAGTAGGCACAGCCATCGGTTAAAAATCCATGCATGCTCAGAATCAAGTCGACGCATGCTTGGAAGCATTGAACTTCATTTTTTTCAGCACGTTGTTGTGTTTTACGTCACCGCGTTCTGACACAATCGTTTTTTTAACCGACGGTGTGTAGGCGCGACTGACCATCAGTCAGCTTCATCGGTTAACCGATGAAAACGGTCCATCAGACCGTTCTCATCGGATGGACCGATCGTGTGTACAGGACTGTTTTTCAAATCTTTATGTTATGGATAAATGGATATCAAATATGTTAAAGTTGAACTGACGTCTTTTTAAAACAGACGGAGAATAGGCAGGCTAATATTGCAGAAGAGACACACAATGGCTCTTCTGTGATAAAATACACTGACCTGCCTGCTCGCAGTCTTTTACGGGATGTAAATTGAGCTGTGCTTATAGAACTCAGCCTATATCGCTGGCATGGACCCTGTGTGCCAGGATGACTGACTGCTACAAACATGCAGGAGTTATGTTAACCCACGCCAGCCAATGAAGAGGCCAAAAAACTGGCACTTGGGGAGAAGGTGCCGGCACCAGCAAGGGACACCTTGCGGACTTTGAATGCTAGAGAGGAGATAAGTATGCTGACTTTAATTCCACTTTAAGCTTCAAAATTGCATTATGACTGACTCAAAACAGCAAAAAACTATAGTACTCTAATTTGTTTTAAAAACGTTTATACCGTATTATTTACCCATGAATGATGGCTCTAGAATTATTGGTTTAATGCCGTGTGCATGGCAAAACCAAAGATGTGCAAATTACGTTTTCATGTGTGTGTGTGCACCCTACATGTGTTTGCATTTATATATATGTGAACCTGGATGCGGGGGTGTTTAAAAATATATTTTTTCTTATTTGCTTTTATTAAACATACATTTTAAGCTAGTTTTTTTTTCTTTAAAGAAAACCCTTTTTAAAAAGAAAAAAAAAAACACCCCTGCAAGACAAAGGCATAATGAGCTAGTATGCATAGCTCATAGCTAGTATGCATACTAGCTCATTAAGAATTACGTACCTGAGAACGAAGCTCTCGCAGCGGTCATCGGACACCTCCTCCGTCGCTGCCATGATACCCGAAGTGACTTCCGGGTATCGCTGCTCCGGCGCTGTGACTGGCCGGAGCAGCGATGACGTCACTCCTGCGCATGCACATGGGAGCCGCCACTAATGACATGATCGTTAGTAGCGGCACACTCAGTGCGCCTGGGCGCCGTTGTCTACGGCGCATGCGCTGTAGACATCGTGCTGTCTTTCTTGCAAATATCTCTTTAACCATGTAGGTTAAGGAGATATTTATTGCACCTACATGTAAGCCTTAATGGATCACTAAAGGATTTTTTTTTTTTAGCTAAATAGCTTCCTTTACCTTACTGCATTACTGGTTTCATGTCCTCATTGCTCGTTTTTGCTTTGATGTTGCTGTAAAACTGCTCTGATCTCCACACTTCCTGGTTGTCTATTTCCTTATAACCATCGTACTGGGAGCTTTTCACGATGGTCTAAGCCAGTGGTTCTCAACCTCTCTAGTGCCGTGACCCCTTGATAGAATTTCCCAAGTTGTGGGGACCCCTAACGGTAAAATTATTTTCCTATTGTGGGTTGTTGGCATAAGTAATTTGCGCCCCTAAAACACGGACATTTAGCGCTCCCTGAGTCCCTTCCACTCGTACAATATTAAAACCCCTTTTAGTACATTTTAGGATGTACCACTCTTTTTCTTTTTTCTCCTTTCTTTCCCTTTTATCTCTCTCTATCCTAATTTCTTGTTTGTTTTCACCATCCCTCTCTAGCCGTCTTTCTTGTTCTTTCTCTTATTCTTTCTCTCCCTTTTTTATTTGGGCCTCCCTCTCTTTTCCTCTCCCTTCCATGTATTCTCTATTTTTATTCCTTCTCTTACTCCCTGGTGGGCAGTATGGGATCAGTGGCAGTGCTGGGGGGGGAGTTGGAATCAGTGGCAGTGCTGGCGGGGAGTTGGGATGAGTGGCAGTGCTGGGAGGAGTTCTGATCAGCCAACTTAGGTGCTCTTGATCAAGGTCATCTGCTGATCTGAGAACTGTAGTGGGGACTTTTTAAGGCAACTCTAATCACAGGTAGTGATACTCACTGTGTCTCCGACTTTGTGGTTTCTCTTAGAAGTGACACCTATGCTGAAATCAGCAGATAGGGTCTCCTCCAGCCCCTCCCACTTCACATTCCTCACCAGTTAGCTGACCTCTAGTCCCTGCCCCCCAGCTATGCCGTGAACTGAATGGGGGCAGCTGTGAAGATGCTGAGTGGGCGGCCGCGGGCTTCAGGAACAGCCCAGGTTTTGGTGACCCCTGGCAAATCCTCATTTGACCCCCAAGGGGGTCCCGACCCCCAGGTTGAGAACCACTGGTCTAAGCTGTCATTACTGTGTGTCTAAAACTTAACAGAACCAATCAGATTCATTTTAAAAACAAAACACTGCCCTGGATTTGTTTGTTTTTGTTCTGTGGGTCTCTTTACTTCACAGAAACATGAAACCAGTTTAAAAATGAAAGTGAAACTGTAGGCACATTATATGATTGAATTTAATCTATTTTTAATTATCTTTAAAAGGAATCAGTTAACTTTTATGTCTATATACCCTGTAAACAGTCATTTCAGCAAAAAAAATGTTTTCCTTTAGTGACCCTTTAATCTAGGCTTACCTGTAATGCCCTGTACACACCATCACTTTATGTGATGAAAAAAAACGAAATTTTCTGTGAAGTAAAAAATGACGTTTTTGAAACTTCAATTTTCAAAGACGAAGTTGCCTACACACCATCGTTTTTCTCACAATGTTCTAGCAAAGCGAGGTTACGTTCACCACGTTTTTCCATTGAAGCTCGCTTCATAAGTAGCTTCTGGGCATGCGCGGGTGAAAAAACGTCGTTTTAAACGACGTTTTTGCTACACACGGTCAATTTCTGTGAAGTAAAAGTTGACGTTTTGAAAAACGACACATAAAATTGAAGCATGCTTCAATTTTTTTTGGTCGTTTTTTAGAAGACATAAAACGACGTTTTCCCCCACACACGGTCAATTAAAGTGACGTTTTTAAAAACGTCATTTTTTTTTGCTATTTATTGCTATGACGTTTCCCTGCTGTCTGTTGTTTGTAACTGCCTGACATGTTGATTTTAGGCAGCCACAGTTTTCTACAGACTTGGGGGTTGGGAGTACCAACTTTTGTTGTTTCCTTCACTGCAGATATAAAGCTCCAAGGCTGAGTTCCTAGGCACACTCACATACCAGGAAATACATTGCTATTTTTAAAGGGTTAGTTCACCTCTGTTGACATCTGCCACCAAAATTTAGACAGTTTTAGACATAAAATTAGAAAGTTTAGACATTAATGGCTGTGTGTTGAGTTATTTTGAGTGGACAGCAAATTTACACTGTTATACAAGTTGTACACTGAGTACTGTACTTTACATTGTAGCAAAGTGTAATTTCTTCAGTGTTGTCACATGAAAAGATATAATAAAATATTTACAAAAATGGGAGGGGTTTACTCACTTTTGTGAGATACTGTATATACGTGATCCTGCACACTGGAAAAATGCTGAACGATTATTACCTAGGAATCACAGGACAAAATATAGTACAAATACAAAGTAAGGTTGTACCACAACTTACTTTATATTTTCATGAAGATGAGGTGTTTGTTGGAGTGGGCCATGGGCCAGAAGTTATCATATCTGTGGTACAAAGATGTCCTGGAAGATGGGAGAGCAACTTTATGAATTAGGATTTCAATTAACTTTATGAACTTTATAAATTAAGGATTCTATGAAACAATAAACACCCATGTAAAAAATTGCAGCCTCATTGTGCCCCCAATTGCCGCCTCCCTCTGCCCCCAATTGCCGCCTCCCTCTGCCCCCAATTGCCGCCTCGCCAGGGCGGAGGAAGTGAGAGGGCGGCCAGCAGGGCCAGATTTCCTTTCCCTGCCGCCCCAAGGCCAGGTTCCCGCAATGCACCCCCTCCCCACCAACCGAACCACCCGCCCCCGCCCCAATCAACGGAGAATAGCAATTGGATGGCAGGGATGGCATGGTTAGTTCAAATATTTTTGGCTGCACACATGTTCTGCTAGAAAGGAAAGCAACTCACCCCCCGTATGTTGAAACTGTCTCCGCTCTGCTCACACACAGCCCTGCCTCCTCCTAACCCCACGCTGTGATAGACAGAACACATCTCAGCATTAGACCCGCATTCCGCGGACCAGTTTCAGCGGACATGTTCGGTCGTGTATACGAGGCCTTAGGCTTCTTGTTCCTGAATCAAATCAACGAGAGGATCGGAAAGATTTGCCTTCCTCAATTCTGCAACAGAATCTGAGAGTTAGGATATCATATATGCCAAGAAGAGTAGCTTCACATTTATTGTGTAGAATAACTTGATCTTGAAAACTACACATTCCATTTTTTTTTATATAGAAAGAATGCTGGTGATTGGGCTGAAGCCTGTTTTTAATGTGAAAAGAGACCCTAAAAATCAGGATGCTTCTCTTTCTGTACTCTCAGCATAGACACAATACAAGTTGTCAAAAACATTTACTTACTTCCTAAATATATATTTTTTTTACAGCAGTTGATGCTGGTTTACTTGGCTTTGAAGAAGTGATGTGGGGGTCATCTCCACTGAGGAGAAATGAACACACTTCTTAAGCTCCTTTCCATACTCCATAATAATTTCCCCTGTGCCACTTGATCAGGCTTATCAGTCAAGTGGTATCACTACTTTCACATGTTTTCTTCTGCACTCAATAAAGCATGACTGTCTTTAAATTTTTATTATCCAGAGCTTTTTTCTGTAGCTAGTGTCTTTTGTTATAATTGCTTTAGCTGCAGCAATAAAGTAAAGTTGGATTGTGTCTTGATTGAATGCTCATGTTTAGATTGCTCTCACAAAGTCCGTTTCAACAGCGTCATCAAAGTTGCTTTGTATACTGCCAATATATAAAAAAAACTCTGTATAATCCCTAATTTGGAAGTAAGCCTTTTTGTAAATTACTATTATATTCCATATTCTCTTAATTATTGGGTTGTAGAAAATCCAATAAAATGTAGTGGCTATAAAGAACACTCTTCGCAGGCTCTGATCCACTTTTAATCTCTTTTCTTTCCACTGTTTCCATTTATAATTATTCTTCATGTTCCTTCACCCTGTTTTCCAAATCTTAAGTGGTAAAAAAAAATCAGATTATAATTTTTTTTTCTTCCCATAGGTTTCTTGCTCCATCTACTACTACTACATATCACAAACTTTGAATTTAATTTGCGGTTATCAGTTAAATGGTTCAGCTACATTGTAAGGTAATCTGGAAAATCCTCACATTTATAATTTGTATTCGGTAGGTCTTCCCATGTCTACAATGAAAATATATAATATAGCATCTTTTTGTTTAAAATGGGGTCGGGCACTGTTTCCGGTAAAGACTTGCAGGAGTTAAGCCTTATACACACGATCAGTTTTCCCGACGGGAACACTGTGAGGAGAGCTTTTGGCCGGTAATCTCAGCCGAGTTTATGCTCCTTGCAGTTTTTCCGACAGGAAAACTACCCAACATCCACCGGATAAAAACAGAGAACCAGTTCCTATGGGAAAAACTGCGATGGAGCATACACATGGCCGGAATTCCCCGCCAAAGCTCCATCGCAATTTTTCTGTCAGGAAAACCGGCTGTGTGTAGGGGAAAGACTGAACCAAGCAGGTTCTCGGCTTTCCCCTCGGGATTTCCGACGGGAACTTTTTTCCGTCGGAAATCCCGTACGTGTATACGAGGCATTAGAGTTTTTAAAACATAGACAGTGATTTTCTCTGGGGTTGGTGATCTATTTACAGTAAGGTTCAGTATGTGGACACTGCCATCAAATTTGGGAGAGGGTACCAGGTCCAAATCTCTTCACGTTTGAGAAACTCAAGTTTCCCATTTACTCAAGCTGTGTCTCTGTTTCAAAAGAGCTCTGAGTTTAGAGTTGCTCTCTGATATTATTGACAGAGGAAGAGTGAGGTAAAAATATTTTCCTGCCCCCAGAGGGCCAAGAAGGACAGATAATTGAAATGTACAACTGCTAGAAGTAGTTTGTACAACAGCAAAATTCTGTGAGAGGGACCTAGTGTAGTCAACAATATTTTTTCTATCAGATGGAGTCTAGATGTTATAATAGTTGTGAGAGGCTCGTGACAAAGTTATAGAGTTAAAACGTTTGCCCAATACTCTAGGGGGTGTGCAAACCTATCTATTTCTTTTTTTTTTGGGAGATCAATTGTTTGGTAACATTATATACTGTAGTTGCAGAAAGCCTGGTATAGCCTAATTTTGGCAAGCTCTCTCATCTTGACCTGTAGGAAGTTGGGGGTTGTCTAGTAGTGGCTTGGCTTGGGGGGGGGATCTTAAATTCAAAGTGTAGTGATAGTTGTGGAGGCAGTAGTGATAGGTAGATTCTAGTGTGACTTATACAATCAAAGCATTATGCTACATTTTTGGCCTGCAAGAGCTTCTTTAATAACCACCTATTGCTTTTGAGATTTATGATATGTCCCTTCTAAAGTCTTGTGCAATAATGAGGCCTTGTAATGTTTTGCACTATTCGGGAGGCCCAGGACTCCATTAGATTTATTTCCAGTTATTATTTGAATTGAATTCTGGGCTTTTTATGTAACCAGATAAAAGCAAAGAGTTTGGAATTTAAAATGGTTGTAAATCTCTGACATGAAATATGAATAAAACACACAACCTTAATGGAGCCTTGATGTGTGTTTTAAACCTTGACCTCCTTATATCTCGTTCCTGAGTGCTCTCAATTATGTTTGGAGAACCTGACCTACCCTAACCCCCTCCTCCCTTCCCCATCTACTACACTGTTCCTGATATCTTTAGGGGGCTGTCTGTCCCATCACAACACCAAGCTATGGCTGGGGGGAAATGGACACTATCTCCTTTCTTCTTAGTTTTGATATAATTTATATGTGAATGTACATGTGCATTTTCTATGTTATCTACTGAGAGCTAGGCCTTGTGTACAATGCTGCTGGTAAACGGATGTTTAGGAGCTGTTGGTTCAATTTATTCAGCTGCCCCTGAACTCTTCTCTATGTTACCTTATCAGTATACAGGGTCGTTTATAGTCAATTCTAGTCAGTTGAGTTTAGAAGCATTTTTTGGAAAGCAAAAAAATGCATTCAGGACGAATTTTCAGAGGCATTCGAAACAAAACAAATGACTGTAACAGCTTGCAAACGCGTGTAAATGCCGTAACTCTTGTTTAGCCACATTTTGTTTACAGGCTTTTTTAATAAAGAAACATTTTTGACTATTTTCAATGTAAAAAACGCGTCTAATGTGAACGCGGCTAAACACGGCATGCAAACGGGGCACAACAGAAGTTTTTAAGCGTTGGTTACTATCTGTCAAGTTAAGTCATTCAGGAGATGTTTTTAAAACGTCCATGTACGTGAAGCCTTAATGTTGCATGGAGACAATTGTTGTACACGGCTGGTTGACCTACTGTATCAGTATTACATTTACTCTCTCACTTAATAAAATGTTTGAACAAGAAATATGAACAAGACATCCTTTCTTATGTTTACTTGTCTTAATGCACAGCACATAGTGTCATTTGTCTCTGCTATCAGTCACCACCACAGGTGGTGGGAGAATAAGCTCCAGCACACAAACTGTTATTTATATCCTCAGTTCTATATCGTTCCTGTGTGCTGTGTATGTGTGTGGGGGGGGGGAGGGGTGTCCCTTCCCTCCAATCAGCTCTCAGCTCTGCTCATTGAGCTTTGCAGTGCATAACTTCAGATCTCTGCCCCCTGGCTTGTGCTTTTGTGAAAATCTCTTCTATCTTACAAGGCTGTACAGGACAAATGGCTGCCAATAAATAAGGTACAACTGACGTAGATGTTTTTTTTTTTTGTGTATCACCTGAGGCTACCAACGCATTAATCCCAACACACACATTCCTGTAGAAATGTATGTGCATCTGATGCCCTGTACACACGATAGGTTAGTCTGATGAAAACGGTCTGATGGATTTTTCCATCAGTTATCCGATGAAGCTGACTGATGATCAGTCGTGCCTACACACCATCAGTTAAAAAAACGATCGTGTCAGAACGCGGTGACATAAAACACGACGACGTGCTGAAAAAAATGAAGTTCACTGCTTCCAAGCATGCGTCGACTTGATTCTGAGCATGCGTGGATTTTTACCCACAGATGATCGTTTTTTTTTATAGGTTTTTTATCCATCAGATAATTTTAAAACAAGTTCCTATTTTTTTAACCTATGGATAAATAACCGATGGGGCCCACACACGATCGGTTTGGTCTGATGAAAACGGTCCATCAGACCGTTTTTATCAGGCTAACCTACCGTGTGTACGCAGCATAAGTGGGTGCTGTAGCGACGAACCGCTGGAACCGCGTCAAGTCAAAGCAAAAAAAAAAGTTTAGTGGACCCACTCTGGAGAACTTGGTGTGCTGGTGACACTTTTTTGCTTTTGTTTGCTTTCACTTGAGACTAGACACTTCACTGGGTATAAGTAAGGGTTTATAACCACTTTAAGGGCCAATGGAAGCTCTTGGGGCATAATAACAAATGCATTTAAAACATGAACAAGATACAAGGTAGTAGATTAATTCTGATTACTCCAGGACAGACAAGGAAATGTTAGGGTCATATAATCTGTGCAGATAATTTATGATTTGGTTGTTAAGTGGCTAGTGACCAAATCTACTCAATTTGTGTATGAGTATTGGGAGAGTTATCTATCTGTCAATTACCCAATTTATGGGCAATTAGTCCAATGCGTATGCCTGCAATGTCATTATTGTGGCGCAATGTGGCTATAGGACTCCAGGGAGATAACAAAGTGCAGAGGAGACCAAGAAGGTTTTTAAATGATCAACCAAGTAAGGAAATATAGAAAGTGAACTACGTACTGTCCAACAAATATATGATTTATAACAAATACATGATTTACAACTTTCTTTGCAATACATATGACCAGGGCTTTTTTTCAGTGGGAACGCAGGGGAATGCAGTCCCGGAACCTCCAGCACTGAATGTATGCAGTGGCAGGGGATAGTGAGTTGTGCTGAAGGGTCTGCCTGGGGATCTATTGTAACAAAAGACCCCCCAGCAACAATTGACCCACTAGCAACATAAGACTCCCCCATCTTATGTTGCTAGTGGGTCAATTGTTGCTGGGAGAGATCTACTGTTGAGGGAAGGTTCTATTGTTAATGGCTGCTTGAGGGTCTATTAATGCTGGCTGCTGGGGACCTATTTTTGCTGGCTGCTATGGGATCTATTGTTGCTGGGGGATTTATTGTTGAGGGTGGGGTCTTATGTTGCTTGCAGTCAATTGTTGCTGGGAGGGATCTACTGTTGAGGGAAAGTTCTATTGTTGCTGGCTACTGGAGGTTCTATTAAAGCTGGCTGCTGCGGATCTATTTTTGCTGGCTGCTAGGGGATCTATTATTGTTGGGGGGTTTATTGGTGAGGGAGGGGTCTTTTGTTGAGGGTGGTCAATTGTTGCTGGGAGCTGTTGAGGAGAGATATATTGTTGCTGGCTGCTGGAGGGTCATTTAATGCTGGCTGCTGGGAGATCTATTGTTGTTGGTGGGGTCTATTGTTTCTGGGGGTAGTCTGTTGTTGTGGGGTGGTATTTTGTTGCAAGCAGTCTATTGTTGCTGGGGGATCTATTATTGCGAAGGGAACTATTTTTTGCATGGGGAGAGGAGCTAGTGTTGCTGGCTGCATGGGATCCATTTTACTGCTTTTCCTATTATAATTATACCAAATTCCATACAGATTACTTAGCACCACTAAACAATACTTTTTCGGTTTTCTGTAAAAGAGGCGGTACTGGGAGGTGGCTAGGGGGTGGAAACAAGGGACTGTGCTTAGAGGTGGGTAGGGGGCGGAGACCAGGGGTGACTGCACCTATTCTCTGAGAAAAAAAAGCCTGGCATATGACCCTATAGAGTGCAATCACTATTATAAGGTAGGATTTGTTCTCCATAACGAGAAGAAGACAGGTACAATTATGACCATACAACATACCATTCTTCAGATGAAGCAGAGTCATTTGTAATGAGGAGGCAATTCTTAGATTTTTGTTTCTTCTAAAAACACATTTGTACATTAACTAATTGAGTTGACATGTGACTGGAGACCCTGCGCCTGCTAAGAAGGATACTGATGATAAAAAGCTTCCATTACATGGCTGCAAGGTGTCCTGCCCTCACTTTCTGTGTTTTCTCATTGAGCACCGCCAATCCATAATTTGGAATTTTGGGGCCAAATCCTCAAAAGGGATACGCAGGCGGAACTGCTGTTCAGCCTGCGTATCCCTGTGCCTATCTTTGGAACTGATCCTCAGAAGCAGTTTTCCAAAGATAGGCAGAAGATCCGACATCTGTAAGAGACTTACACTGTCGGATCTTAGGATGCAGTACCGCATCCGCCGCTGGGGGCATTTCGAGTCGAAATGCCGCTTCGCGTATGCAAATGAGGACTTACCGTGATCCACAAAGCTTTTCAGCTTTGTGTTTTCTGCGTAAGTTTACGTTTGCATACGTAAAATTAGTTCTGCTTTTACAAAGTGTAAACTAGTTACACCTTGTAAAAACAGACCTTTTTTTCGTTCGCCGCGATTTTTTTTAAATTTTAATTTTTTTTTCGGCGCGTAACTTTTTTTTTACCCGACGCAACTTTATTGTCCCGTCGCAATCCACGAAGCCGGGCGTAACGTAATTTTGCGCGCTGCCCGTCGGGAAAATAACGTCACGAGCATGCGCAGTACGGCCGGCGCGGGAGCGCGCCTCATTTAAATTGTCATCGCCCCCTGCAGAAGAGGACCGCCTTGCGCCGGAGACATTTAAGTTACACGGCCTGAAATTTCTAGGTAAGTGCTTTGTGGATCGGGCACTTAGGTAGAAATTTTAAGGCAGTGTAACTTAAATGGGAAATAATAAGTTAGGCAGGATTTTTGAGGATTTGGCCCTTAGAACCTATGTTGTAGAGATGAGGAGGTAGGGATGGACAACCAAAGCTATTTAATTCACAAAACTGTCACAAAACTGTTGTGTGTTGTCAGCAAAACTGAGTGCATTTTTATAACATGAACAGGTATTTTTTTGTACTTTTATTTTTGCTGTGACATCCATATTTAAGCTTAGCAAAACTCAACTCAATAAAATCCAGGGTCATTTTTGCATTTAATAAATTATTTAAATGAAGGATTTTAGTGGCAATTTTGCAGTAATAATACATTGCTATGGTGTAGGTCATGTATGCATTGAATGTTTTGACTGAAAGTGTCTAATAAATAATTTATATTATTGTAATACAGTTTTGGTACCTGCAATGTTCTGGGCGGATGAACCTTTGAGTGCCATCCAGTGAACTGGAAGAAAAGAAGAAAAGAAGATTGGGAGACAGTGACAGACACAAGCTTCTGTTCCCTAATTTGTTAAGTGCAATTTCCCTTTTTTTTTTCCCCCAAGCAACATATTATAGATCTCACAAAGAATCACGTAAGCTTTCCTGAAAAAAGCGAAGCTTTCATAAGATTAAAAAATACCACATCAGTTCGGCCTGTGTGCTGTGTTTTTCTTTCTAAAACGCACAGTATCTTTGTTTGTTCAGCTGCCAGTTTTGTAAAATATTGATTAAGGGAGGCTAGAACATATTCAATTAAACACAAAAGTACTAGGTATAGTAGTTCTTGACAATGCATCGTAATTCAATAAAAAAATATAAATAAAATATAATAAATATAAAAACCTGATTTAAATTTGAATTGCAAGGTGGTCATGATAAGTTAGTGCACCATGCATTTCAACTTTGTCCTTTATATTG
Source organism: Rana temporaria (assembly GCF_905171775.1). NCBI lineage: Eukaryota > Metazoa > Chordata > Amphibia > Anura > Ranidae > Rana > Rana temporaria. Next base: position 218,706,329 of record NC_053490.1, read on the forward strand.
CCTTAAAATAACCCATTCACGCAGTATCTCCCCACGGATTAGTTAGCTGATGCAGTCATACAAACTTCCACAGTGCTGCAATAAAAGATTTGCTTCTAGCAGGAAGAAGGGTGTCTAATCCCAGTGACCTGTTAGCCTTGAAAATGGAGAGAAGAGAATTTCAAGATTTGGCTAGATACTGGCCATGTCACTTTTCAAATATAAATTGTACTGTTATTTGACCCCACAGTGCACAATATTTTGGTTGATTGCAGATTTTCATTGAAGTTACTTTCAATTAGGAGTTGGACAAAATTGATTAACCTAAGGCCTCAAAAAAAAACATGTAGCCAAACAATAAAGTTGGAGGTGAAGCGGTTAATGTGAAACTGCATAAGAGGTTCTTTACTGTTAGACAAGTATGGAAGTGGAACACCCTTCCACAGCTGGTGGTGTCAGTGATTGCAGATAAATATATATTTTTTTAGAAGTGCTTTTTTGCGAGTGCAATGTAAAGTGATATGGAAGATGCTCAGTTTGGTGTGTGTCCAGGGGTCCTGAAGCCTCATAGGACAGTCAGAGTAAAATGAAAACTCCTCCTACAAGCTTTAACCAGAATCTCACAGAAGTCATAAGCCTGCTATATACTGCTGATGATAACAGGTATTTAGCAGTTTAAACTTCCTAAAATAATTGCATTTCCATGTTGTGTGTACTGTGGGAGACCAGGTATAGCGAATGCAGGGTCCTGGGTTTAGTAACACTTTAAAGTGATTGTAAAGTCTTGTTTAAAAAAACAAACAAACATACTTACCTCCTTTGTGCAGTTGGTTGCGCACAGAGTAGCCTTCATCCTCCTTTTCTTGGGTCCCTCTTCACTGCTCCTGGTCCGGGCGGTGATGTCAATACCCGTGGCGTAGGCTCTTGGAAGTGGGAACAGGATACCTGTGAAAGACAGGTATCCTGCCCCCCCCCCGAAAGGTGCCAAATGTGGCACCCGAGGGGGGGAAGGAGTACAACGAGCGGAAGTTCTACTTTTCGTTGGAACTCCGCTTTAAGTATTGTGACTTTAGTTCTGCATTACAGCATCCAATACGAATTCTACACATATATATGTGATGCTTGTGATTTTCTCTCCGTCACTAGCAATAGCTTTATTTGTGTAGACAGAGGATATGGCCATAACAGTTAAAATAAAGCATGAAGATTACAGAGAAAGCCAGTCTAATTACAAACCTGCCCTAATCAAAGTATAGTACTATACGGGATTGCAATTCTTATTATTTGCTGGTTTACTTCGCATCAAAGGTGACAGTGTCACGTCAAATATAGCAAAATGTTATCTTTTCACAGAGCTATGGGATTACTGCTACAATAAGCATAGAAAAACACATGCTCTGGTCTTTCCTTCCTTATATCATACCTCTGGATGAGACATATAGGATCTAATGATATTCTTCCTGTCATTTTCCAAGTATGATAAAGTAGAATGAAAGTGAAACTCTGAATATGTGTGTTATCCTATTATGATTGATATAGCAACAAGACTAATGCTTCCTGATACCCTGTGCTAAAAAAAAAAGCAAGAAACTGTACAAGGATTATTATAGTGTTCTGAAGTTTTAAAATTCCATATAATGTAATACATTTTTATGTTAAAAAATCTAAATCTAATAAAATTAATTTGGAAATTGGAAATGTGCAGCACTGGAAAATAATTTGTGAATGAAAATAATTTGTGAATAAAAATTATGTGATACAAAAAATATTCACATAATAGTTACTAATAGTTGTCAGGTAGGTTCCGTGGCGACCCTACAATCGTTTCGTCATAACCCCTGATGACGTCAGTTATGACGAAACGATCGTAGGGTCGCCACGTACACACACTGTGCATGCGCGAACCGGAACCTATCTGACACTCAGAGCTGTTTTTCAAATCCTTGCAAGGATTTTTTTTATAAATGAGGATTAAGTCCACCTTTTTACATTTTTTTTTTAAAATAAATCAGTGGATGAACTTCTACACTTTTGGATCTTTTTGTTTTTGTCCTTGAAAACATTTGCCATCCATTTTGACATCTACCTTGGCATCCAATAAGTGCATATATTGAGGCTATGGATTGACCTCCTTCCATGCGTTTGTGATCGTGAACTGATCGTTTGCAGCTGGTATCCTGTGGGAGGAGCGTCTTTTTATCCAGCGATATCACCATTCTGCCAAGTAAGGGTGGTTGCAGGTTTTTCGGTAAGCCTTAATTTCTACCAGAGGTGGTGGGCAGCACAAGATTGTTTGACTTCACTTTTCAGTTCTACAGTGTTGTGTTTCACTGGACAGTCACTTTTTTAATTATTCATATATGGTTGTTAAGAACACTGTATTTATGGACATTGCTTATATCATTGCTTATATCACTGATCACTGTATAAATGTCACTGGTCCCTAAAAAGTGTCAAAGTGTCCGATCTGTCAGCTGCAATGTCGCAGTGCTGCTAAAAATCGCTGATCATTGCCATTGCTAGTAAAAAAAGTGATAAAAATGTCATAAATCTATTCCCTATTTTGTAGACTATGAGGCAGATCCACAGAGCAAGTACGCCGGCGTATCTACTGATACGCCGGCATACTTTAAAATTTCCCACGTCGTATCTTTAGTTTGAAGCATTTTCTAACGTTGTCTGTAGTCTTTTTCCGGCGTATAGTTAAAGCTGGTATTTTGCGGCGTACAGATAGACTTGCCATGTTAAGTATGGCCGTCGTTCCCGCGTCGAAATTTGATTTTTTTCTTGCGTAAGTCGTCCGTGAATAGGGATGGACGTAACTCACGTCTGAGTTCAAAAAATGACGTAGTTGCGACGTCATTTCGCGCAAAGCACGGTGGGAAATATCTGGACGACGCATGCGCAGTTCATTCGGCGCAGGGACGCGCTTCATTTAAATGAAACCCGCCCCCTACCCGCCAATTTAATTTCCAGCCTCCAGAAGTACACCACGCCGCCGTAACTTACGGCGCAAAATCTTTGTGGATTTGAAAGTACGCCAGGTAAGGTACGGCGGCGTAGCGTATCTCTGATACGCGGCGCAAGTGAAATTGTATGTGGATCTGGCCCTATAACTTTTACCCAAACCAATCAATATACGCTTATTGCAATTTTTTTACCAAAAATATGTAGAAGAATACATATTGGCCTAAACTGAGGAAGAAATTTGTTTTTGTATATGTTTTTAGGGGATATTTATTATAGCAAAAAAGTAAAAAATATAGCTTTTTTTCAAAATTGTTGCTCTTATTTCGTTTATAGCGCAATTATCATTTACAGCGACGTAGTGCCGTATCACAAAAAATGGCCGGGTCAAATAAAGATAAATCCTCCCGGTCCTTAAGTGGTTAAGCTGGTGTAAAGAGACACATGTTGCTAAAGAGAATGTCTGTGCTAAAATATATATATATATATATATATATATATATATATATATATATATATACAGTATATAGGAAAAATGTTTTACAAATAAACATACAGGGGTAGATTCAGGTAGGACTTACGCCAACGTATCTCGAGATGCACGGCATAAGTGTAAATGTGCGCCGTCGTATCTTTGCGCCATACCCACAGAACTAGATACGCCTGAAAATAGGCTTCTCCCGACTGACGTAACTTTTCTCCGCCGGTGTATCGTAGGCGCATATTTACGCCGAATGTATCTGGCGCACCCATTGATTTTGTATGCAAATGAGGGAGATCCGCCGATTCACGAACATACGCGCGTCCGGCACAGGCTACGTGCGGTGCGCGTAAGTTGTACGCCTGGCCTAAAGTTACCGCTCATAAAGCAGGGGTAACTTTGCACCAGACTTGTACAAGTCAGCTGGAGAGTAGCTTCAGCTGCACCGTTACAGACGAGCTGAGCAACCACACTTGCAGGACAACACATGGCAGCCATGTTCCTAGCACTACTAATGGGCCCACCGCCACGTAGGAGGGCACGGGAGAGGATATACCGAACGCACATGAACGTCTTTGGCATGGGTGATTTGTAGGTGTATTGCATCTTCAGATTCAGCCCTGAAGCCATCCTGGAAATAGCCACAGCCCTGCATAATGACATCACCAGCAAGACACATCGCTCAAATGCAGTGCAGCCACTGGTCAAGGTACTGGCAACACTCCATTTCCTTGCAAGTGGATCTTTTCAGCGTACAAGTGGAGTAGTGGCTGGGATGTCACAATCCACCATGAGCAGATGTGTGCGCCAGGTTGTCCCCACAATCCTCAGACGCATGTCCCACCACATCATCAAACCCACCCAGGAGCATCTGCGGCATAAGGCAATGGCGGATTTCTTCAGAATTGCAGGATTCCCATGCACCATGGGGGCCATTGATTGCACCCATGTGGCACTACGGCCCCCCCAAGCCACAGAGCACATATTCCGCAATTGTAAGCATTGGCATTCCCTCAACGTACAGGTGATAGCCGATGCCCAATGTCTCATATGGCACGTCCGTGCCAAACACCCAGGGTCCAGCCACGACAGCTACATATACCGTCAAAGCAACATCCCAACAGAATTCGAACAGAACGTGTATGGGAACAGCTGGCTGGTTGGTGAGTGACATGGGTGTCAGGCATGACTGTCCGACCCCATGATGCAGACATCACAAGGGGCACATGCACGACTAACATCCTCCTATCTTTTCCCTTCCAGGTGACGCGGCATATGCACTTGGACCCCATCTCATGACTCCATTCCGGGATCCAGAAACCAGAGGAGAGCAAAAATACAATGATGCACACACACGTACCCGTGCAGTGGTGGAACGCACATTTGGCCTCCTGAAGTCCCGTTTCCGATGCCTGGATAAGTCCGGGGGGACCCTGTTGTATTCCCCAAACTTTGTGTGCCAGATCATCGGGGCATGTTGTATTCTGCACAACTACGCCATGAGAAAGGGCCTGGAGACCCCTTACTGTCAGGAGTGTCACCCCCCACATTCACACCCAGTCACACTGTAGCCTGCACTACTGATCTTGTGCAGTATTAAAATAAAACAAAACGCTCCTCACCGGAGATAAAATAAAAATAAATCTCCTCACCGGAGATAAAAATAAAAATAAATCTCCTCACCGGAGATAAAATAAAAATAAATCTCCTCACCGGAGATAAAATAAAAATAAATCTCCTCAACCGGAGATAAAATAAAAAATAAATAAAAGAATCAATTGCCCCGTCGTGGGCTCTGCCTGGTGCCCCGTCTTTGGCTCCTCACTTGCCTGGGGGCAACTTCAGGTGGGGGTGGGGCATCATCAAGAGACTCCTCCTCAAGTCTCCCACTCCTGGCAGGTTCTGGCTGCCTGCCCTCCAACGCCACCGCTATGCGGGTGAGCACTGCGGTGGTCTCAGCGTGCATCCGCAGCTGGCGGGTGGTGTTGAGATTTTGTTGCCGCCTCATGTGCCTCACCTTTGCCTTATTGGCCTTTACAGCCACTTTGAGGCTGTTGACCTCAGACACCAGGCGGGAGGTCGTGGCCTGCAGCTCCCCAACACATGTTGCAACTTCTGCAGAATTGGCACTGATATCCTGCAGACATTCTGGTATCTGGGCCGAGGAGGCCAGGCTGTCTGCGAGATGCTTTATGTCCCGTGCAACAGCACCCACATGCTGGGTCTGGAGGGCCTGATCCCTCGCAAGGGTTTCCTGGATGGCCTCTGGAACCCCTCTCGTTTTTTTAGTGGCCTTCCTGGGGGCAGGAGAGGCTTGGGGCCGTGCATTTGGGGAGGCCCTAGAGGAGCTTCCCCTGATGGAGGAGGAGGGTTGGGAGGGTTCACTGATGGGGGAGGAGGGTTGTGAGGGTCCCATGATGGGGGAGGAGGGTTGAGAGGGTTCAGGGATGGGGGAGGAGGGTTGAGAGGGACCCGGGATGCTGGGATTTTCTTCCAGGATAAAAATGGCATCCTCCAGGTCCCCGCGCTCCTCCTCTACTTCCTCCAGGGGAGAGGTATGGGCACTCTCAACCCTGGATGGCGTGGGTCGCCCTGCAGCCGACGACGGCCCAGCTCCCTCCTGCACATCTGTGGATGACACAAAGCATTAACATGTTGGTGGACCCACACACTTGTCATATGTTCCCTTCCACCCCCTCACACGCTACACACCGTATAGGAGATAAAACACACTTACCTGTCCTCAAGGCCTGGTGTCCGGAGTCGTACCCCTCCATGCCCTCCACCTGCTCACGCTGCAGGCATTGGGCGATCATCTCGTCCTCCGGGGTCAACTGCACAGAACAGGGTGGTCCTCCTCCCGTGCCCCTGGCATGCCTTGTTATTGCACCCAGCTTCTCACGGACTTTCCTTTTAAGATCATTGATCTTTTTTTGAATATCTTGTGTGGTCCTGGTGGCATTGCCCACGGCACTGACCTGCAAGCTGAGCTCCGTCAGGATCTCCTTTTTGCGGGCCTTGCTTGTCTGGGTACTGAGGGCACCATGGAGAAACTTATCATGTGCCACTATGCCTGCAACAATAATAGCCCTCTCCTCTGGGCAAAAGTTTTTCTTCCTCCGATCCTTCCTCTCTGTATCTGCAGCAGCCGCCATTGCTTAACAAAAGTACTTTCCCTAAGGGGGTGAAAAAAATCAGGATGTACTTTTGCGCCGGACAGGCGCATGTCTGGGCGTATTTAGAGGCTCGGCGTATCCCAGGAAGTTGGGCCGGCGTAGTTGTGAGCATGCGCACAGGGGAGCGATCATACGTCCACTTCCCTGCGCATGCTCCATTCTGGATACGCCGGGCGTATATCACTACTCCACGTTCCAACCATCATTTGCATAAGGTCACACCCACTTACACTTACGACGGCTTACGCCAACAAAATTAAGTTACGCCGGCGCAACGTTAGGAGCAAGTGCATTGTGAATTCTGTACTTGCCTCTCTGATATACGTTGGCGTATCGCAAATGAGATGCGCTACGCCGGTATAAAGATGCGCCAATCTACCTGAATCTACCCCATAATGTATGACAAAGAATTGCCAGAGCTCCATGTGTTAGCTATAGAGACAGAGCAGAGCCCGTGGTCTTCTTATGGCATGACTTAAAGTCTGTAATGAAATACATAGAAATCTGTGAAGATATCAAAATCTGAAAAAATAAAAATATAGGGCCAGATCCACAGCCCCGCAGCGCAACGTAATTTAACCGATTTAAGTTACACTGCCGCAAATTTCCTAAGTTAGGTATCGATCCACAACACACTTACCTGACAGCCATACTTTACACAGCGGTACGCCGGCTGTGTAAAATTAGGGCTGGTTTACAAAAGTGTAACTAAGCGATGGGAAACTAAGGTAGCGGCGACGTAGCGAACGCAAAAAAGCTTTGAGGATCAACGTAACTCCTCATTAGCATACCCGAGGCATAATTTCGACGATGAATGCCCCCAGCGGCGGTCGCGGTACTGCATCTTAAGATCCGGCAGTGTAAAACTATTACACCTGCCGGATCTTCTGTCTATCTCTTGGAAACTGATTCTGTGGATCAGTTCCAAAGATAGAAACAGGTATACGACGGCGTATCAGTAAATACGCCGGCGTATCCCTTTTGAGGATCTGGCCCATAGAAAGGGAAAAGAGAAAGAGAGAAAGGGTTAAAACTGCCCGAAATGCACTGCTGATTGATTTCAATGGGCAGGAGCGGTGGAGGAGCGGTAAACACACTGCTCCTTCACCGCTCCAAAGATGCTAACAGGACTTTTTTTACCGTCCTGCTAGCGCACTGCTCCAGTGTGAAAGCCCTCAGGCTTTCACACTGGAGACAATGGAGCAGCTGTTTGAGGGTGGATTGCAGGTGCTATTTTTAACGCTATAGCACCTACAATACACCCTCAGTGTGAAAGGGGTCTAGGTTTTTTTTGTGTAAGCTGCCAGAGCGGGTAAATTTAACCAGGCCTATGCTGCGAGCTAGGCCTGTTTGTTTTTGATCTGGGGGCAGGGAAGTGGTTTAGTTTAGTGGCAGTAGGTGACTGACATGTACTTTAGCTCTTGCAAAAAGGAAAAAGCCTATTTTAGTGTGCATATGTCGCGTGGTGATACCGCGAATGCACTTGTATAAAATGTGCCAACGCCCCGATATATCGAGAATTTGGATGAAGAGCTATTGATTGGGCTTTAAGGGCACACAGTACAATTTGGTATAGAAAACTAGAAATGTATTGAATATGAAATATCATAGAATCAAACAGACGTAAAAACAAATTTAGGTCAGTGACTCATACTACAAGGGTAGTGACAACAATATACAATCTTATTATATACAAGCTTATCTGACAAGCACAGTTACAAGTATAATGTTGAGTTGTGTATCCCATGTGGTATTTCCGGAGGTTTAATGGAGGCCTTGCTCTACATGTTACGCGCGTTAGCGCTTCCTCAGGAGCATAAGATATTGCATCTATTAAAACATATATACAGGAAAACAATTAAGTTCACAAGTATACATACATTGTTGTAAAAAACACATAGTTCCCTTCCCCTTTATTCTTCTATCCCTTATTTCTGCACTCCCTCCTTTTCCCCCCCTCTCCCCCTTCCCTCGTTTTCACCCCCTCACACTCGCTTCCCCCCCCCCTTGTTTCCTCCCTTTCGCCCCTTTTCTCCATTCCCTTCCTGTCCCCCCCCCATTTTTTCTTTTTCCTTTTTCCTCCCTTTTCACTTTATCCTCTTCTCTCTTGGCGTCAAATTTCTGTGATGCTTTTTCCTTTTATCTATCTCGATGGGTCTTGGTGATACGCTACCCCTCTGCTCTACCGCACCGGCACTGACAAATGCAAATATTTTACATTTTTTGTGTGTCTATATATTGTTTTTCTTTATATAATTTGTTATGCTTATGTTATTTTCTATGTGTTTTTTACAACAATGTATGTATACTTGTGAACTTAATTGTTTTCCTGTATATATGTTTTAATAGATGCAATATCTTATGCTCCTGAGGAAGCGCTAACGCGCGTAACATGTAGAGCAAGGCCTCCATTAAACCTCCGGAAATACCACATGGGATACACAACTCAACATTATACTTGTAACTGTGCTTGTCAGATAAGCTTGTATATAATAAGATTGTATATTGTTGTCACTACACTTGTAGTATGAGTCACTGACCTAAATTTGTTTTTACGTCTGTTTGATTCTATGATATTTCATATTCAATACATTTCTAGTTTTCTATACCAAATTGTACTGTGTGCCCTTAAAGCCCAATCAATAGCTCTACTTTAGCTCTTGGGTGCCTCACCTGTTTCCAGGGAGAATGTTCTGGAAAAGGGGCAGGGCAGAGATCTGGAGTGACATGGGGTGCATGTGAGGAGCTCTGACCAATCCCCAACTAGGATTGGCAGGGGGCAGGCCTCCTACATATACCCATGGTCAGCCTTCTGGGGGAGTTGTTGTCGACTGCGTGAACTGGATGATGGAGTGCTAGACTGTCGTGTCTGAGGGAACCCCTATCTGGCTAAAAAAGGACCAGGAGGAGACAGTTGGTCCGCATGTCTGGAGTAAAGTCATCCAGGAAGGATCCAGGGTGTCAGTAAGTGAGAGCACAGTGGAGAGATCTGGAAGTGGCATGCTATGAAAGCTGGATGGGGAGTTTGTGTCAAATCAATGAAGCCATGAGGGCGGGCAGGATTTGCAAGTCGGACTTGCTGGGATCAGTAGTCCTACAACTTTACTGCAGGCTCCGGCCAACAAAGGGTCATCAACTAAATTCACCTTGTCTTATTCAGAGAGAGGCCTAGTCATGTTCTGTTGGTGATAAAAAAAAAATATTAAACCTTTACAACCCCTTTAAAAAAAAAATTCAAGACAGTAAGGAATTTTCAAATATGTTTTTAGAAACAGATCTTGCTTACTTAATCAGTTTAACCAATATATTGCTGATAATACTCATATAGACTTTTTTGTGTAGCTTATCTGGCTTTAACAGTAATGGAAGCAAAGCTTTATGAATTAATGTCTTAGAGCAAATAACATCTGCAATAAGAGAGAATTTATTCCAGCATGCTGTAAACTTTGTGTTGTCTGAAAATCCCAAGCCACTGAAATCCATGGATGTAAATAGCAATAAGTCAAGTTGCTCAATTTTTTTTTTTATGCAGGCACATATCATTTTTAAGCTAAAATAGTGTGACCAGACACCCCCGGTTTCCAGGGGCAGTCCCCGGATTGAGGACACTGTCCCCGGACCAAGTCTGTCCTTGGTGTTGTCCCCGGAGTGGTCAGAGAAGAATTCATTTAAAAAAATCTGAATTACACCTCCCCCACTCCGCCGCTCCTACTAGCTTAAGGGGGTCTATTTTTTCCATTATCTGTGCCTCTTTCTGATGATCATGTGCTGGTTGGAGCGGAGAGAATATTTCTTCAGTTTCAGGCGCATGCTCATTCAGCTCTACTTGCATACTGCCTTGGCTCAAGTCCCCGCAAGCTGCCTGCCTGCTTATCTCCTTGCCTTCCCTGGCGGAGTGATCTTCCTCCGCTCCCCACCCAGTAGTAGCCGGGGGCCTGGAGAGTAAGACTTGAGGCAGGCGGCGGCGGCGACGGGCAGAGAGTCACTGATTGCCGCCATTACTAGTAAATAAAAAGAAATATGTCCCCGGATTTCATTTTACAAATCTGGTCAACCTTAAGCTAAAAGGCATTTTGATATTGAATTTGACCACAAATGTATAATTACAGCAACTTCTAAATTATTTTAGGACTTGTTTACATTTACAGGAAGGACTGAAAAGCTATCCATGTCGGATCTCCTTTTTGAAGCACCTGACAGGCGGTGTATTACAAGCAGTTGCTGAGGAATAATGTCTGCCGAACGTGACAAGGTGTACTGTATAATTCCTGCTGAAAAGAATAGCATCTGCAGCATGAGTACACCCTTCTCTGCTATGTTTAGGTGGAGCAGTAAAAATGTATTTGTTCTTACCTCCTCCCAACTGAAAATGTAAACAAGGTCTAATGCTGATGTCACAATCTGCTGTTTCTGCAACGAAATAATTCTTATGGAAAAAGCAACTTCTCCCTCACTGCTGCATGTCCAGGAAGTTAGCAGCATTTTTAAGATCTCGTAAAGTCGAAATATTTAAAGCAGTACTAAACTCCCCCGTGTTTTATTTTTTTTTATTTTTTTTTAATCTTCTTATCGGTATTGCTGGATTATCTTCAAAATCTGCAACGCCAACCAGGTTCTCTTCAGCTGGCTGCCTCTTCAAGGCTCAGGAAGCCGCTCTGGATGATATGCTGGACCTGCTCTCCAGTTGCCCTGTGTCCCTGGTCCTGCAGCCTCCTAGGAAATGTGACGTTAGTATCGCTGGAGGCTGCAAGACCAGCGACATGCCTTGGCCAGAATCATGGTAGTGTAGCGGTACCCCTGTGGGGGCTGCTAATAGACTCTATACCCCACTGCTTACCTCGACTCTGTAAATCCTCTCTTACCTTTGACACTTTGGGTTCCATCCTGCAATATTGCGTTAGTAATGAGAAATTCACACAGAATCACTCAACCATTTAGATATGTTTACTGAGATAAAAAATGAACACAAAGAATGGAATGAATATAACACAGCTTAAGTTGAACAGAGAGTATTTCTCATAACTGGTATACAAAGGTGCTTAACATAAATCCTCGACAAGACCTATGTGAACAGGTATACAGAGAAACAAATATCCAACATCCTTAACGCATGCATTGGATACCTTTCCTCTGAGGCCTCAACACACAGACCCGAAATCAGTGATAGACATATGCATACAATACACACAATGTAACTTGGGCAATATCCTACAGATTGGCTCCTCCCAGGTTGTAGTTCAATGATTTAGCAATAAGATGCAAAGCAGTGGTGCATAATAAAGAGGAAATGATAAATGTTTTTTCAATTCCGGATATCTTCAGCTAGCCTGTAGTTTATACTGCAGTGTAATTTGTAATCCAAAGTAAGGAGGAGACATAAAAGGAAAAGAGCAAGATGGACTAATTGATGCTTTGTTTGAAGAAGTATTACCACATGTATGTTCCTCTTTAATTGTAATAAGGAGTTGACTACAGTACTGACTTCTGGGCGCAATTGGGAAGAATAGGCCCCAAGCGCCTGTTATGTGAGGTCTGTGAAGAAGTAGATTCACATCCGTGGAACTACAAGTATCACCAGCCAGTCTGTAAAAGAACTACTCAGCAATACTGTTATCACTATCAGGAAGGGCTGTGCCTGCTGACCACTATGGACATCCGATGAATGGAGGGGTCCAGCCGTTATTCCCTGGTGTCTCTGTCCTGTGGAAATGGTGCCACGGCGCGCTGAAACTCCTGGTGGACTGGAATGCAGGTGTACCTCGATGATCCGGAGCGTGGGCCGGTCCGCTTGCTGGAATAACGGTGCTGTGCTCTGAGGTCCCTTTGAGGCTAGCGATCTGGCTCTCTGCTGTGTAGGCCGCAGACTCTCACTCCCTGTCACACAGACCTCCTGCTGGCAGGTTTAGAATGGCGTAGAGAGAGAGTGAAATCAGACCACAGTCACCTTTTTATTTGCTCTCCCAGCAAGCTGTTCTGTGCGCTCTGCATTCTGTCTCATGTGGTCCAGATTAGCCTGGTCAACAGTGTCACTTCCCCGTCCCAGACTACATGTTCCACGATGGCATTGCGGCATGCATTGTTTTTGATTTTTTAATAAAGGAATTGTCAAAAACTCAATTTTTTTTTTAAATTTTACACTTTTTTTGGTGAATGAATATGGGTACCCCTATTCATTCACATGGGGGGACCAGATCTGGGGACAAGGTGCTTTGGGGTGGGGGGGCATGTTGAAGACACTCTGTGAAGGCACCAGACCCTAAGAAGGGGATGAAATAGTTGGTGAGTACGGGCTGTGTAAGAGCACGGATTGCAGTGATCAAGGAATATTATAAGAGCACAAAGCACTTTTAGAATCACTCAGCACCTGGCAACTGGATTTGTTTACCTTTTAAAGGACATGTTGCACTGATTGCATTCTTGTTGATCTGCACAATTTTCATACTAATAGGGGCAACATAGGCACCCCAATGCAATACTCATAGAACAGGAACCTAAAGTGTGTTTGCACATTTTTCTATTTTGCAGTGTTTGCACAGGCACATTAGCAAATTGGTTTACATAGCACTTTGGTACATTTATTTTTATTTACATGTTCTAATATTTTTTATCAATCTGGATATCTAAGCTGTTTTTTATGTTACATTATTGTGCAATTATTGCAGTGGTTTGCACAGGAACATTGGCACTTTGGATAATATAGCACTTTGGTACATTATGTAGGTACAGTACATTTGCACACTGCATCTTATACTAGGATCCTTGTTTTGGGGAGTATCTGGCTCCAAAGGCACTCAAGGGACTAGCGCCAACTATGCTTTCTTGTCTTCTCAAAAGCCTGAAGGGATCACGACTTTAAATCGGAACTTCGCCCAAAAAGGCAAAGTTCTGCTTTTCCTCCTACTCTCCACTATTTGGATTGATTATTTTGGGAGGGGGGGGGGTTTGGGTATCCGATTTTGACAAGTACCCACTCCCACTTCTGGTTGGATCGTTGCGGCAATCCTAGCACTCCCCTTCCTTCCCCCACAGCCTCTCGTGACAGGTCACAGAACCCAGAAGACTGCGAGACCATTTGCGGTGCTTGCACAGCTTGTGCATGAGCAGGACAACCGGCTGTGAAACCACAAGGAGTCACAGTTGGCTGCTCGCAGTAAGGATTCTGGCACCTGGACCCGAAGACCAGCAAAGAGCTGGATCGGGTGGGGACATTATAAAAACAATTTGCTGCGCTTAATGTTAGTTAGGTTAATATACACCCATATACAGGGGTAGAACTACCCGGCGCTATGGGGCCCGCAGCCGAGTGGGGCCCAGTGAGGATGAGTGGCGGTGCATCCATAAAGGGCGCAGGAGCGATGCCCCCTCTCTGCTGCACCGCCCTAATCACCATAGATAGATTCATCCATTGCATGAATCTATCTATGGTCGTTGTGTGTTAGCAAAGCGAAGGAATTCGCTTTGCTAACACTGAATCCGCCTCTTAGCCAATTAGGTTGCCGGGTCTGTTACCGGTCACCTGATTGGCTGAAACGTTAGGCGCTGTGATTGGACGCCTGAGAGAGGACGGAAGAAGACATGGAGGACTTGCAGGAGGCCGCCGCTGACCCGCTGCGAGACAGGTAAGTGCTGGGCAGCATCTGATGGGGCACAGTAGCGGCAATTGATGGGCACACTGGCAGCATCTAATGGGTCACAGTAGTGGCAATTGATGGGCACACTGGCAGCATCTGATGGGGCACAGTAGCTGCAATTGATCAGCACACTGGCAGGATAGGCTGTTTGCAGGGGGGGCCCCATACAACTTTTTGCTATGGGGCCCTGTGATTTCTAGTTACGTCCCTGCGCATATATATATCTAATACAGTCACAGTAGGTGATGATATAAGGTGCGCATGCTCTAATGACGTATCTATGTGCAGATGTGCTCAGGCTGGGTGCCCCACATGGATATGCACTCACCCACAGATGTTAACCACCTATCTCTAGTATGGTCTCTCAAGCGTGTGGGGCTACCCCTGTAGAAGTCTGTTGACTGACGTCTCATGCAGAAAAGAACCCCATATAGATGGATGGAAGTTACAAAAAAAGGTCCTCATTGCGCAATGCCTGCCATTACAAAGTACTTTATTTGGTAAAAAGTGGCATCTTGTCCATGTTTATAACAGTACAGCAGCAAAATGACATTTCTAAAGGAAAAACATTTATTTAAAATTGCTCGCAGCTATAATGTATTACCGGATCCCGGAAATATACAGTACATAAAAAAATCACTGAAAAAAACATAAATAATAAGTAAAAAAAAAATGGCTTGGGGGCCCCCCCCAAAATCCATACCAGGCCCATCAGGTCTGGCATGGATTTTAAGGCGAACCCCACGCCAAAATAAAAAAAATGGCGTGGGGTCCTCCCCAAAATCCATACCATACCCTTATCCGAGCATGCAACCTGGCAGGCCACAGTAAAAAGAGGGGAGTGAGAGCGCAGAGGGAAGTGAGAGCGTAAAATTTGGCGCAGGGTTCCCCTTAACTGCTTCACGTGGACTTGGTCCCCTGAGCCATGATTTGGCCAATTATGGCTCTCTCAGCAGAGCGTGCTGTGATTGACCTGCATGCTTTGGCCAAAAATCATACAGCAATACACTGAGACCTTGCAATGAATTATGGGTCATTCCGCTGTGTTCGAATTTCCCCATATGTTCGGTTCGTTTTAGAACTAATGAACACCCGATGTTCCAGTCGAACTTACGTTCGTCTCGAACTGCGGGCTCAATCCTACTCACTAGATTAAAAACGAAAATCAAGGAAGATCAAAAGGTTTGAGACACTGTTGCTGTACACATCTTGGCAAAAGGCAAAAATAGTATACGGCTGTATCCTAGGAGCCATATGGCCAAAGCCTGTATATCTAAGGAAAAAAATTCAAAAAATTAAAGGGAGATTAAGAGACAGGGAGACCCAAATCAATCATATAATGAGGTTTCTAACACAAAAAATAATGACGCCTCAGGGGATTATAGCACAAGGACTAATAAAACCCCAAGGGATACAGCTTATATAACAAATTATTTAAGACAAAATATACAGTATTTACCAGTAATTTGCCCAAAGGGAGATGGAAATATGGGTGACCAGGTCACCAGGTCTCAAATAAAAATGAGATTTAGGGGATGTGTTCCACCATCTATATCAATCATTAAATGAGAAACATTTGTATATAATACCTTTCAAAAATGTTGCATTTTTTATATATTGTCATGGTCTTTGGTGCCTACAAAGTCCCCTCCTTAGTTCTGTCCCCTTGTAATCTGCCTTGTTTACATAGGCAGATAGCCTTTCTGGCGGTCTGCCTAAGGATCAGCAGGTGCTAGACTCGGAAGGGTTGAATCACATACCTAGTACATGATTCGGCGCAGCAGTGCCAACTTGCCACAGTATATCTACATTCTGTTCACTCAGTTCTTGGTCTTATGCTGCGTACACACGATAGGTTAGTCTGATGAAAACGGTCTGATGGACCGTTTTCATCAGACCAAACCAATCGTGTGTGGGCCCCATCGTTTATTTATCCATCGGTTAAAAAAGTAGGAACTTGTTTTAAAATTATCTGATGGATAAAAAACCTATAGAAAAAAACGATCGTCTGTAGGTACGTCCATCGGTTAAAAATCCACGCATGCTCAGAATCAAGTCGACGCATGCTTGGAAGCATTGAACTTTTTTCAGCACGTCGTTGTGTTTTACGTCACCGCGTTCTGACACGATCGTTTTTTTAACTGATGGTGTGTAGGCACGACTGATCATCAGTCAGCTTCATCGGATAACTGATGGAAAAATCCATCAGGCCGTTTTCATCAGACAAACCTATCGTGTGTACAGGGCATAAGAGTAAGGTGACCAGATTTTTAAAATGAAATCCAGGGACATTTTATTTTTTTTATTGGCAAATGGTAAACTATTTTATAAGCATATTTTCCTCAAATGATATATGCAGTGTATGTGGTATATGTTTATGGAATTATTGTATGCAAACAGCTCTGGGCCCCCTGTGTTCAGTGGGAGCCAGGTGACAGTAAGCAGACCTTTTATTGAACAGGTCGGGCTTCAATTGTGTAGCACGCTGTGGCAGATTAATCCGCCTAAACCTGAAAATAAAGAAATAGCCGCTTACTGTCCCCCCGGCCCCCACGGGGGGCCGGAGATGTTTTTTTGCAAAAAGCTTCACCGTGGGGATTCGTTTATTGGTGGACAGGATTTGGGAGTCCCGGGCCCTCCTGCTGAGATAATAATTAATGAATAAATACATGTAAAATAAATACACAAATAAAAATAATCATTAATAAATAAATTCAATAAATGGAAACAAAGTAATAATAAATACATAATGAATCCCCAACCCTTAAAAAATAAAATAATAATAAAAAACTAAACACCTTAACATAAATTAAATAAATAATTTGCTATTATTATTATTATTATTATTATTATTATTAGAATTAATAATAATAATAATAATAATAAGAAAATTAGGATTGGGTGTTTATTATTATTATTTCTAATAATGTATTTAATATTTGTTTAAGGTTAAGGGTTAATTATCATTTATGTTTGTCTTATTACATATCTTTAGTTTATTTTATTTATTTATGATGATTTTTAGTTATTTGTGAATTTCGTTTACATTTATTTATTCATATATTTTTGCTATTTTATGTACTACAAGTTTTAGTTTGATCAGAAAACAAGCGGATGCGCAGAAAAACGAGCTAACAGGCAAGGTGAGAATCTCATACCATTCATATAGGATAAATTATTACTCTGCCTCTTGATAGAAATGGTCTTTCTAGCACTATTGTGAAAATACTTATGTCTCTATTATAAATGCCCAGAGAGGCAATTAAAGAATACAGTGATGCTGTGAAGGTTGCCATGTCTTCTTCAAGTCAAACCCAAACACCCAAACAGCAGCACAGGGCCAATTTTTAATTTTCGTATCATGAACTATAGAATTATAAAAGACCCGGGACACCTTTGGGTGCCCCAAGGAAAGTACTAACTATACGCACTGTGGTGAACAGTGGGTGTGGCCAAACTGCTCTTGTTGACATCATCCCCTCCCCCAGTGATGCCAAACCTGCTCCTAGACAGCCATCCACAGCTCCCGTACAGCAACAGATTTGTGTGTGACTATCTTGGTTACTTGGGCAGCCACAGCCAGGTTTCAGGCAGAATGAAACCCGGACATATGATTTAAAACCTGGACTGTCCAGGTGAATCCTGGACAGGTGGCAACCCTAGATGCTTGGCGTCTATCTGTATTGAGCCATATGACTCAATGCAGTTCCCATGTATTAAAGCGGAAGTCCGCCCACCGCTACAAAAAATAAAAGCCAGCAGCTGCACATACTGCAGCTGCTGACTTTTAATAATCGGACACTTACCTGTTCTGGAGTCTAGCGATGTCGGCACCGCAGCTGATATTTCCATCATGCCGCCTCCAAGGGGGCGTTGTTTCCCCTGCCCCTCCCCATTAGGCAGCTATTTATTTCCCTCTGCGGCCGCACTAGCACAAGCTCCGGCTGTCTGCTGTCACCTACTAACATCCCTCCTGTATGGTAAGCCTGCTATACGTTTTTCACTATGGAGACTTGCTGGGCTTTATCTTTTAAGCTCTCCCCCTAATGACTCCAATACTTCTATGTTCCCCACATAGTTGGACAATTTGTGTGACTACACTGCGATCTATCTGAACCTCTGGGACGGTCCCTGGCTCACTCCCTGCTCATTTGCAGGTATGTGGCCACTTATGGTCTTCCAGTCTATTTTACGTTCAGTATCAATGTTAACCCTTCATTACCTTATTCATACCAAACCCTTTTTTTCCATTTTTTAGGAGTCCTACCCATATAATTAATTCTATTTGGGACTTACCCTCTGCTGTCTTGCAGGTATGCAATTACCACGGGCTGTCTATACATCTCTTATTCAGCATCAACTCTGTATGCACCGTTCTTAACCCTTTACTTCCATTCTTTCATTTCTTCCATCCCTCCCCTGTTTGATGCTTTCTAGGAGCTCGATATTTAAATAGACCTTAGTTTGTATCTCTCCTCCCCTGGGTGCCCGTCTATTCCCTAAATATTTGGGACCACATCCATGGAACCCCCTGACTGCTTCCGTGCGTTACTTCAAGCAATCTGAGTTCCATTACAGGTATATACTCCCCCTATCCTGGTGCGCTTATATAAATGATATTGATGTACATTGACATTAGCTATGTCATCTTTTTGCCATACTGCAATAATTTTCTCTACTTTGTAGGAGCTGTGTGGTCTTCTTTCCACACTTCCTTCTGCCCGCCTAGGGTCTGCCGTCAGGAGTTCTGGGACACGTCTCTGTGTCCTCTCGGTTGGCTCCCTATCCACCTTAGGGAATTGGTACTATGGTGCTCTTCGGTCCTTTTGGTCTACATACGTGGTGATGGGTATGTGTCTAATGTAATGTGTAGATTTTAGATTTTTGCTTCTCTTTCTTTTTTTTTTTTTTTTTTTTCCCACTTCAGACTCCACCAAAGATAAAAAGGATCTATTAGGCGAGGAGGGGACCAGACTCTTGGTCCATACTTCACATGCCGATGTCATCTCCTCTATGGTATCGCATCATAAGTGGATGATAATCTTTTATTTGATATATATATATTTTCCCTTTTTTTTTTTTTTTTTTTTTCTCTTTTCTTCTTTTCTTTAAATATTTCAAAAAGGAAAAATTACCTTCCCTCCATTTCCATTTTCACTTTAATTTTTTAGGGAAACTATGTCACACTCGAAATCTGTGTGGGAAAAAACTACCCCTCCTTACCCCTCCCCTCCCCTTCCCCTCCCCCCCCCCTGCCAGTATCTATTTGTTAGTTTGATAGTTTCGGAGCCATTGTTATACCCAAGCTCCCCTTTCTTAATTATATCACTGTCCCTTGCGCCCTGGTTCTCGCTTGTCTATGTGCGAGAGGCCTCCCGGAATCTCTTGGACCCGGATGGTCTCTCCCACTTCAATCCTATCAGTACATGCCTATCTAAGTTGTGTCCAAATAAAAAAAAAAAAAAAAAAAAAAACACACCTGTCTCCCCCTAGTTCACTAGATATCCATAGCGTCAGCGAAACTTATTGTGTATTTAAATTTTTTCCACTTTTCCCATTTCTCTACAAATTCTTCCCAGTTCACCTCATCTCTAAATCTTAAATATTCTAAATTATAAATTTCCTCTACTCTGTTACACCACCCGTTCAGTGAGGGGCTCTCTTTTTTCTTCCAGTTACGCGCTATCTGGTGTTTTGCTGCGTTCAAGAGTTGTGGGACCAAAGTTTTCAAATATTGTTTTGTGGGAATTCGTGATCCATGTAGTACGCATACCCAAGGGTCATCTGGGAGGTCGTTATTTGTAATTTCCTGGATTTTTTTCCTTATTTCCCTCCAATACGTTTTAATTTTGGTGCATTTCCACCAAACATGAGCCATTGAGCCAACTTCACCACACCCTCTCCAACATTGTTGTGAGGTAAATTCTGAAAATTTATGTAGTTTATCTGGTGTAAGATACCATCGAACCAAGCATTTATAGTTTAGTTCTCTGGTATCATTATTTATTGAGGTTTCATGGACCCTAGTTATTATTTGATTGATCTCAAAATCATTTACCCGGGATCCCAACTCTTCCTCCCACTTCGCGATAAATGGTAGAACATTCTGTGATTTTGTTTCATTTAATATCTGATATATTTTAGAGATGATGCCCTTCTCAGTTTTCCCTTCACATAATTTTTCGAGAGGGAGTAAATTTGTTTCTACTCTAACTGGTTGGGGAAGGCTATCAAAAAAATGTTTTAGTTGTATGTAGCGCCATTCATTAATAAGAATCATATCCTGTTTGTTTTTTAGTTCCTGAATTGTTAAAAGCCTGTTAGACCTCATAACATCTTTTAGTTTTATATTTTCTTGTAATATCCATTTTCCAAACCTATTTTTTTCTCCTGGTAAGAAATATTTTGTATCCGTTAAAGGAAGTAAGGGTGAGTTATATTCCCATTTATTTTTTTTGTGAATTTTATCCCATATAGTTAAAGCATATCTCGTGATATAGTGTGTTTCTAAATTGATTCCTCTGTACTGTGCCGGTACCCAGATTAGTTTTCCCAGTGGTAATTTACTCGTCGTGATTTCTAAATGTACCCACCTTTTTTCTATATTATTTCTAGCCCATTCCATGAGGCGTGTTATTACAATTGCTTGGTGATATTTTTTAATGTCCGGTGCCCCTAGCCCTCCCTTTGATTTATCTTTAATCAGTATATTCATTTTAACCCGTGGTTTTTTCCCCCTCCAAATAAATCTTACAAGGAGTGATTGTAATTTTTTAAAATAGGTTTGGGGAATTGGTATCGGAAGCATCTGTAATTTGTAAAGTATCTTTGGCAAGATTGTCATTTTATATATGTTTATTCTTCCAGTCCAGGACAATTGCCCCGGAGCAATTCTATTTAACTCTGTTTTAACCTCATTTAATAACGTCATAAAGTTAATTTTATATAAACTCTCTATAGAGATTGCTAGCTTAATCCCCAGGTATGTTAATTCCTTTTTCCAAGTAAACTTAAAATCTTCTTGTATGGCACTTCTATCTTTTTTTTGAATGTTAATACTCAAAATTTCGGATTTCGCGGGGTTAATTTTGAAATTGGATATTTTACCATACTCATTAATTGTTTCCATCAGTTTAGGTAGCGTGGTCCTGGGGTTCATAACATAAAACAATATGTCATCTGCATAGGCAGCAATCTTATGTTCCTCGCCCCCAGCTATTAACCCCGTGATATCCGAATTTTGTCTTATTGTTCTTAGGAGGGGTTCTAATGCTAGCGTGAATAACATGGGTGATAAGGGGCATCCCTGTCGGGTACCGTTTTTCATTTCGAATAGCTCTGATAAACACCCATTGACTTTAACTCTCGCTGTCGGTCTATTATATAAAGATCTTACCCATCCTCTCAATCTAGGGCCGAAGCCCATTGATTCTAAAGTATTTTGCATGAAGCCCCAGTCTACCCTATCAAAGGCCTTTTCGGCATCTATAGATAGGAGTAGACCTGGGGCTCCACTTTTCCTAATCTCTTCTATCGCTAATAAGGTTCTGATCCCGTTGTCCCCTCCTTGCCTACCTAGAATGAATCCCACTTGGTCTGTGTGTATCATGTCCTGCATCACTTTTTCCATCCTTATTGCAAGAATCTTGGAAAAGAGTTTTAAATCAATGTTTAAAAGGGAGATCGGTCTATAACTAGAACATAAAGAATCATCCTTGCCCTCTTTGGGGATTACTGATATAATCGCTTCCAACGACTCTTTCATCATCTCCCATTTTTCGCCAATACCATTGAAGTAAGAGCATAATTTGGGAGTTAATATATCTGAAATTTTTTTATAGTATGAGCTGGTCAAACCGTCGGGGCCAGGACTTTTCCCATTTGGTAACTCTCGAATGGCTTTGCTTATTTCCTCTTCTGTTATGGGGTTCTCAAGATTATTATATTTATTCTGCGGGATCTTAGTTAAATCTGCCTTTCTCAAGTATGTTTTAATTTGTTCCTCTTTTAATGTATCCTCCTCCTTAGTACTCTTCTCCTTAATTGAGTACAATTTTTCATAAAATTTTAAAAAACTTTTAACTATATCTGATGTCTTATATCTTATCTCTCCCGTATTTGTTTGTATTTTTTCTATATAATTAGCCATTTTTTTTTTCTTCAACAAATTTACCAGATATTTCCCTGTCTTATTGCTCCATAGGTATCTTTCTTTCTTAACTAGGTTTGAGGCTATTCGGGTTTCATGATCGATTAGTCCCTTTAATTCCTCCCTTTTAATGTTGAGATTCAGAAGGAGATCTCTCTGTCTCGTTTCTTTATGCAATTGTTCTAAGTCGAATATTTCTTTAACTATTCTTACTTTTTTTTGGTGATTTTTTTTCTTCTTTTCTGCTCCTTCCTTAATCAGAATTCCCCTGATAAATGCTTTATGCGTTTCCCATATAATTGCTTCGGACATTCCTTCTGTATTATTTTCTAAAAAGAACTGTTCTATTTCTTTCCTTAATCTCTTCTCTATGTCTTCGTCCGTTAGTAAATCTTCGTTAAGTCTCCAGTTTCTTTTCCCACAAGCCCTCTCTCCTATCTTCAATTGTAATATAATTGGTGCATGGTCAGAAAAAGTTGTAATACCAATCTTTGTATCTTCAGCGACCTCCAGTAATTTATGTTCTATTAAAAAATAATCTATTCTTGTATACGTCCCATGCACAGGGGAGCGGTATGTATAGTCTTTTTGACTTATATGTTGGGATCTCCAGACGTCAACCAATTGGTGTTGAAACATTTTCCTTTTTAGATTTTTCCTCTCCCTAATTCCGGAGCCCTGTGCATGAGACGTACTATCTAATTTGGGATCTAACCATGTATTGAAGTCTCCTCCCAATATACCATCTCCTATCTTAAAGTTCATAAACTCGTCCAATATTCCTGACTGGAATTTAACCGCATTTTTATTCGGCCCATACACATTCGCCAGGGACACCTTTACCCCATTCAGATTCCCCCCGCTTCTCTTTCTGATTTACGAATACATGTTAATTTGTTGTATTATAATTCTTTACTGCACACAGTAGAATTGTCACATGGACTCTGGCCCCTGAAGAAGGGACGGATTTCCTGAAACGCGTAGGGCCTGAACTCATCCCTGCGGACATACACACCACTCAATGACGTACCTTGTTTTTAAACAATTGTGTTGCTTATCATATTTTTTGCTTTGTATTTTTTCATAATAAATTTTATTGTACCCTATACTTTCTCTACTCATTGTTACCATTAAAGCCCCACCCTGGGGGAACCTCTCCTCTTTCCTACTGCGCATTGAGGAGGAAGGAGCCCTGGCGGTGACATCAATACCCGCAGCTGAGGCTCTTGGAAGTGGGAACAGGATACCTGTAAAATTCAGGTATCCTGTCCCCCTCCTCAAAAGGTGCCAAATGTGGCACCGGAGGGGGGGAGGAGTACAACAAGCTGAAGTTCCACTGTTGGGTGGAACTCCGCAGGAATGCTGGGCATATGACTGGAATGTAGGCTACCCACCTTATTTTGGCACACACACAAGTGCATGGCTTTGAAATACGTTGACAAGTAATTAAGATTGCTTATGTCTAAATGATGCAGCAATACTGATTTAAAAGGTTTGACAATCTTTACTTAATATATGTGTGAAAAGCGCATTCCTGTTACTTATTCCATCTGTACATGGAAACATAAGATCATATTACAAAAAGAAACAGTGTGGATTTTTCACAGACAATGTTCCCTCAGGTCTTAATGACCAATATAGCTTTAAATCTTATTTATAAGGTTAGATTAAAGAACTGGCATCATTCCCTTTAACTTCCAATAATTAAAGTATAACTAAAGGCAAAATGTTTTTTTTTAGCTTTGGACAGAATGGAGATGGATTACAACTACTGTCAGTTGTTATTGCTGTCTGTGCACCCGTTAAGGCGGTTGTAAACCTTCTGAAAAAAAAACCTGAGATAAAGGCAAAGATAAATGCATTGTATACTAGCACATTATGAAATACTCACCTTACAACGAAGTTCTCTCAGAGGCACCCAATTGCTGCTGAGAGGGCTGACAACGTTTTCCCTCCTTTCTCCCGGGATCTCTGGCTCCGACGCTGTGAAGAGTGGCCGGAGCCAGGATGATATCACTCCAGCACATGCGCGCAGGAGTCCTCGGTTTCCGGCAAGAAGCTCTGAAGTTCCAGCACGGTACTTCATCAGTGCCTGAATGCAGGGGGGATATCTTCTAAACAGTGCAAACTTAAGAGATATTCATTTTACCTACAGGTAAGCCTTATCATAGGCTTACCTGTAGGTAAAAATAAGAAGGTAAAAATAAGAAAACAGGGTTTACAAATGATTTAATGAGATTAACCCTCTCTATTTGTCTTGTTTACCATTGAAAGTAAAAGAAAATCCCAAATTTTGGGTTGTCCCCAGAAAAGTAAAAGAGGTGAAATCTTCCAATGGGGACACCAGTTCTGGTGGCCTGGGGATCCCCAAGGAATTACCTTAATTTGAAGGGATTTATTCTCACTTCCTGTTTGGCTATGTGACGGGAAGTGATGGGAAATACCTGCAATGGAACACAGATGGGGAAAAAAATCAAACAGGGGTTAAAACCCTTCCTTACTCAAACTCTAAAATTTTGCCTATAGTTCTACTTTAAAAGAAGAGGAAAAATGGCTGTATGCATAGTTTGGCAAAGAGAAAACACACTATATATGGTGAATGTTTATGAACATTGTAAAATGCATATACATTTTTTTTTATTACTGTATAATCCTGTGCAAGTGCTGCTTATGTTCTTGGTGTATACCAGAACTTCCGGCCATAGGATCAAAGCCAGATGGGGGCGTTGTCAACTTGACCCCTCCATCCAAGTTTGTGTTCCCAGGTGGAGAGCATGGATGTAAGGAGTCACGGCTACCATCAAAGAGTTACCTAAGAAATAGGTTATGACAAATAAACGTATGGCATAATGATGTGTGCACATCATACTGGGCCAGAAGCAGTTTGATCACGGAACCGGAAATAATGTCCAGGGGAGTGATAAGATGGGGAAAAAAAATAAGCAATGGCTAAATGGGGAACGGGAGCTCTTTGCTGCATGGGTAGGAGAGAGAAAGCTATGGGGCTGTTTGTTAGTCATCTTGGATTTATTACAGGAACAGTTGTGCTCATAAGTTTACATACCCTGGCAGAAGTTATGATTTCTTGGCCATTTTTCAGAGAATATGAATGATAACACAAAAACTATTCTTTCACTCATGGTTAGTGTTTGGCTGAAGCCATTTATTATCAATCAACTGTGTTTACTCTTTTTAAATCATAATTGAAAAAGAATTGTAATGTTGGAATGTCCAAGTACATCCCATGCACATCTTCTTGGCTGATGAATGCAAATGTTCCTCCAGTATTTTTTGATAATGTACTGCATTCATCTTGCCAACAATTTTGACCAAATTTCCTGTGCCTTTGTAGCTCACACATCTCCAAAACATCAGCAATCCACCTCCATGTTTCACAGTAGGAATGGTGTACCTTTCATCGTAGACCTTGTTGACTCCTCTCCAAATGTAGCGTTTATGGTTGTGGCAAAAAAGTAAATTTTGGTCTTTGGCCTTTCCCCATGACTCAGAATCCATAAACATCAGTGCAGCTGATGCAAGGGTCTGTCAGGATTCCAGAAACTCATTGACCTTTTATACACACACACTAATTACAAGCAAAGAGATCACAGGTGAGGATGGTTACCTTTACATGCCATTCAACACAGTGGGCCAGATTCACAAAGAGATACGACGGCGTATCTCCTGATACGCAGTCGTATCTCTGAGATCTCATAAGAATCAGTTCCGCATAGATTTCCCTTAGATCCGACAGGTGTAAGTGACTTACACTGTCGGATCTTAGGCTGCAATCTCCCGCCGGCCGCTAGGTGTCGCCTCGGTTTTTTACGCGTCGGATATGCAAATGAGGAGAACCGCCGATTCAGTAACGAACGCCCGCCCGTCGCTTTTTTTTCACGTCGTTTGCGTTCAGCTTTTTCCGGCGGATAGTTACCCCTGCTATAGCAGGGGTAACTGCGGCGTATCCTATGTTTAGTATGGCCGTCGTTCCCGCACCGAGTTTTAAATTTTAACGTTGTTTGCGTACGTCGATTCAGAATTCTGCCCGACGCAAGTTACGCTCACGCCGAAACCACTGACGTCCTAGCGACGTCAGTGTGAGCAATGCACGCCGGGAAATTTAGCCGGCGGCGCATGCGCATTTAAATCGGCACGGGGACGCGCCTGATTTAAATACTACACTCCCCCTAGCTGCGGAATTTGAATTCCGCCGGGGGAGTTACGATCCGCCGGTGCAAGTTTCGAGGTAAGTGCTTTGTGAATACTGCACTAGCCTCGCAAAATTGCGCCGGCGGATCGTAAATCAGATAGATTACGCGGATCTAAAGATCCGCTAATCTATCTGAATCTGGCCCAGTGTGTCCACTTGTGTACATGTTATCAGGCCAAAATCACCAGGGTATGTAAACTTTTAATCAGGGTCATTTGGGTAGTTTCTGTTGCTATTATGATTTACATTCGCATTTGCATTTGCATTCATCAGCCAAGAAGCTGTGCATGGGACGTACTTGGACATTCCAACATTACAATTCTTTTTCAATTATGATTTAAAAAGAGTAAACACAGTTGATTGATAATAAATGGCTTCAGCCAAACAATAACCATGAGTGAAAGAAATGTTTTTGTGTTATGATTCATATTCTCTGAAAAATGGCCAAGAAATCATAAATTCTGCCAGGGTATGTAAACTTATGAGCACAACTGTATCTGTCTTCTTATCTGAGTATTGTGCAAATCTCTCTGGGGGGTCTCTAGTATAAGGATGTCTTTGTTTTCCTTTCATTGAATGCCACCTGCCCCAGTTGCCATGATCCTTTCGGACAACAAGAAGGGTACATGCATGCGTTAAATCGAGAGCTTTGTGGTAAAATCATTAGCCAATTTTGCATCTTTATAAATGTATTAATTAATATGTGGATAATGTGTTAACTTATGATTTTATGTATTTCTAGAATTTTTTCGATTTTAACTGGATAATACTGTCTACAAATAAGCATCCTAGATGTAAAAATGAGGATTCTCATGTCTCGAAGAAGCAGGCAGGACCTGCAAAATGTGTAGACATCCGGCTTATCTAATGAAATTAGTATATGCTGTAGACCAATGTAAACTCATGTAGGGTAATAATTTATGTTGTTTAGATGTCATGTTTTATATGTAAGGGAGCATGATAGGTTATTATAAAAATAAATTCCATTGGAATAAAATGTTGTTAAATAAAAAATATATTTTGTAACTGAGATGTATAGTATTAACATTTTCATGCATTGATCTGCATGACAATCCCTTTTTGTTTTTAGAGTTTTCATCATCAAAACAAGGTGGTGAAGCATAAAAGCTAAAGTCAAGGTATTGCAAGTTTTACTTTTCCAGCTTGGACCAATGTATATACAGTATCTCACAAAAGTAACAAGTGAGTACACCCCTCACATTTTTGTAAATATTTTATTTTATCTTTTCATGTGACAACACTGAAGAAATGACACTTTGCTACAATGTAAAGTGGTGAGTGTACAGCTTGTATAACAGATTACTGGAACCATGTCCTGTGGTCTGCTGTGCCCAAGATAACCTTATTTGGTTCAGATGGTGTCAAGCGTGTGTGGTGGGCAACCAGGTGAGGTTTACAAAGACAAGTGTTTCTTGCCTACAGTCAAGCATGGTAGTGGGAGTGTCATGATCTGGGGGTGCATGAGTGCTGCCATCACTGGGGAGCTACAGTTCATTGAGGGAACCATATATTGCCAACATGTACTGTGACATACTGAAGCAGAGCATGAGCCCCTGCCGCAGAGCAGTATTCCAACATGATAACGACCCCAAAAACACCTCCAAGGTGACCACTGCCTTGCTAAAGAAGCTGAGAGTAAAGGTGATGGACTGGCCAAGCATGTACAGTACAGACCAAAAGTTTGGACACACCTTCTCATTCAAAGAGTTTTCTTTATTTTCATGACTATGAAAATTGTAGATTCAAACTGAAGGCATCACAACTATGAATTAACACATGTGGAATTATATATAACAAAAAAGTGTGAAACAACTGAAAATATATTTCATATTCTAGGTTCTTCAAAGTAGCCACCTTTTGCTTTGATTACTGCTTGGCACACTCTTGGCATTCTCTTGATGAGCTTCAAGAGGTAGTCACCTGGTGCAGCACCCCATCACTCTCCTTCTTGGTCAAATAGCCCTTACACAGCCTGGAGGTGTGTTTGGGGTCATTGTCCAACTGATGGTCCAACTAAACGCAAACCGGATGGAATAGCATGCCGCTGCAAGATGCTGTGGTAGCCATGCTGGTTCAGTATGCCTTCAATTTTGAATAAATCCCCAACAGTGTCACCAGCAAAGCACCCCCACACCATCACACCTCCTCCTCCATGCTTCACAGTGGGAACCAGGCATGTAGAGTCCATTCGTTCACCTTTTCTGCGTCGCAGAAAGACACAGGGGTTGGAACCAAAGATTTCAAGTTTGGACTCATCAGACCAAAGCACAGATTTCCACTGGTCTAATGTCCATTCCTTGTGTTCTTTAGTCCAAACAAGTCTCTTCTGCTTGTTGCCTTTCTTTAGCAGTGGTTTCCTAGCAGATATTCTACCATGAAGGCCTGATTCACACAGTCTCCTCTTAACAGTTCTAGAGATGTGTCTGCTGCAAAAGGTGGCTACTTTGAAGAACCTAGAATATGAAATATATTTTCAGTTGTTTCACACTTTTTTGTTATGTATAATTCCACATGTGTTCATTCATAGTTTTGATGCCTTCAGTGTGAATCTACAATTTTCATAGTCATGAAAATAAAGAAAACTCTTTGAATGAGAAGGTGTGTCCAAACTTTTGGTCTGTACTGTATGTTCCATAGTTCTCCCTGGAAGCTGGAAATCAGTGCAGTAGTCACTGTTCATACAGTAGCTGTCGCTGTCTGCTGGGTCCCATGCTGAGCAGCTGCCCCTCTGTTACTGAAAACAGGTGGTCACGCTTTCATCACGCATGCATTCCTAACAAATGCAAAGCGTTCTCTGATTGTGATCTCACTACTTTGCCTCTCCACCTCCTCCAATCAGAGAACATTTTTCTTTCTTCGAGTAAATGCAAAGTGTTCTCTCAATGGCACTTGTCTGAACAGGTGACCTCCTCAATGCAGCAGGGCAGCTGCTCGGCATGGGACCTGGAGCCCTGGTTCACACTGGGCTGCGGGAGTGAAGCCGTGCGAGTTCAGCTAAACTCGCACGATTTCACTCCCGCTGGCAGTCCCGATTTTCGGCCGCGATTTAAGAGACATCTGTGCAGGTTTCTGCACAGATGTCAATGTAAATCGCGGCCAGAAATCGCAAAAAGTAGTACAGGAACTACTTTTTGAAATCGGTGCAGCGCCGCAGATGCGGCGTCGCACCGATTAGGATGGTGTCATTGCCAACAATTGCCGGCAAATGCCGCCGATTTGAGATGCGATTTCACATGTGAAATCGCATCTCAAATCGAAGCAAAACGTACCCAGTGTGAACCTGGGTGGAATCTTGTGGTGCCTACTACAGAGATTTCCAGCTTCCAGAGGGATCCTACAGGTATGGCACATACATACCGTACTTAAATTGGCACAAGCTGGACCAATGTAACTATGCTAAAAAACTCCATACCTGGAATTCAACTTTAAAGTGTAAGTTCACCATTACAAAAAATCTGTACGTTGACCTTACACTGGACCCCCTCCCCATTCTACCTTGTCCCGCTGTACCAGATTGCCACAAACCCCAGCAGATTTTTGTCCTCTCCTCACAGTGCTGACAGTACAGGCTAAACAGCTTCTGATTGATCAGCGCCGTCCATTTGAATCAGAATCCCTGTAGTCCTCACTGGCTAAGCTATACGGACATGAGATTAAGCCATGGGGGTTTAAAATCCCCGGACCAGTGAAGCCCCTTTCGGTGTCTGGCAGGGGATCCAGTGTAAGGTCACCTTACTGATTTTTTGTAAAGGTGAGTTACACTTCAAAGTAGTAGTAAAGCCTCTTTTTTTTCACTTGCACCTACAGGTAAGCCTATAATAAGGCGTATCTGAAGGTACAGTAAATATCTCCTAAACTTGCACTGTTTAGGAGATATTCACACTGCATGCCACGGCCGTGACTACCACGTGCATCAAGGGCGTGACATCGTCATGGTTCAGCCAATCAGATGGCCGGAGCACGTGAGCCCAGATGGAAGGCCAGGTGAAGATCGAAGCCCTGTCAGCGTTGACAACGAGCCACCTGAGAGCTTCATTCTTAGGTAAGCATTTCATAATTTGAAAGTATGCAATGCATACTAGCACATTATGCCATTGTCTTGCAGTTTTTTTTTGTTTTAGTATGTGGTTTACTACCACTTTAAAGTCAAATTTAATATGCTACTTAAAGAAACCTGTAGTGGAACCACAGCAACAACATAAAATCAGTATGCCCTAGCCAGAGAGCTAGAGTATCAATATTGGAAGGGAGGAGATAAGCTAGCATCTGCCATAATTTATGTCACTTAACATAGGTTAACAGGATGTGAATATTTGAAAACTCATATGTTGTATTGGCAACATAGAAAGCAGCGAGGAACCATTCCAAAAAGCAGAATATTTTGAAAATGTTCCTGATAAAGGACGCTAACCCCGCCACCACTGACTTAAGTCAGTGCTTGGATAGTGCCTGTTGTCCCAGAGCTGTTGGTCTAAAATGTTGGTCAGTCTCAGATGCTCATCAAACTCCTGGCGACACTGGAGCTGGTACCATGGGCTGTCAGCACAAAGCCCAAGTGCCAAAACTATCAGCTCCTGGTCTTCCAATTAATCTACAGACTGCTTCATATGAAAACGCTGTAGAAGCAAAACACTTATCTGTGACCTCATAAGGCACCTTCTGTCAGAACAGAGACCAGGAAAGAGCTGTTACAAGTTTAGTTTTCTCCCTAATGGGGACCCCTCTTACCCCAGTCAACATAGCAGCCATGTTTGCTGCTATGGCTATTGTTATGCCACTGATAATGACCGTTACTTACTATAATTTAAATCTTTATGGAATTAAGTTTTGTTCAATGTAATGCATTTATTTAATTTCTGGACATTTTAAATTGTTGATAGGAACATTTTTTTTTTTTTTGTCTTCTCACATTTTCTGCCTTCTGAGGGCAGGATTATACAATTGTCTTAATTCTAAAGCTCAGACAAAATCTTATTATACATTATCAAAGGATTACATGACTTGGACAAATGTGTGAACATTCAGAATGAATGACATTAAGCAGCTGTACCGTGGTTATAATTAGGTTGAGACAAAAGACTCTGAAAGCTGGTGTAAAAGGTATAAAAGTGCAAAGCAATATTGCAAGTCATTGCTATTATTGTTACCGCTGTTAACTATAATTCAATTTTTTAACTTGCAATCAAAATAAAATTAATTTCTTGAATTTCTTTATATTTAAATTAAAGTTTCAAGCAAAATAACATTCTTTGACGAAAACCAATGCTCCCTTTGATAACATATTCCTTTGAGTTTTACTACAATCAACTATCCACACTGTACATTTTTCTCATGTAACATTTTCTGGGATTTCTTTTTATCCTGTCACAAAGCAGTAAATAACGATCCACCTCACCTTCCACCTCTTCAGTAACATACCTTACTAGAACTGATTACATACTTAAGGCCACTGTCCCCAGAGGGACTTTAATACTCTATTATTGAATTAGCCCACCTGCCCTGTATTTGGTAGTATTCCCATGATTATGTCTGTTGTGTCAGCAAACAGAATCAATTGCTACAAAGATTAGCATTTCTTTTTAGCGTTGCTGTTTTAAGAAAGTGAAAATGTGAATGTTGCTTTCAATTGCACTGTTACATTTTTCATATGTTAAATACTCAAATTTTACCTGCTTATATTTTGTCCCCCCATTCTCCACATCAACATGCTAATGCAATTTTTTTCTTTTTACCTCTCTGTTTTTAAGATATACCCTATTTTAGACCCAGTGATGCCAATTCAAATTTTCTATGCTATGCAATGCAAGCATGTCATGGGTCATAGGAGGGACCATGCATCAGGGTGCTGTTTATAACTTTGGAAAAACATCAGAGGAACCGTGTCTTGGTACTCCTCCCAAGAGCCCACAAAACTGATGCAACAAGTATTTGTCTCTTGGGGGGAGGTCTGCAAATAAAGATAATGCCTTGGTGGTTCCTTGGTAGTGGGGCTTGATCTGCAGTAGTGGGTGTTCCAAGATTTTGTATGCAGACCATCCTAGGTAACAACCACATGTGATGCTAAACCTCTATGACCTCCAACACAAATCCAATGAATGAGAGGGTTGGGCCAGGGACAGTCAGATGTTGAAATAATAAAATTGATACCTATGCAACTTTAATATAAAATTAACACATGTCACCTGAAAAGCAGACAGTTGTTTTTGTGTTAGGGGCAGATGAAGATCATAAAACCACCAACAAAAGCTTCCTGAGCAGTAACAAGGATTACTGGATAAATGCCCGAGGGTCATTGGAACATTGCCAGTAAGGCCCACTATGGTATTTGGTGGTGGTATGCGTATATCTGAGTACAGGAAAGGTATAGCTTAGGGAGGAGCTCCAAAAAAAGGAAAACATTTAAAAAAGTTGCAACTGTTTCAAGTATTTTTTTTTTAAGTTTTACAAGGTTAAACAGAGTCATCCAAAAACCTGGTTCACAATCTGCACCCAGATAAATAGCCTAAAATATGTGCAAAAAAAAAAAAACCTGCAGTTGTTACACTAGAGCAGTGATGGCGAACCCGTGGCACGCATGCCACAGCCGGCACGCCAAGCCCTCTTTGTGGGCACGCCAAGAAGAAGAGAGAAAAGCAAACTGACTGGCCATCCACACTGCAATGCACCTCCCATCAAACTACATCTCCCACAGGTCTCTAGGGCCATCAGTGACGTGTCCAAGGTGGGTATGACTGAGAAGAAGCTGCTCCCACACGGCTCTGAGGCAAGGGGTGACTTGCTGGTGGAAATCCATTCATTCAAGCTGTCTTGTCCACCTCGCACCCCCCATCAATCTACATCTCCCACAAATCTCTAAGGCCAGCGGTGATGTGTCTGGGGTGGGCATGCCTGAGAGAACACAGCTCCCATGCAGCTGGGATCGATCAGGGGTGATGTGCTGGTGGGAATGAACTGCCGGATCAGGAAACACTGAAGACAGGTGAGATGTTTATATGGACAAAAAAAAAAATGGGAACCTCACTGTGGAATACAAATATTCCTGAAAATTGATCCGCTCACTATCCAAAGGAAGTGGGACTCAGTGGCCAAAAAGCTGCATATAAAGGAGAAGGACTGTGCTAGGGAGAACGAACAGTTAAGATGCCACAAAATAGAGCCACAGAGATATGGCAATCAAAAAATTAGAAAACAAAAATGATAAAAAAAATGAATGACAAAAATGTATTAATAAAAACAGGTCAAATACAAAAAGATGCTCCTCCACCTACAACCATCTAAAAAGACAACATTGTCTAAAACAATAACATCTAGGCGCCGTTATGCATGCACATACCCAAACAATCTAGCAGTAACCATATAACCATGGAATGTATGGCTGGGTATACCCAATGCCCAGCAAATGCATCCTTACCAGTGCTCATCAAATGCATCCCTGCATTCTGAGCGTAACGCACGCCTGATCCTTGCATTCCGAGGGTAACACACTCCAAATCCCTGCATTCTGAGCGTAACACATTCCTTTAAAAAAACTCAATTTTTTTTCTGAGCAGAATCGTACGTTAGGGCTCATTCAGAGGGATGATCAGTCCCATATTCTGCACAGAGGCACTGGTAGGTTTAAATCTGTGTTGGCACTGAAATAAATACGTTGGTTTTGTGTCTCTGTCTGGGCACTCGGGCTCAAAAAGGTTTACCATCACTGCACTAGAGCATGGAGTTAGGATTACTCCATGCTCGCTCTAGTACACTGGTCTCCAAACCGTTGACAGGGGACCAGATGTGGCCCTTTGCCTGCTTTTATCCAGCGCTTGAGGCACTATTTCATCCACTGATAGCAATAATTCCCCTCACTGCCAACAATGAAGCAGCACAAATCCCCCCACTGACACCAACGAAGAGCACAGACCCCCCCACTGACACCAATGAAGGGGCACAATTCCTCCCAATGACATCAATTATGGGGCACAATTTCTCTAAATGACACCAACAATGGGCTCCAATGACACCAATGATGGGGCACAATTCATTCCAATGACATCAACGATGGGGCACTGTTTTTTCCCTACAGATGTTGAGACCTTTTCTACTTCCAATGGCCACAGTCCGGCCCTTCTAAATTTTGTAGGACAGTAAACTGGCTCTTTGTTTTGAAAGTTTGGAGACCCCTGCTCTAGTAAAATGACTACTTGTTAGTAGGCATCTCAATATGCTATACAGGGAATTTAAGAGAAGGAATACCTCAGCCTACAACTGAAAGAAACTGTGAGCTGCAAGAGCAATTTCAAGAATGAAATACACTATATGAAAAATAAGCTTGTTGATTCATTACAACTAAAGGTGTAAATAACAAACACTGCAAAGTGACTGATCTGGGGCTATGTAACATCACATCTCATAAATCCTGAATAAAAAAAAAAAGAGCTGTCTATAAGGGCAGCCTAAAAATACTTAAAGCGGAGGTCCGCCTAAAAAAATATATTAAAAGCCAGCAGCTACTTTTAATAAATGGACACTTACCTGTCCAGGGTGCCCGCGATGTTGGCAGCTGAAGCCGATCAATCGCTCGGCTCTCGGCTGCCCCCGCAGCCATCCTCAGAGAGGGAATTAGGAAGTGAAGCGTTGCAGCTTTACTTCCCTACTGCTCATGCACGAGTAGCGCTGTGCGTCCTCACTGGTCCCCCCTGTCTTCTGGGACCTGTGTGTTTCCCAGAAGTGGGGGGGAGAAGTGGCGTGACCCCTGTGGGAGTCTATGCCTGGAAGTTGGTGCAAATACCTGTATTATACAGGTATCTGCACCCCCCTCCCCCCTAAAAGGTGCCAAAGGTGACACAAAAGGGGGGGAGGGTTCTGAAAAGCGGAGGTTCCATTTTTGTGTGGACCTCCGCTTTAAGGACTTTAATGATGTATTGTCTCTCAAAGAAAACAAACATGCATTGAGTAAAATATAAAAAAAATAATAGTACCAATTCAACCCAAGATATCAGTTTGAAAGGTTTTAAAATCCAAATAAACAAAAAGATTTAAAAAATCTACAGAATATTGTTATAAACCAAGCCCATTATATTCATAACATCATCCACAGTATATACAGTATATATATGTGCATACAAAATACATTAAATACAACACATTCTCCAGAAACGGCCACTAAAGCCAGCCCACCAGATGTATAGCTGATCAGTATAGTACATGGTAAAAGACATAAACTGTGGAGGAGTTACAGTTTCTTAACACATTTCACAGACATGCTTATTCAGGAGAGTGATGTTCTGGTGATAAAAGCAAAAACAAAACAAAATAACATACTGAGGCCCGGATTCAAAAAGGAGTTATGACGGCGTATCTCCAGATACGTCGTAACTCTGAGTGCATGCCGTCGCAACTCAGCGCCTGATTCATAGAATCAGATACGCCTCACAGTTGCCTAGATACGAGCGGCGTAAGTCTCCTACGCCATCGTATCTTAGGGTGCATATTTACGCTGGCCGCTAGGTGGCGCTTCCGTATATTTCCACGTTGAATATGCTAATTAGCTAGATACGCCGATTCACAAACGTACGTGTGCCCGGCGTATCAAGATATGTCGTTTACGTAAGACATACGCCGGGGGAAAAGTTACCCCTCATAAAGCAGGGGTAAGTCATGTTAGGTATGGACGTCGGAAACGTACGAACAGCGTCATATTTTACGTCGTTTGCGTAAGTCGTCCGTGAATGGGGCTGTGCGTAGGTTACGTTCACGTTGACTAAGCATTGAGTGGGCGTAATTTACTTCGAAAATTCGACGTGATACTGAGCATGCACGCGCATGCGCCGTTCGTTCGAAACGTCATTTACGTGGGGTCATGATTAGTTTGCATAAAACACGCCCACCGCTTCCTCATTTGATTTAGGCGTGCTTACGCCGGCAC
Organism: Rana temporaria; assembly: GCF_905171775.1. Lineage (NCBI taxonomy): Eukaryota > Metazoa > Chordata > Amphibia > Anura > Ranidae > Rana > Rana temporaria. Next base: position 218,742,853 of record NC_053490.1, read on the forward strand.
ATTTACGCTGCGCCACCGTAACTTTAGACGCAAGTGCTTTGTGAATACTGCACTTGCCTCTCTCAGGCCTTGTACAGACAAGCGAACATGTCCGATGAAAACGGTCCGCGGACCGTTTTCATCGGACATGTCCGCTCAGAGATTTTGGTCTGATGGTTGTACACACCATCAAACCAAAATCCCCGCGGACAGACAGCGCGGTGACGTGGCGGTGACGTTGACGCCGCCACGTCCGCAAACCAGGAAGTAAAATGCTTCCACGCATGCGTCGAATCCATTCAGCGCATGCGGGAGATTTCGGTCCGCTGGTTAAGCGTACTAACCAGCGGACATGTCGGATGGACGGGTTTCCAGCAGATAAGTTTTAAAGCATGCTTTAAAACTTTTGTCTGCTGGAAACCTGTCTGCTAGGCTGTACACATGGTCGGATCTGTCCGCTGAAACTGGTCTGCGGACCAGCTTCAGCAGACATGTTCGATCGTGTGTACAGGGCCTCAGTTGCGGCGGCGTAGCGTAAATCTACGCTTAAATCTACGCCGCTGTATTGTCACAGTTTGCTGCCTATCCTACAATGCTCCGGAAGTCACGTGGCGGCCAACTGCGCATGCGCAATGCGTTCCAAACGCAAATGCGATGCGTTCCAAATGGATTCACGACAGTGCACACCAGTGAAACCTCGGTCGGCATCCAGGCTCTTTCCTTAACATCCCCGTGGATTGGAGGATGTTAAAAAAAGAGCCAGGAGGCGGAGCGACTGGCCACTTTCCTCTAAATCCACGTCGCCCTGAATGCCGGGTTCGCTGGTGTGTACTGTCGAAAATCCATTGGAACGCATCGCACTTGCGTTTGGAACGCATCGCACTTGCGTTTGGAACGCATCGCGCATGCGCAGTTGGCCGCCACGTGACTTCCGCAGCATTCTACGATAGGCAGCAAACAGTGACACTACACCGCCCTACGTGAATCTGGGGCTATATGTAAAAAATGCATATGCACATACAAGCAATGATATAACACGAAGAGCATCCAAAATATGATGGTATTTGTAAATGTATCAAAATAAACCCAGAGGGCCCCAACACTAGAGAAAATGAGATTGTCATTGTAATTGTCATTTAATAAAACACATCTACCAGAAAGCTATATAGATGACCCTTCCATAGGGATCATGAGCAGAAAATTACCACCAAGGACCATAGGAGCAAGGATTGGGCAATAAAACAACAAGCACCAGATCATTAAAAAGATAAAAAAAACTGTATTCTGCAAAAAACACACAAACCTCCAATGCAATAATGTTGTTTTATTTTGCAGAAGTACAGAACACAAAAATATAAACAAAAATACTGTACTGTATTGTACTGTACAGGATACATAGAGTGTACAGTGAATGTTAACATTTTAGTCATCAAATCCTTCAAAGGATGATAGTGCTTCAGGGTCATCAGTGTCATCACTGAAATTGAAATTACCAGCAGGGTCAACAGTGTCATCATTGGAGTTCCCAGCAGGGTCATCAGAAGTTGTAGATGAGGGAGAAGACGACAAGAAAATAATAGAACTGCTAGGGGTAGCTTGCAAGAAGAATTCTGTTAAGGCGCTCTGCTTTTTTAATTTTCTTTTTATTATCATAAATTTCACGATAACATTGCATAAGTTCCTTTATCTGCTGTTCCACTTTAGAGAACCTTTGAACATTTGGGTTCGTACACTCTAATTGTAATAAAGCTGCATTCACTTTTGAGAACACGTCAGCTAACCCCTTGACTGTGAACTTCTTTTGTACTTCTTCCATTGTTTCCTCCTTTTCTTCCTCTTCCCGTTCTAAGTGCTGCTGTGCTTCCAACTCTATTAAATCTTCATTACTTAGCTTTCTCTCAACAAATTCCACTAATTCTTTAATATCTGTCACTTCAACACCTAAGTCAAGCATGTTAGCAATTTGCACACTTTTTTGATTTATAACTTCAGCATCTGTTTCATCAAACTCTTCGCTATTATTCACCAAACACTTTAAGCATTTTTTCCATATAAACCCTGCATACACTTATTTTTTTAGTTACTCGCTCCCAAGCTGATGCAATGTTTTTTATGCAGTGTAAAATACTATAAGCTATCCAAAAATCAAGAAAGGTAACTTCGTCATTTTCAATTGCTGCTACAGCTTTGGAAAGGTATAGTGCAAATAGTAGGCCTTGAGCATTGCTATTGCATCCTAATCCATGGGTTGTAGGATAGCAGTTGTGTTTTTAGGCAGATACTCTACCTTTACGTCTGGATTTAGTTCATCAAGATGATTGGGGTGGCCTGGGGCATTGTCAAGCAGGAGGATAATTTTAAAGGGAACATCCTTTTGCTGATAATAACACTTGACCGAGGGTATGAAACAATTGTGCCTCCACTGTGCCTTTCCACTGAGCGGATCGGTTCGATACGGTTCGCTATTTTGGGTGTTTCCATTATGAAAGTGTGCCATTAAACCGAACCGTACCAGACCATTCTGGGTCCTGCTTCAGATGTGGGGCCATAGGAAATGGAACGGTTCCATTAGGGTGGAGATACAATACATTCCACTGATTGGTGGACGTGCTAGGCATTTTTTCTAAACCCTGAATGGTCCCTGACGGTCCAATTTGCAGTGGAAACACTCACAAGAATAGACCGGTCCCATTCTAACCGCTCCATTCTTACTGACGCGAACCGTTCCGTGCAGTGGAAACAAGGCATTGGTGAACCAGTCATCAAATAAAGCTTGTGTCATCCATGCTTTGTCATTTGCACGATAATGAACAGGCAGTGTGTGCTTACTACCCGGCTTCAATGCACATGGGTTCTGTGAACGATAGATGAGGAGAGGCTTTAACTGAACCCAGTAACATTTCCTCCCAACAACAATGTGACCCTGTCTTTAAAAGCCTTAAAACCAGGCATTGTTTTATCTTCTTTGTGTATGTAGGACCTTTCAGGCATTTTTTTCCAAAAATAGTCCTGTTTCATCCACTCTAAATAACTGCTCTGGACAGTAGCCACCTTTTTTGATGATTTTATCAAACTCCACCACAAATATCTCAGCTGCTTCCACATCTGCACTTGCAGCCTCCCCACTGATACTCTGATTATGGAGGTTGAATCTTCGACAAAACCTTTGAAACCATCCATGGCTTGCTGTAAATGTTTCAGTTGAATCTCCTCCTTTTTCGTATGGTTAGTGTGCCTTCTGGGACAGTTGATTTCCATGTCAAGGTTGAAAATGAATGAATCAAGTTGGGCTGGATTTTTTTTTTACTTTTTTAATCATTTGTAGGTCAATCATTATGTTTTAATTTCTGTTTGAATTTTCTATCTATGGCCATCTTTACAGCCTATGCAGTGGATAAACCATCAGCAAAAGGAATTCTGTGTAAAAACTATGAATGCTGATAATAAAGGATTATGGGTAAGATCTTAAAGTGGTTGTAAAGTCTAAGGCCTCGTACACACAATAGGTTAACCAGAGGACAACGGTCTGAAGGACCGTTTTCATCGGTCAAAACCGATCGTGTGTGGGCCCCATAGGTTATTTAACCATAGGTTAAAAAAAAGACAACTTGCTTTAAAATGAACCTATGGATTGGTAACCGATAGGTCAAAACTGATCGTTAGTAGGCACAACCATCGGTTAAAAATCCACGCATGCTCAGAATCAAGTCGACGCATGCGTGGAATCATTGAACTTTGTTTTTTTCAGCACGTCGTTGTGTTTTACGTCACCGCGTTCTGACACGATCGGTTATTAACCTATGGTGTGTAGGCGCGATGGACCATCAGTCAGCTTCATCGGTTAACCTAGGAAAACGGTCCTTCAGACCGTTGTCCTCTGGTTAACCTATTGTGTGTATGAGGCTTTAGACCCCTTTTACACGGTGCATTAGCGGTAAAGCGCCGTTTTGTTTTAGCGCTGTTTAAGTGGTGCTTTTGGCCACTAGTGGGGCATTTTTAACCTTTGCTAGTGGCCGAAGAAGGGGTTAGAAAAGCCTGTGTTACGGCACATCCAAAGTGCTTTTCAGGCACTGCCAAAGTGCTGCCCATTCATTGCTTTGGGTATACAGCGCTTCCATACCGCCCCAAAGATGCTGCTTGAAGTACTTTTTCTAACGTCCCGCAAGGGCACCGCCCCAGTGTGTAAGCACTCAGGCTTTCACATTCGGCCAGCATGGGAGGCAGTTTTCAGGCACTATTTCTAGTGCTAAAACACCTGAAAACTGCCTCAGTGTGAAAGGGGTCTCAAGGTTTTTACCTTTATGCATTCTATGCATGAAGGTAAAAAATCTTCTGTGTGCAGTAGCCCCCCCCCCCAATACCCACCTGAGCCTCATCTCCAATCACCGATGTGCACGAGAACCTAGGCTCTCTGGGGACTATCACTCTTCATTGGCTGAGGCAGCAAGAGCCATTTGCTCTTGCTGCTGTCAATCACAGCCAATGAGCCAATGAGGAGAGAGAGAGGGTGGGGCCAAACCGTGGCTCTGTGTGTGAATGGACACACAGAACCACAGCTCGGGAGCGAGCCTGCTTGGGTGCCCCCAAAGCATGATGCTTGCTCTGGGGTACTTGGCAGAAGGGAGAGGCAAGGAGACCCGAGAAGAGGAGGATCCGGGCTGCTCTGTGCAAAACCATTTTAGAGTGGAAGCATCCTAATAGAGAAGGTGTGTGGTACTGATCAAATTACTAGGTAAAAGGGAGGGGGGGGGGAGCCTAAAAAAATAAAAATAATACGGCCACCACATGTAATGACTGTAAAGCTGCAATATATTACATTTTGGGGTTTATTACGGCTTTAACTAATCCTGATAGGAACATAGCAAGAAGGATTGCCAAATGCTTTCTTTTTCATCTTAGGCTGGCCATAGACAATCAAATCTCAGGCGGTTTCTGCTGAGATTTTAACCGTGTATGGGCAGGCTGAATGTACTAAGCTGATAGATCAACTTGGGTACTACCAGCCCGCAGAATTTTACATGCACTTGCCGCTAGGGTTGCCAACTCATCCCTTTAAAACAGAACACATATTAATTACACAGGTTCTGAGGCTAATTTAATGCAAATAAGGCACCAAGTGAGTTTAATTACCTCCTTAATCAGCCACAGAACCTGTGTAATTAATATGTGTTCTGTTTTAAAGGGATGAGTTGGCAACCCTACTTGCCGCTAGCGGCTGCTTAAGCCACTAGCAATAATAAATCTTCTTCCAGTGGAAACGGGAGAATATAATGGCTCGGCAGGAGGGATTGCCATGTCAGCACTGCCTGTGTTGATGGGGGAACCCATGGTTGGAGGAATTAAAATTGCAGCGTTTATGGCATGCCTTACACACAGCTTTCACTAGGTTCATGGAAGAAAATAAACTTATGATTTGTGTCTGCATATATAGGTCAAACTGAAGATATAAGCACTAGTCAATATTTTGATCTGGCCATGTCCAGTCGATCTTTGAGTACATCTTTGAGTCTTGAATTGATCACATCAGATGTCTCTTGCAAAATCAATTTTAGCGATGCAAAGTGTGCACCAGCAAATCACAAAGTTCTTCAGCATGCTGGAAAACTTTGGGTATGGACAGCAGACATTTGTAGTTTTGTGTATGTTTGTTGGCTTACTCAAACACTGTGCTCGATTGTTAGGCTCCATGCACACTGAAGTTGATAAACTGTAGTTTATTGGCGTTTTGGCTTTTTTTTTTAAAGCCCATAAACTGAACTCTATGTTAGCCTATGTGCCCATGCACACCTGGGTGTTTTTTAGTGTTAATGAGCTGTGGAGTTTATTGGCTTTTTTCTGAACCTCTTGAAATTTGCGTTCAAAGTGCAGTTTTTCGGCGGAAAAAAAAGAAAAGAAAAACGCAGAAAAACACTGAAAAACGCTCAAAAACGCTGTTTTTTTTTATGCATTGGTAAAAAAAAAAAGCTACACTGAAAAACGCTGATTAAAGCTATTGCAAAAACGCTAAAAAACTTTGAAAGGCTCCCTGCAAAGCTACTGGCGTTTTTTTAATAGCTTTTATGAATTTCAGTGTGCATGGAGCCTTATAAGCAATGCCTACATTTATCAGTGTATGGCAAGTAGTAGTAACCATGTCTAATCTCCTGGTCTGCTTACTGGTCAATATAGAACAGAAAATATATTAGGATTGCTGTCATTAGGCATGCATATATAATGTTTCTATAAGCTGATTAGGTTTTGATTATTCAAAGAAAGATATGTCAACTTAATTAGGAAACTATACCAGTACTATGTGCAGAATATTTAAAACAGACAATCAAGCCAATTATATGACAGCTTACAAGGGCTTATATTTTGTACTTCAACACTGCTTGTTGGGAAACCAAGGTAATGTACTGGAATATTGTTATTTGTCTATTAATGGCGAACAGTGTGTGAATGAATAGGCTCATTTAGTGTTCTGTCTAGGCACTAATACTGTATGTTTGCAAAGAGATCATCTCCAGAGGAATGCCATTATACAGGAGAGTTACCTGGACTGGTGTAATGCAGATATCAACATTTGTGTCACTGTCTATCCAAACGTTTGTGTACCATTAATGCACAAGACCAAAAATAACATCTATTCAACTTTGATAACATTTTAACACACACCGCCTTAAAAGCTTACTACACATGGCTTTGTGTTAGGGCAGATGAAGATCATAAAACAGCCAACAATGGCTTGCTGATTAGAGACACTGATTAACCACTTGACCTCCAAAAGATTTACCCCCCTTCACGACCAGGTAATTTTTTGCGATACAGCATTGCGTTACTTTAACTGACAATTGAGTGGTCGTGTGACACTGTACTCAAAAGAAATTTCAAATGTCTTTTTTTAACCACAAATAGAGCTTTCTTTTGGTGGTATTTTATCGCATTTTTTTTTTTTGCACTATAAAGACTGTTAGTTTTGAAAAAAATATATATATATATTTTTCACTTTCTGGTATAAAACATATCCAACAAAAAAACAAAAACAAAAAATCAAATTTCTTCATCAATTTAGGCCAGTATGTATTCTGCTACATATTTTTGGTTAAAAAAAATCCCAGTAAGCATATATTGATTGATGTGCAAAAAAAATAATTATAGCACCTACGAACTATGGGATATATTTATGGAATTTTTATTAAAATGTTTTATTTTTTTACTAGTAATGGCAGAGATCAGTGACTTATAGTGGGACTGTGATACTGCGGCGTACAAATCGGACATCAACTGACAATTTTGACACTTTTTGGGAACCAGTGACGCTAACACAGTGATCAGTTCTAAAAATATGCACTGTCACTGTACTAATGACACTGACTGGGAAGTGGTTAACATCAGGGGTGATCAAAGGGTTGATTGTTTGCCTAGCCTAGGTTCTTGTACTGTGTATGAGGCATTTTTACTAACGGAAGACATGAATCCTTGTCCCTGCTTTCCTACTGACAGAAAGGCAATCTGCCCTGCTTCTGCCTCTATAATGAATGATCAGCGGGTACCGGTGGACATCGGGTCCTTGGTACCCGCTGATCAGCTCCTGCTGTGCATAATCACAGCAGGAGCAAGCTGCCGGTGGCACCACACATTTGCGCCCGCTAACTGGAAGTGCGAGATCGCACACACATATATATATAATTTGGCAGACATCGGCCGCCCTGTAGCAGTAAAACTATAGGGAACTTGTGAAGTAGTTAAAAGCATTCTAAATATGGCTCTGTGTTAGGGCAGAGGAAGATCATAAAACAGCCAACAAAGGCTTGCTGACTAGTGACATTGATTAATAGATGAATGTCTGAGGGTCGTTAGTATATTGACCAGCAAGACCCCTTGATGGTATTTACTGTCCACACCGGTTCAATATTGTTTTATTCTTGTTGGGAACAGAAACAATATGATTGTAATTTCATAACTTGCAATTGTAGCACCCTCCTAGGTAGGTGCTAGGATTAGGACGATCAGTGTTGCCAACCTCCCCCGAAGTGAAGTTAACGCCCAAATTTACAAACAGCGCCAATTTTTTTACTGGCAAAAATTATGAAATTTACTGCCAGAGCCCCTTTTTATACTAACACTGCAAAAAAGTACCTAAAATGTCGGTTTTTAGTACTAAACAGTGCTAAACAGTGCAAATGTCAATATCTAAATGATAAAATCAGTGTAGCTAGTGCTATTAGCAATGTGTTTAAGTAAAAAAATAGTCAAAAGCCATATTGTGTGTCTGGCTGCAAGGAAATTACTGGGAAAAGGATCCTGGCATTTACTTAGCTGCTCCTAGGGATGAACTGAATACCCCACAGTTTGGTTCACACCAGAACATCTCAAACAGGCAAAAAGTTCTAGCAAACATGCAAACTCTATTAAAGTCCATGGAACACACACATCAAATATCAAAAGTCCTAATTTTAAAGTCTTATATGCAAGTTATTGCCATAAAAAGTGTATGGGGGACCCGAGTACTATCCTGAGGGACATGTATCAATGCAAAAAAAAGTTTTTAAAACAATGGTTTTAAAAAGGAGCAGTGATTTTAATGATGCTTAAAGTGAAACAATAAAAATGTATTATTCTTTAAAATATCATACCTGGGGGGTCCCCTTAGTCTGTCCGTAAAGTGGAGCATCTGTCTAATGTATAGAACATGCCTCAGCAATAATAAAATTTCTAAAGGACAAAATGTAATTTAAACTTTTTCGTGGTTGTAATGTATTGCCGGCTCCCGGCAAAACAGATTTAAAAAACAAAAAAACAAAAAAATGGCATGGAGTCCCCCTCCCCCAGTCTATACCAGGCCCTTCGGATTAGGTATGGATTCTATGGGATACCACACGCCAAAATAAAACAAAAACGGCTTGGGGTCCCCCCCAAAATCCATACCAGATCCTTATCTGAGCATGCAGCCTGGCACGTCAGGAAAAGGGAGAGAACGAATGAGTGCCCCCTACCCCCCTTCTGAACCATACCAGGCCACATGCCCTCAACATGGGAGGGTGGGTGCTTTGGTGTGGGGGGGGGGCTTTGTGTTGATGGAGACAAAGGATTTTTCCCGACAACCCTGGGCTGTGGTTGTCGGGGTCTGCGGGCAGGGGGTTTATTAGAATCTGGAAGTCCACTTTAACAAGGGTTCCCCTTAGATCCTGACCCCCCTATTTTAATGGGTATCGGGTACATCGTACCCCTACCCATTCACCAAAAATGTCAAAAAGTTAAAAGAGACAGTTTTTGACAAATCCTTTATTAAAAAATTAAAAAAGTGTCCTGTGATCTAAATCCACTGTCAATCTGGCTGCCCGACAGAACCTGAAATCATGTGACATCATCGGGCCCATCTCTAGTGGTTTTTATGGGGGTAGTGCTACACAATCATCTGCACAAAACTCAAAGGGTATTTCTACTTTTTCACATCAAATTGGAGAAATGTTCCCATTCACACAGCATGTCTGCTTAGGTGTTTCTAAAGAGAAGGCGTCAAGGTTGGTTCTACGAATTTCTGGAAAGTCTTACAGTGTCTTTGCCCCCACACAGCTTGAGTTATGCCTCATTGACATACAATGTGGAAGAGCTATGGAGCCTACAGTTGACTGTTTATTTCTCATGTTGGCATTTGGCTTTAAATGAGACCATAGGTGTGCGCACATTGTTCCGGATATGCCTGGGCACACCCTAAGCATCCCATGCTGTACCAATTCCCCCTGCTTCCTGGTGCACCCTGCTCCCCTTCCATTTCTGAATGAACACAGCGATAGATCTGTACTGATCGCATCTGTGTTCACTCTTAACTGAAGCATAGTAAACTATGTTATCTCATGAAGTGACACTTAAATGTTTTATGCAGAATTAAAGGGGTTGTAGACCCTTGTGATTTTTCACCTTAATGCATCCTATGCATTAAGGTGGAAAAACACCTGGCAGTGACCGGCCCCCCAGCCCCCCCATTTTACTTACCCGAGCCCCATATTTCCCTCAGTGGGGACGCACTGTCCCTCTCCTGATTAGATAGATTGATAGCAGCGCAGCCATTGGCTCCCACTGCTGTCAATCAAATCTAATGACGCGGGCGCTGGGGGTGGGGCGGAGTCTGGCATTCATATCTATGGACGCAAATGCTGGACTCGGGAGCGCGCCCGCAAGGTAACCCCCAGGAGAGAGTTTCTCCTAGGGGGTTATCTGTTGCAGGGAGTAGCCACAAGAGCAGCCAAAGGAGCCCAGAAGAGGATGTCCGGGGACACTTTGTGCAAATCGAGCTATACAGTGGAGGTAAGTAAAACATGTTTGTTATTTTTTTAAATAGAAGTTACAAAATATAAATATTAACAACAACTTTATCAGTGCCCATCAGTGCAGCCTAACCTGTGCCCAACAATGAAGCCTACCTGTGTCCATCAATTCCGCTTCACCTGTGCCCAACAATGCAGCCTACCTGTGTCCATCAATGCTGCTTCCCCTGTGCCCAACAATGCAGCCTACCTGTGTCCAGCAATGCTGCTTCACCTATGCCCAGCATTACAGCCTATCTGTGTCCAACAATGCAGCCTACCGGTGCCCATCAATGCATCCTACCAATGTCCCTCAATGCAGCCTACCGGTGTCCCTCAATGCAGCCTACCCATGTCCCTCAATGCAGCCTACCTGTGTCCATCAATGCAGCCTACCTGTGTCCATAAATGTAGCCTACCTGTGCCCAACAAGGCAACCTACCTGTTTCCGTCAATTCCCTTTCACCTGTGCCCAACAATGCAGCCTACCTGTGTCCATCAATGCAGCCTACCTGTGAAGGGGAAAAGAGAGGAGAGGAAGGGGATTGCCGGCCGGATCGTCAGAGTGCCCCTCCTGCTCCTAGGCTGCCCACACTCGCCAGCCCTCATTTTCCACTCGCACAAGAGTAGGCGAGTGGAAAATTTAAGGACTGTACTACTGTATATAGAATTGCTGTGAAGTTCTGCATTCATACAGTTCACTATTTCTGGACATTTTTATACTAAAACTCACATACACTGCCCATAAAAACACAGACTGATGATCACTAATTGTGTTTAAAAGGGACATAAGGCAGCCTATACATTCATTTTTAATTCAGAAACTGGGTTAAAAAAAAAGAAAAAAAGATCCGATTCACCCATCCATATGCTTTATGTGAACGGGGGGGGGGGGGGGGGGGGTCCTCTTGCAGAGTCCTTGCATTCTGACAACAGGGAGGATTCCCTGCCACCAGAATACAATGAACAATGCTGCCAGATAGCCGTTGGCACTGATCGGTCAGAGGAAAGCCTAATATGCAGTTGGTCCATACGTGGATTGAAGTTTGGCAGATCTCAGCTGAACTGTCCGAATTTCAATCCATGTATGGCTGGCTTAATTTTATGTGTATATTCATTATATTCAAATAGCTTTGGCACTGATAGTCTTACAATGGTTTACATTCAGGCAAAGGAGCATGGAAAATGTACAACATACACATCACTGCTGAGCAAATAAAGAGAACAAGAGCATTATAAGAAAAGACCCTCTGATCCCTTTAACACACTTCATTCTTATCTGTACTGTAGCTTGTACAGAAGACATGAGCACAAACCTAATTGACACTACAAGAGCTCAACACTGACCACAGCAACAGATCAGTGCATGCTTTCCTCCAATCAGCTTTTAAGAGTGTGCAGATGATGCTTCCCATTCTGGCTTGAGATATACCACAGTGCAAAGTCTGCAATCCACACACTTTCACTGTACTAACTGAGAGGAGAGCTTAATGCAGCAGCTCTACAATAGCTGCTGGCCAGTTTCATAACTGCCTGCAGAAAAAATACAGAACATGTAAATGGCTGATGCTTAAATAATGCATTCCAGACAGCCTCACATTATTGCTAGGGTGCAGAAGGGGTTAATTTCATTCTTTTCAAGTGACGGAACATGTTCTGCTGTTCGCTGCGTTCCCTGAATCGACCTGGCTCGCTTGGAGAAGACTTGGAGTTATCTCAGCTTTTTCTGTAAGTAAGTACAAACCCTAATTACAAATGTACTGTTGTTACTGAATTGAATTGTTTTAACTTCTTCTTACACATCCCTGATCTATTGATAATTAGCGCCAAATTAAAAGGGTCAAAGGTGATGCCAGATAGGCTATTGACATCCTAAATATTAGGAATGGCTGTCCCGACACAAACCTGAGTGTATTTATGGTACTGCTTTACATCCCCTTTTGTTACCGTTTTTAGAGTTTATTTTTTTTGTGTGTGTTTACTTTCTCGCTGCCTTTGTTTTACTTATTTTTCTACTTTGTACACATTTTTATTTATTTTTTTTCAAAAGGAAACTAGATTATGTTAACACAAAAAAAATTGATAGATGTATATGGTATTAAAAAACACATTGATTATTATCAGAATTAAGGGTAGTAATTATACCGGTTAATTGATCGTATATAGTTGTGGAATAAAGCTCCCATACATTTACCACTTACAAGACTTCTTTCTACAGGTGAGATGAGTTAGCAGTTAGTCTTGTCTTCTTGCTCAGTGGTTGTGGGAAGTAGCTTGCAGAAACTATTCAGTGGTTTTCTCAATATTTCACCTATGTTCAAATTTTCCCCAATTAAAGGACAAGCCTGTGCACGCGATCGGATTTCCCGTCGGGAATAAACTCCGACAGGTTTTTCCGACGGAATTCCGCTCAAGCTGTCTTGCATACACAGGGACACACCAAATTCACAACACTACGTACAACACGACGATGAGCCTAGAATAATGAAGTTCAATGCTTCAGAGCATGCGTCTAATTGTTTCCGGGCATGCGTGTTTTTTTCTCCATTGGAATTTCATACAGACGAATTGAATTTCCGATTGAAATTTTTTCCGTCTGAACATGTTCTCTTTCTAAGTCCGGTGGAATTTCCGATGGAAAAAGTCTGATGGGGCATACACATGGTCGGAATATCTGATGAAAAAATTGCATCCGACTTTTTCCATCGGAAATTCGGACCGTGTGTGTACGCAGCATTAAGCATAGAGGTTGTTGGGTTAAATCATCCACAAATTTCATCTATCTTTCATAACTCCAGTGGTTGGATCTCCATGCCACTTGCAGAGTTTTCTTTTACCTGCAGTGTGGTGAGTCTCATTCTAATTGCTGTAGTCTGCATAACGTAAAATCAACCAAAAACCCAATAATGGTTCACCCATACTTAAAATATGAGTTTTAAATAGAATAAATAGAATAACACATTAACTTTGACATCTTCGGGTAATCTGTATTTAATTTTTTCACCCTCTTTCCAAGTGAGTTTTAGATAAAAGTCTTGGAAAAGTGTATTTGCAATATGGGAACTATGAAAAACTTTTTTAAATATTTAGCAATGATGCTCGCACATATCAAATTGGTATTACAATTGATAACGCTATATGATGATCAAGGGTCATATTTTAGTCTACCTTTGTTAACTTAATAAAATATTTTATTTCAGATGGAACAGAAAGAAACAATAGTATAAGACTATTTAAAAAGTTATTTTTTTCAAATGCCTGTCTGTATCAATCCATCCCCCAAAATAAAACTGGTACACGTGTATGTGCTTCAAGAATACTTCAAAAACCCAAGCACAGTGAAACCAGGTTTTTAACCAGGTTGCTACAAATACACCATCTGATTGTGATGGTTGTGACACACTACAGATTAATGGGATGCCCTTCCACTAACCATTCTGGTGGCAAGTGTGAAATTTGAAGTCTTCTGGTTAGTGGAAGGGCATCCCATTAATCTGTAGTGTGTCACAACCATCACAATCAGATGGTGTATTTGTAGCAAAAGTAAAGATCTTGCAATATGACCTCACTATAAAACATGCTATATTCAAATAATATGCAGAGCTCACTCAAGTTTTTACAGTTAATGCCCCTTTATATACTAGACCTATTAGATCATCTTTACACTGCAGAGAGAAAGCTAAGATCTTGAGTTTATCCTGCCTTCAATACACCTGAAGTATCCGGAAACTTTAGATATGTGAGGCTCAAGTTATAAAGCATTAACACAAGGTTAAGGTTACAATTGTATGGGTGATTTCTGCTCAGAGTCAATGTAGCCCTGTTGCTCATATAATTCCACCTCTAGCCACCAGCCACATATGCTCAAAAAGAGAAAAAAGACCCTGATTGGCGGCTGCAGCTAACACCTTATATCAGAAGATTCTTGCTGCTGCAATCTGCATTAGGCCAAATCGCCCATGTGAATGAAGCTTAGGAATCTTTATCTTAGTCCTGTGACTGCCATTTTCAAATCTTATTGGACTAACATAAAAAATAGCTGTAACTGTTTGAGAGTAAAAATCAATTTTTATCTATTTTTAAATCAGCATAATTGATAGTACTCACATTCCAGATTCTCTTGAGCTGGTGGCTACTGCCTTAGTTAAAATCTGAAGTCCTCTGCACCCCCCAAACCCTTGCAGCCAATGGCCCTGTCACAGACACTGGTCAAGAGTGCCGACAATGCCCACCTGCCATCTCCATTCATGGAAACTGTACTATAGTTTCCATCAATGAAAAGCGCTTTATGACTGAAAGAGCAGACCTTTTATTCATCCACCCATCCTCCATTTTTCCAGGGCAGTGATCCTCCAAGCAGTAAAACAAGAGCAAGGATTACAGTTTTCTTGCTTAAAAGCTGCCTTTGCATGATTGGAGATATTCTTACTAGAAACCCTTCACAACCCGAAATGTAGTATAAAGTACTATATGGACCAGTGGTTGTCAACCTTTCTAGTGCCGTGACCTCTTGATAAAATTTCCCATGTTGTGGGGACCCCTAACAGTAAAATTATTTTCATAGCGTAGTGTTGTCAGCACACAAGGCAAGACAAATAATTTGTGCCCCTAACCCATAGACATTTAGCGCTCCCTGAGTCCCTTCCACTCGTGCAGTATTAAAACCCTCTATGGTACATTTTTGGATGTACCACTCTCTTTGTTCTCATTTCTTTCCCTTTTATCTCTCTCTATCCTAATTTCTTTTTTTCCCCATCCATTTCTCTGGCCATCTTTCTCTTACTCTTTCTCTCCCTTTTTCTTTGTTCCTCCCCCTCTTTTCCTCTCCCTTCCACATTTTCTCTATTTTTATTCCTTCGCTTACTCCATGGTGGGGGGAGTTGGGATGAGTGGCGGTGTTGGTGGTGGGTGGGATCAGTGGCCATGCTAGTGGGAAGTTGGGATGAGTGGCAGTGCTGGGGGGAGTTCTGATCAGCCAACTTAGTTGCTCTTGATCAAGGTCATCTGCTGATCTGAGAACTGCAGTGGGAACTTTTATCGGCATCTACATACACAGGTAGTTTTACTCACTGTGTCTCCGACTTTGTGGTGTCACCTATGGCGAAATCAGGCTCTTCCAGCCCCTTCCACTTGACATTCCACACCAGTCAACTGGCCTTTAGTCTTTGCCCCCCAGCCATGCCGTGAACTGAATGGGTGACTGTGAAGAGGGTGAGTAGGCGGCCGCGGGCTCCAGGAACAGCCCAGCTGAGCGGCCACAGACTCCAGGGACAGCCTTGCTAGTCAGTCGCGAAAAGGCTGGGAGAGCGGTGCGGGATTCAGGAACAGTCCAGGATTCGTGACCCCTGGCAAATCGTCATTCGACCCCCAGGTTGAGAACCACTGATATAGACAGCCAAATATTTTGAAGCACTTATTGAATTGCTACTACAACTGTACAGTTGGTATCAAAATTACAGAATCAATCTATAATTCTTTTATATATGTGTGTGTGTGTGCGTTTTATCAGCCTTTTATAGTAAAAATTGTACAATAAAGTAAACACTACAGTTAACATACCATCCAATCAAGCAATCTTGTACTGAACAAATTTCTACAAGGCAAATTCTGGTTGTCAATATTACTGTATTCTTCTCACTGCTCTACCACTGCTTCTATGATGGGTTCTGCCCCTATTAGGATAACCTTTGCTTTCCCCACCAGTTCTGTTTGTTCATTTACAATGTGAATAATCAGTGCTAATTAGACTTTTAGTATAGCAGAACCCCATATAGTGATGCTTATTGCAGCAACTGCTGGCCTAACAATGATGGCAATCAGCTGGTGACGGAGTTCAAATTTAATTTAAAACTAAAATAATGCCACAAAGCAGCCATTAACAATACTGTAATCTAAATTAATGAACTAATGAGGATAAACTGCTCTACTTGTTGTAAGGAAGGATCAAACATTTTAAGGTTCGCGCCTCTATAACTGTGAAGTTTTAGCGACCAATAAACCCAAAGATATATTAGCCAGACTTCATGATATCCCATTTACCTTTGATTTCCTTGACTTACAAATAAAAGACTGATTTGGATTAAATGTTAATTTACCACTAACATTAAAGGAGATTTTCTACAAAATTTGTACATTTGAAACCTTCTTCAAATTTTTTTTGCAAAGAGTAGAGATGGCTTACAAACAACATAGCATAACGGAGTTATGCAGATCATTTTATATCCTGCAGAATAAATTACACATGTTAAAGGAAACTAATTATAGTATTTTCCACTGAATATAAAAACAATGCTCACAAAAAAAACCAAAAAAAAAAACCTGCCTTTAGTAAGAAATATCCGTATTCATCAGTTCTAAAATGAAAATATAATTGCTAAGCTGGCCATACAAAGGACGAATATCAACCTGCCCCTGATGAATCAGCCAAACTTTGCACCATGGGGGGCCCCTGTTAGCACCCTTCTGCCTGACATCTGAACATTTAATCTGAAAACTGAAGCGTTAGGCAAACAATTGTCAGTGAACATTGGCTGCAGCCAATCCAATGTAGCCACTGTTTGGGTATTCTGACAGCTGCAGGTGCTGAATGTCAGAATACAATAGGCATTAAGCAGAGAGGGATATTACTCAATACACCTTGTTCATGCTTGTCAACTGTTTTTATTTTCATGGACCTTTTTCAATAAAACACTCTAATTTCTCCTGTCTGTAGAAATCACATTCTAAGGATCACATTCCCTCTGTTCTCAGCTGCATAAGAGCTTGGGGGAGGAGAAGCAGCAGCACACTGAGCTTCCCAGTGAATGGCTATGCAGCGGGGGAGTGTCAGGACAAGTCTGATCATTGGAGGAGAGTACACAGAGTCCCCAGCATAGCTAGAGAACTGACCATGGTGTGTTCTCCTGTTTAGTGTGGTCATTTTTTTTAATAGGAAAGCAAGGGGACTAGCAGGAATACCAGGGATTTCACATTAAGGACACAATACAGAGAGAGCAGGATACTTTCTCATACAAGTACATGTTACAGCAGGCACATATTAGGAGGAATATGAAGTGTTGGGGAAACAAATGCTTTAAGCAAGCACCTCCCCCCCCCCAAGTAAGGGAGAGCATAGCAGACGTTATAAATTCCCTCCTGAGTATGCTTCATGAACTCCAAATTGCACAACAATATTTGACTGTTTGCAAGGAGGGAAGTCATCAGTGTTACTACTAAAAAAGGTGAAAAATATTAAAATATCTTATTATAATTATGTCTATGATATAGCATTAATTATATAATTAACATTTATAAGTCACTATACAGTATAGGAACTGTATGCAATAGCTGCAGTTTCTGCCTTCATTTAGCAAGAATATAGACAAAAGGTGTCAAACTAAATATCTGCATGTTCTAGAAGTGTTTATATTGAAATTTTGTGCAAATATTTAAACTGCCTGAACAGGATGTAATGTGCGTTTGCTTCTGCTTATAAATTTTATTGTCTTTCCTCCAGGATGCAATTAATATTTATTGTCACCTAACTGTATGCACAATTCATTGTGTTTTGTGTACATGACTGAGAGTCGTGTTCTTCATTTTATTTCTTCTTATAGCATACAAAAAATTGTGTGCTAGTTACTGAACAGTTGTGTCTTTTAAACAAGTCTGAAAAGAATATATGCCATCTGGTGTGATCAAAAAATGAGTTTATTTAATTGACTGAACTGTTACAGGTTCTACAACGCAAAGCCAAATATGGCATTACTCAATTATAATTAGTATGTAACAGTGTTATTTAACACAAGTATGTTGACATCAGTTGTAATTATAAGTTGTTTTGCAAACTTTTTACTGTTTAAAAATGTATTATGAAAAGTCTAAAATTATGAAGTTTGCAGACTGATTACAAGAATAATACAAAAAAGTGCATTAAGCATATACACAGCTATTTTTATTTAATATTACAACTTAAAGCGGAGATTCACACTTTTCGTCAATATGTTCCTATTAAAATGTATAATACAGTTTTGCCCAAAAAATTTTTTTTACCTCCCTGCATTAGCTTGTTGCTAGGCAGAAATTCTAATCTGCCTCCTTCCTGGACTTCGATCCTTCTCCTCTGCTCACTAAGCCGCACAGACTCCTGGGAATCATTTCCGAGGAGACTGTGCGCTCTTCTGTGCCAGTGACGCGATCACTGATGTTTACCTCGCCATGTTCAAAAAGGGCACAAAGCCCTTACTTACAGCAGCACGAGAGAGAGAAAGAGAGCGCGCACATCTGTGTTATCTACGTTGTCATAACAACGGGCGGGACATTCCTCCGCCGCTGCCCGTTGTTATGACAACGGCACAAACAATCGCTGCTATGAGAGGCCGTCTAATGCGCACGCGCAAGATCTAGAGGTTACCCAGCATGCACCTCTCCACGGAGAAGAGTAAAAAAAATGTACTGGGCTTCAGATGCCCACACCGAGGATGGAAACGGCCACATCTTACAATACAGCAAATGAGCCAAGTTTTAAATTAATTTAGCGATCGATGGGGTATGTTTGACTAACATTAATATGATCTTTAGTAATATACTATTTAAATGGGCAAAAAAAAGCGTGACCGGAACCCCGCTTTAACACCTGCAAACAACAGTTGCAAATTTTTTTTTTTTAGGAATTAAGAGGTTAAAGCGGAGCTCTAACCAAAATTGGAAGTTCTGCTTGTCTGCTCACCCCCCCCCCCTCTCCTGCCACATTTGGTACCTTTTAGTGGGGATCGGGTACCTGGTTTCTCGGCGGGGAAAAAGAGAAAAAAATTTTTGCTCGCAGTTTTCCTGTCGGGAAAGCTGCTAGGGAGCATACACACAGCCAGTTTTCCTGACCAAAAGCAAACATGGCAGTTTTCCTGTTGGGAAAACCGGTCGTGGGTACGAGGCATAAGGCTTTAAGGACTTTTCATTAAATTAGGTCACAAAGCTTTCTTGTGTCTTCTAAAATGCTTATATTTTACTGCAAGGTGCATACTGTATGTATTGAACGTTATAAAAAGTAAACTTTAATGCTTCCTTTCCCCGAGCATGCTATCTTTATAGTCTGTTCCATTAGTTGTTTCTGATGCCCTGCTTTCTCCATTCACCAGTGTAAGTATTCTCATCTCTCCAGTTCTTCTGAACTCACAGAAATACAAAGCATGAAAAAACTAAACAGAACTGTGAAGCCTCGTACACATGACCGAGGAACTCGACGGGCGAAACACATCGTTTTCCTATTCAAATTCCTTGTTAGGCTGTCGGGGAACTCGCCAAGCAAGTTTCTCCATTCCCGTCGAGGAAATAGAGAACTTGCTCTGTTTTTGGCTCGTCGAGTTTCTCGACAGTTTCCTTGACGAAAATGTACACACGACCGGTTTCCTCGGCAAAAAAATATCTCCCAGCAAGTTTCTTGATGGTTTTTGCCGAGAAACTCGGTCGTTTGTACGAGGCCTGACTGATATGCAGATTTCACTTTTTTGCAAAAGTTAACAGCTAAACTCTCGTCTCCATTTTTAACCACACCACTGCCAACAACATACAGTATATAGAGAGGAGTGTCTGTCACAAGAAGAATAGAGGTGTTGCCCACATTTGGGTTGTGATTGACAGTCTGGCTTCACCTTCTCTGTGCTGTATGAGTAAGGTCGGCCATACACAGTTGAAATCTCAGCTGGTTCAGCAGGAACCGGCCGAGATTCGAATCTGTAATGGGCAGGCTGAATGTACCAAGTTGATCAAGTGATTAATTTGGGTACAACCAGCCTGCAGGCCAGGATTCTCTTGCAATTATCACTAGTAACTGATAAAATGTCTTCTCCCGACAGGTGTGGCAGGACCAGTAGACTTGATTTTTCTCTGCAGCAGTTGTGTAACATCTATAGGTCTTGTGCCTTTCCAAGCCAGTGCTCTTTCCTATAACCATGCTCCTTGTTAGTACATGAGAACGGGACACTTGTGATGCCCCCCTCCCAGCCCAACAGTCTGCTGTACAGAGACTGAAAATGGAAAATACCAAAATCAGACTTTTCTTTGGATTTTCTTTGGATTCTAGTATTACCTACTTTTTTTTAAGAAATGTATTAAGCTTTACAATTAGTTTTTAAAATATAGTGGTATGATGTAACATTTTATTATAATTTTTTTTATAAATTTTATGGACAGAACATGTATGGATTATATTTTACCTCCATGGTGCTTTTATTTTTCGTATATCTCAACATTTATAGAAAATACTATATGTACATTTCAGTTCACAGCAATGTTTCACAAAAGTATTCAGAATACTCAGAATAATGTAGTCGTGGAGAATAAAATCCATTTATTTATTTTTCCATTTTATTCACCAGTAGACAGTGCAGTTGTACACAATTTCAGTTATTGGAATACAATCTGAGCTATTCTAGGTATTCTAGGAAAGGATTCCTGTATATAGATATCATGTTTCCCTCCTTGACATGTTCCATGTTCTAGGTCATATGCCTACCTCTTTGATTTTATTCCTCTGTAATTTGTCCTTGACCCCATCCTTCCCACATCTGTGATTACTGCAACGTATGTGAGCTGTCTACATACAATATGAACTGCAGAGATGAAGGGCAGTGGGAGCCCCAGAAGAGATCTTCACTGCACTTTAGAAGATTCCTGAAAACACTTTTCAGTTAGTTATTCCAACCATATGTCAGCAATAGCTTAAATCTATTTTTTTTTTCAATTCATTATCCTGTATTCACTCTTCTTTTCACTTTTTTTTTAATAAAGACAGTGTGATAAAGATTTTTTTTTTTATTACTACGTTGCATTATTGTACAATGTTGACATAAAACACAATAGGATTCAGTAAATTATTAACAAATTTAGTATACCTAAGCTACTAAAACCTTTTTTTTTTTTTTTTTACATTTTGGATAGAGTGGAGAGGGATTAGAACACCTTTTAGAATGTTATTGCTGTTTGTGCCCCCGTTAGTGAGATTCGATTTCTCTATTTGTAATGTTTACCTTTTTAACTGAAAGTAAAAATAAAGGAAAATCCCAAATTTTGAGTTTTTCTCAAAACAGTAATAGAGGGGAAAACTTCCTATGGGCACACTAGTTCTGGTGACCTTGGTGACAACCAGGGATTTACTGACTATGGAGGGATTTCCACTCACTTCCTGTTTGGCTATTGGACAAGAAGTGATGGGAAAACTCCTCATTTGGACAAATATGGCTAAAAAAATCCTGACAGGTGTTATAACACTCCTTTACTCTATCTAAGGCCCCATTCACACTGAGGCACTTCTAAACTGCCAGTAAAAACACTGAGCGCTTTTGAAGAGCTTTTGAAGCGCTTTTGAAGAGCTTTCCATTAATTTCAATGGAGAGGGGAGTTTTTCACCGCCCTGCCAGCACACTGCCCCAGTGTGAAAGCATTTGTTGATTTTCATGGAAATAGGTTTTCGTGAGCTTTTTAGACGCTTTTTTTAGCATGAAAGCACCTGAAAAGCACCTTAGTGTGAAAGTGGTCTTAATAAAAAAAAATTGACTTTAGTTCTTATTTAAAATAATTATGATTTTTAAAGTTGTGAATGCTCTTTTTATTTAATTACATAAAATTTTAATTTTACAAGTAAACATTAAGGGGCAGATCCACAAAAGGATTCCGGCGGCGTATCTATAGATACGCCGGCATAATTTTAAATTTCCCGCGTCGTACCTTTGTTTTGTATCCACAAAACAAGATACGACAGCATCTGGGATCGATCCGACAGGCGTACGTCTTAGTACGCCGTCGGATCTTAGATGCAATTTTTCGGCGGCCGCTAGGTGGCGTTTCCGTCAAAATCCGCGTTGAGTTTGCAAATTTGCTATTTACGGCGATCCACGAACGTACGTCTGGCCGGTGCATTTTTTTACGTCGTTTGCGTTCGGCTTTTTCCGGCGTATAGTTAAAGCTGCTATTATGAGGCGTACTCAATGTTAAGTATGGCCGTCGTTCCCACGTACAATTTTGAATTTTTTGCGTCATTTGCGAAAGTCATTCGCGAATAGGAATTTGCGTAGAATGACGTCATCGTCGTAAGCATTGGCTGGTTCCGGTTTAATTTCCAGCATGCGCACTGGGATACCCCCACGGACGGCGCATGCGCAGTTAAAAAAAATAGTCGTTTACGTCGGGTCACGACGTATTTACATAAAACACGCCCCCATTACATCCATTTGAATTAGGCGCCATTACGCCGGCAAAGATACACTACGCCGCCGTAACTTACGGTGCGGATTCTTTCTGGATTTGAAAAAAAAAGTAAGTTACGGCGGCGTAGTGTATCTTAGATACGCTACGCCCAGCGCATAAATGCGCCGCTGTATGAGGATCTGCCCCTTAGTGTAGTATAAGGTGACCATATTTTTAAAATCCGGGGACATTTTTGTTTTTTTTACTAGTAATGGCGGCAATCAGTAACTTCTCTGCCCGTCGCGGCAGCCCGCCTCACAACCTGTCAACTCTTACTCTCCAGCCCCCCTTATTACTGGGTGTGGAACGGAGGAAGATCACTCCACCAGGGAAGGTAAGGAGATAAGCAGGCAGGCGGCTGGCCGGGACTTGAGCCAAGGCAGAAGAACATGCGAGTGGAGCTGAATGGGCATGCACCCAAAACTGTAGAAATATTCCCTCTGCTCTGACCAGCACATGATAATCAGAAAGGGGCACAGATCATGGAATAAAAATACACCCCCGCCCCCCTAAGCTAGTAGGAGCGGCGGAACGGCGGGTGTAATTCAGATTTTTTTTTATTCTGCACTGACTGTCTTTGAAATTGCCCCAGCCCCTGTTCAAATCCAATCCAGGGACAAAACTTGGGACAGACTTGGTCCAGGGACAGTGTTCTCAATCCGGGACTGTCCCCGGAAACCGGGGATGTCTGGTCACCTTAGTATAATATAGCACAGACTTGCCTTTGTCTTTTAGTTATGCAAAAACTGGAGGGTTCTATCACTGCCCAGGAGGTGGTATTCTAGGTGCAGAGGGGTAAGAGATGTGGGCGGGGCATATTTTAGGTGTAGAGGGGTTATAATTGTGGATAGAGGGGTATTCTAGGTGTACAGAGCTGAAAGGTGTGGATGGGGGGTATTCTAGATGCAGAGGGGTGAGAGCTGTGGATGGGGGTATTTTAGGTGTAGAGGGGTTAGAACTGTAGATGGGGGTATTCTAGGTGCAGAGGGATGGGAGCTGTGGATGGGTGTATTCTAGATGCACAGGGTTGAGAGCTGTGGAAGGGGGGTGTTTTAGGTTCATAGGGGTAAGTGCTGTGGATATGGAGGTATTCTAGGTTCAAAGAGGTACAAGCTGTGGATGGGGCTATTTTAACTGCAGAGGGGTGAGAGCTGTGGATGGGGGGTATTCTAGGTATAGATGGGTTAGAACTGTGGATGGGGGTATTCTAGATGCAGAGGGGTGAGAGTTGGGGATGGTGTATTCTAGGTGTAGAGGGGTTAGAACTGTGGATGGGGGTTATTCAAGGTGCAGAAGTGTGAGAGCTGTGGATGGGGGGTATTCAAGATGCAGAAGTGTGAGAGCTGTAAATGGGGTGTATTCTAGGTGCAGAGGGGTGAGATCTGTGGATGGGGGGTATTCTAGGTGAGGAGGGGTGAGAGCTGTGAATGTGGGATATTCTAGGTGCAGAGGGGTGAGAGCTGTGGATGGAGGGTATTCTAAGTTCAGAGGGGTGAGAGCAGTGGATGAGGGGTATTCTAGGTGCAGAAGTGTGAGAGCTGTGGATGGGGGTATTCTAGGTGCAGAGGGGTGAGACCTGTGGATGGGGGGTATTCTAGGTGCAGAAGTGTGAGAGCTGTGGATGGGGGGGTATTCTAGGTGTAGAGGGGTGAGCTAGATGCAGAGAGTGGAGCTGTTGACAGGGGCAAGTTATTCTAGGGGCAGAGGGGTGATGTTTGTGTCCACTAATAATAATAATGGATGGAGCCAGACCCTTTGATGGTATCCCACGGCCGAGAGATATTAAAGCCATTTGGGATTGCGAGACTTGTCTATTTTACCGGCACGGTTGAGTGCCAGCTATGTGAGTGCAATACCTTTTATATTTCTTTGGAATAAACATTTTATATTGAGAGCACTATCTATCCCATTTTATCAACTATTTATTACGTACTGATATTTGTCTACCTACAGTAGGTGTTTGTGATATTGTGTTTTTAGCACGACAGCATCGCGCTGATTCTCGGCGACATGGTGCCGAGATCTCGCCGACATCTCGCACTCACTGGAATAGTGACAGCACATCCCAGCAAGCGCGTCATAGAAGCGACGGGAGATCCGACTTGGATTCCCGCCAATTCTACACGTGTGCGGCGTTTGTTATGAATCCCGAGGGGGAAGTCCCCGCCGGATTTTAAATAAAAATCCGGCATGGGTTCCCCCCTCAGGAGCATACCGGGCCCTTAGGTCTGTTATGGGTTGTAAGGAGAGCCCCCCTACGCCGAAAAAAAACGGCGTAGGGGGTCCCCCTACAATCCATACCAGACCCGTATCCAAAGCACGCTACCCGGCCAGCCAGGAAGGGAGTGGGGACGAGCGAGCGCCCCCCCCCCCTCCTGAGCTGTACCAGGCTGCATGCCCTCAACATGGGGGGGTTGGGTGCTCTGGGGCAGGGGGGCGCACTGCGGCCCCCCCACCTCAGAGCACCCTGTCCCCATGTTGATGAGGACAGGGCCCCTTCCCGACAACCCTGGCCGTTGGTTGTCGGGGTATGCGGGCGGGAGGCTTATCGGAATCTGGGAGCCCCCTTTAATAAGGGGGCCCCCAGATACCGGCCCCCCACCCTAAGTGAATGAGTATGGGGTACATCGTACCCCTACCCATTCACCTGCAAGAAAAGTGGTAAAAACACAAATAAACCACACAGGGTATTAAAATATTTTATTAGTCTGCTCCGGAGGCCCCCCCTGTCTTCTTTATTAGCTCTTTTACCAGGGGGAGCTTCTTCTTTGACGTCTTCGGGTTGGTGGGGGCCGTCGTCTGGTTCTCTTCCACCGCCGGGGGGGGTCGCTTTTAAAAAAGCCCCCACCCCCCGGCGGGTTTCCTCCGGCGTCTTCGGCGGGGGGGCTTCTTCTTCCGCTATCCCGACGGGTCTTCTCCGCTATCCGGGGGGTCTCCTTCTATGTTCGCCGCTCTCCGCTGTTGACTCGGCGCACCCCGGTTCTTCGTCTCGCTGTCCGGTGCCTTCTTCCGTGCTGTACGTCTTCTTCTCCTTCCGTGCTGTGAGTTCTTCTTCCGTGCTGTGACGTCATGTTCTTCACTTCTCTTCTTCTCCCGATGTTGACACGCCGGTCCTTGTCGCTGAAATGACGGATGCGCGCCTTGCATCGGACCTATATAGGCCTCACAGTCCCATCATGCTCTGTACCTACCCATGTGATACCTACCAAACTACCAAAATAGTTCCTATATACAGTACTTATATGTGTAGTACATGTTCCATAGGATATAAACCACAACAATCCAGGTCGAAAAACGCCAGGAGAATAAAACAGAAATGAGAACAGAAGAACAGTAAAATAATAAAACAATAGAGAAATAAAATAATAAAACTTTGGAACAGTTATGTCAGCCAGGTGGTCTGGTCGGGTGTAATAGACAGAGAACAGGAAATATTTAACATATCAATAAGGACAGTTTTTTTTATTGATCACTGCTGGATGTTAATTCATGGACACCAAGGAATCATTTTATATGTGTGCTTTATTTATATTCTAGTTGCACTGTACTATGTATTGTTACTAAACACTTTTGAGTGCAAGCGGCAACAGGTGTGGGATTCAATCTATTTTTTTATTGAGTTGGTGAAGGGAAGGTTGCGCTGATTATTGTTCAGTTTGTTTGGTAATAATGGGGGGGGGGCAGCTGTCAGGTAGGTTGTACAGGGCTCCATGATTTACTGTAAATGACGTTTTTTTTTTACGGCGCATGCGCCGTCCGTGGGGGTATCCATGTGCGCATGCTCCAAGTTAACCCACAACAAGCCAATGCTTTCGACGTGAACGTAATTCTACGCAAAGCCCTATTCGCGAACGTTTTACGCAAACAACATAAAATTCTACGCTGGCCCGACGTCCATACTTAACATTGAGTACGCCTCATATAGCAGGGGTAACGTTATGCCGAAAAAAGCCTTACGGAAACGACGGAAAAAAATGCGCCGGCCGGACGTACGTTTGTGGATTGGCGTATCTAGCTAATTTGCATACTCAACGCGGAAATCGATGGAAGCGCCACCTGGCGGCCATCGTAAATATGCACCTTAGATCCGACGGCGTACTAAGACGTACGCCAGTCGGATCTAGCCCAGCTTCAGGCGTATCTCGTTTTGTGGATACAAAATAAAGATACGCCGGAGCAACCTAGAAGTTACGCGACGTATCAATAGCGTAACTTCCTCGTGGATCTGGCCCTATACGTTTAAAAAAAGTATTTGTTTAAGTATCGAACATTATTAATATATAAAATATAAAAATGATAGTGAACATTGACCACTGAAAAATACTTCAAACTGATCTTTGTATCTACATGGAAGGATCCTTTACCACTATTCTGTTGTCAGCATCTTCTCATAAAAAGTCCATCTAGTAATAAATAGAGAGCTGAAGAATTCAAGAACAACTGTCAATCAAAATGGTTTTCTCTTATGTGACAGTTTGTGGTTAGAGCAACTATATAATGTTACCATGAGTTGAAAAATGTGACCTGAGCAAGTATAGAAGGCTGAGACGTGAAGACTAGCATACACTGTGGATGGCATACAAATAATAATTACTTGGCTGCTTCTTTTGCTAATGAATGACCACATTTTGTTGGGCTCTCCTTTTGATAGTTCATCTTAAAAAATACGTACTAGTAGAGTGACTACTAGTGTAATTACTTAATATACAACAACATGTTCAATTATACTTTTCATAGTATTTTGCGCAAAATATATTTTATTTGCCAAGATATGAAAATGCAACACAACTGAAAATGAATAAAATAAGAACATTGAAAAAAAAATGTATAATGTGATTGGCTTTTGGGTAAATGAACAGAATTAAATTAACGTTTGAGCTATAAACCTAGGAACTAATCCAGCCTTTATCCCTTGTGCCCTCCGTGATCTTGTGATCTGTGTAAATAACACGAGTGCTGTGTAAACCATATTCAGTGTCTGGATTTTTCCAAGCATAAAGAATTTAGATCTTTGTCAGTGTAATACATTATTTGCCTATGGGTTATCTTTATAGAACTATTTAAAGCTCAACTTCAGCCCAAATTCGTTTTTTCTGTTAGGCTTTTTATTTCTGTCTGGGACCCCATTGGGAAGATCTACCCTTAATTTATTTTCCCTGTGATGCCTGGTAAAGAAATAAGAGATGTGGTAGGTAAAGGCGGCAATAAACCCAAATACAAAAATGTAATATATTGCAGCTTTTCAATGTGGTGGCTGCATTTGTTTTCCTTAATTTAGTGATTTTTTATTTTTCATTTGGTGATCCATTTTTTCCATTCCACTGGAGGATCAACAGAGACACCTTTGAACAGCAGCATCATCAGTCTGGGGAGAGGGCAGTGCTAGCACTATCAGATTAAGCCCCCGTTCACATTGGAGCGACTTCTCTAGCGATCTGACAGGTCAAATTGCATGACAAGTTCTAGCCTATTGCCGGCAATCTCTCTGTTCAAAACGGTGCAATGCCATTTGAAAAAGTAGTTCCTGAACTACTTTTGGCCATTTCGGGTCCGACTTGCATAGACATCTGTGCATGAAGCTGCACAGATGTCTTCCAAGTCTCAACCAAAGTCACACTGAGATTTGAAATCGTGTGATTTCAGATGAACTTGCATGATTGCTAAGCTGCGGTCAATGTGATCAGGAGCTAATGTAGACTTGACTAACAAATTAAAGTTGAACTGCACTTCTTAAGCCGTTGTAACAACAGTTTTGTTTTACTTTTTTTGACAAAGGTTTAACATGATTGAACAAATGCAGACCAATTACCCCCCCCCCCCCCCCCCTCGTCACTGCTAAATACTATGCCTCAACCCTCTAAATGACACTTTCCTGACTGACTCCATGGCAGCCTACGTGTGGGTTAATCCCGCCTCCTCTCCAATGCTATAGGACCCCATACCCATAAAAGTCAGCTCACCTATCAGTACTGTGTTCCTTTTTTGTCCTCCTCATGGACCTACATCATGTTTGTTCCTGCTGGCGTCCGTTTGGAATATTTCCTGAATTTTTGGCATATCATCCATGCGGTACAGCTCAGGGCTGAGCTACGAGTTGGCCTGTGCATTTCTTTGGCAGTATACACTCCATAGAGAAGAAGGGATCTGCCGCTCCAGCTGAGTGCACTAAGCAATCAGTGTCCTCTCAGAAGCCTGGGTGCAGGCAATGCATGGAAACAAAGCTTGAAAGGAAAAAGATGAACAACTGCACTTCCAAAAATATATACCCCAGTGATGGAATGGAGGTTGCCACGGTATGCCTGAAGGTGGACGCATCAACGGCTGGCAAGGTCTGAACCTTTTTCACTTCCTCCATGGCAGTCGCCTCTGTGTCTATTTGTTTGTTTGTTTCCCTTTATTTTCTGGTACTCTCCGGTACCTCTGTGTCCCCTCACGGTGCATGGAATGCATTTGCGTTCCAGGGTGCCACGGTACTTCCAGGTCGCGGACGCTGCCACCGCTCTGCGCATGTGCGGGGCCTCTGTGATAGTGAGGCCTGGCTCTCGTGTTCACGCAGTGGCAGGTGGTCCCGCGACCGCGCAGGTGCCGTTAGGCTGTCTTCACGGCGCAGGCGCGAGGTGGAGGGGGCGGTGACGTCACCAGGCCGGGGATTCAAAGGTCTGCCTCCTGTCAGTGCGGGAATTTTCCTCAGACAGTGAGCGGTGGCTTCCCCCAAGCTGAGTCTGCACCAGGATGCACTATATGTAAAAAAATAAATAAAAATAAAAAAATGTATATTTTTGATAATATAAAAACAAAAAATAATAATAAATAGATGTTTTTTCTTCTGGTTGGCTTCCCTGGTCTGGGTAGCATTTATGGGTCATCCGCAGACTGTATGTATTTTTTGCTGACGTCCTGTCCAGAGGTTTTGGACAGGTCACTGCCTTTTTGCAGCCAGCCCTTGCGCACTGGGTAGGTGCAGGCAAGGGGAGGGGGCTGAGGTTGCATTCTCAAGGGTTTGAGATTGCGTTTGGTGTCCCCACCCCCCAATCTTTCTTTCGCAGGTCTTTCAAAAGATCGGACCAGCAATTTGTGGTCCAGGATGTCTGAGACCTTGCCAGACCACAACTTTCTCCATTTATTGTCTAGATCTAGACGAGATTCGCCGTCTAGACAGAAGAGGAGAAGTCACATTCCTCCTGCAACTGGAGGTGAAGTCGCATTCCTCCTGCAGCTGGAGAAGTCGCATTCCTCCTGCAACTGGAGAAGTCGCATTCCTCCTGCAACTGGAGAAGTCGCATTCCTCCTGCGGCTGGAGAAGTCGCATTCCTCCTGCGGCTGGAGAAGTCGCATTCCTCCTGCGGCTGGAGAAGTCGCATTCCTCCTGCAACTGGAGAAGTCGCATTCCTCCTGCAACTGGAGAAGTCGCATTCCTCCTGCAACTGGAGACGTCGCATTCCTCCTGCAACTGGAGACGTCGCATTCCTCCTGCAACTAGAGGAGACGTCGCATTCCTCCTGCAACTAGAGGAGACGTCGCATTCCTCCTGCAACTAGAGGAGACGTCGCATTCCTCCTGCAACTAGAGGAGACGTCGCATTCCTCCTGCAACTAGAGGAGACGTCGCATTCCTCCTGCAACTAGAGGAGACGTCGCATTCCTCCTCCGACGAGAGGAGACGTCGCATTCCTCCTCCGACGAGAGGAGACGTCGCATTCCTCCTCCGACGAGAGGAGAAGTCGCATTCCTCCTCCGACGAGAGGAGAAGTCGCATTCCTCCTCCGACGAGAGGAGGTCGCATTCCTCCTGCATCTAGGAGAGGTAGCATTCCTCCTACATCTAGGAGACGCAGCATTCCTCCTGCAACTGGAAGGAGACGCGGCATTCCTCCTGCAACTGGAAGGAGATGTGGCATTCCTCCTGCAACTGGAAGGAGACGTGGCATTCCTCCTGCAACTGGAAGGAGGCATTCCTCCTGCAACTGGAAGGAGACGTGGCATTCCTCCTGCAACTGGAAGGAGACGTGGCATTCCTCCTGCAACTGGAAGGAGACGTGGCATTCCTCCTGCAACTGGAAGGAGACGTGGCATATTCCTCCTGCAACTGGAAGGAGACGTGGCATTCCTCCTCCAAAAAGAGGAGACGTTGCATTCCTCCTCCAAAAAGAGGAGACGTTGCATTCCTCCTCCAAAAAGAGGAGACGTTGCATTCCTCCTCCAAATAGAGGAGACGTTGCATTCCTCCTCCAAATAGAGGAGACGTTGCATTCCTCCTCCAAATAGAGGAGACGTTGCATTCCTCCTCCAAATAGAGGAGACGCTCCATTCCTCCTCCAAATAGAGGAGACGCTCCATTCCTCCTCCATTCACCTTACCCACTGCCGTGACAGCCGCTCTGAACGCAGAGCCTGCTGGGGATATGGGACACGAGTCCCGGAGGGCAAGTCCTTATGTGACCAATGTGATGCCCAGGCGGTTGAGGGAAATAGAGACTGGAAACTATGAAGTATGAAAAGTCTCTGGTGAAATATGTGGTAGATCAATCCCTAAAGAAATGGGATACATCCCACACACGGAGCCAGTCCACCATTCTACATGGCTCCTTGGCTGATGCGGCCCAAAGGATTTGGATCCTTACAGCCCTACGCTGCTTCT
Source organism: Rana temporaria (assembly GCF_905171775.1). Taxonomy (NCBI): domain Eukaryota; kingdom Metazoa; phylum Chordata; class Amphibia; order Anura; family Ranidae; genus Rana; species Rana temporaria. The sequence continues at coordinate 218,773,972 of NC_053490.1, forward strand.
CCGGATTCTTCGGTCAGCGAGCTGGAAGGTGATGTAAAGTGTCAGCGGCCTTGATGGCTCTTTGGCTCCCCCACTAGTCAGGATGGTTAAGGAGACCCTTAGGTGGGTGGACCCTTCCACCCCCGGCTAAGCGAAGAGGTTCTTTAAGATTCTTACGGAGTTAAAGGATATCATCGGAGTGGACTATGGTGGACATGAAAACTGCTTCATCAAAAAAAAAAAAAAAAAAACATTTCCAGAGTATACCCCTTCATGACAGAAGAAGTGAAGTCTCTGGGAACACTCCCCCCATAGTTGCAGCATTAATACGGTTGGCTAAATGGGTTACCATTCTTTTAGAAGATCCTGTGTCCTTCAGGACGGGCTGGAGAGAAGAATAAGCCAAGACCCAAGAAAATCTATGGGATGGCTGTTGACCTGACCTGGCGCTAACAGCTATGGCTAAGGCTTTGGAAACCTGGACAGAGAACATATGTCTCCATACTCAAGCCTCGGTCACGGCTAGTGGGCCTTATACTTACGTCTTCCCCAAGGTTAGGCGTCTGTTTGATCGGAAGAGTTTCTAGTATGGAAGGTTCTGAACGCTCAGGAGAAGCTCACCCTTAAAGGCCTGGCTGGAACTTCTGGCACATTTGTGTGGACTTAAATCGTTGAAGTCGCAGGGAGCAGCGGTACATGTCCCAAGGGACGGAAATTCCCAGGGGGTATACCCCCCCCCCCCTCTCTCGTAGCACAAGAGAAAAGGTTTATGGCGACCAGTGACAGTCTTAGCTTACCTAAACAATTATATGTAGTATGAAGGGTCAAATGTAGACTCCGTCTGGCTATTCTTAATCGACTTAAAATACTTACCTCCATGTTCTGGTGGCGAAGGAGTTTCTCAAATACCTCCGGTTGCAAGTTGGACGATAACATCTACATTTCATCTTCCTTCCTTTTGGACTGTCAACCCCACCCAAGTCTTCTTCTCTAGAATTCATCTGGCCATAGTGGCTCTCATCAGAACGTACGTCCTTTCACTACTTCAACCTCCTGTTGCTGTCCCAAGACAAAGGGTAGCTGCTGGTTCACAGGGAGAAGGTAGTCTCCACCTTGGCCAGCTGTGGATGGCTCCTAGATCAGTGAAAGAGCCACCTAGAACTAGTCCAGCGCCCGCTGTACTTTGGAGCCCAGCTTTGTTTTTTCTATAGTGGAAGGCACCATCCCACTCCCAGTGGGGAAGATCTCGTTTTTTCCAGAGGAGAATTAAATTTCTCTTCATGGCTGAAGACCTCATGGTATCAAAGATTATCGGCCCAATGGGCTCCACGATCCCTATGGTCAAGTGGTCCCTGCAGACGTACGCCCTTCTTTCCAGCTAGGTTGTCGACAGCAACGGAAACCAAGGGGCAACAGTCAACCTATTTCACGTATCGAGGATGAGGGGCAACCTCTTCTGGTGGCTTCAGTTCTAAACCGGCGTAATTGCCCCATCTCATGGGTCATGGTCACGACTGATGCCAGCAGTTCCGGTTTGAGAGCCCTCTGCAGAGTGGATCCTGCTCCAAGACAAATTGGCTATGCTTCTTCTCATCCCGGGCTAGATCGTTCTGGAGCCTCAGGCAGCTTAGGGTGCCCTTCAGTCCTTCTCCCGTCTCCATGAGGGGGAGTCAGTTTCATTAAGATTGGTCGACACCACGGCGATCTCCTATATGAAGAGTTTGAGGGAGCACTCGGGGGGAGGTCAAGTCCATTCTGTCTTGGGACCAGAAGAACCTGTCCAGCATTTCAGCGGCTTGCATCCCCGGAGCCCAGATTGTCCAAGCGGACTTCCTGACGCGTATTCGGTTAAACACCAACAAGTGGTCTATTCATGTGCAGACATTCAAGTGGATCCTGTTCCTGGGAAGTCAATTCCGAAGTGGATCTATTCTCTTCACTGGCAACTTCAAGCTTAAGAGGGATTTCACTCAGGGCCGTACAGTTAAGGCCTCCGGTATGGATGTTCTGACAAATCGATTGGGTTCCAAGAGGGCATACGCCTTCTGACCACTCGCATTCATCCTCACGTTCCTAAAAAGACCTCATGCGGAAGCGATCTAAGTGATGGTAGTAGCTCCTTATTGGCCGCACAAGCTTTGATTTTATTTTCCCTCCTGAGCTAGCCCAGGTTTTGGGATCAGGTGCCTCATCCTCTCAGGCTGGATTCTTTTTTCCTCGAGGGTCAGTTCTGCACCCCTGTCCGGTTTGGGTGCGCTTTAAGTCTGTTTTTTCATTCTCATAAGCTCTAAGGAAATGGGCATGAATTAGGTATTTAGGGAGGCTGAGCCTCTGTCAAGAATGATTGCGGCCTGAATCGTTCAGTCCATCCAACAAGCTTGTAGAGTCGAGGGCTTGGCTCCTCCGGAGCCAGTGAAGGCACTTTCCACCAGGAGTATGGTGGTTTAATGGGCAGCAGTCCAGCACATTGCTCCAGATGTTATCTGTGAAACGGCCCTATGGCCTCCATTAAGACCTTATGTCACTTTTGTAGTGAGCCTGCTTCGCTATCTTCTGTGATTTTGTATTTGTAAATCCTGTTGGTTGACGGGTCAAATTGAATTTTTTTCTGTTCATCATACCCACCCGTGTGGTTTGGCTAGTTATTTCCCACACGTAGGCTGCCATGGAGTCAGTCAGGAAAAGGGAAAATTTATTATCAATACTTACCGTAATTTTCCTTTCCTGATGGACTCCATGGCAGACGGAGTTCCCACCCTAAAGGTTAATAAGGGGTCCAAGAGTCGGCTAGTTACGGAACACAGTACTGATAGGTGAGCTGACTTTTATGGGTATGGGGTCCTATAGCATTGGAGAGGAGGCGGGATTAACCCACACGTAGGCTGCCATGGAGTCCATCAGGAAAGGAAAATTACGGTAAGTATTGATAATAAATTTTCCCTTTTTGCTGGACAGCTTGGTCTGTTCAAGAAAGTTATAAAATTACAGACTTAGGGCTCGTACACACGATCTGATTTTCCAACGGGAATTGTGTGATGGCAGGCTGTTGTCGGAAAATCTCCAATCTGACAATTGTTGTCGAATTTCCGATAACAAATTTTGGATAGCATGCTTTAAAATTTTACGACAACAAATGTGTGCTGTCGGATTATGCGATCGTGTGCTTAAGTGACTGGATCAAAAAAAGAAAAAAGTCTAAAAAAAGAAAAGGTTGCATTAAAAAACATTTATTTTTTTTGTTTTTTAATAAATACCTAACTGCATTTACTGGTACATTTTAAATATGTGTTTGGAGTTTAGCTAAAAAAAAAAAATACATCTATCTAAATTGAACCTAAACTCCAGGAAAGCAGCTAAATGCACAGGTGAAATGCCTTTACAGAAGCTTTTTACCTACCAGATAATTTTTCATTTCTGTCCACCAGGGCCGAAATTCCGGTGCAATTCATTGAAGTGCTAAAATCGTACTGGATGACACCAAAAATAGTGCATGCATTACTATTAAAAAACGTAATGCAATCACATTGCGTGGTACTGCAGTACTATGCGATCCGATGCAGGCAAATACACTGCATTTGTAATCTGCATTTAGGGTGTCATTAACCGGTTAAGGACCAGCTCCAGCTCCTATAAATTTACGTCGGCAGAATGACACGTGCCGCCGCCGTCTCCTGCGCACCCCTGCTGTCAGCTCCGTGACTGTGCCCGCGGGACCCGCGGACTCGATGTCTGACATTGTCTCGCAATCTGGTCACAGAGCTGCAGAACGGGGAGAGGCAAGTGTAAATAAGCATCGCCCTATCGTGCCTAGTGACACTGTGACTGATCGTATGCTCCCTCTCATCGGGAGCAGCGTTCAGTGACGTGTCACTCATAGCCACGCCCTCTAACAGTTAGAATCACTCCCTAGGACACACTTGACCCCTTCAGCACCACCTAGTGGTTAACCCCTTCACTGCCAGGGTAATTTTCACAGTAATCGGTGCATATTTATAGCACTGATCGCTGTAAAAATTACACTGATCCTTAAAATGTGTCAAAAGTGTCCAATGTGTCCGCCATAAAGTCGCAGTCATGATAAAAATCGCAGTACGCCGCCATAACTAGTTAAAAAAATTAAAATAAAATGCCATAAAAATTGCTTTTGAGTACAGTTGTTAATGGATTATCACTACTATTTATGAATACAGTAGTTCAATTTTGAGGAGTTTCCTTGTCCTGCCTGTCCTCTCTGCTGTGTGCCCAGAACCCTCCAAAATTGTCCTGCCTATCTGCTCTGCTGTGTGCCCAGATTCCTCCAAGGATTGCCCTGCCTGTCCTCTCTGCTGTGTGCCAAGAGCCCTCCAAGATTGTCCTGTCTGTCCTCTCTGCTGAATGACCAGATTCCTCCAATGATTTGCCCTGCCTGTCCTCTCTGCTGTTTGCCCAGAGCCCTCTAAGGATTGTCCTGCCTGTCCGCTCTGCTGTTTGCCCATAGCCCTCTAAGGATTGTTCTGCCTGTCCTTTCTGCTGTGAGCCCAGTGTGTTCCCTGTGCCTGCGAGGACCCCAGACTAAGGTCGGGCCTCTAGGGGTGACCCTCGGGCCTTCCAATGTCTGCTGCCTACACCCCTTGCTTCTCTATCCCCATTGGATCCAGCACAAGCTCACAGAACACTGCCTCAACAAATTCATCAGGACAAGCATCTCAGATTACTTCATTAAGGGCCGCGGTCCCCTGAAATCCTACATGTGAGTTCCTGAACCCCCTGCCCTCTGCTGTGCCCTACTATCTCCCTGGACCCTTAACCCTTGCTGTGACATACTACCGTTCTGAAGATCTGTTTCCCCCTTGCTGTGCCTGCCTGTGGTCCTGTGGACTGTTTCTCATTTTGTGGTACCACATTTCTTCTCTCTGGACACTTTTTTTCCCTTTTTTTTTTTTTTTTTTTTTTTTTTTCAAAAAGTTTTTAATGAAAAAGATCATAACAAGGGATAGTGCAACGTTTCAGAGCCACGCAGGGCCCCTTCATCAGGCATGTGATAAGGTGAAACGGCGTCAAAAAACAAAGAAAGGAAGGGGAAGGGAGGGAGCATTCACATATGCCACATCCGTAATAATGAAGCCCAAAAAAAAACAGTTACTCGAAAAAACTGTAATTGATGGTCGGATTTTGAAGGCAAGACGGGAATATATAAAAATATAAATGTTATTACAAAATCAGAAATCCAACACAAACAACAAAGATAATAAAACCATATAAAATATATAATAAATATATATATATATATATATACACATATATATATATATATATATATATATATAGATAGATATAGACAATATCCTCTGTGCATCGCCTACGCGTTTCACCGTTGGACTTCCTCAGGACTAGCAGAAGAAATTTGACAATGTAAGGATATATTTCATTGTCTCAAAGCATTCCAAAAAGGGTATATAGATATATCAAAGGGTCCAAATGCAATCGAGGAGTCTCCAAGATCTAATAAACAGATAAACGATACACCGAAAATAATAATAATTCGGTGAGCCTGGGATGTCAACCATAGGGGGCAAATCCAGGCAAGGATCTTAGTTCCGGGGCAAACCAATAGAGGTGTGTAATGACCAACACATATATCGATAGGCTTGGCCAGATATACCACACTCACATCAAACTGTTATATATATTAACAGTCAAAAGGACAGACAGTAAAGTCTGTGAAACAGTGGAAACATATTTGTACGACGGACGTAGTATGCCCCGGGGTAATAGCCTGTGCTATACACATATCTCCATTGTCTATGCCAGATCCCTGACCCTGCAACAAAACCTACACTTTTTTTTTAGATTTAATTTCTCCTTATTGTTTTCCGTTTTCTTTTTATACAAAAAAGGGGATCAAATTACAAGTGAATGATACACATTATCTGATACACCATATACATGAATAAAGCAATAGTATACACCCAAGATCATATTTCCTGGCGTCTCAGCTACAGCAGTTAGCGGGCTGTGGCAATCTAAATTTTGGTAATAACTGCTTTAGGTTAATGTTATCAAGGGCCCCACATAAAATTCTAATAGAAGCCCTGGAGGCAAACTCATTTGTCTACCAATGCCCGACTATAAGGCTAATTAACAAAGTGTGGCAGACTACGAAAGCTTTGTTGGGCTATATTGGGATAACTGAGTTTGCTCCCCTTTCGCACAATAAGAACTTAACGGAACTTAAAGATTTAGAAATCCCCAGAATTTGGGAGATCCAAGGAATAACACGGCTACTACATATGTATGAGGGCAACCTTATCAAAACGTTTTCGAAATTGAGAGAAGAATATGATGTACCAAATAAAACTTTTTTTAATTATTTACAGATCAGACATGCCCTCCAGACCCAGTTTAAGGCTTACCCAATGGTTAGGACACATATCCCCGTGCTTCTTAAGACAATTCAAACGAATATCACGAAAGGCCAAATCTCGGCACTATATGACCAACTCGGCACTAAATCTATAAGCCAAAGTGGGGCGTCTAAGAGCCGAGAAAGATGGGAAAAAGATATTGGGTTGCTAACCTCGGAGCAATGGAACGATATTTTATATAGAGGGACATTGGTGTCAATAGCTCCAGCACAGAGATTGTCCCATTTATTTCTATTGCACCGGGTTTACCACACCCCTAAAAAAATGTTCTTTCTAGGTTGGAACCAGAGTGATGAATGCCCCAGGTGCAAGACATCGGGGGATCTTATTCATATGTTCTGGAGATGCCCCAAGCTTTTTAGATACTGGATAGAAGTGATAAACAGGATTAACAAAATCTTTAAAACTTCTTTAGAGCCGGAGGCTATAACCTGCTTGTTAGGAGGTATGGAAGACCATAGAATTCCTCCAGGAGCTATGGAAAGTGTACTTAGGTGCTTATTCCAAGCTCGGAAGTTAATAGCTCAGAGATGGCAAGCGCATGCCCCTCCATCTGTTGAAAACTGGGTTGAAACAATCAATGCTCTGGTATGGTGTGAGAGGGTGGCCTTTATTAAGCAGGGAAATTATGGCAGATTTAGAAGAGTGTGGGGTCCTTGGCTAAGAGAATTGGGATTCCCCTTGGATAGATAACTGGTACAGGGGGTCTGAAAATCCTCTTTCCCCATTGGGTGCCAAAACTTCTCTATAGCCGTGGACTGTTGCTGAGGAAAAGCAAGGTCTCCCCACTCTCCAATATTTTTGGCTTGCTTACTGGCAATGCCCCTCGGGCTTTCTCTCTCCTGCTCTCCTCTTAATCTACTCTCCTGCGTTTGATCAATGGACAACCCAGACGAGGATACCTCCTCCTAGGTTCTTTCTTCCTTTCCTTTCTTTTTTTTTTCTTTTTTTCTCTTCTCCTTTAATTGTCTATAATGTTAATTGGGCGGTGGACGGGGGGGGGAGGGGAGAGGGAGGGAACACATGAAACTAGCTGATTTATAAACTATACTATTGCTTTACTCTCTGGACACTTAACTTGTATTGTGCCATACTACTGCTCTGAGGATTTGTTTCCCACTTGCCTTGCCTGCCTGTGGACTGTTTCCTCAAGCTATGCCATTCTACTGCCTGGAGGATCAGTTACCTTGTGAACTGTTCATCCATCCTTCGTAAACTGCTTATCTTTAGGTTGCCCATTGCTACCCCATGGAATGATCAACTATGCTATGGCTTAACACCACCCCTCCTGTACCCCCCAAGTTTCCCAATAAATGCCCACACGTCCGGTCCTGAAATTCAACTTTAAAAAATCCACACAAACAAAAATAATGTAGGCCTTTAATGCATAGATAAATACAAATATAACAAACTTCTGAAACTGAAAGAAAACATATTACCTATGTGATCAGTGTACTGCATGTACAGTTTAACAGAATTTGTAGTTCATGCTTTATATTTATCTGGTCCAGATTAAAGCATATGCTGACAAATCTGATCCATCCTGGCATTTGATGCCAAACTGAGAGAGATCAGAGGAAACACAGAAGTAGGTGTTGGACGATGAACACAGATCTGACAGCAGCAGACATCTGTACTATGCAACGTCCATCTAGTGCTGATCCAGTATTTATTTATCATGAAGAATGTGCCGTGTCCCCCTAAACATAATTTCTAAGTGTACCCTAGTCTATCCTGTAAGCTCATTCTCATTGGAAAAAATTGAAAATGTTATGCCCTGTACACACGATTGGTTGGTCTGATGAAAACGGACCGATGGATTTTTTCATCAGATATCCGATGAAGCTGACTTTCATCAGTCTTGCCTACACACCATCGGTTAAAAATCCGATCGTGTCCAACGCGGTGACGTAAAACACAACAACGTGCTGAGAAAAATGAAGTTCAATGCTTCCAAGCATGCGTCGACTTGATTCTGAGCATGCGTGGATTTTTGACCGATGGATTTCCCCACAGACGATCGTTTTTTTCTATCGTTTTTTAACCATAAGAAAAATTTAAAACCGCTTCAATTTTTTTTCACCGATGGGAAAAAAAACGATGGGGCCCACACACGATCAATACGTCCGAAGAAAACGGTCCATCGGCCCGTTTTCATCAGACGAACCGATCGTGTGTACAGAGCATTAGAGTTGTGTTCCATTTGTGATTTTTTTTACCTCACTTGTAACCTATAGCACAATTGATGAGCCCTATTATAGAACAATACATCTGTGTCTTGCAGCATAAGTTACATTATAGTGAGCACACATGAAATATGTATTCCAGTACAATTCTAAATCGCATACGGATCTCAATAAATAGCTGTAGAAAATCAGATCTCAGTCTCTGTAAATAAAGCACTGCACTGTTCATGAGAGACATCTTTATCCTTCGCATGTCAACTTATTTACTCCTACTCCAGAAGACCAGTGTTTCTTAGTCATGTCCCACCATGTCAAATGAAACTGGCTGATCTGATATTAGGTGTTAATTCAGAAAGATGCATATTATGCTGGATCCCACTTCATATAACAGCGGTAAGAAAACAATGATACAATATATATTTAAATTATTTGAAATCTGTACTATTTCTTTTCCATGGTTGAGTAATTCAAATTTTCCACTGATATGGACAATAATGCTCAATATCCAGCTCAAGGACATTCTTCACATCTGTCACTTAAATTTCAGAACTATCTACTTCAAACACTGACAGTATTATACATGTACATTTGAAGTGCTTCCTCTTTCTGTGATAAACAGACACTCATGTTATGCAGCCATATGCATAAGGAGAAAACGTGATAATACAAATTAATTGATTGCAACAGAGAAAGTGAAAGAAAAAGTTTAAGATAATGTTATTGCTTCACTAATTTAAAAGTCAAATATTTATGTTAGTGAGTTTTTATTTAAGAGTCTTGGTCATGTTACAAACGCTTTCTTATGCATTCTTTTAGAATTTGGAGGGACAGAAAATTCCATAACTGTAAAGATGAGCTTACCCTGTTAATTTTTGATATTTTAACATTTTCTTATTTGGAATAAAAGTTGTTTTCTTCTTTGCAGACTCCATTTATATAAGAGACACATAGGCTTATAAAAATGCTTGAAGTTGATGGTGTTTCACCACTAATTCAAGTGCCCACTTCCTGCCATTAGTGCCATCACAAGACATGTGCCCCAGGCTCCTTGCTTGATGTCGTAAGTGAATGACCCCTACACATTACCACTATGAATGATAATGTCTCATTTCCACAAATGCACAGGTTGTGTCACCCTAGGTGCCCTGCTTAATGTCCTGGTTCAGTGATGCACACACATTACCTCACATTATACCACATTTGTGGGAGTCTCTGCAAAGCATTGGGTTGTGTCAGCCGTGGCTATGGGGGGCCCATTACATAGCAGTAATGCCACTGCACAGACCTGAAAATTAGAATGACACAGAGTTAATGAAGCTCTCCTAGACTTCTGCTTGGCTCTGACATATTGCATAATACAAAGCCTGAAATGACTTCCTCTAACCCCACTTCCACAAATGAGCAGTGTTGATTGCAGAGCTAGTCCAGATAGCAAGCAATTGAGCTGCAAGATAGAAATTACTTGCTAAACTATTGCTAGACTTGCCAGGCTTCACAAGTTTGTTGCACAATTGCAGCAAAACGAAATTTCGTGACTCTAGGTCAACTTTCTTTGCAAACATTCTGCAAGTGTTCTGCAAGTTCAGTTTAGTTATGTTGTGCAATAGTCATCCCACCACCACCACAGGGGTCACTGTGTCTTGCAGAGCTCTTGCTATAGGCTCACTACTACAACTTTGCTCTTGCTAGTGACTTGCCATGCACATTTTCTACAAATTGGAAACATATCAACCAGAACTTGTGCTTCAAGTGCTCTGCAAGTGTGCAACTTGCTAGTGAAAATGTGTAGCAAGTTAACAAAACTAGAGTCCCGTACACACAATATGAAAAACAGAAGATTTTTTTTTCCAACAAACGATCGATCTGCCAATTTTCAGGTCGTTAGTATGCTTCTTTCAACAGCCAATTCAGTTTTTTCGTCCAAAAAAAGCTGGATGTGCAGACTATAACATTTTTGTCGTACGTAAACTCAACATCCAATTTTTGTTTAATTAATACAGTTTTCATACAAAAAAAACCCCCATAAGAGCAAGACTACACATGCTCAGAAAGTAAAGAATACATACAAAACTAGTCAACACATTACGTCACTTCTGAAGTTGTATTTTGTCGTACCAGAATTTTCGTATGGTGAGTAACCTTTTCACTTTCGACATGAGACTAGCATTCTTAAGGCAGGAGGGCATCCCAGATAGCAAGGATAAGGTGCCACAAATGTGTGTCAGTGTTGAATTGTAAGTCTATTAACTAACTGCACATTTTCACTGGCAAGTTGTGAATAGCACTTGAAGCACAACTTCTAGTTGAAACTTTTCCAATTTGTAGCAAATTTGCATGGCAAGTCTCTAGCAAGAGCTAAGTTGCAGTGGTGAGTCTACAGCAAGAGCTATGTAAAGTCTACAGCATCAATCTTCAACCATAGTAGACCCTTGTGGTGGGATCACTATTGCAAAAACTGATCTCAACATAACATAACTGATCAGAAGTCATTTAATGCTGACTTGCTGCAATTGTACAACAAGCTTGTGAAACCTGGCAAGTCTAGCAATAGCTTTGCAAGTCTTTTTTAAACTTGCAGCATGATTGCTTGTTATCTAGGATGTCAGACTGGTGCAGAAAGTCCACTGCTTTACCCAGAATGTAGAGGTCTCAACAGCAGCCGCATGAAAGGGGATCAGGGTTTTCTAAGGGCTCTAAAGCTGAATTAGAAAGAAAACAAAAGTAAGGCATTGAAAAATATGTACATTTATAACATACCTTCTGAAACAAGCAAAGGGTCTAATTTTAGAAATTTCGACAGCCTAACTGAATGGGTATTACCATTTCAGAACATAGGTACTATATGGAAAATGTATTAAATAATTCATGGAGATAACATGCAAGAAATATTTGGAGAACTGAAGTTGTAAAACATTTAAACAAAGAGTATTATGCCCCGTATACACGACCGGATTTTCAGAGAAAAAAAGTCAGACAAGCTTTTTTCTAGGAAAGACCAGCCGTGTGTACCCTCCATCTGACTTTTTTTTTTTTCCGGAAGTCCGACGAACCTTAGATAGAGAACCTGTTCTCTTTCTTCCCGTCGGACTTCTGACGGACTCACGGCAGATTTTGCATGGTCAAAAGTCTGACCGTGTGTACAAGGCATCATAGTGCAAACAAGAATTTGAAAAATAATCTTATCAATGTTTAGCAGTTAAAGCAGTAAACTATGGTACACTGCATGGGTTTGTTGTAATGCCAAGCAATATTTTGGAAGCCCAACAAAATCATTGTTGCACTTGTAAACAAATGTAGGGGCAGAGCCACAGAGCGAGTACGTCAGCGTATCTACTGATACGCCGGCGTACTTTCAAATTAACCGCATTGTATCTTCAGTTTGAATCCTCAAACCAAGATACAACGGCATCTGGGTTAGATCCGACAGGTGTACGTCCTTGTACGCCTTCGGATCTAAGATGCAATATTTCGGCATCCGCTGGGTGGAGTTCACGTCGTTTTCCGCGTCGGGTATGCAAATTAGCTATTTCCGACGATCCACGAGCGTACGAGCGGCCGGTGCATTTTTTTACGGCGTCTCTAGTCGGCTTTTTCCGGCGTATAGTTAAAGCTGGTATTTCGTCGCGTATAGTTAGACCTGCCATGTTAAGTATGGCCGTCGTTCCCACGTTTATTTTGAATTTTTTTTTGCGTAAGTCGTCCGTGAATCGGGATGGACGTAATTCACGTCTAAGTTTAAAAAAATTACGTCGTTGGGACGTCATTTAGCGCAATGCACAGCGGGAAATTTAGAAACGGAGCATGCGCAGATCATTCGGCGCAGGGACGCGCTTTATTTAAATGAAACACGCCCCCTAATCGCCGATTTGAATTCCGCCGCCAGAGATAGACTGCGCCGCCGTAACTTATGGCGCAAATTCTTTGGGGATTCGAACCGGCCAAAAGTAAGTTACAGCAGCGTAGCGTATCTCACATACGCTGCGCCCATCTATTTCTATGTGGATCTGCCCCGTAGTGTTTATGATTGTGGCCAAAAAGCTACATTTTGGTCCCATCGCTCCAAATGACTTTGTGCCAGAAGCGTATTGTAAGCGGTATACTTTGGGGCATTTTCATCCGGCCAATTATGAAAGGTACGGAGGTGGATCGCTGATGTTTTGGGGATGTGTGAGCTACAGGAAATTTGGTCAAAATTGATGGCAAGATGAATGCAGTATGTTTTAAAAAAAATACTGGAGGAACATTTGCATTTATCAGCCAAGAAGCTGCACATGAGACATACTTGGACATTCCAACATGACAATGATCCAAAACACAAGGCCAAGTCGACCTGTCATTGGCTACAGCAGAATAAAGTGAAGGTACTGGAGTGGCCATCTCAGTCTACTGACCTCAATATCATTGAGCCACTCTGGGGAGATCTCAAACGTGTAGTTCATGCAAGACAGCCCAAGAATTTACAGGAACTGGAGGCTTTTAGCCAAGAGGAATCGGCAGCTTTACCATAAAGAGCCTCATCAATAAATACCACAAACGACTTCAAGTCGTCTTTGATGTTAAAGGGGCAATACACAGTATTAAGAACTGGGGTATGTAAACTTTTGATCAGGGTCATTTGGGTAGTTTCTGTTGTCATTATGATTTAAAAAGAGTAATCACAGTTGATTGATAATAAATGGCTTCAGCCAAACACTAACCATGAGTGTAAGAAAAGCTTGTGTGTTATCATTCATATTCTCTGGAAAATGGCCAAGACATCACAAATTCTGCCAGGATATGTAAGCCTTTGAGCACAACTGTATATGTCAGATATCAGCAAAAACAGCAAATATAATTTTCTCAGCACCCTGTGGTTATGTTAATTGGTGGTGGGTGACAGGGTTATTATTGAAATAACATAATTTGACTGTAAATGTTTTCTGACGCATAGTACATGAAGCTATCGGTTGAATTCTTTTGTAGTGAATAAATAATCCAGTTGTGATTACAAACAAAAAACATATTTAGAAATCAGAATCTCATACTTATGTTCCTAAGAAGGTAGACACAATATGCATTTGACGCACAAGAATACAACAGGTGGTTCAGTATATCATAAAAGCGTAAATGAAAAGGGAATGAAAAAATTTGTAATTTTTTAACTGAATATAAATTAAAGCTGAACTTCAGATCTACCTTTGGGCAACTTGCAGTTCTACAGTTTTTCTCCTCTACTGAACTTGGTTACTTTCATTTTACTGCACACAGCTAGCTTTTCACAGTGTGCACTAGCATAGCTCCCAACTGTCCCTGATTTTGAGGGTATGTCCTTGATTTGGAACAAAAACCCTCTGTTCCTCTTTCCTTCTCATTTGTCCCTCATTTTGGTCTGATCTATATAGTTGTATATAAAATTCACTTTTTATCTTTCAAAAAGTGTTTTCCGGTGCTAAACCTTTCATCCAATTTCTAAATTGCTGCATTTGTAAATTCCAAAAGCCAGTATAAAGGAATAGTAGTGGTAAAATAAAGCACTTGTGGGTTTAACTAATCATTTTTTTGTATAATTCTCCTTTAAGGGGGCATGGCAGGCATGTGTCCTATGCCTACATACATTTTCTTAGTGTCCCTCATTCCTATCTCAAAAAGTTGTGAGCTGCAGTACATGTGTGTACAGAATGTGCTTCTAGCACGACAGCATAGCGCTGATTCTCGGCGACATGGTGCCGACATCTCGCACTCGCTGGAATAGACAAAGCACATTCCAGCGAGCGCGTCATAGAAGCGACAGGGATCCGACTTGGATTCCCACCAATTCTAGCTGCGGCATTTGGTATGCATTCCTGAGAGGGAGAACTCAACGCCAATGTTTAAATAAAAAACCGACATGGGTTCCCCCCCCAGGAGCATACCAGGCCCTTAGGTCTGGTATGGGTTGTAAGGAAACCCCCCTACGCTGAAAAACCGACTTAATTACTTAAAAAAAAAAAAACACTAAAGTTAGCCCAATTTTTTGTATAATGTGAAAGATCATGCTACGCTGAGTAAATAGATACCTAACATGTCATGCTTTAACCATTTAAGGACCGAAAAAAAGCATGACAGGACCTCCTAAATATGAGATCTGGGGTCAAGAAGACCTCAGATCTCATATTTACAGTAAAATACAATAATGAAGAAAAATGGAAGGTCATTTAAAGAAAAAAAAAGTCCCTTTAAGAGCATTGGGCGGAATTGACGTTTTGACGTCGCTTCCGCCTTGCAATAAAATGGAGACGGGTGGGGGCCATCTTCCCCTCACACGATCCGATTGCCTCCGCCACTACCGACGGCCCCGGTAAGCGATAGAGGGCATCGGAGAGCAGCAGAAGGGGGGGGGGCCTCTCCCGCTGCCGATAAAAGTGATCTCGCTGTGAATCTGCCACAGAGACCACTTTTATCTTAAAGCGGACAGCCGGCTCTTGAAGAAGATACTGGGGTTATGGTAGCTAGCTGCTACCATAACAACGGTACTCCTCTTCAAAGTAGCGACGTAAAACAAGGGCGGATGGTACGGTAGTGGTTAAAATTGCGCACGCTCGTGGAACAGCAAAATACGACGGTACTTAAAAATTTCCATAGGTGAACATTTAAAAATGTTTCAAGGTTACCTGTATAGAGTTACAGAGGGGGTCTAGAATTATTGCTCTCGCTCTAACGATCGGGATGATACCTCGCACCATTTACATATGTGGGCGAGACTTACATGTGCGTTCGCTTATTTGACTTTTTTTTTATATCTATTTATTCTTTTTATTGCATTTATTTATACTTTTTTTTTTACACTGTTACTTTATTTATTCCACTTTTATTCCTATTGAAAATCCCCAGATCTCTCATTTACCTGCAAAAAAAAATATCATTTTGATAAAAAAAAGTTCCTGCCCAGCTGCCTGAGGACTGGAAGTGACATCAAAGGTATTTTTGGTCCTCCAAGGGCACAAGGGCATAGAGCCAAGTGAGGGCTATCTTGCCTTCACTCAACTTCCTGCCTAGCCATCTGCTGCATCGGATCGGGGCCAGGCTTAACGACGGCTCCAGTAAGCTTGAAAACCATCCGGAAGTGGTGAGCGGGTGCACCTCTCCTGCCGCCTATAAATTTAATCTTGTGGCAAATCTGCTGCTGGGACCACTTTTATCTGAAAGCCTGCAACATTAGGGAAAAACACATTACCGGGGTTATGTTACGACTAGTTGCTGCCATAACAACCGTATTTAGCATCAAAATCATGACGTACATTCTCAGTTAGGTGGTCGGCAAGTAGATAATCTAGCTCTTCCTTGCCTTCCCCTTTTATTGTTTAGATTTCATTATTATTGGCTTTACCTAGGGCAGTCCACATGTAAAAGCAGTCTGCCTAGGAACTCCCACTACTTCAGACTGACATCCACCCATCAAAGCATTTCTATATTTGCATAACACCTTCCATGAGCCTACCTATTAATTTCATCAGGGCTGAGTGTTCATGAGAGCAGTCCTAATTACGGATGTTTCGTGAAGCTATGTGCAGCACCCTGCTGGTTCCAGTAACCAGGAAAGGAAAAATAAAAGCAGGTTAAACTCCTGCTTTAGTTCACTGTGAAATTTTATATACAGCCTCTGGTGATTTTTGTTTGGAAGAAATGGGAAAGAGTCAACATTTCTTACCAGTTTTTATTTCTGTCTGTCACCCTATTAGAGGTACAGGTACAAGAAATACAGGAAATATGGGATGTGGTTGTCACAAGGACAGAAAGCCCGTATTTACTCTATTAAAAATGTGTTTTTGTTTTAGTTCCTGACCTATTTTCTATCACTTCATGTCCTCAGAGGAATTGGGAGGAAAGCTCCCCAAATGCACATAGATGGCAATAAAATCATAAAATTGTCTATTGGAGTTAGGCTTAAGGTTGGCATGCATACAAGCTTTCATCTCCGGCACAGTCCCTGTGTGGCAGGGTGACTGACTCCTGCACATGTGCAGGAATGACACCATCTCACACTGGCCAATGAATATGGATTAAGACTGGCACCCAGCAGAAGATGCAGAAAGGGATGGGGACCTTTGAAGGAAAGGTAAGTTTAGCTCTGCTTTAAGTTTGCCAATCGGGGAAAGGAATGTATCTACCTGTGGCCAGAATGATGGTATGCTAGACAAATAAACAGCAAAAAATCCAGTTCTGTAATCTCTTGAGACCATCCATACTCCTGGAAGGCCATAGAGCTCCATACTTCCAGAAGATCATAGATCTCCATACTTCCAGAAGATCATAGATCTCCATACTTCCAGAAGATCATAGATCTCCATACTTCCAGAAGCTATGTCACTTTGAAGTGTTTCACGCTGGAGCAATGCGTTTGTCTGGTTCTCAATTACGTTGCTTTTCTTATACATGGTTTAATATGACCAGTAGGTAGCTTTTGCACAGATCTCACATATTTAAAAAAAAATACCAGCTGTCAAAAAAATACTAGTTACAGTGACCCTATCAATATCTGCATAAATGCATTCTTGACATGTCACAATATACAGCAACAATATAATTTCTTTGGAAAAAGTTCACATTTTTATCATTGAAAAGCATTACTTAAGATCCATTCAAGTGGCTTTAGTTCGACTGTCATTAGTCAAAAGAAAATGGCACACACTAAAAAAAATCCTGACATAAGCACTTATTGCAAAAAAACATTCTTAAGCATACACAAGCCTGGCAAAGTCCGAGCATGCGCTAGGGCTGCCCCTTCTAACGCAAATCACCCAACTGGGCACAGGGACTGATATGGGTAGGACATTTGTGAAACACAGCCAAACACTGGACAGATATCAAGATTTACATGGTTTACATGTCAAACATCTCAGTCAATATACTGACCCTAGATAGTGCCTGAACAGTAAAGGCACCATCCTCCTGGAGAGAAAAGCAAATGAAGGCATTGAGGTTGATTTACCAAAACTGGAGAGTGCAAAATCTGGTGCAGCTCTGCATAGCAACCAATCATCTTCTAGGTTTTTTGTCGAAGCTTAATTGAAAGCTGAAGTTAAAAGCTGATTGGCTACCATGCACAGCTACACTAGATTTTCTACTCTCTAGTTTTGGTAAATCAACCCTATTGTGTTACTATAATCTGTGTGAGCGGTAATAAATACACTATATTACCAAATTGGGACGCCTGCTTTACATGCACATGAACTTTAATGGTATCCCAGTCTTAGTCCGTAGGATTCAATATTGAGTTGGCCCACCCTTTGCAGCTATAACAGCTTCACCTCTTCTGGAAAATCTGTCCACAAGCTATAGGAGTGTGTCTATGGGAATAGTTAACCATTCTTTCAGAAGCTAATTTGTGAGGTCAAGACTCACAGGCCAGTCAAGTTCCTCCACCCTAAATGTGGCATGTCAGGGGGTAAGGAGTTCTTAAAGCGGAACTTGCACTTTTAAGTGGAACTCCATTTTAAAGACTAAGGCCTCGTACACACGATAGGTTAACCAGAGGACAACGGTCTGAAGGACCGTTGTCCTAGGTTAACCAATGAAGCTGACTGATGGTCCGTCGAGCGTACACACCATCAGTTGAAAAAATGATCGTGTCAGAACGCGGTGACGTAAAACACAACGACGTGCTGAAAAAAACGAAGTTCAATGCTTCCAAGCATGCGTCGACTTAATTCTGAGCATGCGTGGATTTTTAACCGATGGTTGTGCGTACTAACGATCGGTTTTGACCTATCGGTTACCAATCCATAGGTTAAATTTTAAAGCAAGTTGTCTATTTTTTAACCTATGGTTAAATAACCTATGGAGCCTACCCATGATCGGTTTGGACTGATGAAAACTGTCCTTCAGACCGTTGTCCTCTGGTTAACCTATCGTGTGTACGAGGCCTAAGCCTTTTTCTGACACGTGTTTCTTACAAAGTTAAATTCAGTATTGTTTGCTAGAAAATTACTTGGAACCCCCAAACATTATATATATATATATATATATATATATATATATATATATATATATATATATATATATATATATATGTATATATATATATATATATATATATATATATATATATATATATATATATATTAGCAGAGACCCTAGAGAATACAATGGTGGTGATTGCAATATTTTATGTCACACAGTATTTGCACAGCGGTCTTTCAAACGCAATTTTTTCAGGAAAAATACACTTCAATTAATAATAAAAAAATAAATAAACAGTAAAGTTAGCCCAATTTATTTTTTTGTGAAAGATGATGTCATGAGATAATAATGATCTTTATTCTAAGCAAAAAAAAATTGTGATTCTAATTTAATCCAGAATCGTGCAGCTCTAGTATATGTACTGTACATGTAATTGTTACACTTACTTAGCATGCATGCACTTATCGTGATACAACACATTAGATGTTAAGTCCAGTTTAAATATTGTGTTGTATGAGGTGTGTACAGAAAGACACCAGCAGCCTGCAGCTGTACTACTATAAATGGATTAACAAAGTGAAAAAGAGAGTTAAGAAAAATGTATTATGCACTATTAAATATCATTGTCAATGTCTCAAAGGCCAAGGGTAGCTGACATTTTAAGAAACAAACAGGGGAATTTAAAGAGATAATGAAAGCATATTTTTTTTTTTCCCCCTTGGCACCATTATTTTAAAAAGACATGTGTGCTTGCAAGACCAAGGTACTTTTTTTTAACATTCCATATGCCATATCCTTATGTCCAGATGGATTTTGTAACAGCTTACACATTATTGTAGGTAATGCCTGACTGTCCATAGACAGTATAACTACATTAATAAAATCATTACTTATACATTACAGCTCTTCACTATAGTTATATAGTGCAACAATAAAGATCCATCATACTAAAAATAAGTAGAATTCTTAATGAAGAAATACATTTTCACTGATCTTCTTTGATGTCACATTTCTGCTACATTGCTTGCTGAGTTTGTAAGGTGCTGCATTAATCTGTAGCAATCTAGTCCCAAATGTGTTTTAAGTCATTTAGGTGATGTTACATTTGTTTCTTGTAGTTACACCACTGTTCAAAATCCGTATGTCACATACAAGATTCAAATCAATAAAAGTAAAGTTTGTGTTTCTTTTTAAAAGATGCTTTCATTTTAATACTTAGGATTTCATAAAGAATGTCATCAATATAAACAAACTGATTTAGTGAAGATGAAGAAGTAATATTCCAGAATGAATTTATTCAAACACCCAAGCCATTAAAACATATACATTTTTCAAGGACTTGATTATGCGTTTACAGTGTAAAAATTACTCCATTATTTTGTCAGTGCAGAGATTTACAACGGTGTACAGTAAAACCTTGGTTTGAGAGTAGCGTTTTGCAAGACAAGCACATTTTTTTTTTGTAAATTTTGCCTTGATATACAAGCGATATCTTGATATACAAGTAGCGTCATGTCACAACTGAGTATAAAAAAACAAGAGATGCGCCACTGAAGCCTCATACACACACACAGTTTTCTCGGCAAGAACCAGCAAGAAAACTGCTGGCAGAGCTTTCTTGCCAAGTAAACTGTGCGTGTGTACGAGGCTTTGAGGTTTCTCGTCTGGAAATCTGCCCAGAATCTCGACGAGAAAAATAGAGATCCTGCACTCTATTTTCTCGTTGAGATTCTTGTTTCCCGACAAAAGACCCAAGCATCTGTGTACTTACCTGTCGCCGTGGAAACCCGCGCATGCTCGAAATTACTTTGACGCATGCGCGGTAGCTTCCTAGGCATAGGTAGGGTGCAGCAAGATGGCAGCAACGGCATTGAATGTGACGAGTGCATGCTCGTCGTACACGATGACGTCACCACGTTCTTGCCTTTCAAGAGAACCGCGGTTCTTTTGAAAGGAGAGTCTGTACACTTGGGCGGCAAGAGATTCTTGCCAAGAATCTCGTCAGGAAAAACAATGTTTTTTTCCTGATGAGATTCTGGCCCGTGTGTACGAGGCTTCAGTGTAGCAATATGGTTACATTTAATGAAGGTACATTTAGCAACATATTGATACACTTAGAGGCACCTCTCTTCTCTTTTATACTCTGTAGTTCCTGCTGGATTTTGCTTCTAATCCCCTTGTGGAGGCTTCCATTTGTGGATGGACATTTTATGGTTATACAACCTATCACATTTCTATAATATTTTTATATGGACAATAAACTTAAGTATTTATGAATAAATGGTTGCGGAACGAATCATTTGAGTTCCCATTATTTCTCATGGGGAAATTTGCTTTGATATACAAGTGCTTTGGATTACAAGCATGTTTCTGGAACAAATTATGCTTGCAACCAAAGGTTTTACTGTATTAACTTGCCTGTATAATGGTCTTTTAGAGGTTTGTGATTGACATGCTTTTTATATTTACTTAAAGCGGAGGTTTACCCTAAAACATTTCTAACGTTTCTAACATTACATTGTGCTCACTTGCAACATTGACAGTATGCGTTTTTTTTTACTGTACATACCGTCGTATAGCTATTCCCCCCGTCTTCCGGTGTAGTGGATCCCGCGGGACTGGGCGTTCCTATGCAGAAGGTAAGTGATTGACGTGATGACAAAAACGACTCCCCCCGTCGCATAAGGAGCGTCACGAGTTGCCGTCAATCACTTACCTGCTGCATAGGAACGCCCAGTCCCGCGGGAGTCACTACCCAAAAGCCGGGGGGGGGGGGGAATAGCTATGCGACGGTATGTACAGCAAAAAAAAAAAAAAAACACGCATACTGTCAATGTTGCAGGTGAGCACAATGTAATGTTAGAAAAATGTTTTAGGGTGAACCTCAGCTTTAACCACCTTCATTGTTGACCTCTAAAAGCATAGGCATTTAGTATTGTCCAGATGAGACTGAAGATACAAGTTAGCCTCTTACGCAGGCAGACATCAAAGAATTTCAGAGGAAGCTCAAGGTTAGATAAAGTAGTGCAGGGGCACAAATAAATAAGTACATTTATACTGATGTCTTTGAAGTGATCAAATGAAAGTACAAAGCCTGTTTTCAATAATTGCTATCTAGCTTTTTCTTGCCGTTTGCTATGGTTTCGATGTGAAGGTAATCCTAGACAGTGGGCAACCATCAGTTCTTTGCAATGATCCAACAACGAAACAATCTCTTCTGCTCACGGTCACATAAACATGCACATTCATATCTTTGCATGCATACAGTCACCCCTGTTGCCTTCCTTATCTCAAGGAAATAATTGTGAATCTGTAGGACATTCAATAGTATTTTCTCCCCAGTCTTTCAAAGTTGTTTGTTGAGGTTTGTGGGAGCCCTTAGATGTCTCCTCGCCTGTTCCTAGTACCAATCTTAGGTTTTCATAGTAGCTAACAGATGATTGAGAAAAATAGTATGTGGTCTATGCAAAAATCTGTATAATGTATTCAGACATGGTTTCTCTCTCCGGTATGCTTCCTGATTCAACTGTTCAAAGTAAATGACTTTGACAGAAAATGACGTGACTATGTTATAGCTCAAAAATCCAGAAGTGGTGTGGAGCTTTCAGTCATTCTTTATTAAAGCGGACCTTCAGTCGTTTTTTTAACTTTCCATCTATTAAATCTTCTGCCCATGTTGTTTTAACTTTGGATAGTAAAACATTTTTTTTTTCTGTCGGTAAATACCTTATACAGACCACATCTTGTTTCTTGTCTGGTAAAAAGCCTAGGCTTATAACATCATGCACAGCTCGCTCTCTCTAACTCTCTTAAGAGTTTGCCAGGAAGGGAGGGTATGAGTAATAAGAGGGCAAATGAGAGCTTCAGAGCTGGAGGTATTCCTCTGTGTGTTGGTGTAAATCCAGGAAGTGAACAGGCAGTAGCTTCAGCTGCCCACAATTACAATGGCTGCAGCCAGACTTAGTGGAGGGAGATTTCTGCAGCATATTTGGCAAGTACAGAATCACAGTATATATAAAATAATATGCAAAGTGGTTGGAAGGAAGCTTCAGAATGGCAAAGATGTTTTTTATTACAAATTATGTGAGCAGACTGCAGTTCCTCATTAAGAAAATATGCTTTTTCATCCTCACTATTGAGAGAGATTACGCTAAAATAGCTCAGTGAAGAATAAGGAGTACATGTAACATTACTAAATTAGTGTACTGTAGCTTGACCCAAATATATAATCCTGAACCTGTGACGTATAATTATTATATTTTATTTTTAAAGTGGCAACATTTTACATGTTTGCCTAATTAAAAAATTTAATAAATGCACATTGGAAACTAGACCAAACAAGAACATAGACATGAGGGGAAAGGGTACTCTGCCTGTACACATGCTATATAGATATAGGAAGACACCTCAGCTATTTTAAAATACACTTTATTGTCAAAAGTATTGGGACACCTGCATGGGCGTCCGCTGAAATTTTTCCAGGGGGGGGCATAATTTTGTGATCACCTATGCACCGCTTCTTTGACAATGTCGGGGAGGGGATGGGCTTAGTCATTATCCTATAAAGCGCAGGCATGTGCCCATGATATGCAGCCTCACTGTACAGAGGGTGTACAGTATATGTATATAGAAGGGGTGGATGGTATTGGTATATAGAGAAAGGAAGGTGGGTATATACCGCTCTATATACAGGACAGATGTATATCTGCATTCATTGATGATGGAGGAATACAGGAAGAAAGATGGGTGTATATAGCTGTATACAGGACATATGATATGATCTTTCCTATATCTGACACCCCCCCCTCCTTCACTGATCATACCTGTATGCACTCAGCTGCCCCCCTCCTCTGTATATATGTCAGTCCCCCCCTGTACACAAACAGCCTCCTCCCTTCACTTGTACTCACAGCCCCCACTTGTAAGGTCACGGTGGTCTTCCTTCTCCCAAGTCCTGTTTCCACATGTCCATTTGAAAATACATTACAGGCAGCAAAGCAAACATGAGGGTGCACATACAGGAAACGGCCAGAGGTGTCAGTAAAGAGCTCTGTAAGCTCTGTGACACTGTGGAGCCGACTCACACAAACAGAGAGAGTCAGCACTCAGCACAGCTACAGATGCAAGCATGGCAGACCCTTGTGGATTCCAGGGGGGGTCACTCGCCCCCCCTTAACCCTATGAGCGGACGCCCATGGACACCTGTCTTTACAGGCACATGAACTTTAATGGCATCCCAGTCTTAGTCCGTAGGGTTCAGTATTGAGTTAGCCTACCCTTTTGCAACTATAACAGCTTCAAAACTTCTGGGAAGGCTGTCCATAAGGTTTAGGCGTGTGTCTATGGGAAGGTTTGACCATTCTTTCAGAAGCGCATTTGTAAGGTCAGGCACTAATGTTGGACGAGAGGGCCTGGATTTAATTCCTACCAAAGGTGTTCTATTGGGTTAAGGTCAGGACTCTGTGCAGGCCAGTCTTGTTTCTCCACCACAAACTCGCTTTTCATCCACATCATAGACCTAACCTCACAAATGGGCTTCTGGAAGAATGGTCAAACATTCCCATAGACACACTTCTAAACCTTGTGGACAGCCTTCCCAGAAGAGTTGAAGCTTTTATAGCTGCAAAGGGTGGGCCAACCCAATATTGAACCCTATGGACTAAGGCCCCATACACACGAGAGAATTTATCCGCGGATACGGTCCAGCGGACCGTTTCCACGGATAAATCCTCTCAAAGATTTCCGCAGATTTCTATGCGATGGAGTGTACACACCATCGCATTGAAATCCGCACGGAAATCCTCTGGCGATGACGTGTCGCGCCGTCGCCGCGATTATGACGCGGCGACGGGCGCGACGCTGTCATATAAGGAATTCCACGCATGCGTCAAATCATTACGACGCGTGCGGGGAATCCCTTTGGACGGATGGATCCGGTGAGTCTGTACAGACGAGCGGATCCATCTGTTGGGATGGATTCCAGCAGATGGATTTGTTGTGCATGTCAGCAAATATCCGATCTGCTGGAATCCATCCCAGAGGAGATTTCTCCGCGGAAACAGATCCGCTGGCGTGTACACACCATAGGATCTATCTGCAGAAACCCATTTGCTGGGATTTATCTGCGGATGAATTCTATCGTGTGTATGGGGCCTTAGACTGGGTCTCAATACTTTTGACAATATGGTGTATGTTAGTTTTGTTTTCATTTAATATACAATTTTAAACATTGATACACATTGTTTGTTGTGTTGTTTGTTCTTTACCTCTCACCAGTATCACATTGACAGGGTAAATATAGATTACCACATTAAAGGATACAACAAAGAAATCTTTGAAATTGTTAGTGTCTATGAATTTCATAAAAAAGACTTGACAATTTTTATGTTATTTACTACATTGTTATTTTGAAGGTTATAAATCCCTTAAAGGTTGATGGTATATAAATATGTTTCATCTAGTATGCTCAAGGCTACCATCTGCTCTTCAGAAAATATAGTATTGATGTATGTAAGTGAAAGGGCTTCATTAGTGCAAGAACTTTCACATCAGAATAAAAAATGTCCAACCCAAACTCGCATGAAGATATTCCAGGAATTAAAGCTAGATGTAGTATGATGTGACAACTGATTGATCTTATTGTTGGCTATGAATGGGGGGGGGGGGGGAGAGAACAGAATGTTGGGAATTTAAAAGAAGCACATAGCTGCAGAAATTGTAACAATGGTTGTGTAAAAACATGTTTATTATATAACATGGTACGAAATAGTTTAGGATAATGATAAATGAATATCATATTTTAGTTTCTGTATATATATAACCATAGGCCATAAATTAGAATGTATGATGATACATATCTTATTAAATTACATATACTCTATATACACATATAGAGTGGTAAAATGCGATTACAATATGGTTCGAATTTATAGCCTCCAGACTTCCTCCTCCACACAGATTGCAATGGAACAGAACCCCATAATCTGATACATAAAAATTGCATGGTATGAAATCAATATTGGCATTTGGGTGTATACATATTGGGTTTAAACATGGCTTCTAATTATCTCAACGCGTTTCGTGGCTGGATAATTACCACTCTTCAGGACGTGATCTGAAATATAATACAAAGGTTCCCATAAAGACCATAGTCCATCAGGGAGAAGCTGCAAGAGATCAAAAAGAACAAGTACTATTGGGTTACTTACAAACAATATAGCTGCACTTGTTACTATTATTGGGGTACATTGAGTACCATGATAGTTATACTATTATTCACAATTTTTCACAGAAGCCACTGACAGATGGTTCTTGTCAACACTCTTGAGCCCAAGAAGACCTAAACACTTTTGATGCTTTTCCACCCTCTGTGGTGCTTGAGGTTGGGTTGCGGTCATGGATCACATTCCCACAGTTCTCGTCAAGGATGTCCTCAGTGGGCTCCCAGCTCTTTGCTATGCGCCTCCAACACACAGCTATATTATTTGTAAGTAATCCAATGGGACTTGTTCCTTCTGACCTCTTGCAGCTTCTCCCTGATGGACTATGGTCTTTATGGGAACCTTTGTATTATATTTCAGATCACGTGTTTGCTCCTGAAGAGTGGTAATTATCCAGCCGCGCAACGCGTCAGCCTAAATCCAAGTTTAAATAGTGTTAAATAGTGTTTAAACCCAATATGTATACGCCCAAATGCCAATATTGATTTTATTACCATGCAATCTTTATGTATCACATAATGGGGTTCTATTCCATTGCAATCTATGTGGAGGAGGAAGTCTGGAGTCTATACAGTTCGAACCATATTGAAATCACATTGTACAACCCTATATGTGCATATATATATGTATGTATATATATATATATATAGATAGATATATATATATATATATAGATATAGATATACTGTATGTATTTTAATAAGATATTTATCATCATAAATTCTTGTCCATCACCTTGTTCTTTATAGATCTTTATGAATTTCTAATATGGTTATATATACAAACTACAATATGATATTCATTTATCATTATTATGAACTATTTCGTACCATGTTATATATAGATGATTCTGAATTAATAAACATGTTTTTACACAACCATTGTTACAATTTCTGCAGCTAAGTGCTTCATTTAAAGTCCCGACATTCTGTCCCCCCCCCCCCCACACATTCTTCGCCATAATTAGGGATGGAGACATAGAACCATAACAGGTCATTGCCTCATTTAAAGTCCCAAAATACAATAATGTTCTTCTTGTTGGCTATGTACAGTATATTTGCTAGTTTATTTTTTTCCAGGACATATAATAATTCAGGGAAGCCTTCTAGCAGCTGCACCTTTATTGACTGACTGCCCTAAAATGTAACTTAACAGAACAATGTTACTTCACCAGACTTTGCTGGAATTTTACTTCGACCATGGTATCTGGAAAAGCATATCACAGAGTGAACTATTTGATCTTTTCAGCAATGTCCAGGAATAAAAGTTATAATATTACTGAATAGGATAGCTGATTTCCAAGGTGTTGGATTTTTAATTAAACTATCTATAGGAGGCATATTGGTTGCATGTAATTGCATTAGTGATATAGGGCCAGATCCACAGCCAGCGGGCGCAACTTAAATATTCCGATTTCTACCTAAGTGCCCGATCCACAAAGCACTTACCTTGAAATTTGCAGCGGTGTAACTTAAATCCGTCCCATTTAAATTAGGCGCGCTCCCGCGCCGGACGTACTGCGCATGCTTCCGACGCTATTTTCCCGACGTGCTTTGCGTTACGTTACATTGCGCCGAGTTTTGTGAATCGCGACGGGTAAAAAAAAGATGCGGCGGGAAAAAAAAATGTTTTAAAAAGAAATTTGACAGCGACGCGGGAAAGACAGGTATACTTTTACATGGTGTACTAACTTTACACTTTGTAAAAGCAGCCCTATCTTTGCAACGGAAAACTAACACTTACGGAGACTTAACGAAGGGAAAAACCTTTGTGGATCTCCGTAAGTGCTAATTTGCATACCCGACGCGGAATTTCGACGAGAAATGCCCCCAGCGGCGGCCGCGGTACTGCATCCTAAGATCCGACAGTGTAAAACTATTACACCTGCCGGATCTTAGGAATATCTATGCGTAACTGATTCTATGAATCAGCCGCATAGATAGAAACAGGGATACGACGGCGTATCTGCAGATACGCCTGCGTATCCCTTTTGTGGATCTTTCCCATACTGTATAAATCTGAAATAATGATACATGCATCTGCAATACTTTCTAACAAGTAACCAGAATAGAGCTACTGTATGGGAAATCTCAGTGCATCAGGCTGAGGATACTATTCAGACACTGACTACTATAAATAAGCTATAAACTCCACCACTTGACCAGAGATCCCACAGTACAAAAGAGAGCATTTCTGCTACTCTTTCCCAAGCACTGGACACTATAGGGAACCAACTTTTGTTGGGCAAACAGCTTTAACCACTTCAATACCGTGCATTTTCACCCTCTTCCTGCCCAGGCAAATTTTTAGCTTTCAGCGCTGTCACGTTTTGAATGACAATTGCGCGGTCGTGCGACATGGCACCCAAACAAAATTGAAGTCCTTTTTTTCCCCCACAAATAGAGATTTCTTTTGGTGGTATTTGATCACCTCTGCGGTTTTATTTTTTTGCGCTATAAACAAAAAAACTGCCAATTTTGAAAAAAAAACACAATATTTTTTACTTTTTGCTGTAATAAATATCAATTTTTTTATAAAAAAAATATTTTTTTTTCTCAGTTTAAGCTGATATGTATTCTTCAACATATTTTTGGTAAAAAAAATGCAATAAGCGTATTGCGATTGGTTTGCGCAAAAGTTATAGCGCCTACAAAATAGGGGAATAGGGGACCAGGTCCCCAAAAATCTGGGAGATCAGGCGAAAAAGGTGACTCGAGTATAAGCCGTGAGGGTCATTTTCAGCACAAAAAAAGTGTGCTGAAAAACTCGGCTTATACTCGAGTACATACGGTATATCATTTTTGTGTTTACTTACATATATATGTTTTTGTATTTTTGTATTGTATAAGAGCCCCTGGTGATTGCAGGTTTGATGCACCTGCATTTCTCTAGGTATTTCCTATGTGGTTTTGGAATTTGAGTTAGAATGTCCATGTGGGTGGTCCTTCGTGCAATCCTTTAATTGGATTTTTACTCCTATATATATGGACAGTCAGCTCATGTTCTAGTAGCTATGACTAAGCACCCACCAGTGGTGTGAAACGCGTCAGTCATTTGTTCCTGAACCTCTGTGATCTTTGTGACTATTTGGATTTTAACTGTTTTCAATAACGGTGTTGCAGTGGAGTGCCGCCGTCCAGCTATTTGTTGTCTCAAATCATATGCAGAGCCAGCACCTGTGCTTTTACCAGCTGGATAGCTGCCTGAAGCGGTGTTAGTTTACCATATTTTTAGTTGTTCTAGTCTGTTACATATACAATAGCAGTGGAGGTAATACAATAAAAACGTTGACTTACATTTTACATTATACACTTTTATTTAGTGATAAGATAATGTCACTACGTGGTTCACTGTGCCTCTAGCCACTGATGTAGCCTTTAAATTCATTGGGTGTTATGAACTGTAATTTCACAAATACCAGATGTCTTTTAAATGTTAAAAGTATGTTTGAATCGGCTTGTGGAGCAGCAATAAAAAAAAATTGTCGTGGGATAAAGACAATGATGACTATAGAAATGGCATTAACCACTGTTCTATCATTGTATAGTTGAATGTAATGTAATACAAAGCTACATCATTAACCTCCCTGGCGGTATGATTATTTCAGAAAAAAGGTGCTGAAAGCGGTACCAATATTTGCAAGGAAATTTGGCGTTTTATACTGTAGGCCTGTAATTCTTAGGAATAACTCACTTAAATCTGACCAAACAAGAGTCTAGTAGGCATCCCGGGTATGACATTTTTTTAAAAACAAAATTATAAATTATAATATAATAAATAATTATAAATAACTATAACAAATAATAATATAATTATAATAAAAATTATTCAATAATGTAATCAACTCAAAATCACTGAAATTTGCTCAGTTGCAGAATTGTCGCTGTCATTACTTTTATTTTTTTATGACAAATTTCCCCACAAATCGCTATCGCACAATTCTGCAAGTGATTATAATTTATTATCGCTGTTTTCTAGCTGCTCTAAAACCATTTTTGACATAAAGGGACACTTTTGGTTGCTATGGACGATCTACAGTTTGGAGGCAGAAAGAACAGTTTTTATTATATAAAAGTACATGCAGGGCACTGGGCAGATCACTAGGGACAAGGGGGGTGTGTATTTTTTACATACAGTACTGTAATCTATAAGATTACAGTATACTGTATGTAAGGTGTTTGTTTACATTTTTGAATTTGGCGCCGTTCTCCGCCCCTGTGCGTCATAACGTCGCAGGGAACGGAGATCGGCGGCACAGGAGGACACTGTGTGAATCGAGCGAGGTCCCGCTCGCTCACACAGCGCTGTGGCATCGCTGGATCCAGGGACAAGGTAAGTAAACCAAGCCTGTGGCTGCAGCGAGGCGAGCCCGAGTCTGACTCGGGGTTACCGATCGTAGCCCAAAAATCTCACCCTGAGTCAGACTCAGGAATACCGCCCAGAGGGTTAAAGCAAATGTTAAAAATTCAGATAAACAATCACAGACAGATAAGGATTTCAGGCAAATATAGCATACTGTCACCTATTTGCATAGATGCGGCTTACATTTGAAATTGGTTTGATTTGTTAGAGCTGGTTTTCCTTTCTTCTGACTTACATCCAATTTGGTTTTATTTGTAATTAAAGCGGTTGTAAACCCGCATCAAATTTATTTATTTTTCTCCTGCAAGGCAAAAGTCATAATGAGCTAATATGCACCGCATATTAGCTCATTATGAAATACTTACCTCGGAACGAGGTGTGTAGAACTTACCTGGTCCACGCCGAGCGAGATTTCATCTTGACTCGGCGTGTCTTCCGGGTATCGCCGCTCCAGCGCAGTGATTGGCTGGAGCAACGATGACGCAACGATGACGTCCCGCGTGCGCGGGAGATTTAAATTCAGCAAGGTCCGGCGGCTGCCGGTCCTTTAGCCGAGGATCCCCCCTGCGCATGCGCCGCTGCAATCAGCGGCGCATTGCGAGGGGAATATCTCCTAAACCGTGCAGGTTTAGGAGGTATTCTTCATACCTACAGGTAAGCCTTATTATAGGCTTACCTGTAGGTAAAAGTAAAAAAAGTGGGTTTACAACCACTTTAAGTTAAAGTGGAGGTTCACCCTATAAAAAATTTCTAACACTACATCCAGCACCGTGCTGCATATAAAATGACACTGACTTTTATTTTGTTTTTGCCGTAGATATCGTTTAGCCGTGGAATTCACCGCGGCTTCCGGGTAGGGAATCGAAGCGGAAGTGGACGTTCCTATTGTCATGCCAATTGATTGACATGCTAAACGACGGCGCACACATCGCGTCACGACTTCCCGAAGGAAGCTCGGGTCGGCTCTATTCGGCGCCGGTGCGCAGGCACCGAATAGAGCCGAGCCGACCCGAGCTTCCTTCGGGAAGTCGTGACGCGCTGTGTGCGCCGTCGTTTAGCATGTCAATCAATTGGCATGACAATAGGAACGCCCACTCCCGCGGGATTCCCTAACCAGAAGCCGCGGTGAATTCCACGGCTAAACGATATCTACGGCAAAAAATAAATAAAGGTCAGTGTCATTTTATATGCAGCACGGTGCTGGATGTAGTGTTAGAAATTTTTTATAGGGTGAACCTCCACTTTAACCTGTATGTAGGAAAAAACAGTACAGGTACTGAACAGGTATGCTGTGCCTACCTAAACCTAAAGGAAAGCAAACCCAGCAATAAACATGGTTCAAAACGCCTCAATAGGATCCAGGACATAATCTACACAAATAGCAAATGTCCAAAAGCTAGACATGTGCACACTGAAATATTTAGTTACTCCCGAAATTCGTTTTTATTTATTTTGTTGTGTTAAAAAATGCATTCGTCTGAAAAACCGAATTAATTAAGGTTGAATCTGTCATTGAAGGCTTATGGTGTCTGTCAAATGTTCTAAGAAGATTCGACGGAGCAGCTAAACTGTACCACGCCGCAATCGTACATTTCCAGTCAAATGTTCTGCCTACAGGCTATAGAAGAATTCTAATGTATGACACTAGTAATAATTACATTTATAAATTATTATTACTAGTTCACCAACATTCAAATTCTTCTATAGCCTATGGGCCGAGCATTTGACTGGAAATGTACAATTGCGGCGTCGTACAGTTAAGCTGCTTGTCGAATCTTCTTAGAACTTTCGATAGACACCATAAGCCTTCAATGACAGATTCGACGTTTGTATGTTTTTCGCTGCTTCGTCGAATCTTCATTATTCATGTCGAATGGTCATTTCAAGGTCATTGAAAGCACATATTTTGAAGCAGACTATGATAATATTTTGTCTAAAGGGGAAAGAGAAAACATGTAAATCAATATAAGCAAGGTCTCTTACCCCCCAAGCTGCAGTCTTAAGACAAAGTAAAACAACAGATGCTTTAAAATGCAAATCCAGACAGATACACATACACTGTACACCTTCAAACATGACTTTTTTAGTTACACCAAAACCTGCTAGATATTACTGACATATGTTAAAAGCACTAATTCAGGCTGATCTAAATAATTGATGTTGAAAAATGAATATGACATTATTTATTTATGGTGGCTTAGTAAGCTAATAGTCAGCCATGTATATAGGGCTGGAAGTATATTCTTTTGCACACATTACATTTTTCCTACTTTTTTATTTTTTTTTACATAGTATGAGAAATACTTTCTGCATTGCGTTAAGGCAGCCAACAATAAAATATTAATTTAACTGAAGCCTACGTTCATGTGTTACTTATGTGGGAACGTGTTGAATTAATGCCCTGTGCACACGATCCGAAAATTGTACGAAAAATGCCGCTTTCAAAACGATCGTACGATAATCGAATCGTTAGTACAGAGCTTTCGAGAGCCGATCATGACAGTTCATCTGATATTATTCTATAAAAAAAAAAATTGTATGATACCAGATCGTACGATTTTCATTTAATCAGTACAGCTGTCTTTCAAAAATGCAGTACAAATGCATTACAACACATTACTTCCGAATTCTTATTCTGTCGTACGAGAATTTTCGTGACTTTAGTAAACTCATCAGATTCGACATGCGATTAGCATGCAAAAAAAACCAGACAATCGTTCGTCCGATAATCTCATCATGTGTATGGGGCATAAGGATCCTACTTCTGCATATGAGTAACGGCATGTGCCAATGGTGAAATGCAACAGTTTTCTTCTGTGTGCATTCAGCTACATTTGCATAGTTGCCAACATTTCAAGGGGAACTTATTTTTTGTTGTGCATCAAGCAAGCCACTGTAGGTGGAAAATGTACATTCATTAGAAGTAGGACATTTTTTTTGATGGGCATGGGTTTACCAGAGGCATATCATTATTATGTGCACAATTTAATTTTAAAATATTGTTTATACAGGAAGATTTATTATATAAGAGCCAGAAATACCCTCAAAAAAATGTATTTTACATTAGAAAAATGATATACCGTATATACTTGAGTATAAGCCGACCCGAGTATAAGCCAAGGTACCTAATTTTACCTCAAAAAATGGGAAAACTTATTGACTCGAGTATAAGCCTAGGGTGAGAATGCAGCAGCTACTATAAGTGCAAAAGAGGGTCAACAATGCCCATTTGCAGCTTCACTGTGCCCACGTAGCTCAAAAAATGCAATCTCTAGAATTTTTTAAACATTGCCTATCGAGATTTTTAAGGGTAAAAGTTTGACGCCATGCCACGAGCGGGCGCAATTTTTAAGCGTGACATGTTGGGTATCATTTTACTCTGCGTAACATTATCTTTCACAATATATAAAAAAATTGGGCCAAATGTATTGTTGTCTTATTTTTGAATTAAAAAAAGTGAATTTTTTCCCAAAAAAGTGCGCTTGTAAGACCGCTGCGCAAATACGGTGTGACAAAAAGTATTGCAATGACCGCTATTTTATTCTCTAGGGTGTTAGAAAAAAATATATATATAATGTTTGGGGGTTTTAAGTAATTTTCTAGCAGAAAAAACTGTTTTAGTCTTGCAAACACCAAATCTGAAAAACACCTAAGGTCTGGAAGTGGTTAAAAGTCGCGGTCTCCTCATGGTCCTTTTCGTGATAGGCATTTCCCAGCAGACACAGTCCCGCCTATTACGGTCATTCTCTCATCCTCGAACTCAGTTTCCCAGCAGACACTGTGTTCAGTGTTCCGTCAATCACGGACGTCCTTTCACCCTCGGACAAGAGTACGTCCGTGATTGGCGGAACACAGTGTCTGTTGGGAAGCTGAGTCTGAGGATGAGAGAATGTCCGCGATATGCGAAACTGTGTCTGCTGGGAAACGCGAAGGGACCAGGAGGAGACTGCGACTGGACGCCCGCAGCTTGTCAAGAATTTCAGGTACATGACTCGAATATAAACCGAGGGGGGTAATTTCAGAAGGGCTGAAAAGCTTGGCTTATACTCGAGTATATACGGTATATATATATATATGCATGTATATTTGTTTAGCTAGCTATAACGTGTACCCTTGAATCCATAAAGAAAGGTATTTTACATTAGAAAAATTATATATATATATATATTTGTTTAGCCGGCTACAACGTTTACCCTTGAATTCATAAAGACCACCACAGACGAATTTTGCAAAAGTGTCTCAGCGTGTGGCAAATTCAGGTACCTGTCTAGAATTTGTACTTGAATTTGGTGCGTACCTTGCCACTTTTAGAACACATGCAAGACACTTTTGCAAAATCTGTATCTTGTACGGCAAAAGAAAGATGGCGTTAATTAGCTCCACCTTAGTAAGATGCAAACTGTCTGTGTTTTATTTTGAATTTGGAGCAGGTGTTGCACTACAATGTAGATGTGGAGAAAATTAGAACTACCTGAATTTGGCACAAAAGTCAGATCCAAAACTGTCGCAGATATTTTTTGAATGAGGTGCAACACATTAAAGGCTAGGTTCACCTTTTCAGGCAGAATTTTACTTTTCATAATAATTGGACACCTTTTCTAATGCCTTTCCTGCCTAAGTCATCCCAATGTGTTTATTTCTCACTTACCCAGGTAGCAAGGATAACTTGTCCCAAATTTGTGTCAGTGTTAAATTGTAATCCTGTTAACTTGCTGCACTTTTTCACTGGTAATTTGTTCACTTGCAGAGCACTTAAAGCACAGGTTCTAGTTGACGCTTTTCCCGTTTGTAGTAAATTTGCGTGGCAAGTCTCTAGCAAGAGCAAAG
The DNA here is from genome assembly GCF_905171775.1 of Rana temporaria. Classification (NCBI taxonomy): domain Eukaryota; kingdom Metazoa; phylum Chordata; class Amphibia; order Anura; family Ranidae; genus Rana; species Rana temporaria. The sequence continues at coordinate 218,808,868 of NC_053490.1, forward strand.
TTGCAGTGGTGAGTCTTTAGCAAGAGCTCTGCAAGTCTACAGCATGAAAATTCAGCCACATTGACTCCTGTGGTGGGATGACTATTGCACAACATAACCGAACCAGAACTTGCAACAGACTTGCAGAATGTTTGCAAAGAAAGTTGATCTGGAGTTATGCAATGCGGACTTGCTGCAATTGTACAACAAACCTGTGAAACCTGGCAAGTCTAACACTAGCTTAACAAATCATTTTCGAATTTGCAGTACAATTGCTTGCTATCTGGGTATCTAGTCCATGGCAGCCTTCAATCTGCACCTCTCTGTTCACAATTTAAAAAAAATGCATTCTGAGCCCTAGATTCCTGTAGCATCATGTGATACTCTAGGAAACTGCCTTACTGCATCACAAAATAGGGAGTGTTTTACCTCTCTGGACCACATCTCTATCATTACTGGACTATTTTTTTTTGTGGTGCTGATGAGTTGAAGGTTTTTGTAGTTGGCAAAAATCATGTATATTGCAAGGTTTGCAAAAGCTTTGCTGAAAGAGGAAAATCCCTATAAAGTATATGTAAAACAAATCACTAATGCTCTGTACACGCGATCGGATTTCCCGTCGGAATAAACTCTGACAGGTTTTTTCGACGGAATTCTGCTCAAACTGTCTTGCATACACACGGACACACCAAATTCCGACCGTAGAAAATGCGGTGACGTACAACACTACAACGAGCCTAGAATAATGAAGTTCAATGCTTCCGAGCATGCATCGAATTGTTTCCGAGCATGTTTCTTTTTCAGACGAATGGAATTTCCAAATTTCCGTCGGAAAAAAAGAGAACATGTTCTCTTTCTAAGTGCGTCGGAATTTCCAACGGAAAAAGTCTGATGGGGCATACACATGGTCAGAATATCCGATGAAAAAATTGCATCTGACTTTTTCTATCAGAAATTCCGATCGAATTCAAAAGTAAAAATCCATATCTTTTCAAATTGATAACTTTAATTTACTACTTGGTAAAGATCCTTGTTCAGCACCTTCCTGTTATACTATGACAGCATTCTGTCCCTGTGCTTCTGTATTGTTACCTGGGATTCCGATGTTGACTATGAGTAGCCATTTCAACACACACTGTTGTCATCATCAGTAAATCTGCCTTGGGTTAAAATAAAGTTTTTGTTGCATACATTCACAATTACATGTTGAAGCCACACTGCCATGTCAAGGCACCTCTGTAGAGCATATATAACTCAAAGCTATATCCACAACTATAGGGCATATATGAGCAGGGCACAAACTAAGAACAGACTAATTAGGATGCAACCCATCCTCTTTGCTTCTGTTATTTTTTTGTATTTGGTACAGACACACATTAGAAATCTTCAGCTACCTTGCAAAGGTGATGTCTGAGGTTCAGTTGTGTTGGTGTACCTTGAGGCTGGGTTCACACTGGTACGACAAACGCTCCGACACTGGGAGCTCAAGACGCATGACGTGTGAAAATCAATGTTTCCCTATGAGAGCGCCCAGAGGCGATTCAGTTCGCATGAGTTGCGCTATAAAAGTCATTCATTCATTCAGAGCCATCTTAACTGGTCCGACAAAAGTCGGTCCGACTTTGAAAATGCTCCCTGTACTACTTTGGTCCGACTTTGATCCTACTTCAACCCATTGAATATCATTGAAGTTGGCTCAAAGTAAGATCCTTGTCCTAACCATCTGACTTTTGACATCCAACATGGTGATTACAGCAGCAGTAAAAGGAATTTATCTCACACTGGGATTGTTTTGATTGGTCAAAGGACAAGTCAGACTATGACAAAGTCAGATCAAAGTAGTATCCTGTTCATTCAAGTCGGATGGATGTAGGACCGATGTAGGACTGATGTCGCAGAGCAAAGTAGGATGAAAGACGGCCGGGTTCACACTGGTCCAACAAACGCTCCGACATTGGGAGCTCATGTCGCATGACGTGTGAAAATCAAAGTCGGACCAAAGTAGTGCAGGGAGCATTTTCAAAGTCGGACCGACATGCGTCGAACCAGTTAAGACGGCTCCCATAGGGAAACATGGATTTTCATACGTCATGCGACATGAGCTCCCAATGAACTCCACGCCAAATTTTAAATAAAAAACCGGCATGGGTTCCCCTCCAAGAGCATACCAGGCCCTTGGGTCTGGTATGGATTTCAAGGGGAAACCCCTATGCCAAAAAAACAGCATGGGGTCCCCCCAAAATCTATACCAGACCCTTATCCGAGCACGCAGCCCAGCCGGTCAGGAAGGGGGGTGGGAAAGAACGAGCGCCCCCCCTCCTGAACCGTACCAGGCCGCATGCCCTCAACATGGAGGGTGGGTGCTTTGGGGCAGGAGGGTGCCCTGCTGCCTTCCATCTCAAAGCACCTTGTCCCCATGTTGATGAGGACAAGAGCCTCTTCCCAACAACCCTGGCCATTGGTTGTCGGGGTCTGTGGGCAGGGGACTTATCAGAATCTGGGAGCCCCTTTCAATAAGGGGGCCCCCAGATCCCTGCCCTCCCCACCCTATGTGAATGAATATGGGGTACATCATACCCCTACCTATTCACCTGGAGGAAAAAGTGTCAATGAAAAAAAAACACACTAGACATTTTTTTAAAGTAATTTATTAGGCAGCTCTGGGGGTCTTCTTCCAACTTCGGGGGTCTTCTTCCAACTTTATGGGTCTTCTTCAGACTTCAAGAGTCCGCTCTTCTCCAGACTCTTCTCCCGCTCTCCGGTGCTTTCTGCCTTCTGCCGGGCTCCTCCGCTATCTTCTGCTAGCTCTTTTACTAGCGGGGGCCCAGTCTTCTCCCTCAGCTTCTTCCCTCTTCTCTAGTTCTCGATGTTAACTTGACACTCCCTCCCGCTGTAATGCTGTGTGCGCCGTGTGCAATGATTTATATAGGTATGGGGCGTGGTCACCGGGTGACCTCGCCCCTTATGATGTCACAGTCCCATCATGCCCCGGGGCTGTGACGTCATAAGGGGCAGGGTCACCTGGTGACATCACCCGGTGACCACGCCCCATGCCTATATAAATCGTTGCGCATCGTGCACACAGCATTACAGCGGGAGAGATTGTCGTGTCAACATCAGTGAAAGAGAAGACGACCGGGCCCCCGCTAGTAAAAGAGCTGGAAGAAGATAGCGGAGGAGCCCGGCAGAAGGACACCGGTGAGCGGGAGAAGAGGGAAGAAGACGACGCATAAGACCGGGCCGCCGCTAGTATAAGAGTTGCAAGAAGATAGCGGGGGAGCCCGGCAGAAGAGAGCGAAGAAATGTCGGAAGAAGACCCCCGAAGTCTGAAGAAGACCCCCGGAGCTGCCTAATGAATTACTTTTAAAAGCTGTCTAGTGTGGTTTTTTTCTTGACACTTCTTCCCCCCCAGGTGAATAGGTAGGGGTATGATGTACCCCATACTCATTCACATAGGGTGTGGGGCCGGGATCTGGAGGCCCCCTTATTAAAGGGCCTGGTATGCTAAGGGCCTGGTATGCTCTTGGAGGGGAACTCATGCCGGTTTTTTATTTAAAATTTGGCGTGGAGTTCCCCCTCATGATAAGCCACTGGTAAAGTCCCGTCCTGGAGGCGACTTCAAGTTGTGTTGTAAGTCGCACCAAGTCTCGCTGTGGTTCACGCTCAAGTCCTGTCCAAGTTGCCTCACAAAGTCGCGCACAAAGTCGTGTTTCCCCTGTGTGAACCGGCTCTAAATGTTTCTGCTGCTGAACCCTTAAACCAGGGAGGTTCTAACCAAGGAATGGTGCTAAAGGTTAATTAGTCTCTCCAAACCCCTCCCACTGCCCTCTGTATTGGTAATGGTTGGGGCCTAAAGTTCCGGCAGAGCATTCAGATTAGAGTACATCCCACAATACTGGGCAGGGCCGGTGCAAGGATTTTTGTCTACACAGGCAAAGGTGCATTTTTGTGCCCCCCCACCATCGTTCTACTACCACTCACTTTCCCCTCCACAATGCAACCCCCCACCCCCATATGGCAACCCATACGGCTAACCACACACTATACAATCTGATTGTACATTCCTCTATTCGATTATTTAACAGTTATTTAGTATAATGGCCTACCTGATTTGATACTCATTAAAAAAATGTTTAAGGTTTGTCTTCATATGACTAAATTTGGTGAAACTAAAGGAGATTGTACAATCAGACTGTATACTGTACAGATTCCTCCATCCACACTAACAACACAGATGGACAAGCACCCTCTTCCCCCGGATGAGCTTTTTTATTCTAACAGATGACACCAATGGCTGCCAGAATACCCAAATAGATGTGACAGCTGCATTCATTTTTTATATAAGGCTTTATCCCTTCATTTTCACCTGGTGATTTGGCCAGCAACACACCTCCTGTATTACACACTATACAATTATCTTTAGATTTTTTCCTTTAGATTTACCAAAACCATATAATATGAGGTCACACATAAACTCTGTCAATATATATATAGAATCAGTCAGGCCCTCGCACTACATAATGGATGGCAAATCTAAAGGATTTGAATTGAACAGCAAAAGTTGTATAGTGTGTATCTAGCTTTAGAGTGCCCCCACTCTGAATGAAATTGCACAGGAAGCACCTTTGAACAGAAGCATTGTCAGTCTGATGGTAGGGGAGTGTCTGATGTACCAGAAGATTTAGATATACTAAAAAAATTAAGACAAACTCCAGCTAACACTTTACAATCAGTTAGAGCAGTGGTTCTCAACCTGGGGGTCGGTACCCCCTCTGGGGTGAAATTACAATTTGCCAGGGATCACCGAATCCTGGGCTGTTCCTGAAGCCTGCACCACTCTCCCAGCCTTTTTGCGACCGCCCAGCAGGGCAGTACCTGAAACCTGTGGCTGCCCAGCAGGGCTGTTTCTGGAGCATGCGGTCGCCCACTTAGCCTCTTCGCAGCCTCCCATTCAGTTCATGTCAAGGCTGGGGGGCAGAGACCAAGGGACAGCTGAGTGGTGAGGCATGTGAAGTGGGAAGGACTGCATGAGACCCTATCTTCTGATTTCGGCATAGGTGTCACTGCTACAAAACACCTCAGAGACGCAGTGAATCTGGAGGCAAAACCTGTGATTATAGTTGCCATTAAAAGTCCCCACTACAGTTCTCAGATCAACAGAGGACCTTGATCAAGAGCACCAAAGTTTGCTGATCCCAACTCGCCGCCAGCACTGCACTGATCCCAACTCCCCACTAGCAATACCATTCATTCCATTCCCCCCACCAAGGAGTAAGAGATGGAATAAAAATAGAGAATATATGGAAGGTAGAGGAAAAGAGGGGGAGGAGCAAAGAAAAAGGGAGAGAAAGAATAAGAGAAAGAACAAGAAAGACGGCTAGGGGGGGAAAAAAGCAAGAACTTAGGATAGAGAGAGAAAAAAGGGAAAGAAAGGAGAACAAAGAGAGAGTGGTACATCCTAAAAATGTACCTCAAAGGGTTTCAATACTGTACGAGTGGAAGGGACTCAGGGAGCGCTAAATGTCCGTGGGTTAGGGGTGCAAATTGCTTGTCTTGCCTTGGATGCTGACAACCCACGCTAAGAAAATAATTTTAGTGTTAGGGGTCCCCACAACTTGGGAAATTTTATCAAGGGGTCACGGCACTTGCAAGGTTGAGAACCCCTGAGTTAGAGCAACATTTTTTCCCCCCCTTTTAGGGATAAAGGTTTTACATAAATAAATAAAAGCTGATCATTATAAGCATGCCTGTCAGTGGTAAATGGTTTGTTTCATCCCTCTAACTGCTATATCTGTAGTACAGCTTTTTCTGTCAAAAAACAGCCCAACAGCAGGTAAAAAAAAAAAAAGAAGAAAAACTGACTTGGTTTCCTTATCCATATCTTCAAGGTGGATGGGGAAATACTATCCACTGAGCTATTGTATTCTGAAAGCAGGGAGATTTTCCTGCCATCAGAATACACATATCAGTGTTGCTGGCTATAGCTTGTGGTGCTAAAGTTTGACAGGTTTCCATCAGTCATGGAGTTCCACAAAATAACGTATGCTGATGAGTGCCAGAATGAAGCATGAACGTCTCATATACTGTACAAAAGACAACGCACAGGGGACTCAACACAATCCATGGCATACATGCATGTTGAAAGATAAAGACAAGAACATAGACACAACCATCAGTACTGATCCCAACATACAGCAAATAAGTCATACTTCTACAGAAGACAAAGCTCACATTCTGCTGCTGATGCAATTTGCAGTGATCTGAGTGTACACCTATACAATGCTGGTGTCATTGTCACAACAGACCTGCAGAGATGTCATCAGTCAGCTACATTCAATAATCTGAACAAATAATCTCATGCAATTACACCAGAACTCTCCACCTCCTGGACTGATTTAAGGTGGAGGTTTAGAGGTGAAAGCATGCAGCCTGTAAAAGCCTGGTCCTAACAAGTGTGAGCTTAGGATATCTGGACTGGAAATCAACCTGTCAAGTCTATGAAGCTCGTTGAAGAACAGGAGGGGGAGGGAGATAGATTGGGGAGAGAAGGAAGGGAGATGGAGGTAGTTCAGCTCTCACTCACCCAAGGTTGCTCACTGCTATCTGATGGCACACACAGGTGCACCAATCATGCAGCCAGGTGCATCTGAAGCTGCTGTTACCTCAAATCTCCCGTCCACATCCCCTTTCTCATACTGTCTGCATGCTGGAGATATGAGAGTGGGCGGGGCAGACACAGAGGGTTAGGGGTGGGAGGATGCAGAAAAGATCCATCCTTCTTCCTCTTCTCCTGTCCAAGCAGGGAGGGAGGGGGAGGAGTTGGCTGGGCTTAGTGAGAATGACATTGCAGCCAGCCGCTCCTAAGGTTAATAAAAAAACACCTTCTTGATCCCCTTCAGTCTGAATTTCGTCCTCAACACGCCACAGAAACTGCTCTCCGAAAACTAACAAACGATCTATTAACGGCCAAAACCAATGGACACTATTCTGTACTCCTACTCCTGGACCTCTCTGCTGCCTTTGATACAGTTGACCACCCCATCCTCTTAAAAAATCTCCACGCCTTTGGTCTCCGTGACTGTTCTCTTCGCTGGTTCTCCTTCTACTTATCCAATCGCACCTTTAGCGTTACCTACAACTCTACCTCCTCCTCTCTTCTTCCTTTCCCTGTTGGGGTCCCCCAAGGTTCTTATCTTGGACCTCTCCTTTTTTCAATCTACACCTCCTCCCTGGGTCAACTGGTAGCCTCCCATGGCTTCCACTATCAACTCTACGCTGACAACACCCAAATCTATTTCTCTACCCCTCAGTTCACTTATTCAGTCTCCTCATGTATCACTAATTAACTATCAGATTTATCAGTCTGGATGTCACACCACTTCTTCAAACTTAATCTATACAAAACTGAACTTACAATTTTTTTCTCCCTCGTGTGCCTCTTCCCCTTCAAAGCAGGCAATCTGGTGATCAGACCAGGCACATGGGAAAATTGCAGCATCTCTAGAGTTAGCCATAATAATGGGGGTGACAAAAATATAGTCCAGCCTGGCCGAACTCTTATGGGGGTGTGAAAAAAAGGTGAATTCTTTAGCACCTATGTTGTGGGCCCTCCAGGAATCAAGTAATTGGTGGTCTTTGAGTGCCCGTACCAGCGATCTAGGAAAAGCCCTAGTGGATGCAGAGATCGAGGTTCTGTCCAGAGAGGGATTAGCTACCAAGTTGAGGTCCCCACCCACTATCATGTGAGGGGACTGAAACATAGCAAGGTGTTCAAAAAAAGTGGTGTAAAAGGAGGCAGGGGGGTCATTGGGAGCATATACACTGGCTATTGTAAGTTCTTTGTTGTTCAACATACCCTTAATAATGACATATCTGCTCTCCCTGTCCTTAAACACTTTCTTGACATCAAAGGGTAGAGAGGAATGGAGAAATATGGCAGCACCCCCACTCTTGGACGAATGCAGCGTATAGAAGGATTGGGGGTAGTGTCTATGAAAAAACTTGGGGTGGGAGGATTCGGAGAAATGCGTTTCCTGAATCAGGAGTATCTTGGCCTTGATTTGAGTATATTGGGCAAAGGCCTTCTTCCTCTTAACTGGGGTATTAAACCCTCTGACATTATGGGAGACGCATTTAATCCCCATTGCAATGATGTAAGTGTATTATCATCTGGACAGTGAGACCTAGTGGGAATTTAATTGAGACACCGTTGCGAGCTACCGGGAGGCCAAGCACCAGAGCCAGGGGCTCCACCTTACTCCCCATCCTCACAAAAACAAAACAGACAACATATTCCTGACTATATCGCATGTAAAACAGAACATCAAGCCAAATAAGATAAGTAGAATGTATGTACCGACCAGAACCGAAAAAAAAAAAGAATAATTGTGGAAAAAGAAATAGTAGACAGCCAGAGGAAAAAAGTGTTATTTGGATCAGGTGGAGAGTTCAGACCTGATAATAGAAGGAACCAAAAGAGACCTCCAGGTCTCGAGACCAGCCATAAACCAAAAATAGAAAAGTCCAAAGCAAACCGGAAGGATGGGGTGAGATACCGGAGCAAGTTGAGAAGAGCTCCCCGAGTCCTGCGGGTATTCCGGTACACTACAGAAGCGATCCAACAACGGCTGGGCGGGGAGGTCATGCAGCAGCTCAAACAGATGAGCCCGAGGAACCAGGGCGCCGGCATCGTATCTGATCCGCCTGCAATCCCTGCGGGGAGGAGGGGTGCGCCACAGGGGAGACGACGAACTGCCTGGGCGTCCAGGAGGCCCAGTTTCACCAGAATTTCTTGGCCTTCAAGTTGTCGGGGATTATCAATTTGAAGGGGAAACCCCATTTGTATCGAATGCGTGCGGCTTGAAGAGCTGTGGTGATTTCCTTGAGGCCTCTGCGCCTCTCAAGGGTGGCCTGGGAGATGTCGGGGAAGATCTGTATCACCTGGTCATCTAGGGTGATCCGATGCTGGTTCCGTGCGGCCCTCAGTATATCCTCCTTAACAAGGAAGTCTTTCATGCAGAGAACCACGTCTCTGGGTGGTTTATCCGCCGGGGGCTTCGGCCGAAGCGCCCTATGGATCCGGTCGCAGGTGAAAGTGGCGGAATTGCAGTCCGGTAACAGGGACCACCGCAGGGATCAACTCAGTAACCGCCTCCGGGATGCCACGTAGGCGAAGATTATTGCATCGGTTACGATTGTCCAGGTCTTCCATTTGGGCCTGAATGAGGGAAAAAGCCGAGGCCAGATTTTCATGTTCACGGCTAAGGTCGTTGTAGGCCAGGGCGAGCTCGTCGTGTTTTGTCTCGAGCCTATCCGTCCTCGTGCCCAAGGCCGCAATCTCCTGAGACAGGGTGTTAGAAGTCTTATGGAGCTCCGTCTGGAACTTGGTTGCAAGCCGGGAATACATAGCCTCCAGGCTAGCGTCCAGATCGGCTTTCGACCGAGCTGGAGCACCGGACTCCAAGGGCTCAGGGGCAAAGAATTGGGAAGGGTGAGGAGTCGAGGGGAGCGTGTCACCTCCACACGTGGCGGCGCCATCTTGAGACATACCGAACGTCTCCCTGGTGCGGAGCAGGTAGTGAGTCAGGGTCTTCTGAGCTGTGCCCTTATTCTTCTTTTTCTTAGCGGTCGACATGCACCACACTCTAGGGACTCGAGGGGTGATAATATCAAGGTTATAAGAGATGAATATAGCCCTCTATGAGCCGGGATCAGCCCTGCAGCTACAGAGCTATTCCCTCAGGCGACCATCCTGTTCAGCGCCGCGCATGCGCCCCATGCTTGTGCATTTTGGGGGGGGGGGGGTTGGAGGCTGAGTTTGGCATGTTCGCCCTGGGCCTAGGGTGACCTTGTCCCGGCACTGCTCACCAGTGATGTCAGCAGCAACTAAGGACCTGAAAATGACAACCTTTCACAGCTGTGACCTCTGTTTAGAAGTGGCAGCAGAGTCTCTCTTTATCTCTAACACAGCAGCCCACTTAGAAAGTCACCTCTCACTGTCCTCTTTGTGACTGCTCCAAGCCCCGGACTTTCTTTTATCTCCCTTTTCCTGTAGTCACTCCCCGGTTTCCTGGGTATTGCAGTACTGTCCCATCCTTGACTTACTAGGAAGATGTCTCCTGGGAACTACATTTCCCATAGTTTCAGGTGATTCCCAGAAGTCCTCTTTCCTCCCAAGCTGCACAATAGCCAACCACAGGCTGAAAACAAAAATATAACCCAACAAACCAGTGCAGCTATTGATTCAGATGGTAATACTAGCCAAATGACAGCTACCTGAGCTGTCATCAGCTATTAAACGGAAAGGGCAATCCCTGTCTCTTTGCTTAAAAGGGTTCCACATGATGTCAGTGGTCATCACCATTGACTTGTTTCATGATGTTTTATGAGGAATAGCCCATCAGTTGAGGCCCTTCTAGCAATGAAAATATCATATTAATCTTACATTTTAAATCAGAGAAAATTGCCCTTTTTAATATTTATTCACATGATTTGGTTATCAAAACTATTAAATCAAAGAGCTCGGAATCCATGTCCTGCAGGTCATATTTGAATTGTGCTGGGAAATAATAGAGACAATATCAGCAATACAGGCAAACAGAATCTGTACCATTCCAGAGGATTTTGAACATTGGATAAAGATCCTGGATAAGTGGTTTGTGAACATTGGTATACAATGACTTTATACAAGATACTGCCTATAAATTTACAAATTTAAACAGGGAGATATTTTTAGTAAATATACAGTATTTAAGGAATTTAAACTTTTTTTCCCTTATAGTATTATAGCTTAATTTATAACGGTGTCTTGTTTCTTACGGTATTGGAAATTTATTTATATACCTAACATTTATAAATAGATATGTCTGGGTATTGCTGTAGGATAGGAATAGTGAGAAATGAAAACACTAATGGCTATTCCAAAGTGTACATTGTTGCAATAATTTGTGAGCTATATTGATTTCAAATTAGATGATCACCCTCAAGCTTCTTTTAGCCTGAGGATCATCCAGCAAGATCAAAACATCTCTATACCAATTGCAAAAAACGTACTTCTTGGATTCACCAAGTAGCAGCATCTGCATGTGTGTTTGTATATTTGTGATAGTATTTTTTTCTTCTCATTACATAATTGTTTATTGTGTAATATCAAAGATAGTGTTCTATATAACATGTTGTTTATATTACTATTACTGGTGTTACAAAATAAAAATGCATGCTCTGACTTTAGGCTGGGTTCACACTGCTGGGATGTCAGACATCGCATGTGATTCGCACCACACTGCTGTGCCAATTACATGTGATGTGTGTGCAATGCAAATTCAGCCATACAGATTGTATGGCTGAATTCACAAGGCATTCGTACCAAAATCATGCAGGTCCCTGTTTTGGTCCGCACCAGAATCGGATCTCATGGGTGTTCACACCCATGCGATCTGATTCCTGTACGAATTGACAGTTCACACTGCAATATGCAAACCGATCTGGGGGTGTCATAACTTTCTATTGACACCCGCAGCGGTTCAAATAGACCTTAGACCTTCTGCAATATATATAAAAACCTGGCAGCAAGCAGTTTTACCAGAATCATGGCTGCAATATTAATGGCTTTACAGCTGTCCAACCACTATTGCAGTGCTCAGAAGGGGACTATCCCTCCTGCTGCCTGTTGCCTGCCTCTGTTACTAGACTCTCCCATTTTCACCTTGTTACATTTAAATAAAATAAAAAAAATTGTAAATAATCAAAAGCACCAATCTCCCCCCCCCCCCAATGCACACACGTAGGTCCATCATGCATATGTAAATGGTGATTGTACAACACATGTGAGGTTTTGCCATAAACATTGAGTGAGAGGAATAATTCTAGTGCTAACGTTAACGTTTACCTAAACTGGTAACCTGTAACGGCTTTTAAAAACATTACATAGTTACATAGTAGGTGAGGTTGAAAAAAAGACACAAGTCTATCAAGTCCAACCTATGTGTGCGATTATATACAACTTATGCAACATTTTAGGTACTGAAGTTTGTTGCCATTTCAAAGGAATACGTATCTTAAATAATGACGTTTGGTAATTATTTACACGATATAACGTCATCTTTTACCAAAGAAAAAAAAAGGGGGGGTATTATATTGTGTTTGTGTGCACTAAAATTCAGTTAAGTGTATTTTTTTTCTGAAATGTTGCTTTTGATAACTGACCGCTTTCAGAAAATATACAGTGTTTGGGGGTGCTAAGTAGTTTTAGGCAAAAAACAAATAAATGCATATTTTAACATGTGGTTAAAGCTAAGTTCTAATAATTATATAAAATGTATTTTTATCAAATTCTTGGGGGCCCCACTTCAAGGGTTAAATACATGTTTCGGTCTATGCGTGCAAGGATATCACTCAATATTCCTGCACCCCTAAACGAAATTTCATTTACCCTCTGCAGTGTGGGGGTAGGGGGTCCCACTGCAAGGGTACATTTTGCCAAATTCCTGGAGTTCGGCTTTAATGTAACTAATTAGGAGAACACACCATGGTCAGTTTTCTAGCTACGCTGGGAACTCAGGGCCAAATTCTCAAAAGAGATACGCAGACTTAACTGCTGTTCAGCCTGCGTATCTCTGTGCCTAACTTTGGAAACGATTCTCAAAAGGCTTTTTCCAAAGTTAGGCAGAAAATCCAGCATGTGTAAGACACTTACACGGTCAGATTTTAGGATGCAGTACCGCATCCGCCACTGGGGGCATTTCTCATTGAAATCCAGCTTTGCGTATGCAAATGAGGACTTAAGTAGATTTTCAAAGCATTTCAGCACTTTGATTTCTGCCTAAGTTCCGAATTTGCCGGCGCAAAATTAGGGCTGGGTTTACAATGTGGAAAGTTAGCCAAACCTTGTAAAGGCCCATTTCAGCGACGGCATTTGGTATGCATTCCTGAGGGAGAACTCCACGGCAATTTTTAAATTCAAAACCGGCATGGGTTCCCCCCCAGGAGCATACCAGGCCCTTAGGTCTGGTATGGGTTGTAAGGAGACCCCCCCACGCCGAAAAATTGACGTAGGGGGTCCCCCTACAATCCATACCAGACCCGTATCCAAAGCACGCTACCCGGCCGGCCAGGAATGGGAGTGGGGACGAGCGAGCGCCCCCCCCCCCCTCCTGAGCCGTGCCAGGCCGCATGCCCTCAACATGGGGGGGTTGGGTGCTCTGGGGCAGGGGGGCGCACTGCGGGCCCCCCCACCCCAGAGCACCCTGTCCCCATGTTGATGAGGACAGGACCTCTTCCCGACAACCCTTGCCATTGGTTGTCGGGGTCTGCGGGCAGAGGCTTATCGGAATCTGGGAGTCCCCTCAAATAAGGGGGCCCCCAGATACCGGCCCCCACCCTAAGTGAATGGATATGGGGTACATCGTACCCCTATCCATTCACCTGGAGGCAAAAAGTAAAATGTAGTAAACACACAACACAAGGCTTTTTAAAATATTTTATTATTCTGCTCGGGATGCCCCCCCTGTCTTCGTTATTAGCTCTATTTCCAGGGGGGGCTTCTTCTTCCGCTCTCCGGGGGTCTTCTCCGCTCTCCGGGGGTCTTCTCCGCTCTCCGGGGGGGCTTCTCCGGACTCCGGGGGGCTTCTTCCATCTTCTCCCCTCTTCCGCTCTTGACTCGGCGAACCCCGGTTCTTCTGCAGCTCTCCGGTGCCTTCTTCTTCAGCGCTGGCTGCCTGCTATGTTTGTGTGTTAGCTCGATTTCAAACAGGCAGCCGGCGCGGTCTTCTGTGGCGTCAGGGTCTTCTGGTCTTCTGTTCTTCCGATGTTGCCTCGTCGCCTGTTGTCGCTGTAATGATGGAAGCGCGCCTTGCATCCCATTTATATAGGCATCACCGTCCCATCATGCTCCGGCAGGTACCCACGTGGTGGGTGCACGTGGGTAGGCACCCACCACGTGGGTACCTACCGGAGCATGATGGGATGGTGATGCCTATATAAATGGGATGCAAGGCGCGCTTCCATCATTACAGCGACAACCGGCGACGAGGCAACATCGGAAGAACAGAAGACCAGAAGACCCTGACGCCACAGAAGACCGCGCCGGCTGCCTGTTTGAAATCGAGCTAACACACAAACATAGCAGGCAGCCAGCGCTGAAGAAGAAGGCACCGGAGAGCTGCAGAAGAACCGGGGTTCGCCGAGTCAAGAGCGGAAGAGGGGAGAAGATGGAAGAAGCCCCCCGGAGTCCGGAGAAGCCCCCCCGGAGAGCGGAGAAGACCCCCGGAGAGCGGAGAAGACCCCCGGAGAGCGGAAGAAGAAGCCCCCCCTGGAAATAGAGCTAATAACGAAGACAGGGGGGGCATCCGGAGCAGAATAATAAAATATTTTAAAAAGCCTTGTGTTGTGTGTTTACTACATTTTACTTTTTGCCTCCAGGTGAATGGATAGGGGTACGATGTACCCCATATCCATTCACTTAGGGTGGGGGCCGGTATCTGGGGGCCCCCTTATTTGAGGGGACTCCCAGATTCCGATAAGCCTCCGCCCGCAGACCCCGACAACCAATGGCAAGGGTTGTCGGGAAGAGGTCCTGTCCTCATCAACATGGGGACAGGGTGCTCTGGGGTGGGGGGGCCCGCAGTGCGCCCCCCTGCCCCAGAGCACCCAACCCCCCCATGTTGAGGGCATGCGGCCTGGCACGGCTCAGGAGGGGGGGGGACGCTCGCTCGTCCCCACTCCCATTCCTGGCCGGCCGGGTAGCGTGCTTTGGATACGGGTCTGGTATGGATTGTAGGGGGACCCCCTACGTCAATTTTTCGGCGTGGGGGGGTCTCCTTACAACCCATACCAGACCTAAGGGCCTGGTATGCTCCTGGGGGGGGAACCCATGCCGGTTTTTTCTTTGAAAATTGGCATGGAGTTCACCCTCTCAGGAATGCATGCTGAGCGACGCTGTCATTTTTTTTTATAATTATTTGTTTTCCCGGCGCGTCTTTTTTTTTCACCCGTCGCAACTTTAGTGTCCCGTCGAAATTCTCAAAGCCGACCGGCGTTAATTACGTTCGCGCGCTGCACGTCGGGAAAATGACGTCACACGCATGCGCAGTATGGCCGGCGCGGGAGCG
This sequence comes from Rana temporaria, assembly GCF_905171775.1. NCBI lineage: Eukaryota > Metazoa > Chordata > Amphibia > Anura > Ranidae > Rana > Rana temporaria. The sequence goes on from NC_053490.1 coordinate 218,823,954, forward strand.
CGCCTCATTTAAATTTTAAACGCCCCCAGGAGAGGAGGACCGCCTTACGACGGCGGCACTTAAGTTACACTGCGTGTAATTTCTACCTAAGTGCTTTGACGATCAGGTACTTAGGTAGAAATTTTAAGTCAGTGTAACTTAACTGCTGAAATTTAAGTTACGCACAGTTTTTGAGAATTTGGCCCTCAGTGTGCACTCCTCCAATTAATGTCCTGATACACCCCCTCTGCACAGCCATTCACTGGGAAGCTCAGTGTGCTGCTGCTTCTCAATTTCTATTTTAAACTGAATGGGTTGTTATACAAGGTAATGAATTACAATCTGTCTGTTTAGTTCGCCTGGTCCATGAATCGCAGACAAGCAGAGTTTTGTGGAAACCCTGCATGGCTGCAACTACAATCCTCATCCCTATTTATTACTAGGTTATCATTTACAATCACTTTAATCAAAAGATCTTCAGAAGACTTGTCGAGCAGGGATGGCCACGCACAAAACAAATTTTGATTAGTGTATGGCCAGCCTTACAGTGTGCATTAGGAGCTACAGCAAGTCAAATAGAGTCTGCCTAATTTCCTGGCTGAAGGACATACATCATGATCTAGTCTTTTTCTCCCATCTTACTGTCCCTAACCTACATAATTTATTCATTAGATTACAGTTCTTTCAATCATGCAGACTTAGCATCACACGTGGGCATTACTTAGGGCTAACACTATGCAAATACCGCCTACGTTAGCATGCCTACTTCTAGCCGTGTATATCTCAGTCCCGATCGCTGGCTTCTGTCCTCTCTCTATCAGATGGTGTGTTGCTGGTCTGCTCGCAGCAGTGCTTGCTGCCTTTCAGTTACCCCTGGCAGATTCCTGGCTATCGCATCGGTGCAGCACTCTGAGGAACTCAGAGGAAATTACTAGCACTTAGTGCAGGGGTGGGCAATTATTTTTTCGATGGGGCCACATGAGAAACTAAAAATATTTTGGAGGGCCGGGCCAAAAGGCTAAACTCAATACTGCATAAAATCAATTGTATTTCTTTATAAAAAGCAGTAAATATCATTGTTGGACAACTGGTACGAGTACTTGTTATAGACCTGGCACAAGAGGGGGACAGAGGCTGGGGACATGGCACAGGAGGGGGACAGAGGCTGGGGACATGGCACAGGAGGGGGACAGAGGCTGGGGACATGGCACAGGAGGGGGACAGAGGCTGGGGACATGGCACAGGAGGGGGACAGAGGCTGGGGACATGGCACAGGAGGGGGACAGACGCTGGGGACATGACACAGGGGGACAGACGCTGGGGACATGACACAGGAGGGGGACAGACGCTGGGGACAGGCAGCCACTGTTTAATCAATAACAATTGATTAAACAGTGGCTGCATGTGATGGCACAGTGGCTGCGTGTGATGGCACAGTGGTTGCGTTTGATGGGCACAGTGGCGACAATTGATGGCACAGTGGCGACAATTGATGGCACAGTGGCTGCGTTTGATGGCATGGCACAGTGGCGACAATTGATGGCACAGTGGCTGCGTTTGATGGCATGGCACAGTGGCTGTGTTTGATTGCACAGTGGCTGCGTTTGATGGCATGTCACAGTGGTGACAATTGATGGCACAGTGGCTGCGTTTGATGGCATGGCACAGTGGTGACAATTGATGGCACAGTGGCTGCGTTTGATGGCATGGCACAGTGGCGACAATTGATGGCACAGTGGCTGCGTTTGATGGCATGGCACAGTGTCTGTGTTTGATTGCACAGTGGCTGCGTTTGATGGCATGTCACAGTGGTGACAATTGATGGCACAGTGGCTGCGTTTGATGGCATGGCACAGTGGCTGCGTTTGATGGCATGGCACAGTGGCTGCGTTTGATGGCATGGCACAGTGACTGTGTTTGATTGCACAGTGGCTGCGTTTGATGGCATGTCATAGTGGTGACAATTGATGGGCCCAGTGGCTGCCTGCATATGATGGGCACAGTGAGGCTTCAATTTTTTTGTTTGTTTTTTCGTCTGCGCCCCCCTCCCCCCCAAAAAAAAAAATTTGAGCACCACCCGCAGGCCACTGGATAAACTAATGCAGACAGACAGTGCACAGTACCATGAGGAAGTAAAAGCTGCCCAGGCCCCAGGCCCCCAGCACACATGCCACAGCTATACTTACTTTTCTTTCAGTGTCTGAGAGGCTGGCTCACACTGTCAGTCAGGTCGGTGGTCGGCCACACTCAGCACAGTCAGCACTGCAACTCTCTGACCTCCTTGTCCACTCCTCAGCCCTCAACCCCACACTTCCCTGAGTTCCCTCACGCTGTGGACTCGAGATGGGCAGACGCAATTTGCAATTAGGCGCGGAGGCACGCTGTGAATGCTGGGGCGGCCGCGGCGTCCTCGGCTCCTCCTCCTGATGTCCTGATCACTCTGCTTGCTAGGTGCCGTTCGTTTGAACAGCTGTTTTCCCCGCTGCGCATAGACACTCCCCCTTGGACGGATCTGTCCAATCGCGAGCAAGGGGGAGTGTCTATGTGACTCCCCCTTGCTCGCGATTGGACAGATCCGTCCAAGGGGGAGTGTTTATGCGCAGCGGGGAAAACAGCTGTTCAAACAAACGCTGTCTGTAATGTTCCCCGCCGCGGTGATTAACGTGGCAGCTGCGGTGGGGGGGGGCGGATTAAAAGGTCCGCCAGGCCGTATACGGCCCGCGGGCCGTAGTTTGCCCAGGTCTGACTTAGTGGGATTAGCAGCTCCTCCACGGCTATCTCAGATCCTCTTGCCTCAGACCTTCCTTCTGGTGTGTATCCAGCATCAAACTAAACTGATTTATTTTCCACTCCTTTGCACCGGTGCTGTCTCAGGTAATTAAGTGACCCCCATGGCTTTCTAGGACCTCCGGGCTCCCTGGCCTGCTACCTGTATAAACTGTCAGTAAAACAAGCATATTTTTGGCTCCTTTCCTTGGTGCAAAACCAGGCACTTAACGGCTTTCTTTTTTACTTGGCCGCCCTGATTATTTGGCTTGCTTCACATAAAAAATACCTGCTGTTTATTATCATATTTGCTGTCTGCTATATCAGCTACCTGTTATATATAAAAAAAAAAGTACCAACTGTCCGTTAAATCTGCTGCTTACTATTAAGGATGAGCCAAACACCCCCCCCCCCCCGGGTCGGTTTGCATCAGAACTTACCGAACAGGTAAAAAATTTGTTCGAACACGCGAACACCGTTAACGTCTATGGGACACGAACGTGAAAAATCAAAAGTGCTAATTTTAAAGGCTAATATGCCAGTTATTGTCATAAAAAGTGTTTAGGGACCTGGGTCGTGCCCCAAGGGACATGTATTAATGCCAAAAAGTTTTAAAAACGTCAGTTTTTACGGGAGCAGGGATTTTAATAATGGTTAAAGTGAAACAATAAAAGTGAAATATTCCTTTAAATTTTGTACCTGGGGGGTGTCTATAGTATGTCTGTAAAGTGGTGCATTTTTCCCGTGTTTAGAACAGTCCTTTCACAAAATGACATTTCTAAAGGAAAAAAAGTCATTTAAAAAAGTACCCTTTAGTTCAATTAATAGTAGCTTATCACTTTTATAATAAAAGAAAATTCACTACTTTTTATTTTATTCATATAGTATGGGAAGCAGTGCAAACTATTAGCACAAGGGCTATATGAAACATATGACTATATGAGATAATTACTTATTTTATGAATTGAATAGACTGAATTATTAGATTGGAAAAAAAGCTGGTATAATAATGGACACAAACTCAAACTCAATGGACAAAAATTGAAAAGTATTGTAAATTGCCTTCTTGAGAAAAAAGATACTTTGTCATTTCTAACAGCAATCCAAATCACATTTTAGGTTAGAGAGTAGAACTATGCAAATCAATTCTTTATGTACCAGTAGCCAACCGTGCATCAGGAACTGTTAATTTACAGTACAAATACAGTCTAGTATTCCAGAGCCATTTATTCCGCTTCGTATGAATCTGTTGAGGCTTTTTGGCAATAAGCATACAAACTATGTATAACAGGGCCTGAGGAGTACTGAGACAGAATACGCAAACAGTGATAAAAATATGTATGTTTTCTTCTCTATCTCAACATGAGCTACAGATAACAGTTTATTTTAGGTCTTGCATGCTCCTTTTGGATCCATTACCATAACCTGACTGGTTATCCTGTCTTGGTACTGTACAAGCCCTATTTATCAGAAGCAGGCTTTCCAAAACTTACACTTGTGGAAGTCAAATTTACCAAAATATTGGGTACACATTGGAATAAACAGCACTGTAAATGTAAGCTATATCTATGTTTTAAATCAGAAGTTCTGGATGCATAGTTGGACACATGGCTTTATTTCGAATAATTTGCATGACCCTGCTTTCTATCTTAAATGGAATAAAAAACAAAAACCCTACAAGTGATGGCCTTTAAATACCATCTTCAAAAGTCAGTAAATGTCCACACGTGCTTATAATAAGCACTCAAATTTCTATAGCAGCGCTCTCTTCCCCTTCTGTTGTGACAAGCTTTCTTATAAACGCACATAAGAGGAAAGAAAAGTAGATGACAGATGGTGAACCAAAAGTCCAAGTGAGTACAGGTGATCCTAGTACATTGGTGAAGATGTGCATATCACTCCAAAATTCTCACACTGTGCATCACACACCCCTTCGGGGTTCTCATTTACCAGAAGTTTGAACTCATCAGGCCTTGATATAATAATTATCCACTGCTCATCCATGTCCTGGAGACTCTTTATTGTGTTTGGTATGCCATGGGTGCTTAGATAAAAGAAGGGAAAGACTCCCAATAGTATAATTCAGATATTTCTTCCTTTATTTATCAATAAGCAAACTCCACAAAAAACGACAGTCCTATTGTTTTCAATGTAATAAAATACGTTATCCACTTCCCAGGAGATGAAACAACTTGTGTTCCGTGTTCGACGAAACGCAGCAAGGTATGACCTTACGACATCCAGGAGTGACGATTTGTGCATTCCACGACCAGGAAGTACTTACCCGGAAGTAGCGGTGGATGCTGACTTCTTGGAACACGAGTTGTTTCATCTCCTGGGAAGTGGATAGCGTCTTTTATTACTTTGAAAACAATAGGATTGACGTTTTTTGTGGAGTTTGCTTATTGATAAATAAAGGGGGAAAAATTGGAATTATACTATTGTGAGTATTCCCCTTCTTTTATCTAAGCACCCATGGGACACCAAACACAATAGAGACAGTCTCCAGGATGAGCAGTGGATAATTATTATATCAAAGCCTGATGAGTTCAACCTTCTGGTGAGTGAGAACCCCGAAGGGGTGTGTGACGCACAGTGTGAGAAGTTTGGAGTGATGTGCACCTCTTCACCAATGTACTAGGATCACCTGTACTCATTTGGACTTTTGGTTCACCATCTGTCATCTACTTTTCTTTCCTCCTATGTGCGATTATTCATAAGAAAGCTTGTCACAACAGAAGGGGACGATAGCACTGCTATAGTAATTTGAGTTCTTGAGGGATAAGCACTTGTGGGCATTTACTGACTTTTGAATATTTTATTGCATGTTATTGCATTTAAGCGGCTGCTGTTAGTATATTTTAAATTGGAGGATCTTTTAAAGTATTGGATTTTAAAGTATTTGAAGATTGTTGATAATCATTCTTTTACTGTGATTATTATAATAGTGAGATCAATATTCAAGTCTATTTTTGTGATAGTCTCAGCTCCATAGCGCCGAGATAGTGAAAGGACAGGGACTTCACTATATTTTTGTATCGATTTAAATACCATCTGTTTTAATAAAGCAACACATTTATTAAAAACTATAAAACTATAAAATATTATGCATACTAGGTAGACACAAAATATTCTGGTAGAATAATAACTGTTCTGAATTAACAAAGCACACATTTTTATTGTGTTAGCATATTTAAATAATATGAGCTGCCCTATGCCACAGGGCAGTTTTGGATTACAATTTAATTTCACATGCTAAACATGAAAGCATGATTGGAAACCTATAAGAGACACCTGATAGAAAATGCATAAATGTGTACATTTCAAAACAGCCAAGAAATTGATATTTCCTTCCTTCAGCATACAGCTTATCATGCTCTTGCTCTCATGTAATAGGTTTATTTTTCTATGAAATTGCAGCAAAATATCAGTTTTTCAGTTGGTACTGCATTTTGTGGTTTATCTCATCCCCTGGTTTGCTTTTAGATTCAATGTACTGTACATAAAATTATGCAAAAAGCTTTAATATAAGGTATTTCAAATTAAACATATTTGTGTATATATATATATATATATATATATATATATATATATATATATATATATATATATATATATATATATATATACGTTTATAGCTTGTAGTACATGAACTGGTACATAAATCAAGTACATGGGGCTCTTCTGGCAAAGAACCCTATGTTTGTTGAGGGAATGTGGCCTAGTATGGTTCATAAAGGGGGCTGCTGGCTCTATTCCCCACCTTTCCAGCCAGGTTGCATGCTCACAACAGAGTTTAAGGGAATAGCCGCTCCAGGTGGGATCCCAGATGAATATCCTCTGTTGCAGACAACTCAGGTGCAGGCAATGCGCTTAGCAAAGCAGGAAAAAAGATTGTCTCTGGACAGCCGCACTCTGAACACATTGTAGCCTTTTATTAAAAGAAGGACAGCACTACAAGTCACAGCAAAATAAAATAAAACCTGACCTCTGACGCATTTCGCACTGAAACTAGTGCTTAGTCATAGCTAATGACTAAGCACTAGTTTCAGTGCGAAAACGCTTCAGACGTGAGGTTTTATTTTATTTTGCTGTGACTTGTAGTGATGTCCTTCTTTTAATAAAAGGCTACAATTTGTTCAGAGTGCGGCTGTCCAGAGACAATCTTTGTTCCTGCTTCACAGCAGGGTTTGGTATGGATTTGGGGGGACCCCATGCTTTCTTTTGTTTTGCGTAGGATTACCCTGTTAACATCCATACCAGACCCATTTTAGGAGGGACCCCAGAAATGTTTTTGTTTTTTGCATGGGGTCCTCCTTAAAATTCATATCAGACCTTCATCAAGAATAAGCATCCGGTATACATCCCTACGGGGAGCCCGCAAAGTGTTATTCGTTTTCTTTGTTCATTATAAGAAACCATGACTGTGTGACCATCAGCATCTTTACAACCAATTATGTCATTGTTTTCTAGGACACAGGCAGCCTGCCTGCATAGCGTCCTTGGTTGCTAGAACACATGCGTCACAGTGGAAAGTCTTCATTTTTTGTTGCACCTTCCTAGATAGGTGCTAGGATTAGTTTTATTTAGCGCTGGCTCACTGTGGTCAGTGAGAAAAAAAAACATAAAAGAAGTAATCATTCAGTAGTAGACAATCACAAAACAACTAGTTACAAGAGAAGGAAAAAAACTTTAGTTTACATATCTGAAAATGAGTGGAAAGAAGTACAAACGTATCTAATCCCACCCCTTCTCCATTAATAATTATAAACTATTCAATGTTACATCGCTATAAAGTCATACAATACTTAAAGGGGAGTTCCAGCCTTTTTTTATGTTTATTAAAACTCAGCAGCTACAAAAAGTGTAGCTGCTGGCTTTTAATAAACATACACTTACCTGTTCCACGTTCCAGCGCCGCGCGGCCCGGAGCTTCGCCCCCCCCCCTTTTCTCCGCCGATGCCTCTATTGTAACTGTGGGCACCCGGACGTGACAGCTTTTGGCTTCACGGCCAGGCACTCACTGCGCATTCATGAACGGCACAGCGCACCGAGTGCACAGGCCATCGCCTGGGACCTGTTACATGTCCCAGGTGATCGCCTACATGGAGGGGCCGCTAAAAGGTCATATGAGGTATCGCCTTAGCGGTCCCTGGGCGGAAGGAGGAAGTGGGACAGGAAGTCCCACTCCTACTGAAGCCCCCACTCCCCCCCCCAAAAAAATGACATGCCAAATGTGTCATGTAAGGGGGCGAGGAGTGGATTAAGCGGAAGTTCCACTTTTGGGTGGAACTCCACTTTAATAATGCAAATATAATAAACTAATTACCAATAATCTAACTACACAATCATACACATATATGCATGCATACATGCACATACACACCTAAACAAAACTAACAATACAAAAAAAAAATCAAGAACAATATTAATAAACAAACACACAATAACAGTTTAAACACCTTCATTCTTACACCTTGAAAAAATAATTTCTTTATACCTCTTTTTAAACTGGTTTATGCTTAGACATTTCTTGAGCTCCACATTGAAACTGTTCCACAGTTTCACTCCACAAATAGAAATACAGAAGCTTTCTTAGTTGTCTACACAATCAAAGTCTTAAAATTGAATAGATTATAACTCCCCTCACTTGCAAAAAAAAATAGTTTTGTATATTTCCAGGTGATAAATAGTTTTTGCTTTAAATAGTATTTGTGCAGTCTGTAACTGCACCATGTCCTTGAATTTTAACTGTAAGAATAATGAGTTTGTGTGATCCCAATACAGTATCCTGCCCCATAAATAATCCCCATTTCTTTCTTTTGCAGTATGAGCAATGGATATATTCTAGTTATATAATTATTGCCCCAAACTTCTACACAATAATTGAAATATGAATGAACTATTGAACAATATAAAATACAGAATCATTTATAATCCAGAACATGTCTTATTTTATTTAAAACTGCTATAGTTTTGGATACTTTGGACTGCACATGCTTAATATGTGATTTCCAACAGATTTGATCATCTTTTATCACCCTGAGAAATGTTATTTCATTAACTCTTTCAATATGAACCCCTTCCATCTGAATACCTATTTGTGTGTTAATGCTGCAGTTCCCAAAGGGTTTTGTTCAGGTTTATTGATAATTTATTTCTATCAAACCATAATTTCAATTTCCTCAATTTTGTATTAATCACTTGTATTAGACACTGCAAATCAGTGGCTGAACAAAAAATATTAGTATCATCAGCAAATGGCACCATCTTCAAAATGTTTGACACCATACATACATAAATAATTGATATAAAGAATAAACAATTTAGGGCCCAACTCTGACCCCTGGGGAACGCCACACGTAATGTCCAAACATGATGAAAAATAATCACCCAATCCCACAAACTGCCTCAAGATGTAATTGTGATAGGTAAATTTAGTTGTGCTCATTGTAATCAGTGCAGCTGCATGTGATTAGTTAGAGCAGTGTTTCAGCTGCTGCTGGTTTGCCTGTTACGTCTGCTTTCCAGAGAGCTGGAGATCTCTCTGAAACATAGGCCCAGGGACGATGGCACATAGCTTTTGGGTCTTTTCCTTCTGCTACAACGTGTTTGCTGTTTGTGAGGCTTCATGTGGTCGACCTGAGAGCCTAGATGCTGAAGCTACACAGAGCTGACTGGGGAGCTGTCTTCTGAAGATCTAGTCTGGTCTTGCATGGATGTTGAAAGGAGGAAACCAACTTTCCCTAGACATTTGTGAGTACAGACAGTAAGAGAGATCTTAGAGACTTGTGAGCTGCGTCCACCTCTCTTGTGCTAGAGAGTCAGCTCTTTGTGAAGGGACTCTGCTCTTGGTGCTCTAAAGAAGGAATTCATCTTTTAACTGCTTCTACTACAAGCCAAGTCCACAGTTTGCCATTGCAAGGACTTCTGTTTCAGCATTTCAGAAAGAAGTTTTTTGTCCTCAACCTGTCCTCTTTTTGGAGTGTCCCACTCAATTCTCTCCATCCTATCCCCTAGACTGTTTTTTGAGGCAGAGAGTGACTGTGATTGTGTGCTTGACTGCTGAGCAATCTACTGGGGAAAGAACCTTGGCAATTTCCAGTGGGTCCTTCAGGGGTAGTTTTATATTGTTTTTGCAGATAGAGTGGTACAGTTGTTTGTTTTTTTTCCCTGCTATCTAAATCTTATTGAGCAAATTTTGCTTTACTTCCTGTCCTATAGGCACATGAAGAAGTGTAAGAAAATTTCTCCAAAGTGAGCGAAATCCTTTTGTAGTTGTCACCTCAGCAAATGGTGAAAGATTTCCCCCTCATGTTCCAGTAGGAACTTACAATTTTAAATATTCTTTAACTTCCTAGTAACAACTTTTACTAGAACAATCAGAGAGGGTTAATTCCCCCAGTAGAGACAGAGATAGCAACAACAAAAATGACAGGTTTGAAAACCCTTTCTTACGCCAAACAAAATAAAAAATAAAAAACATTTTGGCTTTACATTTAAAGCGTTTGGTAACCCAAAAAATAAAATAAAGATCCTGTTCCCATAAAGCATGTACTTGTGCTGTGTATTTGACTCCCTGTATTACCTGCAATACCTGGCTGATCCCACCAGTTTCTACCCTCCCCCTCTACGCTGACCACGATACTGTATATCAGGGTCGCTGAGCCCTGACACTTGTCAGCGTACATGCCTCCATCAGCCACAGCCTTCTCTATGTCTCCTGTATCCTCTCCTCTATTCTCTCCCCCTCCCCTCTCTGCCTGTCAGCTCTGTGTGCGCACCGACCCCTCCCATCCTGCTGCTCAAATTACTGTTTATTTGTAATACAATCACATTTTTTTTACTGTAATGGCCCCCTGTGACTGTGCTGCATAAAAATAATTCTGTGTATAGCTTGTTTACAGAGCGCTGATCTGCGCTCATTGACCTATCTCCTCTCTCGGCCCAACAGAGGCAGCAGGCGGGGCCACCTCTCTCCTCATTATTTTTAAAAAGCACAGTTAAAGGGGGCCATTACAGTTAACAACTGAGAGGACAATGTGAAGTTACGTTAGTGAGTTAACAACCACTTTAAAGTTAATTTTCTTATTACATTTCTCTCTGCTTTGAATTTGTGTAAATAAAAGATTAATCTGAAAACATTTACAACCAGACATTTTATTGTCGCCAAGCGCCTGCATCTGTAATGTATATACTGTGGTGGGAAGGCATTACAAAGTTGTACGTCTAACTAAGCAAGGAGTGTGTAAGACTGCTGCAAACAAAATGCTGTTCTCATAGAAAGCATCTATTTTTGTATCTGCAGCCTGCTGCTTGAGAAAATATTACATGGGCACTAGGACTAAATTAACAATTACTCTGTACATAAAATTATTAAAGAAGCATTCCAAGTAAATCCTAACTATACCTAAATCTACTTCCACCTGCATTCTGGCTGATCCTACCAGTTTCTACCCTCCCCCTCTACGCTGACCACGATACTGTATATCAGGGTCGCTGAGCCCTGACACTTGTCAGCGTACGTGCCTCCATCAGCCACCTAAGTTTAGGTAACTACCTTTGAGCAAGCTTTAACTGGACGTTAAAGGGTCAGTCCATGCAAAACAAAGTTGTTGCTATAGTTGGGCCCTGGTGGGCTGAGTAAACCCTAGGCTTTTTATATGTCTTGTATACTCCAAGAACAAGATTTCTCTGCCATAAATATTCAGAGTCTGGGAAAATTTGAGTGTTCTTGCCCATTGTTTGCTCCAGAACCTTGCACTACATTCTCTATAATAAATACATAAAAAAATATAAAGTATAAAACATCTAAGCCTTCCCATAAAGGCCAAATGATATGTAGATCCTGGCACTCAGGAACAAATATTTCATCAGTAGATAACAAAGATATATACAGCAGTGGGCAGCTTAACTATCCAGCGCCTGTTTAAAAAAAAAAAAAGATAAATTTTGGGTAGACGGACCCTAAGAAAAAATAAAATATGATACATTCAAGAACATAATGTGGTATGTAAAATATCAAATGTTTATTAAATGTCCTATAAATACTTTTCAGCAAAATGTATAACTACTTTTTTTACTTTTGTTTTTTAGATTGGGGTCTATAAAATCTGAATGAAAGAAATTACATGGTGAAAATAATCAGACAAGCTTACTGAATCTTACTGCTTCATGCTACCTCAGACATCTGCTTTACTAAATCTGCAATGATGTCTGACATGAAATCAAACTGGACAACAAATCTCAGCTATGAATCCTCTTTAAACCTGGACTATGATGCTTCCCAATCACAAGAACCTGTAATGTCTAGGACAGGACACACGGTGGTAGCCATCTTTCTTGGATTTATTCTTGTCTTTGGGTTTCTGAACAACTTCATTGTGTTGGTTCTGTTCTGCAAATTCAAAACACTGAGAACACCTGTCAACATGATGCTGCTAAATATCAGTGTCAGTGACATGCTAGTGTGTGTGTCTGGTACAACACTGAGTTTTACATCCAGCATTCAAGGTGAATGGATTGGTGGAGATTATGGTTGCCAGTGGTATGGATTTGTCAATTCTTGTTTTGGTAAGTAAATCTTTTTTTTTTTACACAAATGTGTTATGTTTTAAAAATACTACTTTAGATGACATTTAAAAAGAAAAAATCACTTTGTCATCCTAGAGTCCAGATTTGTATTCTGTTTGTCTTATTCTGATGTTGAGTTGTCCTATGGCAGAGGAGGACTGGATATGACCAGAGCTGGGACCAAGATTTAGATCAATGTGCTGTATAGGGTTGAGCGAACCCGAACTGTAAAGTTCGGGTTCGTATCGGACTTTTGGATTTTTGGTACCCGGACCCGAACCCGGACAATTTACTGTAAGTTCGGGTCCGGTGTTCGGCAATGTAATGGCGCGCTGCAGGGCAGCCAATCGCCATTTGTTTTATTTGTGTGACCTAGAAGCTATCACAGCCATGCCTACTAATGGCATGACTGTGATTGGCCAGTGCAGCTTGTGACCCAGCCTCTATATAAGCTAGAGGCACATAGCACAGCTCGTCACTCTGCTTTAGATAGGGTAGGGAAAGGCTGCTGCTGCTGGGAGAGTTTTAGATAGGAGTCAGAATGTCCTGCTTCAGAAAATCAAATTACTCAGTGATCTACATAGCACAGCAAGTCACTCTGCATTAGATACTTTAGGGAAAGGTTCCTGATTTTGCTTGTAGGGAGAGAAATATATAGGAGTCAGTCCTGCTTCAGAAATCAAATTACACCAGCACTGCTTATGTTACTGTGAGATACTCTGCATTAGATACTTTAGGGAAAGGTTCCTGCTTTTGCTTGTAGGGAGAGAAATATATAGGAGTCAGTCCTGCTTCAGAAATCAAATTACACCAGCACTGCATATGTTACTGTGAGATACACCCTTTAGATCAGTTGGTCTCAACCTGGGGGTTCGGGACCCCCTCGGGTGCCAAATGATGATTTGCACCATTCTCCCAGCCTTTTCGCAGCAGTCCACCTGGGCTGTTCCTGGAGCCCATTCAGTTCATGGCATGGGTGGGGGGCAGAAACTAGAAGTCAACTGACTGGTAAAGGATGTGAAGTGGGAGGGGCTGGAGGAGACCCTATCTCCTGATTTCGGCATAGGTGTCACTGCTACAAGACACACAGTGAGTAACACTACCTGTGATTAGAGTTGCCATTAAAAGTCCCCACTACAGTTATCAGATCAGTAGATGACCTTGATCAAGAGCACCTAAGTTGGCTGATCAAAAATCCCCCCAGCATTGCAACTCATCCCATTCCCTACCAAAGAGTAAGAGAAGGTATAAAAATAGAGAATACATGGAAGAGAGAGGAAAAGAGGGGGAGGAACAAATAAAAAGGGAGTGAAAGAATAATAGAACGAACAAGAAAGACGGTTAGAGCGAGGGATGGGGATTAGGGATTAGGATAGAGAGAGATAAAAAGGAAAGAAAGGAGCACAAAGAGAAAGAGTGGAACATCCTAAAATGTACTATAAGGGGTTTTAATACTGTATGAGTGGAAGGGACTCAGGGAGAGCTAAATGTCCGCGGGTTAGGGGCACAAATTACTTGTCTTGCCTTGGGTGCTGACAACCCACACTACGAAAATAATTTTACTGTTAGGGGTCCCCACAACTTGGGAAATTTTATCAAGGGGTCACGGCACTAGAAGGTTGAGAACCCCTGCTTTAGATACTTTTCTCCTATTGTGCTATTCAAAAAAACATCCATTTAGGGAAAGAAAAAAAATTGCAGTGTTTCCTCCAGTGTTTGCAGTTTTTACTCCATATCTGTGCGTGTGAGATAAACACTTTAGCTAGTGTTCTTCTATTGTTTTATTAAAAAAACGCCCATTTAGGGCAAAAAAAAACATATTTTGCAGTGTTTCCTCCAGTGTTTGCAGTTTTTCCTCCATATATGTACGTGTGAGATAAACACTTTAGCTAGTGTTCTTCTATTGTTCTATTCAAAAAACACCCATTTAGGGCAAAAAAATATATTTTGCAGTGTTTCCTCCAGTGTTTGCAGTTTTTCCTCCATATCTGTATGTGTGAGATAAACACTTTAGCTACTTTTCCTCCACCACCGCTTCCACCTACACGGCCACATCCATCGCCACCTCAACCTCCTACTCCATATGGACCGAGGTCAGGATTTTTTTTTTTTATGTATTTTATGTTATTTTAAGTTATTTCCCTATCCACATTTGTTTGCAGAGTACTTGCCATGCTCTTACCAACATTTTGCTGCCATTTGCAGCCCTCTAGCCCTTTCCATTCGTTTTTTAGAGACATTTTAGTACTGAAAAGTTTGGGTCCCCATTGACTTCAATGGGGTTCGGGTTCGGGGTCAAGTTCGGGTCCCGAACCCGAACTTTTTTCCGAAGTTCGGCCGAACCCGTCGAACCCGAACATCCAGGTGACTGCTCAACTCTAGTGCTGTAATGAGGATGTTATTAGGGTCTTGGATTATGATTATTATCATATTCACAGTTATGACATTGCTTTAATGCTGGCTGTATACCTACTGATGCTGACTAGTGATGCAGCTACTCTCAACGCATAATCATATTCTGTAGTATTAAAGTGGAGGTTCCCCCTAAAAATTTCTAACAATACATTCAGAAGCCTGATTACACTGCGGGTAGGCTGTTTTTTTTTTGTTTTCGTACATACCTCGTTATCGACGTTTCATCCCTCGGCTTCCGGGTATGATTCTTGCTGGACCTAGTTGATTGACGTTCCTCCGACCGGCGCATACTGCGCGTCACGACTTTCCAACAGAAGCCGAACGTCATTGCGCAGGCGCCGTATAGAGTCGGCTCTATACGGCGCCTGCGCAGCGACGTTCGGCTTCTTTCGGAAAGTCGTGACGTCAAGTATGCGTCGGTCGGAGGAACGTCAATCAACTAGGACCGCCCAGCCCCACAAGAATCATACCCAGAAGCCAAGGGATGAAACGGAGATATCGAGGTATGTACGAGAAAAAAAAAAAAACCCAGCCTACCCGCAGTGTAATCAGGCTTCTGAATGTATTGTTTTCATGGGCAATTTAATAGTGTTGCTGCAGTATAGTGGTATTCACTTTCATTTTTTGGCACCCAGCATGCATACATGGATTAATATACTCGCCTCACTACATTACAATACATCCAATGAAGAATACGAGCATTGCATGAGGCCAGTACATTTTTGGTCTATGTATGTGTATTGAGGGCCCAATACAGATGAATGGGTAATGTGCATCGATGTGCCAAGAAACACACAAAAATGCATGCTTAGGTGTAAATAGGCTCTTAAAAATAATGTTTAGATATGACAAAGCTGCCACTGCAGTTAAAAACATTTCATATAGAAGTTTAATTAAATGTCAAACATGGCACACAGTGAAACTGATCTTTTTGCTTTATATACAATAAGGGAGAGTTGTGCTAAGTTTAGCTGCTCTTCAACAGCTTGCCGCCTGCCGCACGCAGATATACATCTGCAGCATGGCACGGACAGGCAAAAGGACATATATATATATGTCCCCTTTAAGAAGCAGCATTGTGGACGCGCGCCGCTGCGAGCTCCGTGACTCCAACCACGGGTCCCGCGAACTCAATGTCCACGGGCATACCCGCGATCGTGTCACGGTGAGGAAGAATGGGGAAATGCTGATGTAAACAAGCATTTCCCCAGTCTTCCTAGTGACAGGACAGTGTAATCGGAAGCGGTGATCACTGTCTTGTCACACCGATCCCATCCCCCCTACAGTTAGAAGAACTCCCTAGGGCACACTTAACCCCTTCAGCGCCACCTAGTGGTTAACCCCTTCACTGCCAGTGTAATTTTTACAGTAATCAGTGCATTTTTATATCACTAATCGCTGTAAAAATGGCAATGGTCCCAAAAATGTGTCAAAAGTGTCTAATGTGTCCACCAAAACGTCACAGTCATGATAAAAATTGCAGATCACCAACATTATTAGTAAAAAAATAAAATAATAAACATGCCATAATTGTATTTTACCAAAAATATGTAGAAGAATACATATCGGCCTAAACTGAGGGGAAAAAAATTATATATATTTTTGGGGGGATATTTATTATAGCAAAAAGTACAAAATATTGTTTTTTTATTTTCAAAATTGTCGCTTTATTTTTGTTTATAGCGCAAAAAATAAAAGCTGCAGAGGTGATCAAATACCACCAAAAGAAAGCTCTATTTGTGGGAAAAAAAGGACGCCAATTTTGTTTGGGAGCCATGTCGCACGACAGAGCAATTGTCAGTTAAAGCGACGCAGTGCCGAATCGCAAAAAGTGGCCTGGTCTTTGGCAAGAAAAATGGTGCGGGGCTTAAGTGGTTAATTAATTAAGTTAAACTATTGAAAAAAAAACTAAGATTACCTATATGCTGCGGTCAGTCAAAAGTGGTAATGCAGCAATATATGTTGTTAACCAAAGCACCCACTTTAAGATCTAAATAGCCAGTTATTCTACTTTTCAGTTGAGTCTTCATTTTCTTTAACAGGGTTACAGTGCTGCAATCACTGTAGCGTTGCCACACTGTGCTACTGCTGTAGCTGTCACAAAAAGTTTTCTCTGGAGTTATGATTTAAAGCGGATGTAAACCCTCACATATATCCAACCTTGCATGATACACAGGGATGAAACAAATCTCCCTACATAAGTTTTACATGTATATCTGCTGTCTTTGGCTTTATATATCCTTTAACCACTTAAGACCCAGACTGATTCAGCACTGCGTCGCTTTAACTGGCAATTGTGCGGTCGTGCGACGTGGCTCCCAAACAAAATTGCCGTCCTTTTTTTCCCACAAATAGAGCTTTCTTTTGGTGGTATTTGATCACCTCTGCAGTTTTTATTTTTTGCGCTATAAACAAAAATAGAGCGGCAATTTAAAAAAAATGCAATATTTTTGACTTTTTGCTATAATAAATATCCCCAAAAAATATATAATTTTTTTCCCCTCAGTTTAGGTCGATTTTTTACTACTAATTGCGGCGATTGGTGATTTTTTTCATGACTGCGACATTATGGCGGACACTTTTGACACATTTTTGGGACCATTGTAATTTTCACAGTGAAAAGTGCTATAAAAATGCACTGTTTACTGTAAAATGACACTGCCAGTGAAGGGGTTAACCAGGAGGGGGCGCTGTAGGGGTTAAGTGTGTTCTAAGGGAGTGTTCTTACTGTGGGGGGCGTGGCTGTGCTTGTGACGTCACTGATCGTCGTTTCCTTAACGCAGGGAACAGACGATCACTGACAGCCACACTAGGAAGAACAGGGAAGGTGTGTTTACACTCACCTCTCCCCGTTTTTCCTCTCTGTGACCCAATCGCAGAACAACGGTGGCAATCGGATCCGCGGGTCCCGCGGGCATGGTCAGGGAGGACAGGACTGGCTGGGCATCTTAAAAGGGACATACCTGTACATTCATGTGCCCAGCCGTGCCATTCTGCCGATGTAAATAGTCGTGTGGCAGTCCTTAAGCGGTTAAAAAGTGCACATCATGTTACAGATTTTTTCTTCCTGTTCAGCACTGAGTGTGAAGTATGGGCATACAGCCAAGACAGCTGATTGGAGGAAAGGCACACACCCCCACTTTACATTGGAGGAAGGATGGAAGGAAGGATGGAATGTGCAGAGCTCTACTGTGAGAAGGCTAGCTGTCTGCTAATCTATTTATAGCAACCTCCCACGGCACAAATGTCAGGCTTCTTTTATCTCCTGTGTCAGAAGTCGAGAAGTTATCAGGCTGATAACAGAGCTGCGGAGCAAGAGAAAGCCATGGGACTCAGAGCTTTGGAGAGAGATGAAAAAACACTATAGAGTGCCCAGCTCAAATCATGAATCTTTAAATTCACTTTAATATTTATATGACAAAGTAAGATTTCAGGAGGACAATTAGCCTAAGTTCACACTGAATGCGGGTTTGAAATTGTGCGTGTTCATCTGAACTCTCAGGATTTCAAACCAGCATTTTGGTCCGACTTCGAGGGCGATTTGGGAGACATCTGTGTCCCGGTTCCAGCACAGATGTCTATTGAAATTGTCGGACAGTGCCGTTGCCAGAATCAGGACAGTGCCCTTGCCAGAAATAGGCTCAGATTGGGCATGTGATTTGACATGGTGTGAACGAAGACTTAGAGGAAGCTGCAGGTACAAACCAAATATTGTAAGATATCTAGAGCCACAGTTTCAGGTGTTTACATGAACACTCTGGTGACATAAGCATATTGTTTTATGCTATGGAATAGGAGGGATGGATGAGGAGAAAGGACCAGGCATGCAACTCCAAATATCAACTTTATTTAGGTAAAATAAAGTATTTTAAAGAGGTTGCTCCATAAGATGGGATGGATGAGGTTTTAGGTTTTCCCATAGACATCAGGTGATGATCATCTCATATCTACACCTAGTTTTGGAAAGAGATTCCAGATTTTATGGAAAAGTTAAACTTTTTAATCCAGCATTTTCAAAATGACTGTAGAATCCATTTCATTAGTGAGATAGAATGTTATTTTATTCTTTCATTTTTCTATGACTGCCACTGTACAAACCACCAGCTATGAAATATTTTTTAGCAATATATTCTTTTCCTTTTTGACAAATCTGTATGCAACTTTCTCTGTTTGATGCTAATAATCAAACTAAACTTTAATTTAGTTTTTTTCAGGCAACGCTGATTGGTATTTGTCATTCTTTTCAATAGTTATACATGTGTCACTTTTTAGGTGTGCAATTATTTTAATTGGAATTTATTTCAACAGCAGCATGTAAGGAAAGTCGCTCTACAAATACTGCCTGCTGCACAGCACTGCTGGTATATTTTTAATTTGTTCACTTGGGTCTTATCAATTGCAAATAACACATTTGAACATTTTACCTGCTGTTTAAAACTGCAGTTAGTTCCTACACTTTAACTTTAGTATTTGGTTTTCTGTTATGTTGAATGTAGATAAGGCTAGTTGTCTCTCTCTGTCTCCCTTTGATTCTATTTTGTTGCATTAACAAATGAATAACAATTTTATAAACTTGTTTGTAACATAGCTTAATTTCATAAGGCTGCATTCACACCTCCGCGACAAGATACGCCGCGTACGCGGCGTATTTTGCCGCGAGTGTGTAACTTTTTTTTTTTTTTTTCACAAAGCCTTCCCATTGCTTTGTATGGCCGAACGCCAATGCCGCCTGAAAAAAAGGGTCCGGGACTTTTTTTCAGGCGACAGGCGTACGGCGTCTATGAGATGTGAACCATCTCCATAGACAGCAATGGGAATTCTCCCCTCCAGCGGCACGAGCGTCCGGCGTCGGGCGTTTTGTCGCGGAGGTGTGAATGGGCTCTTAATCATCACATTAGTGGCAGCAGTTCATGCAGGTCGCAGGGGTGCCGCCCTCTTAATCCAAGCGCCCGGCCCCTAATCTACATGCAGGGCGCCGGACGCTTTGGCCCAGATTCTCAAAGGGCTTACGACGGCGCAAGTCCTAATCTGGGCCGTCGTATCTATGCGACTGATTCTTAGAATCAGTTACGCATAGATATCCATTAGATCCGACAGACGTAAGGCTCTTACGCCGTCGGATCTTAAATGCATTTTTTTTGTCTGCTAGGTGTCGCCTCCGTAGTTTTTTCCCATCGAGTATGCAAATTAGCTAGATACGCAAATTCCCCAACGTACGCGCGGCCGACGCAGTAAAGTTACGACGTTTACATTAGGCTTTTCCCGGCGTAAAGTTGCCCCTGGGTATATGAGGCGCAACCAATGTTAAGTATGGCCGTCAATTCCGCGTCAAAATTTATAAACTTATGTCGTTTGCGTAAGTCGTCCGTGAATGGGGCTGGACGCCATTTACGTTCACGTCGAAACCAATGACGTCCTTGCGATGTCATTTGGAGCAATGCACCCTGGGATATTTTACGGACGGCGTATGCGCAGTACGTTCGTCGTGGGAACGCGCTTAATTTAAATGCTACACGCCCCCTACCCGCATAATTTGAATTAGGCGGGCTTGCGCCGGGTGATTTACGCTACGCCGCCGCAACTTTACACGCAAGTGCTTTGTGAATAAAGCACTTGCATGAAAAACTTGCGGCGGCGTAACGTAAATGAGATACGTTACGCCCGCCCAAATTTACTCCATTCTGCGAGAATCTGGGCCTTTGATTCCAATGTGGTTATTTTTCAAAGCACATCATTAAACCCGGAGGCTTCTGGCTTAAAAAAAGGTGGGCTCGGGGAGCAGAACACTGCGCCCGGAGCTCACCCAGTTGTGTGACATTTGCACATTAATATTTGCTAATGTCTTCCTGTTTCTCCTCCCGGCCAAACAAGAAGTAGGTCCTGAGACACGATTGGTCGCGATTCCTAACTCCTGATTGGCCAGGAGGAGAAGCGACCACCGGGATTTAGGAGTAGACATGGCGGGGGATGGCTGCCCCCCTAGGAAAATTGAGCACCAGCCACCACTGCATCACATTACTCATAAACAGGGTTGCTAGCCATTCATATTTTTTTGACTAACACAAACATTTGATTGCTCCTGCAAAAAAAAAAACGACAGAAAGCATCAATAAAAAAAAAAGGTGTTAAGGTGTTGGAATACAGAACATTGCATCTGTCACTGCAATTATGTCAGAACTGTCAGGTGGGTGATCTCCTCCAACAGTGAAAGTATGGTTTCAGCTTAACTGTCATAGGGAAGCAGTAGCATGAGATCAACTCAGAAGGGGAACAATAGAAAGCATGGTCATAAATTCAGGTTCAAGTTTCTACTTGTTATGCAAAAGCAATAGCCAATTAAATACTGTGCACTTTTTTTGTTTTTTTTTAGCTCATTTATCAAAAAAATATGATAAGGATAAATAAGCATAGTTGTAGGCTAAATTGTCTTCTTCCTCTGCAATAGGCAAAAAGATATCAGAGCTATAATTACCAACATATAGCTCTAAGCTGCAACATTTCTGGTTTGTATTATCTGGCCCACTGATACAAAAAATATATCTATCTGTATCAAGAAATGTGTCATTCTGATCTCTATCTGATCTGATAAATATGTCTAATAAATAATAAAACATGTATAGATTGGTGTGTATTAATAAATAGGTTAATAGTATTAATAAATGTATAATATACAGCAGGGTTTGACAAATTTGCTTGGAATCTAGGAGCCAGCTAAAAAAGTTAGGAGCCAAATAACGCTCCCCGTCCCGCCAAGCACGCGCGCAGAAGCGAACACATACATGAGTAGCGCCCGCATATGTAAACGGTATTCAAACCACACATGTGAGGTATCGCAGCGATTGGTAGAGCGAGAGCAATAATTCTAGACCTCCTCTGTAACTCAAAACATGCAACCTGTAGAATTTTTTAAATGCCGCCTATGGAGATTTTAATGGGTAAAAGTTTGTCCCCATTCCACGAGCAGACGCAATTTTTAAGCGTGACATGTTGGGTATCAATTTACTTGGCGTAACATTATCTTTCACAATATAAAAAAAAATTGGGCTAACTTTACTGTTGTCTTATTTTTTAATTAAAAGTGTATTTTTTCCCAAAAAAAGTGTGCTTGTAAGACCTCTGCGCAAATACGGTGTGACAGAAAGTATTGCAACGACTGCCATTTTATTCTCTAGGGTGTTAGAATAAAAAATATATATCATTTTTGGGGGTTCTAATTAGAGGGAAGGAGATGGCAGTGAAAACAGTGAAAAACACATTAGAACTGCTGTTTTGCTACTTGTAATGTAATGTAACCTGTAATGTCAATGGCCACCACAAGATGGCGCCAGATCACAGAAGGAAGCTGAGGCCTGCAGAAGACAGCAAATTACCGTGATCCCGCCCTGCGCCGGACGGTAATAGAGGCCGCGGCTTTGCAGCCTTCTGCAGGCTTAAGCTTCCCCAGGCGCCAGGTCACAATTTCTTGTCGCAATTGCGACCGGGCGCCCGGATTTTGTCGAGGCCTGATATACAGTATGTTGCTTTTATGGAAAAGCTGGTTGCCAGCTTAATAAAAAACAGTATCAAGCATACAGCTGCAGTTTTTTTTCAACCTCCTGAATACTACTGACTGACAGAGAGGGTAGGATATACACAGGTAAGTAATTGACCAAATATAGCCATTGCCTTGTACATAGCCTATATATAGCTATGTGGCTATGTCCATTGCCCAAATATGGCAATGTGGCCATGTCCACTGCTTAAATATGGTTATGTGGAAGCACGCTATCCACTTTTCCTGTCCTTACCCCACTATCCTTGGCCTTATGGTTAACAAATAAATGGGGCCAGGTGACATCACTGTTTTGTCCCTTCGGTGACATCACTGGTTCCCAAGCACATGGCAAGTGCTGGCACCCGCTTCTGAATCCTTAACAATCATTGACAGCAGAGGAAGGAACCTGCCCGATATAGCTATAGTGGATAAAAGCACTAATATATATCCTGTTTGGCACCTGCCATTCTAACAGACACCTGAACAAGCGAAGGATCTGTTTTTGGACTGAACCAAGAGCTCATCCCTTGTGGATACAGCACAATATCTGCTCATAAATAACTATTCATTCTTTATTATGTATTGCTATCCTCAAAAGCTTGGTGTTTCTAGGAAGGCTAGATTTGAACTTTTCATGGATGTACAGGGGCCAGTGCCATATCTTTGGAAATGGCAATCCATGTAAATCATCATTCTATTTTTATATTGATATACTGATGTGTTATTTATAGCTGAAGGAAGGATGAAGGCTGATGCCTTTTGGCAGACTTGAAACAGAATGGTTGCAATTTATTTCGTCATTCAAGACTGATATTGTTTTGGATTTCATTTTAAATGGTGATGTGAATTCTGAATGTGTTTGGAATGGAATATATAGGCCTTAACAAAGAATGGTCTGCTTTAGCTAGCATCCAAGGTTATTGCTGGGATTCCGTCAAATACATTTTTATTCAGACAAATACCAGGGTACAAATATACAGTACCTTGAAAAAGTATTCATAACCCTTGAAATTCTCCACATTTTGTCATGTTTCAAATAAAAACGTAAATGTATTTTATTGGGATTTTATGCCCCACACCAAGTGTTACATAATTGTGAGTTGGAAGGAAAATTATAAATGGTTTTCAATTTCTTTTACAAATAAATATCTGAAAAGTGTGGTGTGCTTTTGCATTTGCCACAGATTCTCAATTGGATTTAGGTCTGAACTTTGACTAGGCCATTCTAACACATGAATATGCTTTAATCTAAACCAGGGGTCTTGAATTAAAATTCAAGGAGGTCCGGTCACTAAAATTTTCTTTGGGTCGAGGTCCGAATCTCAAGTCCCCATTTGTCCCTATCACAGTGCCCCTTTACATCAGGCGTCCCCATCGCAGTGCCCCTTTACATCAGTGCACAGTAATAATCTGAATCAGGGTGGGAGGTAACAGACCCTTTTATATTCTGCAATGAAAAACAGGACAGGGAAAGGAAAAAGAAGAAAAATAGAAAAAAACTGAGAAACGCTCAAAAGCCACCACAAAAAAGGATATAGTACATGCCCCAGGGAAATTATAGGAACCATGGACACATTATACGGCTACCAGAGTTCGAAAAGTGGCTGTATAAGCCTGCCAGCATTTCCACAAAGTGAGTATTTTCCTGGGGTCCAACTTATCTTCTGCAACCAGTGTTTCCATGGTTATTGTGAAGAACAGTTTCAGCTAATGGGGGTTTTATTTGGGGGGGCGCGGCAAACAACAACCCCCCGGGCATCGGGCAGCTGGCAGCGGCTCCTGCATCCTCTTCTCCAACATGGCAGCTTCTGCCGTGCATCTCCTCCCCTCCTCCTAGGCATCCAATAGGATCGCCTGTCCTTTCAGCCAATCAGGTGACAGGTCTAAAGACCAGCTTCCTGATTGGCAGAAATATGTTGCCTTTCAGACATTTTATTAGAATAAGGAGAAACTGTGGTGGTCACAGAAATGTAAAGTTTAAAATGTTAAGCTTTGGAGACCTTGGAAAAGAGGGTAATGGTTGTGGTTGGTTAATCAGAATTATATAGTTAGAATTTACTAGGTTAGGTTAGGTTTCTTTTTGGTAAGGGTTAGAACCCATCTGATTTGTATTGCTCTCTCTGTATCCCTGCTGGGCAGCATCACCCTCACTTTGTGTCCCATTGGCCAATGTCCCTGGTACAGAAAATAGTGCGAAACACAAAATGTTTAAGTTGTAATGGAAACAGGAGGCGGAGAGAAATCTTCTTATGGGTGAAACCATTTCCAATGATAACCTTTCCCTTTGGAGAGATCTAATTTTATATCCTGCTGTGTCTCTGTGACAGAAGTAATCTTTATGATAAGACAAAGACTACAAAACAATCTGCCAGGGTTCTTAACTGTTCTCTACTCCATCCTATTAAATAATAAAAAAAGTTTTAGCTTTATACATCCTTAAACCGGGGGTTCCGCGGGAATTCATTTTTTTTTTTTAGATGCTTCTGGCGCTGTTAACACAGTTAATCGGGTACTCACGTGTCCTAATTTCATAGCCCCCCGCATTGTCATTCTGCCGCAAAAGATGATTTATAAAAATATTAGATGAACGCTTCCATCTTGCTTGTGGGCACTCTGAAGCCCACAAGCAAATCCTTCCGGGATTTGGAGCCGCCTTCGTCACGTGACCGCCTGCATGAGTCACGCAACGATCAAAATCACGCGAGATTTGCTCTATATGCAGTCTTAATCATCTCCTGGGAAGCATGACGCTGAGCTCCCAGGAGACATTGCTAAATTGTCCCAAGAAGCACTGCGGCGCAGAGAGACAAAGCGACACAGCCCCTCCCACGGGAGGAGAACCAGGAAGTGACTGCTAGACACTGTATATACAAGGTATTTGATTGATATTGGAAAGAATGGATAGCGATTTGTTGCTATGCACACCAAGATGCGATTAAACATTAGATATGATTTAGGGTGAACCTCCGCTTTAAGGTATATGTATGAGTGAGGGCATACGATGGACCCTATCACCTTTGTACATTATTCCTCTTCAACTTCCCTCTTATGAAGATCTAGGTTATATTCTGCAAATAAAAAAAAAATAAGTTTATTCTGATAAATATTTTTCCAAAATTACCATTTACCAATCATATATTTATATTGACATCTATCTGGGGGGCATGATCTGTTTGTCCTTTCAAAAGTCTCAGATTAGTTCAGCACTACAATGGTGGAGATAACACCCAATCTTTTGCTAAATCAATTTAATACATAGCATAGCAAAGCCAATACACAATCAAAGCTCCAATGCTTAATATTTCCATTAGACCCAGGTAGCACTTTGAGAGGGGCAGCAAATTGATACCTAAGACCGCGCACAGGTGACGGGTAGAACATGAACAGGTTCCTGCGTCGCCGACCCCCGCCTTCTAGCTGCCTATCCTTTCTTTCCCCACCCAGCCTCCAACCTCTTCAGTCTGTCCCGCTCTCTCCCATTCTCCCCCTCTGCCTCCGCAAGCCTCCTCCACCGCTGTCATCGCTGAACAGCGGAGAGCAGGAGGCAGCTTAGAGCAGGACGGACTGCAGGAGGAGGAGCTGCCCAAATATCCCTTTGAAGCTAAACCGCAGGTGATTGGTTGCTAGGACACAAGGCCGTCCTAAGCAAATAATCACCAGCTTGCTAATATGGAAAGTCACTCTGCTGACCTCTGTCCATAACTGTGCTGCCTTCTGCTCTCGAATGTGAGGTAGGACACTGCTTTGGGAGGGAAGTGGGTGGTTGAGGGGGCCATAAGTCACTGCTATAGGGGAAGGGGGGCAGAGGACACTACTGTGTGAGTGGGGGGGAGGTGATATGAAGGGGGCAGAGGACACTGTTAGGGGCAGGGCCACCCCCATAGCAGTGTCCTCTACCACCCTTCACATTACCCCCACCCCCTTATCCCTGCATTCTGAGCATAAGGCACTCCTGATCCCTGCGTTATGAGCCTAATGCACTCCAGATCCCTGCATTCTTATTCTTGGACCCAGGCAGCACAATTTCTTGGGCCAGCCCTGGAGGCGGCAGAGCATCAGCAGACTTCATATGAGAACAATTATAAAAAAAGGTAAACCCTTTCTACCTACATGATATTCAGTAAGGGTTTACATCTACTTTAGCAGACCTACCAGTGCCTACAAACTTACACCAATCTCCCCCTAAAACTTTTTGTCATCAACATTCCCTATGCTTTCCCTATCACAGCTAAAGCTGTGACCTCATCCTTTCATAGTAAGAAGGCTGGCTTATACAAAAGCCCCCCTATAGGCCCTTCTAAGCCAGCTGAAGTAGGTTCAAATGCAAGGCAGTATAAATATTTTCTGCTCTATAAATATGGATTTTATTATTTTAGTGGTCGAAAATGTGGTATAAAGTTACCCTTTCATGGATGAGAACAAAACTGTATGGCTACTCCTGCTAGAGGTCTTTAAAAGTTTGTAGTAGATTATGATGTCAAACCCACTTTGTTTTAAATGATGGACATATGCTTAAAAGTGCCCCTACATCTTTAAGATGCCTGCCTGCACTACATCTTGATAAAAGAGGAACGGGGTCGTCTGTAAGAAACAAAGTGGCAGTGCCTGCATTATTTCCTTAAGGGACATTACTATGAGAGCTCCACCATAACATTTGGGCCTCAACGAGCTGGTCAACAGAAGAAATAGGGTAGCATATAACTGACTGCTGAAATATTATTGTGGTATTTATCTACATCTCCCTCTGGTTAGGGTTACCCAATACAAGGTTCAGGAGTGGTTGTGCTTTATAGCAATAATTTATTTTTTTTGCAGCATAATACTGTTTTTGCTTAATCTTTGCAGTATAATTATCCTATCAATTAACCATTGCAATATAATTATTTTATTTTTTTGTTCATTACAGTATATTTCTTCTTTTGTTTAACCCGTTGCAATACACTTCTTTCTATTACTTAACCATTTGCTGTATCATTCCTGGTGTCTATGCACCCAAAGCCATTGAGGTGTATATACAGCTACCTGCAATAAACATTTCCTGCTCAGGCAGAGTGTGTGCCACGGTTCACAGTGTCATGGGCAAAGGAAGAGGGATCCCAACACATCAAGTGGATTGCTTCAGCACTACACTATACGACTCTGCTACTAGAACGTTAACCAGCTGGGCTATTTCTAAAAAAAATGTAAGGATCATTACAGCACCTGATTTTCTTTCTGGCTAATTACTACTTTATGTGGTTTTCTACTCTACTTCTGAAAAAGACTATAACGTTGTAAAGAACAGTTGGGGTGTGTTGGACTTATTGTTTATAGGGTCATCCAGTAATAAACCAACGCATCATTCTGCTAACATCATTGCATTTCTACTGTATAGCTCTGGTTTGATAGTTTTATATTTTTATACTATTTTAATTTTTAATTCAGGTTATATTACAATTTTTATTCAACCATCCATACTCTCAGACAGGATGGATGTATGTTGTTTAATTTACACAGATACATATGCTGCTAGCCTGGGGCAAAAGTAATTTCAAGGGCAAATCATTCCCTTATCATTACATGCATATGCTAATTAGATTTGCTTCCATTTTTAAAATATCAATGTGTCTGGCATTTTTTGTAACCGGCTTTTTCGTCTAATCCTGGTTAAAATATTTATTAGCATAAGGAAAAGATAAAATAAAGAAATAAAGAAAATGTATTTACCTTACCCGATAAATTGGCCCCGGGTCCTTAAAACAAGCAAGCATCTGCCAATTACATGCAGACATTCCCTAATAGGGATGAAGTTTGGACTCTGGTTGAAATCAACCTGCTTACCGCAAAGAAATTATGCACCTGTTTGCCATCATAGCAAACCATTACCAATAATAACTTAATATGGCCATCAATGGGTGCTTTGTTAAGTGCCACCCTCTCACTTTAAAAGGCTTGTTTCCCAGCAGTCTTTGTCCGTGTGTCCGCAGTCAGGAGAATTCATAAAGATGGTGCACATCGTTCTTCCGCACACCAAATGTTGATATGGGAGACATATTTATGTACCTGTGGAAACAGGTACACAAATTTGGGGCAAGCACTGCATGTGGAGGAGCACTGATTCTGGTCCATACAGACGCTCCATCCTCAGTGCAGTTGAGCTCCAGTCTGTGGCTTGCGGCTGTCATAAAAATTATGTTGTGGCCAAAAAGTTTCAACATCTGGGTAGGAGGAACCTGAATGGGGATTCAGAGACACTAGTTCCCCATTAGGTCTTACCACCCTTGTGATTGAAGGCTCGCAGAGGGCAGATCCTTAGCCAATAGATAGCCTGCTATTAACTGTAGAATCTGTCCAATGCCTGCTGTTAATTACAAAGTGAGAGCAGACCTGATGAATTAGGGTCTCACATTTCCCCTCAGACTCCACCCCCTGCAGCGTCACTGGCTGCTTAGAGTGTCCCTAACAATCAGTGACAAGGAGAGGCTACGTAATCTGCCCACTAGCTGCTGTCAATTACATGTAGAGAACGGATCAGATGGGGACCTAGACTGTCACATATCTTGGTTGAGGTCCAAGCTGTTGAGAAGCTTTCCTTTGCTGCTCTGGTCCAAGTACCCTTGAATATGGTGACAAAACAAAAGGCAAGGGTAGCATGGGTGCCAGTAGCTGGGTAGCAGGTGAAGATGCAGCAGAAGAGGATTGTGGTTGGCAGATGGCAGGTTGACATCCAGGAGAAGAGCCTTGGGAACACGGTGTCAAGACATGGGCAGAAGTACACTCACATGCAGATGCAAGTTACTGCCAGGGTCAGCGGCATAGCCAAGGCAAGCCAGGGTTATACACAGTAAGACAGGAGGAAGTGTAGTTAAGTAGCAGGCCGAGGTCAGTATCAGGAAAGCAGACATAACATGGTCAGAGACAAACCCCAAAGGCTGAATGAAAGAAATCTATGTGTGCATGGACAGTCAAGTTGGTGTCTTGCTTGGCAGCTACATCTGTTCATAGGCACAGGATGCTGTGACTGTGTGCTTGAGACGTACAGTAGATAATATGTTTCTACTGCTCCGGTTCTACTACAGCCTTTAAACTGAACTCTGTATCCAGGTAAGTGATCTTGAATTCCTGGGATGCCATAATCCTAGTTGCCTGGGTTCTGAGTTAGGATATACTATCATATATATATACTCCTTCCTTTCTTATTCAGTCCTTTTATCCTAGGATTTCTGCACTCTGGAAGTGTTTATATCTCTTAAAAAGTTCACCTTCTCGAGCATGTTACATGTTACATCCATATTAAACCTCACTCTTAAATTGTGGCCAAACCAAGGTGCTTACATACTATCCAGTAGGGATGAGCTTCATATTCGAGTCAAACTCATGTTCGACTCGAACATCGTATGTTCAATCATTAGTCGAATTACGAACGTTTTGGGCCGTTCGCGCCAAACTCGAGTTGCGTTTCACGGCCCATAATTCACTGCGGCATCGCAGTGCATTGCTGACTGATGATTGGCCAAGCATACACTATGACCCGCATGCTTGGCCAATCACAGCTTGCAATAAACGGAGAGCCATAATTGGCCAAAGCCAGGGTGGCTTTGGCCAATTATGGCTCAGGAGGTTTAGTACACACCCCACACTATAAAAGGCCGCCTGCAGGTCGGCCTTGTGTAGTGTGTTGCGGTGGTTAAAAGAGAGAAGACAGAGAGATAGAGAGAGAGAGAGTGTCATTTTGAGTAGGTAGATAGAGCAGGCAGGCAGGCTAGTCAGTTAAAGTTACAGTATGTAGAGGATATATATGCATCCCAGGTGTTGTATATATATTTATACACTGTATAGTTTAGCTAGATCTGCATTTCCTAATTTACTGGCAGGCGGGTGATTGTGCTAACTGCAGTATTCTCACATGGTGTACTGCCTGTGTCCTCTGCAGTGTGCACCTAAAGCTACGTGGTGTGTACTGCCTGTGTCCTCTGCAGTGTGCACCTAAAGCTACGTGGTGTGTACTGCCTGTGTCCTCTGCAGTGTGCACCTAAAGCTACGTGGTGTGTGTACTGCCCATTCTTCAGCTCTGGGACCCGATCATGGGAAACCAGCGGCGATCAGGTCCCACGGGCACGGTTAGGGAGCTCAGGACCAGGTCGCGAGTGCGCCACTGGCAGTGCACGTGACCCACGGCTGGGCATTTTAAAGGAGATTTACAGGTACATGAATATGCCCAACTGTGCCGCTCTGCTGACGTATATCGGCGTGAGGTGGTCCTTAAGTGGTTAAAAGATGATATACTCTAAATTGTATTTCAGAATAACACCTGCCTCCCTCTTATATTGCTACTTAAAGTGGAGTTCCACCAAAAAGTGGAACTTCCACTCATTTGTTCCCTCCCTTCTGGTGCCATATTTAGCACCTTTTGGGGGGGAGTGGATACCTGTCTTTGACAGGTATACTGTCCCCACTTCAGGGAGTCCGGGCCACAGCGAATTACGTCACAGCTCGGCTCCCTCCTCCTCCCCATTCCCCATCCTTCCTCCCTCCTCCTTCCCCCGCCACTAGGCCAGTAGGAGAGCACCTCCGTGCCTCCCGCATGCGCAGTAGGGACCTGACGTGAAGCCTTAATGCTACACTGTTCCCTTACCCACAATGGCCGTGGCAGCTGCAGTGCCAACGACATCGCTGAGGACAGGTAAGTGTCCTATTATTAAAAGTCAGCAGCTGCAGTATATGTAGCTGCTGGCTTTTAATTTTTGCAGGGGTGGGCGGACTTTCTCTTTAATCAAGATGCTTACAAACTGTCCCGTCACTGTACAATATGCGCGTCTATTGTTTCTGAATCTTACACTGCAACTTTACCAAACTGCTTACTTACTCTCCAACCATTATACAATATGCTTGGCTATTGTCTCTAAAATAATACCCTCTAATGTTTATTTGAAGATAAAAACAGGCCTTGTCTCTCCATCTTGCTTTGCGGCCTAAGAAGGCTGCTTACATACTGTCTAAGAAGGAACAGCTTAGGGTGCCAGACTGCAGTAGTAAAAGACAATTGGCAACTAACTTTTAGATTTGTAAAACAAAGCATGTCTCCATGATATAAATTACTGCTCTCCTTAGGTCCACAAGGTGTATGATCAAGATGCTGCTGAACTATTGTCCCCTTTGGAAGCTTTCACCTCTTTTACTTTTCTGGGGACAACCTGCATTTTGGAGAGACAAATGGAGAGGGTGAATCTCTCTAATGGGGGCCCAAACGGAGAAAAAAAACTGACAGGTGTTCTAATCCCTCTCCACTCTATACAAAACTAAGAAAAAGTTCTGCCTTTAGTTATACTTTAAGTCCATGAAATTATGCAAAAAATAAATTACACATCCAAAATATGTGTGAGTGAGTGAGTGAGTGAGAAACTTGTAAAGCGCAACACATGCGAACTGAATCGCCTCTGGGCGCTGTATCCATTTCATGGGTAAGGAACCCCTTGACCTCAGAAGAGATAGGTTTTAATCTTTCTCCTGAAGGCCAAGTGACGTCAGAATAGAGTATCACTGGTGCTCTGTTTGAGAATCACACTGTTCCGCAACATGACATATAACCTTAATGCATCTCCCAAGCATGTAATTCAAAGGATTGCTGTTGTTCCCATGTCAATCCCGAAGCCCTATTAAGAAGCCCTTCTGTGCAGTATGGTATATTTATTTATAATCACTATATTTTTTCATATTGCTACATGTCCCCATTGACAGTACCCAGCTCTGTATGTCCTTTTTTGAAAATGTCTTAGCTATTAGCTTTTAAAATGGCCAGAACCAATTATCAAGATTTGTCCCTTCCATATACTTCAAGTTCCATTTCAAGTTCATAATTTTATGACTTCATGCAGGATTTGACAAACACCTGTGAACCAAACTTGAATGCATTCACTCATCCCTATTCCCTAATACACATATAACAACCAGGGCTGACATGGTCATAATATGGTCCACTTGCTCCTGCCTTTATTCCTTAGAGCCAATAAAGTTTCCATTCCATTTTGTGGAAAATATAAGTGTGTACTTATAAATGATGTCACATAAATATGTGTTTTTGTACAACATTGCATATAAGCAGACAGCAAAGTAAGTAATCACAATTTCAGATAGTAAAAAAGCTTGCTAACATGGTTTTCAGACTTTCTTTAACCAACTTTGTAGCTTTAGTTATATAAGTGAATGCTTCTGTCCTACAAGGGATGAGTCATTGCTGTAACAACATTGCAATTTCCTAATTGTACTGCTAAATTACATTCTCGACATAGCAACCGCTATATTAGTTGCGAAAAATAGGCATTGCATCAACCTGATCACTTACTGATTAAAACGGATTGTGCTGCTTGTCTCAAATAGTTTACTGAACATGCAAATGCATACCTTGAAGAATCTTATTTACTTCTTGATAATGAGTTGATTTGTAATGATACATTCCAACATGCTACTGGAATAAATAAAGTTGAATGATGAGCGCAAAATTATGTGAATGGTGCATACACAAACAATATAATATAAATATATATAAGATCCCCAAAAAGGGGAATAAACCAAATATTATGAGGATTGTATTCTGAAATGGAATACAATAACACCTCAAATCACTGTGACAGTGATAAACAAAAGTGAACCAAAGTGTCCTGTGTAGCAAAAAATAAATAAAAATTGTCCCAAAATAGTGGCAATAAACTTGTGTATCCAGATACAAGTGTTTAAACACAATCCCACCGGCAGCTGGGCTCACGGAGCGCTTACCTTCCTGATGTGAAAAAACAGCAGTGTAAATCCTCAGATGGAGACTCCACAACCTTCTCCCCGCTCGGTCGAGCTGCTACAGTCTTCTATATTCTTGCCTGGAGAGCATCCACCCTCGCTGTGTGAAATGCGGGGCTACACAAAAATGGAGGCTCCGTGCCCAGAGCGTGCACCGGCAATCACCAAGATAATAGGAAGAGAAGAAAAGGGGGCTCCAAATGGTGAAATACTTCACGGCAAAGATATTTATTGGTCCAAATAGTGAAATTGCTCAGCATGAGCTTTAAAACAAAAACGTTTAAAACAGCAAGTTGCGGATGTGCGGACGGGATGTCACGTCACTTCCGGTCACGTCTAAACAGGCCCCCTTTTCTTCTCTTCCTATTATCTTGGTGATTGCCGGTGCACGCTCTGGGCACGGAGCCTCCATTTTTGTGTAGCCCCGCATTTCACACAGCGAGGGTGGATGCTCTCCAGGCAAGAATATAGAAGACTGTAGCAGCTCGACCGAGTGGGGAGAAGGTTGTGGAGTCTCCATCTGAGGATTTACACTGCTGTTTTTTCACATCAGGAAGGTAAGCGCTCCGTGAGCCCAGCTGCCGGTGGGATTGTGTTTAAACACTTGTATCTGGATACACAAGTTTATTGCCACTATTTTGGGACAATTGTTATTTATTTTTTGCTACACAGGACACTTTGGTTCACTTTTGTTTATCACTGTCACAGTGATTTGAGGTGTTATTGTATTCCATTTCAGAATACAATCCTCATAATATTTGGTTTATTCCCCTTTTTGGGGATCTTATATATATTTATATTATATTGTTTGTGTATGCACCATTCACATAATTTTGCGCTCATCATTCAACTTTATTCATTTTTATTTCTTTGTCGTTAGTACATTTTAGATTTGAGCAGCATTTATTCTTCATTATTATTGGTTTCACAATTTTCTTCCTCACGTTGATAGTATTGGCTAGCGCTTTAGTTCCCCCCTTTTGTAAATGCTACTGGAATAACTTCCTGATTGCAGAAATGTACACACTATTATTATTTTTGTTTTTTAAATAAATATCCAACATGTTTTATCACAATTTATGTATACAGTTTGCTTGGTAACATTATAGATTGCCTAATTTAATGTCAGAATTGTACATATAAATCAAACTGGTGAACTTTTTTTTTGTTTACCATAATATCAAAATGTTTGGAACACTGCAAAACATACTGTAGATCAAGCTTCTTTGTCTTGTATTCTACAACCCCAGAACTTTGATAGTCTTTGTAAAACATAACAGGCATAACAGGGCAAGATAAGGGGCAAATGATGTCTTTTGCACCACCCACAAATGGTGCCCCCCCTCTGCCACTCCATTACTTAACTGGCAAGATATTAAGATCTAAAAGATGCTGAACGTGAAATAAAAATGTAGCACCCTCTTAGGTTTGTGCTAGAGAGTGCATTGTTTTGGGTCTCCCTGCATACCAGGGAGGCTATTAGGTACATTTAGGTGTTCTCTGCCTACCAGGGATCAGTGATCTATTGATAGGGTCTGCTCATTGCGCTCAGGTGCTGCTTATGTTGTCTGCCTGTTTCACACTGGTCCAATAGGATGAGGCATATTGGACAGTGTGAGGGAACTTGACAAATGGGAGCATAGGCATAGTTACAACCCTGGCCATTGGCAGGAGCAGGTGCCTTAGGGCATGCTGGGTGACTGTATATATGCCTAGGGCACATGTGTTTGGGGTCTTCAGCTGGAGAGCAGGGTCTCGGAGGGGGGGGGGGGCTTCTGTCCCTCCCCTGTCCACATATTTCCTGCAGAGTTGACTAAGAGGGAGACGCATCTAGAAGGATCTGTTTCCGGCTTCAGTGAGTACAGACCTGTGTCTAAGGACCTGTTCTGTAAGGGCCATCCCTCCAGGCTAAAGAAGTCAGTGGATTGGTGTCAGCTAAAATGTCCTGGAGAAAAGTGATAAATTGAGTCTGCTGCCAGAGCAAGCAAAGGACTTATCTTCCCACACAGCCATAGTATAGTCTAGCAGTGAATCTGCTATCCAGATCAATTTATTGAGGTCAAGTGAGGGTTGTCCTCATCTGTGCATACTTAAAGTTGAAGTATTCCACTAATCCCTTCTACTATCTAAGTCCTATCAATAAATACAAAAAAAACTACCCTAGACTGATTATTGGATAATGAGCAGAAGAGTAATGTAGTGTGAAAATCCCCAAGTGTCTGGCTGCAGGAAAATATACTAAGCAACCCCTACGGGGTCAGTGTTACAAAAAATTCAAAAATGTAATAAACCTTCACTTTTCTTCCACATCAGCCCCAGGCCGGATCCCACAGCCCCAAAATCAAGCAACTTTATTTAGAAATAATGAGAGAAATCACTTATTTGATAAATGAAAAATATTTGTGTAGCACTCTCCTAAATAGGTGGTAGGATTAGGTAAATTTAGTTCTGGCTCACTGTATCCATTTCATTTTGCAAAAAAAACTATGAAAACAATCTGCGCAGTTAATAATAAAAGTCTATAAAACACATGAAAAAATAGATGCATAAAAAAAAAAAAAAAAAAAAAAATAGGAAATCCAAAGTGATTGCTGCTAACACAACAATTAGTGCTTTTTCACCACACTTCAACATGATATACAACATCCTCCATGATATAGCGCAATCCCATCAATTATCCTGACAGTCCTTAATTCAAAACAATATAATGGTCCTCCAATGTCCAATACAGCTATATTTCCTCCACCACCATAATGTGATTTATCTCTTCCTTCCACTTTTCTCAAACTCTGTGACACATGCAAGCCCGCTGAGAAAGCTCTGGTACAGGAGCGTAACGCATACAGGATTTGGAGCCACGCTATGGGTATGAGAACACTGGCTGTACTAATCACTATGACCCATGTTTATTCATGCTGAGATACATAGCACTGTGGGTGCTTTTTAAATGTAAGCTTTGCTTTTGGGAGCTTTTAATAAATTGTTACTATTCAGAGAGCAATATTGTGGTCCTATTCTATTTTTGCATATGATGTATTTGTGGTCAAGAATACTGAGGGGGAAGGAGCAAGAGGAATAACTGATGCCAACTATGCTCAATGTGGGGCAACAAGTGTGTTATTAAGGCTACTTTCACACTGAGGCTTTTTCTGGCACTAAAGGGCTAAAAATAGTGGCTGTAAAGCGCCACAAAAAATGCCTCCCTTGCAGCCCCAGTGTGAGAGCCCAGCATCTTTCGGGCGGTGCGGGAGTAGTGTGAAAGTAGTCTAAGGTGAGTGCATTTTATCATTGGGTGTTTGCATGTGTCATAGAATGTGAGAAAAGAGGAAGGAGGAGATAAATCACCTCATGGTGGTGAAGAAAATACAGCTTTATTGGACATTGAAGGATATATATATTTTTTTTATTAAGGACTGTCACATTCTTTGATGGGATTGCACTGTATCGTGCAGAATGTTATATAAATGTAATTTTGGCTCACTGTAACCAGTGGGGCTGTGTTGATTGTTTTGCTCTGTTCTGTGTTTCAGCAGTTGCAGGATTGACTGCTTCCCCCTGGTTGGTCCCGAAAGCTATAGAAATTAGAGGACAGGAAGAGTCTAATCATCAGCTAAATATTCATAGAGGCATGTCCAATGCCTGGGAAGGTTCACCCAGATGGTAGTTGGGAGCTTGTATAAATATTCTGGGGAGCAGAGAGCAGTGGGGTCTTTCCTTAGAACGAGATTAGAGCCTGGGGGTAGGGATGAGCTTCGTGTTCGAGTCGAACCCATGTTCGACTCGAACATCGTATGTTCGACCATTCGTCGAATTACGAACGTTACGGGCCATTCGTGCCAAATTTGAGTGGCGTGTCACGGCCCATAATTCACTGCGGCATCGCAGTGCATTGCTGGCTGATGATTGGCCAAGCATGCAATATGATCCGCATGCTTGGCCAATCACAGCGCGCAAAAGTGGCTTTGGCCAATTATGGCTCAGGGGGTTTAGTACACGCCCCACACTATAAAAGGCCGCCTGCAGGTCGGCCTTGTGTAGTGTGTTGCGGTGGTTAAGAGAGAGAAGACAGAGAGAGAGTGTAATTTTTTCTAGGTATATAGAGCAGGCAGGCTAGTCGGTTAAAGTTACAGTGTGTAGAGCAGGGGTCCTCAAACTTTTTAAACAGGGGGCCGGTTCACTGTCCCTCAGACCGTTAGAGGGCCGGACTATAAAAAAAACTATGAACAATTTCCTATGCACACTGCACATATGTTATTTTGAGCCCACCCTCACCGTCATTTCAAGCCATCATTGCAAGCCCACCCTCACCATCATTTCAAGCCATCATTGCAAGCCCACCCTCACCATCATTTCAAGCCATCATTGCAAGCCCACCCTCACCGTCATTTCAAGCCATCATTGCAAGCCCACCCTAACTGTCATTCAGACCATCATTGCAAGCCCCCCCCTCACCACCATTTTAAATTCAAGCCATCATTTCAAGCTCCCCCCCACCATTGCAAGCCCCTCACGATCATTGCAACCCTCCCCCTTCATCATTATAAGTCCCTCATTGCAAGCCCCCCCTCACAATAATTAATTGCAAACCAATCATGATCATTGCAAGCCCCTCCACCTCACCATCATCATTACATCATCATCATCATCCCCTCATTGCAAGCCCCCCCTTCGCAATCATAATTGTAAGCCCCTCATTACAAGCCCCCCCCACAATCATTAATTGCAAGC
This sequence comes from Rana temporaria, assembly GCF_905171775.1. Taxonomy (NCBI): domain Eukaryota; kingdom Metazoa; phylum Chordata; class Amphibia; order Anura; family Ranidae; genus Rana; species Rana temporaria. Next base: position 218,861,719 of record NC_053490.1, read on the forward strand.
CGATCAAGATCATTGCAAGCCCCCCCAATCATCATTACATCATCATCATCAGCCCCTCATTGCAACCCCCCCTCACCTTTGCAAGCCCCCCTCACCATCATCAGCCCCTCATTGCAACCCCCCCTCACCATTGCAAGCCCCTCCCACCATGATCATCATTACATCATCATTTCATCATCATCAGCCCCCCCCCACCATCATTACATCATCATCAGCCCCCCCACCATCATCATCATCATTACATCATCATCAGCCCCCCTCACCATCGCAAGCCCCCCTCCCTCACCATCGTGAGCCCCTCACAGCGTTTCTCCTCACTGTGCCAAACTGCTGTGATGGTCCCGCTGTGTCACGAAGCTCACAGTGTTGGTAACAGTTCTGGCGCGCTGTGATAAATGTCCCGCCCTCCTCCTCCTAGACCAGCTTGTGTGATAGACAGAACACTCGCTCTATCACACAAGCTAGTCTAGGAGGAGGAGGGCGGGACATTTATCACAGCGCGCCCGAACTGTTAACACTGTCATCTCGGTGACAAGGCGGGATCGCTGTGTTACAACCTGCAGTGTAACCGGCGTTGCCTGTCAGGGTCGGGTGGGCCGGTTACAAGTCCTCTGCAGGCCGCATGTATATATATTTATACACTGTATAGTTTAGCTAGATCAGCTCTTCCTAATTTACTGGCAGGCAGGTGATTGTGCTAGCTGCAGTATTCTCACGTGGTGTACAGATTGCACCTAAAGCTACGTAGTGTATACTGCCTTTGTCCTCTGCAGTTTGCACCTAAAGCTACGTGGTGTGTACTGCCCATGTCCTCTGGAGATTGCACCTAAAGCTACGTAGTGTGTACTGCCTTTGTCCTCTGCAGTTTGCACCTAAAGCTACTTGGTGTGTACTGCCCGTGTCCTCTGCAGATTGCACCTAAAGCTACGTAGTATGTACTGCCTTTGTCCTCTGCAGTTTTCACCTAAAGCTACTTGGTGTGTACTGCCCGTGTCCTCTACAGTTTGCACCTGAAGCTACTTCGTGTGTACTGCCCGTGTCCTCTGCAGTTTGCACCTTAAGCTACTTGGTGTGTACTGCCCGTGTCCTCTGCAGTTTGCACCTGAAGCTACTTCGTGTGTACTGCCCGTGTCCTCTGCAGATTGCACCTAAAGCTACGTAGTGTGTACTGCCTTTGTCCTCTACAGTTTTCACCTGAAGCTACTTCGTGTGTACTGCCCGTGTTCTCAGCAGTTTGCACCTAAAGCTACTTGGTGTGTACTGCCCGTGTCCTCTGCAGTTTGCACCTAAAGCTACGTGGTGTGTACTGCCCGTGTCCTCTACAGTTTGCACCTGAAGCTACTTCGTGTGTACTGCCCGTGTCCTCTGCAGTTTGCACCTAAAGCTATGTGGTGTGTACTGCCCGTGTCCTCTACAGTTTGCACCTAAAGCTACTTGGTGTGTACTGCCCGTGTCCTCTGCAGATTGCACCTAAAGCTACGTAGTGTGTACTGCCTTTGTCCTGTGCAGTTTGCACCTAAAGCTACTTGGTGTGTACTGCCCGTGTCCTCTGCAGATTGCACCTAAAGCTACGTAGTGTGTACTGCCTTTGTCCTCTGCAGTTTGCACCTAAAGCTACTTGGTGTGTACTGCCTATGTCCTCTGCAGTTTGCACCTAAAGCTACGAGGTGTGTGTACTGCCTTTGTCCTCTGCAGGCCATTAGTATGTCTGGAAGGACAACAAGTAGAGGCAGAGAGTCACGAGGACAAGCAGGCTCTGTGTCTAGAGGCAACAGTGCTGGTCGTGGACACGGTGCATCCTCATCAGCACTTGGCCGTTGGACACGCTCGTCCTTGTTTTGAGCCGCAACATGCCGAAGACTTGGTAGAGTGGATGACCAAGCTGTCCTCATCCTCCTCATCCTCTCTCACCCAGGCTCAGGGTACTTTGTCTAGGCAAAGTAGCTGCCAAGGCGTCCTCTTCCCTCTGCTCCCATGAGGATGCGCAGCGTTTTGAAGGCTCCGATGATGGTACATAGCAAGAGGAAGGCAGTAACGTGAGCCCAGAGAGAGGGCGTGCCCAAGAAGGACAGCAATCTGGCAGTCATGTTCCCCCAGCTGCAGCATACTACCAGGTTTTCTACAGTGATGAGGAGGGAGGGGATGATGAGGTCACTGACTCTACGTGGGTGCCTGATAGGAGAGAAGAGGAGGAGGAGGCACATGCACATCTCCAACGAGGCAGGATGCCCTCCAGGGGCCAGCTTAAGGGCAGCACACCGACTGCATCACAACGCAGAGCTACGCATGTGCAGGGCCTGCTGTGTCTCAGCTTTATTCCAAAAGTTCTTTGGTGTGGGCCTTTTTTGAGACGAGAGCATCAGAGCGCACCACTGCTATTTGCAACATATGTCTCAAGCGTATCTCGCGTGGCCAAAACATCACCCGCTTTGGCACAACATGCTTGACCAGACATATGTCGACCTGCCATGCAGTTCGTTGGCAAGCATACCTCAAAGACCCACACCAAAGAACAAAGCGGACCTCCTCTTGCCCCTCATCAGCTGGGATCTCCAACCCCACTATACCCTCAGTCCTCTCTGAAGCCTGCACTGATAGGACTGAAGGTGTAGAATTAGGTGTGTCACTGCCACATGCGGGCAATCTACTATCGGTACACCAATGGCAGATTGTACCAGGCAAATTTCCCTGCCCCAGCTGCTGCAGCGCCGAAAGAAGTTCTCTCCCAGCCATCCACATGCCCAGCGGTTGAATGCTAGCTTAGCTAAAATGCTGCCTTTTCAGTTGGTAGATTCTGCCCCCTTCCGTGAGTTTGTGGAATGTGTGGTACCTCAGTGGCAAGTTCCCAAACGCCACTTTTTCTCACGTAAAGGCGATTCCGGCTCTCTACCGCCATGTGGAAGGCAATGTCCATTCCTCACTGGGCAGGGCGGTCAGTGGTAAGGTGCATATTACCGCTGACTCATGGTCCAGCAGGCATGGACAGGGACGTTACCTATCTTTCACAGCGCATTGGGTGACTCTGCTGGCAGCTGGGAAGGACGCAGGACAAGGTACAGTAGTGTTGAAGGTTGTTCCGCCACCACGCCTCCAAAATGCTACTACTGGTTGTGACACACCTCTCTCCTCCACTCCCTCCTCTTCTTATTCCTCTGTGGCCTCTTCCTGTGCTGATGTGTCCTCAGAACCAGCGGTGCTCCGTAGGCGTTTAAGGGGCTACGCAGGTACGCAGGCAAAAAGATGCCATGAGGTGCTTGAGCTGGTGTGCTTGGAGGACAGGAGCCAGACTGGGACAGAGGTTCTGTCAGCTCTGCAGGGGCAGGCTCAGAGGTGGTTGACGCCACGCCAGCTTAAACCAGGAATGGTGGTTTGCGACAATGGCACCAACCTCCTTTACGCCCTGCGACAGGGACAACTGACCCATGTGCCCTGTTTTGCTCATGTCCTTAATTTGGTGATGCAGCGGTTCTTGGGCAGGTACCCGGGCTTACAGTATGTCCTGAAGCAGGCCAGGAAAGTCTGTGTGCATTTCCAACGGTCATATAATGCCAGTGCTCGGCTGGAAGACCTCCAAGGGTAATACAACCTGCCCAAGAACCGCCTAATCTGTGACATGCCCACCAGGTGGAACTCTACGTTGGCCATGCTGCAGCGGCTGCACATGCAGCAGAGGGCCATCAATGAGTATCTGTGCCAATATGGCAGCAGAACTGGGTCAGGGGAGCTTGGTTTTCTTCCCCCCACGCCAGTGGGCCATGATCAGGGATGCATGCACTGTCCTGTCACCATTTGAGGAGGCCACGAGGATAATGAGCAGTGACAGTGCATGCATCAGTGAGACTGTCCCTCTTATTCACATGTTGGAGCACACACTGCGTGGAATAATGGACAGGGCCCTTGAGGCAGAACAGAGGGAGGAAGCGGAGGACTTCCATACCTCTCAAGGCCCCCTTTATCCAGACAGTGTTCCTGCTTGCCCGCCTATCACACAGGAAGAGGACAAGGAGGAGGATTGTGTCAGCATGGAGGTGGAGCCTAGTACTCAGCATCAGCAGCAGTCTTCAAGGGATCAATTACAGTCCCAAGGAACACATGGACTTGTACGTGGCTGGGATGAGGTGGCTGCGGATCATGTTGTCCTCAGTGACCCAGAGGACTCCGCACCGAATGCCTCAGCAAACCTACGTTGTATGACCTCCCTGATCCTGCAAATCAAGGAGAGGGATCATTACTGGCTGGAAACTCTCCTTGATCCACGTTACAAGAGTAAGGTTGCAGAGCTTATCTTGCCGGCGCAGAGGGAGCAGAAGATGAAACATCTTCTGGAGGCCTTGCAGTAAAAAATGTGCAACGCATTCCCAGAGACTGGGGGGTTACAAAATCCTGGTCCTGGAGAAGGTGGCCGTCTGACCGATGCGTTCAGACAATTTTTTAGTCCGCAGACCCAAGGTATGACCGGTTCCAGCACCCATCGCCAGCGTCTGTTTTACATGGTGCGGGAATACCTAGGGGCAAGATCAGACTTGGACACCTTTCCCACCGAAAATCCTCTGGCTTACTGGGTCTTGAGGATGAATCACTGGCCAGAGCTTGCCCACTACGCAATTGAGCTACTGGCTTGTCCTGCATCCAGCGTTCTTTCAGAACACACATTCAGTGCTGCTGGAGGCTTTTGGGACTCGGTCGATTGACTGACCTTCATACAAATAAATCAGGCTTGGATCACCACCAGCTACCAAGCACCTGATGCTGATGTAACTGAATAATTTTTTTTTTTAAATGTCAGATCCCTTCAAGACTGCCTATGCTGATGCTGAGTGACTATACTGTTATGCTGAGTGACTATCCTTTTCCTCCTCAGTGATCACGCTGATAGCTTGTAAGAACATTTTTGGTTCTGGGCACCGCCACCAGTGGCTAAGGCCCAATTTTTCAGCCCCTGTTTAACAGGGGCGTGTAATTACAATTTTTGATGCAATACTTTGCAGCGGGCTCATTCCTGCGCTCCAACTAGAGTATGTGTGAGGGGTTGCAGTGTTGTGGCACCAGCACCAGTGCCTAAGGCCCAATTTTTCTGCCCCTGTTTAACAGGAGCGTGTAATTACAATTTTTGATGCAATACTTTGCAGCGGGCTCATTCCTGTGCTCCAACTAGAGTATCTGTGAAGGGTTGCAGTGTTGTTGCACCAGTGCCTAAGGCCCAATTTTTCTGCCCCTGTTTAACAGGGGCGTGTAATTGCAATTTTTGATCTAATATTTCACAGCAGGGCCCATTCCTGAGCCCTGTGAGGGCTTACAGAGTTGTGGCACCAGCACCACCACCAACAAAGGCCCAATTTTTCTGCCCCTGTTCAACAGGGGAATGTAATTACAATTATTGATCTAATATTTCACAGCAGGGCCCATTCCTGTGCCCACCAAGAGTAAATGTGAGGGCTTACAGAGTTGTGACACCAGCGCAAGCAACAAAGGCCCAATTTTTCTACCACTGTTTAACAATGGCATGTAATTACAATTCTTGATATAATAGTTCACACAGCAGGGCGTTCCAGCGCCCACCAAGACTAACTGTGAGGGCTTACAGTGTTGTGGCAACACCAACACCTAGGGCCCAAATATATGCAGAGTATATACAGCAGGCCCCTACTTTCAAACATCCAACTTACAAACGACTCCTTCTTGCAAACGGAAGGAGACAACAGGAAGTGAGAGGAAATATACCCCTAGGAAGGTAAATTCTCTTCTGTAAGAGGTGTTTCCTGTCCACTCCTTGTTTCACAAAAAAAAAAAAAATTCAAAACATCATTTGTCATTGGGACAGAAAGGGAATTGCAATCTTCTGAACAGATAGACACAGACAGCAAAACAAATGTTTACAGGGGTGATAAAATAGATTTTATGGCTGGAGCTACACTTTAAAAAAGTACCAGTTCAAAATTCCCTGTCTTGTTTGCACCGCCTGTATAATGCTGTTCAATGTACATAGGGCCAAAGGGGGCTTGTAATGACCTGGGGGGAGTGGGGGGAAACCCATGCTATTTTTCTCAATGATTTTCATCCATATTGCAGGGACCAGACATTACATTAAAGCCACAAGCAATTTTAAATTACTTTTTTCTTATAGTAATCTCATTTTGTGCAGGGACAGTTCTAAACACAAGCCAACTCACAGGCATACTATAGACATCCAGCAGGTACGATATTTAAAGGAATTTTTTTTTTTCACTTCAAGCATCATTAAAATCACTGCTCCAGAAAAAACAAAAGTTTTTAAAAAAAAAATTTCCATTGATCCATGTTCCCTGGGGCAAGACTCGGGTCCTCAAACCCATTTTACGACAATAACTTGCATATTAGGCTTTAAAATTAGCACTTTTGAATTTGAACGTTCGAGTCCCATTGACATCAATGGGGTTCTAAATGTTCGCGCGAACGTACGGTTCGTTTGAAGGTTCTGGTTCGAACCAAACAGGGGGGTGTTCGGCTCATCCTTACCTGGGGGGGGACTACTTGTCCTCCTAGGTCATCCTGCCATGCGGCTGCGGGGTATTAAGGCCTCAGGTGGACTACCTGAGGTCCTTCTTTGCTGGAAGCTGCAGAAAACTGATGGAGGGACTGTCATCTGAGGATCTAGTCTGGTATCACAGGGAGAAAGTGTTGCAAGGATATTGGAAGGAGGCAACCTATTTCCCAAGGACATTTGTGGGTACAGACTGGGGAGAGATCCTACAGACTTTGGGCTGAGGCCATCCTTGTGTGTTGGAGTCAGCTGTGTGTGTAATGGGGCATGGTAACCAGTGTCCTGAAGAGCTTAGTCTATTTAATTTCCAGTGAAATGCTTTTGCTTGAACTGTCCACCAGAGGAAGTCTAAACTCCTCAAGTTTCTACAGGTTCATTGTTCTATAAAAGATAAGGGTTCTCCTATTTGTACACAGTTTTCGATTATCCCACTCAATTCCCTAAAGCCCCGTACACACGGGCAGAATGTTGGGAGGCATTTGCTGTTTCCAAAATAAACATCCAAAATTCTGCCTGTGTGTATGTCTGTCGGATGTGCATGCTGGAAAACCAACAGCAGATCGACTCCCAATCAGCGCTCTCAGCCAATGGCAGAGAGCGCTGATTGGAGTGTTCTGGCGGGGGGGGGGCTGTCCCCTTGTCAGAACGCAACAGCTCAGCAGGGGAGATCGCTGAACTAACAGTGCATGGTTAGTACAGAGGCTCCAACCAGAGCTGTCAGTTTGTAGTGTGTACCCGGCTTTACCCTATCCAAGTTAACCAAATATAAAAACACCAAAAAGAAAACCCCTGGATTGTTCATTGTGCTGAAGAATGACTGTGACCATGTTCCTAGTGTTGGGGAAACTGTGGGGGAAATCTTTTACAGCTACATTTGTTTTTACTATATATTTGCTTTCAATTAACAATTCTCACTTTGATGTTCACAAATTCACACTTCAATGTTTTACTTATTTAGCAGTATGCAGAATTAGCTAAATGATCAAATAGAGAGTTAATGCAATTTCAAGTATTCTCACTAAGCTGCACAGTAGAATTAACAATGCAAACCGGGTCAGAATAGCAAACAGCATGCTATCTATAGTGATGGAGACAATAGGAAAATCACTACTTGAGTACACAATTCAGTACCCAATCTTACTTCTAACAGACCATGTCCATCAAAGCCCAGATTTAGGACCTTCACCACTGAACACACCACACAGTGTCTGCAAACTCGTTCAATCAACTGGTACAGACCAAAATACATGACTTGTCTCTTGAACTGGGTGAACTTTTTGTGGACACCATAGTGTCCTGCTTTCACATGAATTCTTTCTGTTACAAAGAGGGCCCTTGTCTATGACAATGACCAGCCAAGTCATGGGGGAACATTATTCTGTGGTATAGTATCTCAGATATCTCATAACATTTCTCAGCATGATACAGGCCCACTCACTGGTTTTAGTTTCTGATAATAACTTCAGTCTTTTTCTGGAGCTGGGCCACCGCTGTAACCCTATCACCTATAGGGGCCAGATGCTCCCTCTGCCTATGGAATCTGCCCAATTATACTCTTTCAGTACAAGGATGATGTTCATCTGAGATTTTTATCTCTTCAGCTATTCCATCCACATTTCAATATCCTGGCTAGTGGGCGACAGGATGTCTGCGTCCTGGTTGCTCTTTCTGGTGTATAATGAATTTATAATTTAGACTTTACCAGATGGCATATATGCCCAATGTTGTGCCAAATTTAGCTGTTTGGAGATGCATCAAAGGATTGGTATATACGTATAGACCTCAAGCTTGTATCCTGACAGGTGTTAAGCAAAGCATTCTGTGACATCCGTTCCCCAATAAGATGCATTCCACCAGATCTTTTGGGTGCCTGCTGGGCCTTTTCAAAAATCAGATTCACAGATTTGCAAGGCTACCACCTGGTCCTCAGTCCATTTGTGTAGTTTGAACAGGTGGATGCTCAAGCCTCTGTTGATGACTGTTTTGACTGCAAAGTACTTCATGCTGCTGTTTCAGATGAGGTCCTTGGGCCTTTGGGGATCCCTGATATTCCATTCTGTGTGAGATGTATCATACATCTCACACAGAATGGAATATCAGGGATCCCCATACACACCAACAAACTGCTTTTTCTAAGACTAGAGTGTCATGATTCTATATTTTCTTCTACCAACCTGGTGAAATCTGAAGTATCCTGTGAGATATAAATGTATTGCAAAATGTATCCAGTGGGATGCACTTTAGACTGATGAAAGAAGGTTTTGGATTTACTTACAGCTATACAAATGCAATTTGAATGCACTGAGAAGAAGAGTGAATAAGTAGTGAGTACTTTTGCACTTGCAGCACTGGGGTCTCAAAAAAACTTGCTATGTGGAGCAGTATCTGTACACTATTTTTGGTTTCCTCCAGATGCTATGGTCTTATCCCAAAGAACTGGAATAAGCTATATGTACTTGTCTTGGGGAAGTGATAAATGGCTTGTGCAAACCAATAAGGAGTCAGCATCCTAATTGATAAATACTGTAAATAAATACCTGTATTGGTGTTATGAATGCTATGAATTTTCTAACCTACAGTTTAATCAGTAGCTGCATTGCATAATATTATAATCCCATTTATGTTATATTACATAATATGACCCAAAAACTAATTATGCAGAAATGGTGAGTACATCTGCAGCCCATAACACTAAATGAAATAGAAACAGCATTGTTGCTGGCAGCATTTTTATTCTCTGAATAAGCAGGTGTTCTGATTTACAAACCAGTCCCTATGGAGCATTAAAGCAGGTTTTTCAAATATGTGTCATGTATCTTATATCATGCATCGGTGAGCCATACAAGAGGTAAAGACACCAGAGAGTTGGCTTATGCGTAAATGCCTTTAGCTTGCCACTGATTTGACAAACTTTTACAGTTGAAGGCATTTTTTATAAACAGTGATATCTTAATGCAGTCATGCTTTCTCTGCATAATCATAGTTGTAGGAATACATTTATCTTCAGGCTTTTTGTTTCCGTAGATCCTGATTTCTCTGGATGGCTTAAGGTCCTGCTATGAAATAGCTTGGAGACATTTTATTGCTTCAAAAGCATACACAAAATTAGTAACTTACTGTAATAGTTCAAAGTCCCTGTAGCCTACTGTCACTGTGTATGTCATCACTGCATCTGCTGCACTTAAAAAAGGTCCTATACTTAAAAAATATACTCTGTATCTACACTGTTCAAGAAAATCAGTGTTTTTTGTTTTTTTATTATTATTATTATTATTATTATTATTATTATTATTATTTTTACCATTTCACTTTTAAATATTTATTTATTACAAGCTTGTTCATTTCAATACAGTGTACTAATGATCAGTTAAAGTGATACCTTCGGGCATTCTATGCATGAAGGTAGAAAACCTTCAAGGTGCACCTCCCCCCTCAGCCCCCTTTAATACTTACCTGAGCCGGATCCAGTGATTTGCACGAGAGTGGCTGCTCTCATGGGTCTCTGCCTCTTCATTGGCTGGGACACAGCATCAGGAGTCATTGGCTCTTGCTACTGTTAATTACAGCCAGTCAGGAGGGAGTGGGGGAGGGGCCAAGCCATGCCCTGTGTGTCTTATGGACACACATAGGCTGCCCGGGCGCATGCAGGCATGAGAGCCCCCAGAGCAAGCAGTTTGCACAGGGGCACTCAGAAGGGAGAGAGGCCTAGAGCACATGTGGGGGACCCAGGAATGGGAGGATTGAGGCTGTGAAAAGCAAAAACAACCTAGGGCAGTGATGGCAAACCTTGGCACCCCAGATGTTTTGGAACTTCATATCCTATGACACTCTGCAGTGCAGTTGAAAATCATGGGACCTAGGGCTTCCCAATCCCTTATTGAAAATGTACAAAAAACAATATATATAAATTGCCTACATGCTAAAAGAAAATTGTATATACAGGCACAAAACCCACTCAATCCCCCCATCCCTCTCTGCTCCTGACCACCAACAAACCTTTTAAGCCTCGTACACACAATGGGACTTCCAGCAGACTTTTCCGTGGATTTTGGTCCGAAGGGCGTTGGCCGTGAACTTGTTCTGCATACACACGGCCCAACATTTTCAGCCAACATTCACCAAATCATGTGTTTTTTCAGCTCTTTACCGCCACCCTTTGGGCAACTTCTGCTATTGTTGTCTAATGTTTAGCATTGGTTCTGAGCATGCATGTTTGTACTTTGGATTTTAGTTGGACGGATTGGATAAACCAACGTAACAGATTTATTGCCCAATAGTTGGTGAGCATGAACAGCCAACTTTTGTTGTCGTTTCTTCAGCCAATAATTGTCTGATGGAGCATATCCGACACAAAACGTCCGTCAGACAATTATGGCCATAAAGTTGGATTGTGTGTACGAGGCTTTACACTCTTATGCCTCATACACACGACCAGGTTTTCCGACTGGAAAACTGCGAGGAAAGCTTTTGGTCGTGTGCTCCCTCGCAGTTTTTCTGACGGAAAAACTGCCAAAATCCACCAGCAAAAAAAAGAGAACCAGCTCTCTTTTTTCCCGTCGGGATTCCCGACTGACCTTTTCCCATCGGAAATCCTGAGCATGTGTATGAGGCATAACAATTTTTTTTTGGAACTAATGCCCTGCATGACAAGCAATTGGCTTGTGGTTGCAGCACAGCCCCATTGACCTGAATGGGTGAGTCTCAGCAAGCTACATTACATTCTGCTATTGTCTGATGTTTAGCATTGGTTCTGAGCATGCGTGTTTGTACTTTGGATTTTAGTTGGATGGATTGGATAAACCAACGTAACAGATTTATTGCCCAATAGTTGGTGAGCATAACCAGCCAACTTTTGTTGTCGTTACTTCAGCCAATAATTGTCTGATGGAGCATACACAGGGTCGGATTATCCGACACAACACATCCGTCAGACAATTATGGCCATAAAGTTGGATTGTGTGTATGAGGCTTTACACTCTTATGAGAGAAACTGAGAGGAGAGCTTTTGGTCGTGTGCTCCCTCGCAGTTTTTCCAAAGGGAAAACTGCCAAAATCCACCAGCAAAGAAAAGAGAACCAGCTCTCTTTTTTCCCGTCGGGATTCCCTACTGACTTTTTCCCATCGGAAATCTCGAGCATGTGTATGAGGCATAACAATTTTTTTTGGAACTAATGACAAGCAATTGGCTTGTGGTTGCAGCACAGCCCCAATGACCTGAATGGGTGAGTCTCAGCAAGCTACATTAAATTTGCCATAACTGAGATAAGTGCCCATGTCATGTGAACAACCTCCTTAAAGCTGTACGTTACGTGGATAGTTGAGGGAGGTTAAAACATGGCTCAACCATCTGTTGTTACTGCTCCTTGCTTCCCAGAGGCCTAAAAAGATATGAAATCTGACCTAATGTCAAATATTTCACTATAAATCTACTGTACTTTGTCTTTCCAGCAAACGTAAAATGTCTACCCATCTCTCCCTTGCTCTCACACAATCAAAAAATGTAAAAAAATAATTAAATAAAAAAATTTCACTAAATTAAATCCACTGCCCCATGTCCTTTGCCAGCTCCTACAGGGGCATGAGGTATGGTTTTGGGTGGTGAAGGGAGATCCCTGGCAGAGGCATAGCATTAAAGCTCTGGGTTTCTAAAGTTTAAACAACATCTAAGATAATATTCAAATACTGAAGGTTCCACGGGTAATGCTTTTTGTACTAATAGCTAATCATAATTACAAAACAGGACTAGCTAACAGCCCCTCTGCTCCTGTATTTTGGCTACAGTGTATGATGCACATGAAATACTCAAATGCTAAACGAATATCCCAGACCATCTGCCTATGGATTGCAAAGCACATCTGCCATAATACTCTAGACACACATACACACACACATACACACAAATACAGTTTAATTTGCATGTGACGGTAAACTGCATAATCACATGCCAAAGAATTTCTGTAGAGACCAAAGACAATTGAAGCTTATATAATTCCTAACCCTCTTGAGCCTTATAAAATGTAATTGAATGAAAACATAGTAAAGAAGAATGTACAAAATGAAATTGAAAGGGTTTACATAATTGCATATGACCTTTTCAAAAGTGGATTTTCATATATTTACCTATTCTGTAAGGCAACAGTGGGGTTTGTATTGATGTTACCTTTCAAAGAAGGAATTTTCTTGACATATCAATATGTATTGTCCCCTCTGTTCTGCTTAATAACTCCACATTTCTTATAACATACTGTATATTGAGTACATTTTAAAGAACGCATGCCGAGATGCAGATGAAAAATCCTTCTTTTATGTATGTTTCTTTTATAGGATGGATAGTGTCCTCAGCACTCTAGAATACAAATATTTTTTAAGTGATATAGATAAAACAGCCACCAAAAATGTATTTATGTTCTAATGCCATTTCATATTTGTTCCTAATGTGCTTGTTTATAGTGAATATCCACAATATCCACAAGGACATTGTCTTTTTTTTGGGGTTATGTGAAATGCTAATTATGTAAGCAAGGATAATGAGTACCCATAAACATTAGCATCCGTTAAACCTCTACTCTACCAATCAAGAAAACTCTCACAGGAAATGCCAAGCAGGAATTAGCATCCAATCTGTATATTTAGAAGCAGAGGTTTGCTTTTGCAGGAAACATGATTTTTTTTCAAGTATACAGACAAAGAGGTCCATAAGACCAGAGTGCACAGCAGACCCTCCAAACAACATGCTGGAAGAATCTACCTGGCTTATGTGATGAGCATCTCCACTTCCATGTGGCATCCAAAACAATTATAAAAAAGTAGTATATTTCCTATAAGGTGCTATTGAAAAAGATAGCCCCTGACACAACCTCAGGGCATAACCCATTCTGCCATTGATCCAAATTGGGAAAGCAAGGAAAAAGCAGACTGCTTTCGTTGGTGTCCAGTCATCAAGAGACCAAACCCTTTATTTCTTATAGCTTTATAAACAAAATGACATCATACACATGAGCACATGTGATTGGCTTAGTCCATATAAGGGTCTTCCTGTTATATGTTCTTCTTGGCACAAAAAGTCCTCATGGCATACTCAGACGCACAGGGTCCACAACTCAAGCTCACAGGGGCTTCACTCAGAGCCATATTTGCTTCTTCGGTGGAAGAAGGGAGGAGGGGTAACAGCTGTCTTCACTTAATAGTTATACCATCTGTCTTCAGTTTTTCTTCCGGCTGAGATGTTACTGTAACTCTATAATCTGTTACTTCATTTAAGGATAATAACATTTGTTGCAATACCCACACACATATATATTTATCAAGAAATAAAAGAAATAAAACAATATAATGAAAGGAAGGCAACATTTGAGTGGTTTTAGTATAAGATAGCATAAACACAAAATATTAATTTTAGTAACTTCCATCACACTATGCTTTTTTATGCAAGGTATGTGACACATTTTTTACCAAAATAATATAACTGGACATACCTTTACAATAAAACCTCAGGAAAACAGCTAGATACAGGATTTGTAATTCTGTTCCACCACTCTTGTGATTTATACATGTCTGCCACACTACAATTCTACTACTTTATGGTCCAGCTTTTCCACCTTCTGGTCCTACTCCCATCCTAATCGGACAGAAGAGATGATGCTAATTCTTTATGGAATGAGCAGCCTGGAGCTGCTTTGCTGAACCAGGAAGATAAAGTGGTTGTAAACCTCAAGTTCAATAAATATAAAAGACATGTACCATATTAACCACTTGCCGACCGCACAATCTAGACATATGGCGGCTGGGTGCCTCGGCTGCACCAGATCACGTACCTAGTATGTGTTCTCACACTTGCGGGTATGGGGCGTGTGCCACCGGTGACCCGGCTGTGCTGTGATTTACACAGCAGATATTGATCGCTCATGAATTTACACAGGACAGGACTCTGCCTATGTAAACAAGGCAGAGCCCTGTCCTGTCAGCGAGGAAGTATCAGATTTTCTTTGCCCGTAAAGCAGGGTTATAAATCAGTTACTTCCCCTAGTAAAAGCACCTCGCACAGTACACCAAATATGGCTAGGCACACATTTAACTCTTTGATTGCCCCTGATGTTTAACCCCTTCCCAGCCAGTGTCATTAGTACAGTGACAGTGTATATTTTTAGCACTAATCACTGTGGTTTTTGGTTCCCAAAAAGTGTCAGTTAGTGTCCGAATGTCTGCCGCAATATCACAGTCCTGCTATAAGATACTGATTACTAGTAAATAAATAAATGCAAATTCCAGTATACAGTTTATTCTATAGGTTGTAGACACTAAGGGCCAGATCCACGTACCTCGGCGTAAATATAAGCGGGCGTAGCGTATCTCAGATACACTACGCCGCCGTAACTTAGTGCGGAGGTTCCTTATCCACAAAGAATTTGCGCGGTAAGTTACGGCGGCGTAGTGTAAATGTGTCGGCGTAAGGGCGCGGAATTCAATTGACAAAGATGTGGGCATGTTTTATGTTAATTCAACTTGACCCCACGTAAATGACGCCGTCCGTGGGGGTATCCCAGTGCGCATGCTCGAAATCACGTCGCAAATAGTCAATGCTTTCAACATGAACGTAATTCACGCAAAGCCCTATTCGCGAAAGTTTTACGCAAACAACGTAAACGACGGAAAATTTGACGCTGGCCCGACGTCCATACTTAACATTGCGTACGCCTCATAGACCCAGGGGTAACGTTACGCCGAAAAAAGCCTTACGTAAACGACGTAAAGAAATACGTACGTTCTGAGAATCGGCGTATCTAGCTAATTTGCATACTCTACGTGGAAATCAACGGAAGCGCCACCTAGCGGCCAGCGTAACTATGCACCCAAGATCCCACGGCATACTAAGACGTACATCAGTCGGATCTAGCCCCCATTCAGGCGTACAGTATCTTGTTTTGTGGATACAAAACAAAGATACGCCGGAGCATCCTAGAAGTTACGCAGCGTATCAATATATACGCCGACGTAACTTCTTTGTGGATCTGGCCCTATAACTTTTACGCAAACCAATCAATATATACTTAGTGGCATTTACTTTTACCAAAAATATGTAGCAGAATAAATATTGGCTTAAATTTATCAAGAAATTTAGATTTTTTTTAAATAAATAAATATTGGGCATGTTCTATAACAGAAAGAAAAAAATATTGTTTTTTTTTTTTCCAAATTGTCTGTCTCTTTTTACTTATAGCGCAAAAAAAAAAAATGCAGAAGTAATTAAATACCACCAAAAGAAAGCTCTATTTATGGAAAAAAGATGACATAAATTTTATTTGGGTACAGCGTCGAAGTGATGATGCTAATTCTTTAGACCCCTTTCACACTGAGGAGTTTTTCAGGCGGTGAAGTGCTAAAAATAGCGCTGCTATGCCGCCTGAAAAACTCCTTCACTGCCTACTCAATGTGAAAGCCCGAGGGCTTTCACACTGAGGCGATGCGCCAGCGGGAGAGAACAAAAATTTCCTGTCAGCAGCATCTTTGGAGCGGTGAGAGGAGCAGTATGTATACCGCTCCTTCACCGCTCCTTCCCATTTAAAACAATGGGAAACCGCGGCAATACCACCCGCAATGCGCCTCTGCATAGGCGCATTGCGGGCAGTATTAGCCCTTTATCGGTCGCTAGCAGGGTTAATGCCGCACCGCTAGCGACCGATTCCCGCGGCAATTCCGGCGGTATAGCGCCGCTATTTTTAGTGGCGCTATACCGCCACCACGGCTCCCACTCCAATGTGAAAGGGGCCTTATGGAATAAGCAGCCTGGAGCTGCTTTGCTGAACCAGGAAGATAAAGTGGTTGTAAACCTCAAGTTCAATAAATAAAAAAGACATGTACCATATTAACCACTTGCCAACTGTACAGCCTAGATATATACGGCAGCTCGGTGCCTCAGCTGTGCTAGATCACGTACCTAGTATGTGTTCTCACACTTGCGGGTGGGGGGCAGGGGAGGGCTGGCAGCCTTAGGCCTGGGGGGCAAGTCCTGTCAAGTGGCCCATTAACACCTTGCCGATCAGCCGCCGTCGTTATACAGCAGCAGGTTGGTTCCCCAGCGCCCACGGCGTGGAGCTGATGCGCGTGGCCAGCGGCTGCGATATCCACCGGCGACCCTATGGAACACTTAAACCCTTGATCGCCCCCTAGTGTTAACCTCTTCCCTGCCAGTGACATTTATACAAAAGTCAGTGGGTATATTTAGCTCTGATCGCTGTATAATGTTCACTGGTCTCAAAAAAGTGTCCAATCTGTCCACCCCAATGTCGCAGTCCTGCTAAAAAAAAAAAAAAAAAAAAAAAAAAAAATCGCTGATCACTGGCATTACTAGAAAAAAATTAAAATAATACAAATTTCAAATCTATTCCCTATTTTGTAGATGCTATAACTTTTGCGCAAACCAATCAATACACGATTATTGCGGTTTTTTTTTTTGTCAGTTAAAGTGATGCAGTGCCGTATCGCAAAAAATGGCCTGGTCAGTGCCCATCAATGCAGCCTCATCAGTGCAGCCTCACAACTGCAGCCTGATCACTGCCACCTCACCAGTGCAGACAGTACCCATCCATGCAGCCTCACCAGTGCAGACAGTACCCATCCATGCAGCCTCACCAGTGCAGACAGTGCCCATCAGTGCAGCCTCACCAGTGTAGAGAGTGCCCATCAGTGCAGCCTCACCAGTGCAGAGAGTACCCAGGCATCAGTGCAGCCTGATCAGTGCTCATCAATGCAGCCTCACCAGTGCCTATCAACGCAGCCTGATTAGTGCACTTAAAGCGGAGGTTCACCCTTTAAACAATTTTTTGACATCACACAAAGTCGCGCCATCCTACCGACACAATGCCGGTGTTTTTTTTTTTTTCTCAGCACATACCTCTTAATCCCGATTTTCACCTCACGGCGATCCCGCGGGAGTGGGCGTTCCCAAGCACTGCCTGTGATTGACAGGCTTCCGAACGGCGCATACTGCGCGTCACAGGTTGCCGACAGAACCCGAACGTCGGTCCGCAGGCGCCGTATAGAGCCGCACCGACGTTCGGGTTTTTTCGGCAACCTGTGACGCGCAGTATGCGCCGTTCGGAAGCCTGTCAATCACAGGCAGTGCTTGGGAACGCCCACTCCCACGGAGTGGGTTGCTTTTCCAGTGTACACACAGCCAGTTTTCCCCGACAGGATAACTGCCATGACAGCTTTGGTCCGGAAAACCAGCCGTGTGTATGCTCCACTGCAGTGTTTCCCATAGGAAAACTGCAGAGCAAAAAAACGCAGAGAATCGCGGCGGGAAAAAAGAGAACAAGTTCTCATTTTTTTGCTTGCAGTTTTCCTGTCGGGAAAACTGCCATGGAGCATAAACACGGCCGGTTTTCCTGACCAAAAGCAAAAATGGCAGTTTTACCGTTGGGAAAACCGATCGTGTGTACGAGGCATTAGAGTGAGAAAATCTATACAAACATCTATGATCTGTAACCAATTAATCATACAACTTCTAGTGACATAATTCATATGTATGCAAACTATTGAGGCCCCGTACACACGGTCGAACAGAACCGATGAGAATGGACCGAAGTTCAGTTTCATCGGTCCAAACCGACCGTGTGTATAGCCCATCGGTCTGTTTTCCTTCGGTCCAAAATTTTAAAACATGCTTAAAAACAGAACCGATGGACCGCTGCCCGATCGGTCCAAACCGATGGTTAGTACAGAAAAACATCGGCTCAAAACCCGCGCATGCTCAGAATCAAGTCGACACATGCTTGGAAGCATTGAACTTCGCTTTATTCAGCACGTCGTGTGTTTGACGTCACCGCGTTCTGACCCGATCGGTTTTTGGAACAATGGTGTGTACACACATCAGGCCACTTCAGAGGTGAACCGATGAAAACGATCCGTCGGACCATTCTCATAGGTTTGGAACAACCGTGTGTACAAGGCCTAAAGTGCAACATGCTTGTGAAAAAATATATATACAATGAAGAAATAATTTGTGAACAATGAAGTCCATAAATAAGTAAAAAAATGTATTTTGTATATAAAGTGCGTGAACAAAAATTTTTTTTTTTTCATTCAAAAATGTAAAAAAATTGTGAAAAATATAAAGATGATTCTTCAAACAACAATCCACATCAATATCATGTAGTAAAACTTGAATGCTGATCGGAAAATGTGACAATAGCACCCAAAAGTGATTCTCCACCAGCCGCTCCAAACTGACTCACCAGATCCAATAGCTGGTCAGATTATAAAGCAGCAGCTGCACCTTTTTGCAATTAATGCTTGGGTCAGAGGTATTCATTGGCAAGTGCACCAGGTCCTCTCCAGTGAATCATACCATGATATCCATATATGTAAGGAAAGGAAGAAGGAAGCTCCAATGTGATATCGTTTTTAAAAATATTTATTTAAAACATTAAAAGTTACACTCACACTTTTCAAGTGTCAGACCCGACACTAGGGATTTTTGGCATAGATATGTGTCCTAATCATCTCCAGCCACTTTAGTTCGTATGTAAGCTGCAAGCACGATCATGGACAGCGTGTTGGTGTCAGCGCGCTGCTGCCCCGGGAGGACGTCGTATGATGAAACGCATAGGACAGCTGCGATCCACAGGTCGTCAATCATTACAAATTCCGAACTTTAGAGTCTTTGGCGCTATATTGCATTTTCTTGTTATCCTATAGTTTGTAGACGCTATAACTTTTGCGCTAACCAACCAATATACACTTATTTTCTTTTACGAAAAATATGTAGCAGAATAAATATTGGCCTAAATGTATAAATACATTAGATTTTTTACATTTTTTTATTGGATCTTTTTTTTTTCATATTTTTGTATTTATAACGCCTGCTGTACCATGTACTTTATGTTTTCCTTGTATTGCTTCCTTTGTGTAAAATCCTTGGTGATCCAGCCAGTCCCTCTGCTTTCCTATTAAAAACTGACCACACTAAGCAGGAGAGTCAGTTTTCTAGCTGTGCTGGGAATTCAGCCTGCTCTTCTCCAATGATCAGACTTGTCCTGACACCCCCCCCCCCCTTTGAAAGGCATTCACTGGGAAGCTCACTGTCTTGCTGCTTCTCCTCCTCCCAGCTCTTTACAGCTGAGAACAGAGATAATGTGATAACATAAAACGAGGGAAAAGGGTATTTACAGTATTGTTTTTTTTTTTTATATATTTATACAAAAATGTTTTGCCTTTCATTTCTATTTTAAACTGAATGGGTTGTTTTACAAGATGATCTTTTACAATCACTTGTGTTTTTCAGGCTTTTTTCAAGTAGATGCTTAGCGATTTTCTCAGAGTAGTTGTATATTTTGCTTGCGAAACTGCTTTGACAGACATGCACTCTATTTTACTTCTTCTAAATAATGAATTAATGCTAAAACAACTTCTTTAGAGACAAGTTGCACTGACACACATATAGATAGCCCCCTGCTCCATTGTCTGTGTTTATAACATTTATAATACATAGTTGGACATACCTAGTTTAATGTACCATATTACTTCTGCTTCTTTTTTACAGTAAGACTGTACTGAGAAAATGATGTAGGCTGTCATTGGTGACCTTTATTTGAAATGTGACTTTCCTGGCTGTCTAAATGGCAGAATGTTCTTACTTTAAATGAAATAGAACTGGAACTTTAAACGTAAAACTTGCTGTAGTGCCTACAAGCATTTGACAAAAAGTCAAAGTATGTCACTAGCACATCATCACTGCACTTCATTGGAGCCTTATTGTATCTGCAGAAAACGTTTCAAGGCTGTACAGAATTCCCCTTCTTCAGAAATGAGTGACAACTACTTTGCGAAGGGGACCCAACGTGGCCACAAAATACATTATTCATACGTTAAACACTTAAAGCGGAGGTTCACCCAAAAAACAAGTATATAACATTACATTCAGTATACCCTTTTTTGGGGGGGTGTACATACGGTATTATCAGTATTTTTCTCCCGGATACTCGCTCCCGCGGACTTCGCCCATATGATTGACGTGACTGAGAAAAACTCCCCCGGCGGATAAGGCGCGTCACGACTTTCCAAAAGTAGCCGAACCGCGAGTCGGCTCTATACGGCGCCTGCGCAGTCAGCTCTACACGGCTCCTAGTCGTTGCGCAGGCGCCGTATAGAGCCGACTCGCGGTTCGGCTACTTTCGGAAAGTCGCGACGCGCCTCATCCGCCAGGGGGAGTTTTTCTCAGGCACGTCAATCATATGGGCGAAGTCCCAGATGACATTGCGGCACTGCACAGGAACGCCCACTCCCACTAGAGCGAGTACCCAGAAGCCGAGAGGAAAATACAGATAATACCGTATGTACACCCCCCCCAAAAAAAAAAACGGCATACTGTACATGTTTGAGGTATACTGAATGTAATGTTATATACTTGTTTTTTGGGTGAACCTCCGCTTTAAGGACCGGAAGGGTTTACCTCCTTAATGACGAGGATTTTTTTTGCGATACGGCACTGCGTCGCTTTAACTGACAATTGCACGGTCGTGCGACAATGTACCCAAACAATTTCCCACAAACAGAGCTTTCTTTTGGTGGTATTTGATCACCTCTGCAGTTTTTATTTCTTGCTCTATAAAAAGAGCGACAATTTTGAAGCGGCAAGTGGTTAAAGCTCAGTTAGAGTTAACATGAAAAATGTGCATAGTGGTGACATTCTGATGGCATTTGTTTCCAGCCTGTCTGTGACTTTAATAATATTCAAATCACAGACTAAAGAGCACCAAAGATCTAAAGTATTGAAATGAAGATCACAAAGTTGATCCAAAAATACAATATCATTCAGTTTATTTACAGTATTTTCAAAGTTCTAGACCTATTCTGACATTAAAAGTGAAACAAATCTGGCGATATTTCAGCTGTGATGTATGATTTGTGTTTTTAATAACAATTACTAGGTTTTCTGTTTTTATGGTTATACAGTTTCTTTGTATTGTGTCTATGACACATTTTTGTATCCCTGCCATCCTGTCAGAATTCTTACTTGAGTAATGTCATGCTGTAGCTGATCTCATTCAGTTACGTTTAATCCCCTTTCTTGGCGAGATAACTTAAGCCCTGATAATATTTTCTTTGCTAAAATGTGCTTGATGTCTGATCTTTTGAAACATGTCCTACAAATCATTGCAATGCATGTGCAATTTGCCTTCAAGCTCATAATCTTGCGGAACACAAAGCAAAAAAATGCTAAATGTTACACAGCCTGCTTCTTGAATGTGTTATACTGTAGAAATGCAAATGTATCTGTGTTACATGAACACAGGTGACTATTACAGTAAAGAATTTAGATTTTTAATTCACGTTGTAATTGTTCCAAACTTATAATAATAGATCCAGTATTAAAGGAGAAGAACAACCAAAGCTTATTTGTACTTTTTCTGTGGATCACAGGAGTGCAGTTTGTTCTGCACTCCTGTGACTCGTTTTCAGCAGATAGCGGGCTGAACCTCGCTGTCGGCTGACATCACAGAACCGGTCCAGGGTCAGGCAAGATCGAGACCATATGGTCATGATCAGCCCACATGCCTGGACTGGCACCTGGCTCAGCCTCTCTGAGTGAGCCTGAGCTGGCCGCCCTTGCCCCTCCACAGCCCATTGAGCGAGGGAGGAGTAGAGAGCGGTGACTGATAGTCACCAGCTCTCTACTCGTGGAACCTTGATAACCAAGCAATGAGCTGTGTTTGAATGCTCGGTTCTCAGTGTTAGAGCCTGAGTGGGACAGATGCTGCATCCACCTAGGTAAATATGATTCTGCAAAAAAAAGTCCATACTTCTCTTTTAAACGCAAAGTGATTCTATAAGGCCTTCATCACAGGGATGAACAGGCATGGATGAAAGCAAGAGGCATATTGCTGAGGCTGGGCTGACAGGTGGTAATGGACAGCAGCAGCCACTCAAAGCAATGACAGGCTGTCAGGAGCCACAGCTGTCCACTGATGTATCAGCGGATTGAATGGTAACCTACGGTTAAGGACAGATGTCTGACCATGGATGCACACAGATGCTCCCAGGGATGGGCATCTGTCCCTAGCAGCAGGTAACCACTTGATGTATGGGTACATGCAAAGATCAGGGAACAGCTGCTTTTCCTGAGAGCCTGTCATTGCTTTGACCAGGCTGTGCAACCACAACTGCCCTCAACCACCTGGTAGCCCTGCTGCAGCAATACGCTTTCTCTTGGGAATCAATCTCGCCCTCCCTCAGGTCCCTCCACTGGTTGCCCATAAAAGATTGAATTACGTTTAAGGAGCTCTGCCTGACTCACAAAGGAAGTGCGCCCCAAAATCTATGTGAAAAATTAAAATGCCACAACCCCAATTGCGTTCTCCTATCTACCAACCAAAACTTACTTCAAATACCTAAGGCCCGCTACAAGTCCAAAGGTGAACGAAGATTTGCAGTCCAAGGACCTCGACTGTGGAACGCATTACCAACCAGTATCCGAACGGAAGTAAATCACCAGGCCTTCAGAAAAAATCTCAAAACCCACCTATTCTGAAGGCAAAAAATAGAAGGAAATGGATATCAAGCGCCCTGAGGCGATTCAGTTTGCATGTGTAGCGCTATATACGTTTTTCACTCACTCACACACCATCCGAAAATCAGAAGTAAAATTTTGTCCGATGAACGATCTGACGATTTTCGGATCAGTAGTGTGGTGCTTTCGACAGCTGATTTTGATTTTTCTTCCAACAAATGCTGACTGTGCAGATTATAAAATTTTTGTCGTACGTGAACTCAACGTCTGATTTTCGTTTAATTAGTACGGTTTTCGTCCGAAAAAAATCATAAGAGCAAGACTACGCATGCTCAGAATTTAAAGATTACAAAACTAGTCAACACATTACGTCACTTTGAAATTGAAATTGAATTCTGTCATACAAGAATTTTCATATTGTGAGTAACCTCTTCACTTTCGACATGAGACTAGACATGCCAGTAAAAGACAGAATCACTTTTAAGGCACTCTGTCTGACACATAAGTGTGTTCAAGGAAATGCCCCCCAATATCTATGCGAAAAATTTAAATGTCACAACCCCAATCGCGTTCTGCGATCCACCAACCAAAATCTACTCCAGATACCCAAAGCCAGATACAAGTCCAAAGGAGAACGAAGATTTGGAATCCAAGGACCTAGACTATGGAATGCTCTACCAACCAGCATCCGGTTGGAGGTGAATCACCTGTCCTTCAGAAAAAAACTCAAAACCTATCTTTTCTGAAGGCAAAAGTACAGTAGGGAAAGGATACTAAGCGCCCAGAGGTGATTCAGTTCTCATGTGTTGCGCTATATAAGTTTCTCACTCACTCACTCACTCACTCACTCACTCACTCACTCACTCAGACTAGCATGCAACAAAAAGTCGGTCGTCTGAAAATCTGATCGTGTGTGTGATGGAAGCTAAGAGCTCAGCTATAAAGTAGCACACGTGTGTTAGATTTGATAAGTATGAAGGTACAGCTCCTACCTAGGTATGGTAACACCCTTGAAATCCCCTGACATGATGAAGCAGACAATGATAAATATTATGCATTTTTCTTCAGCAGCAGATGCACATTAAAAATAAGAAGATTGGTTAAAGGATAAGTTCACCTTTGTAAAAAATTAAATAAATGCACATCTTTTTGTAGGTAAAAAAAAATAGCTTTTTTTAAATATGAGCCTGCAAAGTGGGTGCAATGCAGGGTTTTTGCAGGTAGTCTATGTAAGCTGGTTGCTCATACCTTGTATTAGCAGGCAGTTACACTCTGACAGGAAAACTCAATTAACTACCTAGATCCCTCAAAGGCACCCTGGTAGTTTATTGAGAACTACAAGTCGACAGCCGTAAAAGGTCATTTTCCCATTCACAGAACACTGTGAATGAATGTCATGGCTGGGCGTGCGGAGCTCTGCATAGCCAAGTTTCTTTTAAAATTGTGACAGCGAGCGGAGGGAGAAGAATCCTCACTAGCTGTCAAAATGGGGGATTGGGAGGTGGGAAGGCTGGTGCACCTGTAACATTTTACACATTACAACCTGGTGGATAAGATAAGATTTATTGTCATTGTAGAAACAAATTCACAATGAAATTACATTTCTACTCCACACATTTTATTATACATCACAATTATTAACCATGCATTTACCACACAGGATTTAATTATATATATATATATATATATATATATATATATATATATATATATATATATATATATATATATATATATATATATATATATATATATATATATATATAAAAGTGTCCCCTACAACATGGTACAACATGTAACATGTTACAAAAGGTGAACATATCCTTTAACCCAGGCAAGGTAACAAGTTCACAAATCAAAAGCGGTTTTGTTTATCCTATTTAGCTAAGCTAACTGTAATATCAGTCCCAAACTTGTTCATATGTGAACTCATTGGTCTACTCTGAGACCCGAAAAAACAATAAAGTAGTAACTGGTGTATTATCACTTTAAGATACCTATGGCAAGAAACACCAGATGAGCTGACTCATTAAGATGATTCACCATGTAGAAAGTTTCTTCCCAGACAATTTACTTCAATCAACAGCCAACATCAATGTAGAACAGTTGTCTATACCGGGTGTCAAAAGTCCTGAGCTACCCTGAGCTACTAGCCAGACCTCAAGGGTTACTCGCCACCAGTTTCCCCACGTCATGAAATTACACATAATATTTATTTTTATAACTTAATTCTGCATAAAACATTTAACAACAACCTTATCCGTGTCCGCCAATGCAGCCTGCCCGTGTCCGCCAATGCAGCCTGCTAATGTCTGACAATGCAGCCTGCCCGTGTCTGCCAATGCAGCCTACCTGTGCACGGGAAGAGAGGAGGACCGCCGCCCGGGTGATCAGAGTGCCAGGAACACAACAGCTTTCATTTCAATAGCTGTGTGTTCCCTGCCACGCTCTGTCAAATACAGCCACTCCCACTTGTCCAGGGAACTTTGATAGACAGATCACCTGTCCCACTGCACCCAGGTACCTGCATCTCCCTTGTCCCCATCCTGCACTTAGCTCAGGAGATCAGATCTGTGGGAGCCGTTGGAAGACAAGCTGTCACTTGTAAAACACAGAAGCCGGACTTCTGTGTTTACAAGCGATAGTGGTGAGCAGGGAGCGGAGGGCCTGAGCGGGAAGTGGTGGAACTGAATTCTACCTAGTTCCAGCTGAAAAAAAGCCCTGTCTATACGTATCCTTTATATATAGCTAAACAGTATTTCCTTGAATTTACAAGACCGCATATGTATGGCTGTAAAGTAATGTGATTCTATAAATCTAAAAGACAGTCACTGCAGCACCAGGAACTTTTTTGTAGAGACTGTGTGTCACTTAAAATACAACGTTTCTCTGTTCACACTTGTACTCTCAATCGCTCAATGCATTATGCCGTATGTTTAACCACTTAAACTCTGGAAGATTCCCCCCCCCTTTATGACCAGGGTATTTTTTATTAAAAAAAAATCCACACAAATAGAGCTTTCTTTTGGTGGTATTTGATCACCACAGATTTTTTGTTTTTCTGCGACATAAATGAAAAAAGACGGAAATTTAAAAATATATATATATTTTGTACTTTCTGTCATAAAACATATCCAATAAATCTAATTTCATCATAAATTTAAGCCAAAATGTATTCTGCTACATGCCTTTGAAAAAAAAATCCCATTAAGTGTATATTAGTTGATTTGTGTAAAAGTTATATTGTCTACAAACTATGATATATAGTTCATTTCTCATACCCTAAAATGGCAGGACAGTTAAAATTCCCTCCCAAAATTACCCAAAATGTAATTTTTTGTCCCAAGTTTTATTTTTACATACTATCACCAGTACAGTACAGTGTCATCATATGACTGATGTGGAGGTGATCAGGGACACTGGCTGGTGACAGTATGTTAAAAAAATAAACACTTTTTTATTCAACTTTTTTTTCATTTTCTACTATCAGCATATTTGCTGAAGATCTCTATGTCATTTTGGTCTCATGCACGCTGTTTTTTTTGTTAACACCGCTCTTAGGGGCGCCTGGCGTTTTTTCTCTAAATGTCCTTGTTTAGAGGAGTTTAAAGGCAGGGGCGTTTAGAGGCAAAAAAAAAACCATCACCAGTGCATCCAGGAGCAGCAGCATTTTGGCAGAAAAAAATCGCTTGGTGTGACTAAATGTGTGTAAACACGTATAACTGCGTAATAGTGCTAGATGCGTTTAGCGCTTGACTGTTAAATAATTCCAATGGTCAAAATAAATGAATATTCTAGCCAATAAACCAAATTACCGCCCAAGTGTTTGACACTCCCTAAATATGCTTAAACGCGCTACATGCGTTTACAAGCGTAAACCACTTTTTCTGATTACCACACACATGTGCTAGAGTGATATATGCAGAGTGTAAAATGTTGTAATGGGCCCACTTCAGAGCACAAATAAATACATTTTGCCTGTTTCTGGATTAACTATGGGTATAAGAGTGTGTATTTTCTATTTGTTGTTGTTTTTTTTGGTTTTCTATTGGTTGAACTAAATGTCTTTTTCAACCTGATTAACTATATAACAACAAGTAAAGCTATTATTTTCAGTATGATTTTACAGTTATTGCTAAAATATTATTCTAGGTTGCCATGTGCATAGAATCAGTTCACATTTATTCAGGCAGATGTATATACCATAACTACTTTGCACTGAATAAATCCAGATATACATGATCCCTTTAACATGGGCAAATGACAAATGTCAGAGATCACTGCACAATGCCTAAATCTGACAACCCAACTCCATGTCCTTGCAATAAGCAATGAACTTATTTTTTGTACAGCATTGGAAGGATTAAAGTGAATACACATTTGCCATGAACGAAACGAGCATTCATTTTGCTACGAGAATATTCTCTACTCATTTGGTAAACCAACCACAGCGTATATAATATATTCTTTAATAAGCCAATTTACTATTGTAATTGATATGCCCCAATGCAATTTTTATTGTCCCACTTATTTCATTCATCATTTTATAAAAATGCAATTTCATACTGACCTGGTCATATGTATATGCAAAAATGACTTTATCCACACTTTTCAATTTAAAATACAGAAAATTCTTGAACAAAAAAAAACACGTCTGACTTCTTACAATCATATGTATCAGACGACCAAATGCTGAATATCCAGAGGCGGCAGGATATTCAATATTTGGTAGTCTGATCCATCCCTTAGTGAGTATAGGGCCATGCGTTTTGGACTTTCTTGACTAATTGTCACAATACCATCTCTGGTATTTGATCACCACTGAGTTTTTGTTTTTCTGTGATATAAATGAAAAAAGACGGAACTTTAAAAAATATATATATTTTGTACTTTCTGTCATAAAACATATACAATAAAATCAAATTTCATCATCAATTTAGGCCAAAATGTATTCTGCTACATGCCTTTGAAAAAAAAAAAATCCCATTAAGTGTATATTAGTTGATTTGTGTAAATTTGTGTTGATATCAACACAAATTTACACAAATCAACTAATATACACTTAATGGGATTTTTTTTTTTCAAAGGCATGTAGCAGAATACATTTTGGCCTAAATTGATGATGAAATTTGATTTTATTGGATATGTTTTATGACAGAAAGTACAAAATATATATCTTTTTTAAATTTCCGTCTTTTTTCATTTATATCGCAGAAAAACAAAAACTCAGTGGTTTTATTATATCCGCTACAGATGTACTACACACGCATCTACCCCTGAAGAAGCGAGCATGGTCTTGCGAAATGCATGGGATACTTTTCATGCCTGGGTACTTTGCAATTTACATTCACTTGCACGTTGGTGTGGTGGAAGATTTAAGAAGATTAAGCATTGAAATACTTCACAAAAGTTTTTTTTGCTTTATGGACTATTGATTTATCACATGTCACTGGGTGATATTTTTTAATATCCATGTTTTATACATTAATCATTGTTATCATTTACAGTTTGTGCTGTATACTGCATTGTTTAAGCGCCACTATTTTTCCTGTTTATACATCTTTTGTTTAAAAAGGTTTAATTCCACATAATAGGAAAGTATCACAGTTATTTACTTGGAGTGTGACTTTGATGCGACTTTACACTCTCTGCCACTCAAGTAGCATCAAAGTCACATCAAAGTGGTGCAGGAATATTTATGTGTCCAAAGTCGCATGTTTGCGTTAGGGTTGAGGGCTAGTGTTAGGCCCCATACACACGGGAGGATTTATCCGCGGATACGGTCCAGCGGACCGTTTCCGCGGATAAATCCTCTCGAGGATTTCAGCAGATTTTAATGCGATGGAGTGTACTCACCATCGCATTGAAATCCACGCCGAAATCCTCTGGCGATGACGTGTCGCGCCGTCGCCGCGATTATGACGTGCGCGACGCTGTCATATAAGGAATTCCACGCATGCGTCGAATCATTACGACGCATGCGGGGGATCCCTTCGGACGGATGGATCCGGTGAGTCTATACAGACCAGCGGATCCATCTGTTGGGATGGATTCCAGCAGATGGATTTGTTTGGCATGTCAGCAAATATTCGATCTGCTGGAATCCATCCCAGGGGAGAAATATCCGCGGAAAAAAAGATCCGCTGGAGTGTACACACCATAGGATCTATCCGCTGAAACCCATTTGCTGGGATTTTTCAGCGGATGGATTCTATCGTGTGTACGGGGCCTTAGAGTTAGCAGTAATCATAAGGCCGATCGGGTCAGAACGCGGTGACGTAAAACACACGACGTGCTAAAAAAACGAAGGTCAATGCTTCCAAGCATGCGTTGTCTTGATTCTGAGCATGCGTGGGTTTTGAACCGATGCTTTTGTGTACTAACCATTGGTTTGGACCTATCGGTCAGCGGTCCATCGGTTCGATTTTAAAGCAAGTTCTCTAACTTTTGTCCGAAGGACAAAAGACCGATGGGGCATACACACGGACGCTTTGGACCGATGAAACTAAACTTCAGTCCATTTTCATCGGTTTGGACCAATGGTGTGTGCGCGGCCTTAGGGTTAGGGTTAGTGGTAATTACCGCTAGCCCTAACACTAACAATTACCACTAGCCCTAACAATTACTGCTAACCCTAACAATTATCACTAACCCTAACCCTAGTCCTTAACCCTCTCTCTAACATGAGACTTTAGACCAGGGGTCCTCAAACTTTTTAAACAGGGGGCCAGTTCACGGTCCCTCAGACTGTTGTGGGGCCGGACTTTAGTTTGAAAAAAAACAGATCCCCCATCACAGACTCCTCTCCATGAAAGACTCCCCCCAATCACAAAACTCCCCATCACAGATCTCTCCCATTACAAAGCCCCCCATCACAGATCCACCAATCATAAAGCTCCACCACAGATCCCCCCAATCACAGACTCCCCCCATATCACAGAGCCCCCCCATCACAGAGTCCCCCCATATCCCCCTTCCCCCATATCACAGAGCAGCACTTCCCCCATATCACAGCACTCCCCCCCCCCCCGCATATCACAGCACAGCACATCACAGCACTCCCCCCCGCATATCACAGCACAGCACTTCCACCATATCACAGCGCAGCACTTCCCCCATATCACAGCACTCCCCCTCGCATATCACAGCACAGCACATCACAGAACTCCCCCCCCCGCATATTACAGCACAGCACTTCCACCATATCACAGAGCAGCACTTCCACCATATAACAGCGCAGCACTTCCACCATATCACAGCACTCCCCCCGCATATCACAGCACAGCACATCACAGCACTCTCCCCTGCATATCACAGCACAGTACAGCACTTCCACCATATCACAGCACAGCACTCCGTCCCGCATATCACAGCACAGCACAGCACATCACAGCACTCCCCCCCTACCTTATTCACACACGACGCACAGCCTGACAAGAACGGACAAAGCGCGGGACTTTTCAAGTGAAAGGCAGATGATTGATTGCTTGGACCGCCCCACTGCCTAGTAACCAATTACCCGCTTCTTAACTCGAAAAGTCCTGCCCTTTGTTTGGACCTGTCACGCTTCGTGTCTTGTGTGACTAATGTAGCAGAGGGGAGGGGGAAGTGCTGCGGAGGTGAAGTGCTACAATCTTATAAAAGGGACAGTCCGTGCCGTGGGCCGGGTAAATTGCCTTGGCGGGCCGTTCTCCTCTCGCCCTCCCTCCCTGCAATCTTCTGGGACACGTCACATGTCCCAGAAGATGGCATGACCATTGAGAAGGTGCAGTGTGCACTCGGATGTGAACCTGCAACCTGTCACAGCCAGGTGTGCACACTTTTAATGCCGGCAATGGGGAGAGGAGAGGGAGAGAACCGAGGGTCCAGACGGCCGTATCGCTGGATCATGGGAAAGGTGAGTGTGTGTTTATTAAATGTTGGCAGCTACACTTTTTGTAGCTGCTGACTGTTAATAAACACAAAAACAACTGGAACTCTGATTTAAAGGTTCCTGTACTACTTTGATGCTACTTGAGTGTAAATTTGCATCAATGTCGCACTCCATGAGCACAGCTGTCATACTTTCCTATTAGCCCAAGAAATATAAATGCAAAACATTAATGAATTAGGAATAACCCATTTGGGGAAAATGTTAGTAAAAAAAACCAAGGGAAACGATGAAGCCTCGTACACACGGGCCAGAATCTCGTCAGGAAAAAACGTTGTTTTTCCTGACAAGATTCTTGGCAAGAATCTCTTCCCGGTCGAGTATATAGACTCTCCTTTCAAAAGAATTGCGGTTCTCTTGAAAGGCAAGAACGCGGTGACGTCGTTGCGTACGACGAGCATGCGCTCGCCACATTCGATGCCGCCGCCATCTTGCTGCACCCTACCTATGCCTAGTTAGCTACTGCGCATGCGTCAAAGTCATTTCAAACATGCGTGGGTTTCCACGGTGACAGGTAAGTATACAGACGCTCAGGTTTCTCGTCGGGAAACAGGCCAACAAGAATCTCAACGAGAAAATAGAGAGCAGGATCTCTATTTTTCTCGTCGAGGTTCTGGGCAGATTTCCAGACGAGAAACCTCAAAGCCTCAAAGCCTCGTACATACGCACGGTTTACTCGGCAAGAAAGCTCTGCCAGCAGTTTTCTTGCTGGTTCTTGTCGAGAAAACCGAGCATGTGTACGAGGCTTCACTCTTCACATTTGTGTCTGATTTCCCATCTTTTCAAATACACTCATTATTGTGTTAAAACACAAATTTGAGAAAAAGTTATTAGCAGCTGAATTTAAATCAGCAATATCTGGTTGTGAAGGTATGAAATAGCCCTAGTCAAAATTTGAAAAAAATTTAAACATCTCCGTTTTGCATAAAATACTGTATGGTAAAAACTAGACTTGTGGGAAAACAATAATTGAGGCCCCGTACACACGACCAAACATGTATGCTGAAACTGGTCCGCGGGCCAGTTTCAGCATACATGTTCGGTCGTGTGTAGGCGCGAGCGGGCCGAATTCCAGCAAACATTTGCCCGCCGGGCCTTTTCCCAGCGGGCAAATATTCCTGGACGTGTTTTAAAACCGTCCGCTGGAATCCTGCCCGCTCGGACATGTACGGTCGTCAGTACAGACCTACCGTACATGTCCGAGCGCCCGCCGTCCCTCGCATGCGTCGAATGACTTCGACGCATGCGTGGAAGCCTTTAAATGGCAGGCCCGCCCACGTCGCCGCGTCACCGCCGCGTCATCGTCGCGGCGACGACGCGGACACGCCCCGCGTAGTGTTTACGCGCGGACTTCTGTACGATGGTTAGTACAACCATTGTACAGAAGCCCTCTGGCAGGCATGTATGGTGAAAACGGTCCGACGGACCGGTTTCACTGTACATGTTTGCTCGTGAGTACCCGGCCTAATAGTGACTAGTCCCACATGTCATATAAGAATCTAAAGTATTGTACCTCAGGGAATTTCTTTTTTTCTCTGGAAATACTTAGGAAAATCGCAGCTGTTTAGTCACCCGTAAGAATGCAGTACATTTTTTATTACGTGATCTGAACAAATACTAAACTCTTTTCTAAATTATGATATAATATACCTATTTACCCTGTATGTCTTGACATACTGTATCTATTTAACAACACAGCGGTTGCCACAGACAGTGATCAGTAGCCGATAGGAACAGGCTGATCAGGAATTAGTATTAGTACTTGGGGATGCATGGAGGTGCAAGTCACAGAGGAGACAATAAAAGCTGTTGGTTCCCCAGGGGTCACCGAAGAACACTGGAGCTTGGACAATGGAGCAACAGAAGGCAAATATGACACTGGGTGGTGTAAGATACTGTACATGAGACCCTAAGTACCTGGTGGTACCTGGACTCGGGGTGCCTGCACATTCAGCAGAGGTGAGAGCTTTAAGAAGGGCCCAGGCGCATGGTCTAAGGAGGAACCTGGTATTCACCAGAGCACTCCACAAGGAGTGATGCTGATGGTTTCCAGGTTGCGGTCCTTTGATTTACCCGAGCTGGCAATTAGTAAGCAGGAAGCACAGGAACAGGAGAGAGGGTCTCTTGGAGCAGTGGTTCTCAACCACGGTCCTCAAGTACCCCCAACAAGACAAGTTTTGGGAATTTCTCTTAGATAAAATAGCTATCCAAAATACCAAGGCATTGAAATCATGCCCTGTTGGGGATACTTGAGGACTGAGGTTGAGAACTGCTGTCTTGGAGCCCTGGAATGTTGGGATCACATGAATGTGAGAGTGAGAGTTTCTGGGAGCACAGGCATGCTAGGAACATGGGGATATAGGTGCTAGGAACACAGGAACACAGGCATTACAATATCTTGCAGCACTGTGGTGCTGAGAACACAGGTGTTAGAATCTCCGCATTGGGGTGCAGGGAACACTAGAGTGCATAAGGCAGTTCTTAAAAGCACTGGGGTGCTGGAATCACAGGAAAGGTAAAGTGTCTGGGAGCACACAGGGGTAGAAATATTGGAAACCCGGTTCTGAAACAAGGCACATGTGAGTATTACAACAGTAGGAGCCAATCAAAAGAAACACAGATCTGCTCCAGGTCATATATATTCTGGACAATTCCAAAAACAGTTGCAGGTGCAACCTTTAATCTGCATAATTTGGTACAAATCCAAAGCAAATGGAAAACAGCACACTGGGATAGCCCACTGAAAAATAAGTTATTGCATCCCAAAGTCCATGCACACTCATTAAATCTCCTCCCTGTAATACAATTTGCTCAATAGGCTCCAAATGTTTTTAAGACTCAGTTTGAGCCAAACTTATTAGATTTACATCAAAGAAGGAAAATACCTCATTATAATTAATTCATTATAATTAATTTATTATATGAATTAACATTTTCTCTTTTCCTCCGATGGAATTCCGATGTGAATTTGGTTGGACAAAGGTCCGATCGTGTGTACAGGGCATCAGTGGTTTGCTTTTACTGAACCATATTTCAATAAATTCCAGAAGGTATTCCAAAGTGGCCGGCTCTCCATTTGTTTGTGTGTTCAAACTGTATTTTCTGTTTTAAATCAATTAAAAATATTTAACCAGCACAGGAATTAGCTTAATAACATTCATGTGTTGTCCCATTCACACAGAGATAATGTGCATGAACTTTCAATGGGTTCATTTCTATGTGAATGTTTTTTTTTTAACTACATCCCTTAGGGCTCATTATTTAAAGCGGAGGTTCACCCTTAGAGAGCACATTTTCCCCTTAGATTAATGTTCGTTTTGTCTAGGGGAATCGGCTAGTTGTTTTAAAATATGATCCGTACTTACCGTTTACGAGATGCATCCTCTCCGTCACTTCCGGGTATGGGCTGCGGGAATGGGCGTTCCTTCTTGATTGACAGTCTTCCGAGAGGCTTCCGACGGTCGCATCCATCGCGTCACGATTTTCCGAAAGAAGCCGAACGTCGGTGCGCAGGCGCAGTATAGAGCCGCACCGACGTTCGGCTTCTTTCGGCTACGAGTGACGCGATGGATGCGACCGTCGGAAGTCTCTCGGAAGACTGTCAATCAAGAAGGAACGCCCGCTCCCGAAGACCCATACCCGGAAGCGACGGAAGAAGATGCATCTCGAAAACGGGTAAGTACGGATCATATTTTAAAACAAATAGCCGATTCCCCAAGACCAAACGAGCAGGAATCTAAGGGGAAAAGGGCAAAAATTAAATAAATGGGTGAACTCCCGCTTTAAGTAATTGTGATCCACATTAACCTCTTTATTACCACTACACACATTTTAGTAAAATAAAGCTGTGAGATAAATGGAAATCAATGGCAACAGTGTATTTCCAACGTGTAAAATATTTACATAGATATATAACGTTAAACTAAATTTTAATTGTAAACTAAAAACTTGAGGGATGTTTATAGAGCATGAAATCGTTTTTTTTTATGTAATTTTTTGCCTAACTATTACACTGCTCCGGGCAAGTTCTACCGTTAGTTTTAATACTGAGATGAAATTAACCCAGTGAAATACAACTGCAGATGTATTTCTCAAATTTATAATTATGATAATATATGGCTCTCAAAACTAATAATAATTTATTTCAATTGAACAGATAGAATAAGGATAGAATTTAAAAAAAAAATGTTTTTTTTTTTTTTTTTTTACTAGTCTGTCTACTTTTCACAATTTTTTCCATTCCATTTTCACAGTATGATATTGCAAAAACTCAACTTTGAATTAGGGTGAAACTGGGTAACATGCAGTGGAACTAAATGCAATTATTCCACCAGTCTTTATAGGAAGGACCCATACATGATCATGGGGACATGTCTCATAGAAAATATACAATGCTAGAAATTCAAGTTCTGTCTAAACCACAGTATTCAAATCCTCAGGAGATGTGTTCAGCTGGAATTTATGTATTTTTTCCAAGATGCATTCAAAGCTTATCTGTTAACTTTAAAAATAAATCTAGAGGTCAGGAAATGGCATGGTAATTTAAATGACTTTAAAGCCTGAGTTAAATTAACTCTTATCGTCAATATATTTGCCTTTCTTCTTTTCAATTATAAGTGTAGCAATTTTAGCACACTGGAATACATATGTATATCATGGGGAAACATACTGTTTTAGTCGTCTTAATCTTGATTTAATGTTTAGTCTTTATAGAGATTTTTCTCAAGGTGATGTGAAGAAATTATGTTTAAAGCTGACTCGAGGTAAAATTCTACATTATGCTTCCCATGGAGCTTTCTCCTTACAGTAGGGGTTACATGCTAGGTACTGAAGAGTAGAACATTTTAAAAATCAATTTTAAATTATATTAAATTATATTATAGCCTAAGTTAAATTCATTTTCATGGTCATGGAGCTGCCAGCCCATCCCAGTGGTTTCTGATGGCTGGCTAATGAAGCTTGTGAATGGACACACAAGTCACCCTCACTCCAATGACATCAGTCTTCACAAAGCCAGGACTGTATTATTCCAGGACTAGATCACAGAATCCACCCATACCAAGCCATACTCTGACATGTTCCATCCAAAATAAGGCTAAATCATAAAAATGTACTGGAATAATAAAGCTTTGTGAAGGCTGATGTCATTTGAGTGCAACTGACTTGTTGTGAGTCTAGCAAATTTAGCACATGCATATATGTATATCATGGGACCCAGACTGTTTTACTTGCCTTTAATTTTGATTGAATGCATTACTCTTTATAAATATCACCAAGTGGTAATGTGAAGAAAGAATGTTAAAATATCCTGGGAAAGTTACCCTTACAATGCCCCCCTTCCCCCCCATATTTCAAAGATTAAATACTAGTTTTTTTCTGTGGGGACATTAAAAATAAGTTTTACCTCAACCCTTGTCCCCACAGGCTTCCTCCCCACTGCAAGACCGGTCCTCCAAAGCCACCTCTTTCTGCCACTCATTTGGTCACAGGAACTCTTGATCATCACGTACAATGAAGGAGCTGCAGTCCTGCATTGTAAGTGAGGATGCTGTGAGTCCACAAACCACCGTAAGTGTAAAAGGGAGGAGTAAAGCACCAGCTGCCTGGAGATTCTCACTGCAAGGGCACCTTTGGAGTTCAGCTTTAAAATGTCAGAGGGTTTTTACTACTGTAGCAAACCCCCGAGGGAGCTGCTTTAGTTTTTTCACTCCGTTACTCTGCCTTTCAACCCTAGTTTGGCCTAGTTCAGGGGTGCCAAACCTTTTGAAGAGCAAGGGCCACGTAAGCTACTTGGTAACCAGTCGTGGGCCACAATGAGCGGAGCGGGTGGATGGCAGCCCACTCGGCTCTATAGAGCCCACTCTACTCTCAGCACACCAAACTCGCAGGTAATAGAAGTCTATGGCTCAGAGCAGGTAACCCACAGGTGCACTTTTCTGCACCTGTGGATCAGTTTGAAAGCAGCCAGGTAACCACTGCAGAACAGATATGCCCATATATACACTGTGGGCCAAATTCTCAAAAGAGATACGCAGACTTAACTCCATTTTTCTAATTTTACACGGCGCGTATATTTGCGCGCGATCGTCAAAACGACTTAAGCAAAGATTTCTGTATTTTCAGCCGTACTTAAATTAGTTACGCCTGCGCATTCCCGGGCGCAAATTACGCTAGGCTCGCCGCTGTTTTTGATAGGCAAAGATGCAAATGAGGGAGTTAGGGCGATTCTCAGAATTAAGTGTGTGTGCCGTATTTTCCGCCCTGTGCGCACCTGTTAGTTTTTCTGACTAAATTTCCACATTATAAAACCAGCCCTAATTTTACACATGCTGTGGAAGGGTTTGCAGAAGGGAGTTACAGCTCTAGTTGTGAAGTTTGTTGCTGAAAAATGCCAGGACCAGCAATGATTTTGACGGCACTTGCTGCCTTACAGGCACAAAGGAGGAGGAGGGCACAGAGGAGGAGGATGAGGGCACAGGCGCGTGTTTATCGGCCACGCCGTGATATTTGGCAAATGCCAGTTTATGAGGTCATTGGCAACTACCGATTTGATAGGGAGGCCATCCTGGAGATTACACAACTCCTTCATGAGGATCTAATCGCCCCAACCCTACGTTCCCATGCCCTGACACCTCTGGAAAAAGTTATGGCAACACTGCATTTTCTAGCGAGTGGCTCCTTCCAGCGAGCATCTGGAGGTGTGGCTGGGATGGTGCAGTCCACCATGAGTAAATGCCTACATCAGGTGGTCCCTGCCATACTGCGGCGCATGAGCCATCAGTTTGTCATG
Organism: Rana temporaria; assembly: GCF_905171775.1. Lineage (NCBI taxonomy): Eukaryota > Metazoa > Chordata > Amphibia > Anura > Ranidae > Rana > Rana temporaria. The sequence goes on from NC_053490.1 coordinate 218,899,466, forward strand.
CCCACCCAGGAGGACCAGCGTGTGCAAGCCATGACAGACTTCTACAATATTGCTGGCTTTCCTAAGATCATCGGTGCGATTGACTGCACCCATGTTGCACTCCAGCCCCCCCATGAAACTGAACACCTGTTCAGAAACAGAAAAGGGTGGCATTCCATCAACGTCCAGATGATTGTAGATGCCCATGGCCTCATCTGGCACGTTTGTGCCAAGTTTCCAGGGTCGTGCCACGACAGTTTTATTCTACGGCAGACCAAGATCTACCAAGACTTGGAGATGAACGTTTATGGAGACAGCTGGCTGATTGGTGAGTGACATTGGTGTCAGGTATGCCCCCCCCATGATGGAGACATCACAAGGGGCACATGCATGACTAATATCCTCCTGTCTTTTCCCTTACAGGTGACTCAGGATATGCATTGGGACCCCACCTGATGACCCCCTTTAGAAACCCCCAAACACCCGGACAAAGAAAATACAATGAGGTGCACGTCCAGACCCGGGCTATAGTTGAGCGGACTTTTGGCATGCTAAAGTCACGATTCCGATGCCTGGACAAGACTGGGGGTACACTATTATATTCCCCAGACTTTGTATGCAAAATTATTGGTGCATGTTGCATACTGCACAATTTTGCATTAAGAAAGGGCATGCATGTGGACATATCTCCTGACCTGACCCCCCACCCAGGCAACCCCCCCCCCCAAACCCCTCTACCCGGTCTGCTGAGGCCCAGGCAATCAGGAGACAACTGTCTGAAGGCATCTTTGCCCAGTAAATGCATCCTATTACAATTTTTGTTTTTGATTTGCCAAGACCAAATCACAGAGATTATGTGACCTTTAAATCTTTATTTTGTTAAATAAATGCACATTACTTATATGCCAAACAGAATGTTTATTTTGAGTAACAAAACGCACATTAATTATCTCACAATGAGAATGCATGAATGCACGTCACTGTGGTCCCTAGCACAGACACATCACATGCACATAGAATTGGATTAGATCCAAGTACCCCCCCCCCCCCTTTGGTACTTGGGAGCAGTAACGCCCCGCCACGGCTCCAATTATGTCACTGTGCATTCATACACCATTCAGGAACCTAGGATGACTTCTCCCTGGTCCTGGGGATCCCTACTCCACCAAAACTGAGGGTGACACCCTTATGTTTTCAGGAATGCCATCCCCCCACATTCACACATCATTCACACACATAGACCAAATCATAAGTACAGTGTAAAAAAAAAAAAAAAAAGTACCCCTGCAAATTAGGGATGTTGCCGAGTGCTCCTTCTGGGCTGCCCACGGGCACGGGCACGGTCACGGGGACGGGCACGGGGACGGCCACGGGGACGGCCACGGCCAACTGGGGGATCTTCACGGGGGGGGGTCTGTGCAGGGGAGGGAGTATTTTCAGGGGGGGGGGAATGTGCAGGGGAGGGAGTATTCTCAGGGGGGGGGGACTGTGCAGGGGAGGGAGTATTTTGAGGGCGGGGGGACTGTACAGGGGAGGAAGCAGCCTCCCCTGGTGTCTGTCCTCCTGCTGGCCTTCCCTCCAAGGCAACGGCTATCCTTGTCAGACAGGAAGTTATGGCAGCCGTATTGGCCTGCACAGCCCGGGTATTGGCCTGCACAGCCTGGGTGAGGGCAGTCACCTCCTGGGCCACACCTGTTGTGGCGTTCCTCATGTCCCACAAACAGGTGATGACCCCCACGGAGTTGGTGGCCACGTCACCCAGTGACTCCCTCATTGCACCCAGGCTGCGCTCCACCTTGGTCATTGTTTTTTGGATCGCAGACAGACTGCGGGTCTGCCGGACATTGTCCCTCAACAGACTGACCGGCAGACGCACCAACCCCCCCCTGTTTTCAGGGGTCGGCATCCTACTTGCCCCTGAGGCTTGTGGCCTTGGAGGAGGAGTTGGAGTGAGCCATGGGTGCTGCTGCATGTTGGAGGAGGGTTGGAAGGGGCGACCCATGATGGTGGCCTGACTTCTGGGCGCCTGTGGGGTTCCCTCAGGGGATGATTCAAAGGTCATATCTTGGCCCATCATTATTTCCTGCCCAATCAGAATATTGTCATCTTCCTCCCCCTCATCCTCCTCCCACTCAACATCCAAATTAGGGGAGTTGTGGGCACTCCCCTCCCATGGCGAATCCTGCCCTTCTTGTGACTCTGCATGAGCCTGTCTTGGGGGTGGTGCAGCAGCCTGCCCTGATGGGCCAGCAAACTCCTGACCTGATGGGCCAGCAACCTCGTGACCTGATGGGGCTGCCACCTCCTGGGCTGATGGGGCTGCCACCTCCTGGGCTGATGGGGCTGCCACCTCCTGGGCTGATGGGGCTGCCACCTCCTGGGCTGATGGGGCTGCCACCTCCTGGGCTGATGGGGCTGCCACCTCCTGGGCTGATGGGGCTGCCACCTCCTGGCCATCTGGGGAGGACACAAAACAATCACAGGTTGTTGTATCCACAAACTTGGCACATCTTCCCTTCCCCCACCCACACATGCTAATCACCAGATAGAAATTCAAAAAAATTACCTGTCCTCATAAGAGGATCATTGTCAAAGCCAGGCAGGCCCACCACCTGCTGTGGGTGGAAACACTGGGCCACTGCCCATTCCTCCTCACTCATCCTGACTGGGCAGGGTCCCCCTCCTCCAGTGCCCCTGGTATGGGCATGCAGCGTTGCCAGCTTGTTCCGGGACACGCTCCTCAAGTCATTTATTTTTTTTTGAACTCCAGCGATGGTCCTGGTCTCCCCCCCCCCCGCCGCATTGATCCGATCGGTGATCTTTTGAAGGATCTCCTTCCTCCTGGCCGGGGTGGTGGTGTGGCTCTCAGGGCCATGGAGAAATCGCCCAAATTTAAGGACGCCCTGAGCAAGTATATGCTTCTCTGCCGGTGAAAAATTTAGCTTCCTGCGCTTGGGAGCCATGACAGACAACACCCAGCAACAGGGAACTCAGCCAACAAACAAACAACAATACACACACACACCAAAGAAAATACAAACAAGCCAAAATAAAAAATAGACAGACAGCTACTATTAATTCAAAAACAAACAGGCAAAAAAGAAAAACAAAAAATATAAACAAAACCCAAAAAAAACTATTAGTAAAAACAAACAGGCAAACAATCAAAACAAAAAACAAATTAGCAAAAACAAACACCAACTATACCCTCCAACTCCACAAACACTTTTCTCACAAAACAATCTTACCAACAAACACTGACAAACGTTCAAAGCAGAAGCAACTTGCTTTAGGAAGGGAACACAGGGAAATACTTTTGCAATTGAAGTGTGTTTGACTGGGGCTATTTAGCCACAGGGCGATCTTCAAACTAAGTACGCTTGGCCTTTTACCTATCTCACTGATTGCGCTGACCAAAGTTCTGCACATGCGCATTGAGGTCCAGATTCGTGCGCGCATGCGCAGTACGGCCGGCACTTCATTTGCATGGGGTCACGGCTCATTACAATGAAGCACGCCCACTTCAAACCCACTTGCCATAACCACGCCTTAGGCATTGAAACTTAAGTTAAGGATGGCGCAGTTTTGAGCGCAAATGCACTGAGAATACGGTAGTTACGACACCAACTTAGGGCGCCCTAACTTAAATGACATAAGTTAGATAATCCTAAATTTACACATGGTTTTGAGAATTTGGCCCTGTGTTTTTAGTAATAAACATACCTTTAATAACAGTATTCTATTCTATTTTACTCTATCCCAGAGTAGGAGGTCGCGGGCCACATCAGAATGCTCCGCGGGCCACTGGTTGGGCACACCTGGCCTAGTTCCTCTGTTTTTTTATCTCCTCCCCCACAGTCCTTTGCTTCTGTCTGATGATAGGCTCTTCCAATATGAAGTTTACAGACAACCTCCAATAGGGAGTTTACAAACAAGCAGTTCTGAGAGTCTGCGTGTGAAGAGAGAAAGGGGGGGGGGTGAAAAAGCCCACACTGCTGCTGCTGCAGCAGACAGCTGTCCCCTAATAGATTACAAAATTCAAGAATACATGATTTTTATCTGAAGCTTTTTTTTACTAGATACAATTGTAAATGTATACTGATACAGTATATATGTGTAGCAAGGTTCCAAGCCTCCTTTAGTTTAATGAGAACCTCCAGAACCAGGGACAGGTGACATCCTTCCATATAAAGTGGGTTACAAGGCATATTGGGTGTAATGTGAGGTAGATTCATGGGCGCCAGACACTTCTTGAATGCAAAGAGATTGTATTTTCTCTTGAACAGAACAGTGGGAGAGAGGGTTTAGGGCCAGGACACCCTTAGGTAGTTGCACTGTCAATTAGCAGACTCTGAGACTTCTAAAGGTAGACAGCCATGCAGAGAAAGGCATCCAGCAAGACACCACATCTGCATATGTAGGAGTCTTAGAACAGTTCCTAACACAAATGGTAACAAACTCCTTTACTTGTATACAGTCACTTCTTGTAGACTCTCAGCCCACAGAGCTCCCCGTCTCTCTCACTAGACTTGCTGATTCACTGTCACTGAATCTTGTGAGCTCTTCTAACCTTCTTACTTTAGTTTTGGCCCAAAGCGTCACCCCCTGCTTCCCTACTGGGTCCCTGGCTTGGCATTCTAGATACTCTTCAAGCGTCACCCCACTGGCTGGGTCCCTGGCTGGGCACCTTCTGAAGTTTCCAGATTCTTCACCGTCCCCAGTTGGTGAGAATACTGCTCCGGTACTTGCTTCAGCTACTCACTGTGGTCCCTGGTAACAAGGTGGGTGGTTGGTCCCTTAGTGGCGACAGTTTCCCGTCCACCTCCAACCATGACAGGTTCTCCGGCCAGCAGAACCATCACTTCTGGTTGGACTGCAAGCCTCAATCCCAACCCTATGCTGCTCTCAGGCTTCTGGATAGGCCCTCAGAAGCCTAGCAGCCAGACATGCCCGGGATAGGCCCAAACTAGCAGCCCGGGCAGCATAACACACGTCCACCAAGACAGCCGTCCAGGTGACACAGAACCCCAACCACCTGACCTCACCCAAATAAATAGGCTCTCCCAGCAGGCCAAGGGGTCTAAGAAAATCCCTGCCCATTGGTTGAGATACCCTATCTATTCCTAATCTGTCCTTGCAATGCCCTTGTCTTACCTAATGTCACCAGATACCCGGCCATCTAACAACAGAAGAGAGAAGTGCAGCAATTCCAGACTTAGGGTGAAAGCTGGAGATTTGCCTGGCAACACTAGCACCCGCTGTCTTTCTGGGTTCCTCTTTGTGCCTCCTGTCCACATCCTCCTTTGTTACTCAGGTAGGCTCTGACTTGCACCCGCCCAAGGTCACCCCCCGACTGGAAAGTGCCATAAAGGCCCCGACAACCTAGTGCTCCATTTCCAGCTTCTTCCACCTGACAACTCCCCCCAGTTGGGCTGACTCTAGGTATCTAAGGAGGCCTGCCCCCTGCCAATCCAGGTTGGGGATTGGTCAGGGCTCCTTAGAACACCCCAGACAGCTCCACCTCTCTTCCTCTCCTTTTTTCTAGAATCCTCTAGAAGCAAAAGGGAGGTAACTGAAAGATGATGCTATCTGTAAATCACCAGCCTACTCTGAGCCACTCCCTTCCCACACAGAACAAAACCTGATTAAATTGACCTCCCCTTTTGTGGAAACAACTTATTGACAATAGCTTACCATTATATAAAGAGACCTATATTAATAGAGGTTGTCTCCTCAAATATGAGAAGGTTTGGTCCGAATGGCTGATGGATTCTTCCACAGCCTCTGAAGCTTTTTAGAGAAATACGACTATTAGCCTTTTTTCCGTCAGGTATTGGGCAAATACCCATGATCACTTGAACATTTTATATTGACATATATAATATAGGACTGTATCACCCCCAAAACTTGAAAATCAAGTTAACCTCCCTGGCGGTATGATTCTTTCTGGTTTTAGGTGCTGAAAGCGGTACCATTATTTTGCAAGGAAATTTGGCGTTTTACATTGTAGGCCTGTAATTCTTAGGAATAACTCACTTAAATCTGTCCGAACAAGAGTCTAGTAGACATCTCGGGTATGATAAAGTTTGAAAAACAAAATCATAAATAATAATATAATAAATAACTATAAATAATTATAACAAATAATAATATAATTATAATAAAAAAATATTCAATAATGTAATCAAATCAAAAACACTGAAATTTGCTCAGTTGCAGAATTGTCGCTGTCATTTTTTTTTTTTATGATGAATTTCCCCACAAATCGCTATCGCTCAATTCTGCAAGTGATTATAATTTATTATCGCTGTTTTCTAGCTGCTCTAAAACCACTTTTGACATAAAGGGACACTTTTTGGTTGCTATGGACAATCTACAGTTTGCAGGCAGAAAGAACCGTTTTTATTATATAAAAGTACATGTAGGACACTGGGCAGACCACTAGGGACAAAAGGGGTGTGTGTATTTTTTTTACATACAGTACTGTAATCTATAAGATTACAGTATACTGTATGTAATGTGTTTATTTACTTTTTTTAATTTGGCGCCATTCTCCGCCCCTATGCATCGTAACGTCGCAGGGAACGGAGATCGGCGGCACACAGGGACACTGTGTGAATCGAGCGAGGACACCGCTCGCTCACACAGCGGGGATGCATCGCAGGATCCAGGGACAAGGTTAGTAACTTTGCCTGGGGCTGCTGCGAGGCGATCCCGATTCTGGCTCGGGGATACCACTTTTGGTAATGAAATCTTACCCCGAGCCAAACTCGGGAATACCGCCAGGGGGGTTAACAAGAGTACTATATTATGTTTTTTACACTATAACTTGATGTAATGTCTATTGCAAGAATTCCATAAATACATGTAAGACCAATGTATGCATGTGGGTTTTTCTTTTTTTTTTGCTGTTGTTGCTGTTTTTTTGCTTTGTCTTTGTTTGTTTACTGTTTTTGTAAATGTAAACTTTTCGTCTGTGTTTGAAAAATGAATACAAATGTATACTTAAAAATGTTCCTGCACTTACAAAAACCTACTTCTAGCACCTACCTAAAGTAAAGGGTGCTACAGTATTTATGGTGACTAAATGTACACAAAAGTTTAAAGAAACAGCATGAAACAACTGAAAATTGAAACATTAATGCAATTTTTGTAATTTTATTTTTTTGATTATAGCTATGTTTTAACTATTTGCTACTTGAGCCGGTGCAGCATAATGTCTGTCATATTTTCTCCACCCCTGCAGCCCAGGATAAGTGCACATACTGTTATTAACCACTTGCTTACTGGGCACTTAAACCCCCCTCCTGCCCAGACCAATTTTCAGCTTTCAGTGCTGTCGCACTTTGAATGACAATTGCGCGGTCATGCAACACTGTACCCAAATGACATTTTTATAATTTTTTTCCACAAATAGAGCTTTATTTTGGTGGTATTTGATCATCTCTGCGGTTTTTATTTTTTCTTAAAAAAAAAAAGACATAAAAAATATATATATATATATATATATATATATATATATATATATATATATATATATATATATATTTATATTTTGTTATAACATTTTGCAAACAGGTAATTTTTCTCCTTCATTGATGTATGCTGATGAGGCTGCACTGATGGGCACCGATGGGCTGCATTTATGGGTACTGATAAGGCGGCACCGATAAGGCGGCACTGGTGGGCACCGATAAGGTGGCACTGGTGGGCACTGATAGGTGGCACTGGTGGACACTGATAGACAGCACTGGTGGACACTGATAGGCGGCACTGAGAGGTGGCACTGAAGGGCATTGATAGGTGGCACTGGTGGGCACTGAGAATTGGCACTAATAGGTGGCATTGATAGGTGGCACTGATAGCTGGCAGTGATGGGCACTGATAGCTGGCAGTGATGGGCACTGATGAGTGGCAATAATGGGCACTGATCAGTTACACTGATAGGCAGCATTACTAGGTGGCACTGATTGGCATCACAGGTGGGCATTGGTAGGTGGCACTTGTAGGCATTGATAGGTGGCACTGTGGGCACTGGCAGGTGGCACTGGCAGGCAGTATTTTTGGGCACAGAGGAGACAGATGTGCCTCCTTCCTCTTCGGGACCGATGTCCCTTGTAAATAAGCCAGTGATCAGCTTTTTTTTCTCCTCACGGTGTCAGGGGGCACACGTTGCGCGTGCAAAGGGGAGGACGTCTATTGACGTCCTCTTGGATTTTCAGGCCCGTAATGTAGCCGTCATTTGACTATAGCGCGGGCCTCTAGTGGTTAACATGAATGGCTGTGCATCGCTATACTCATGTATATGACAGTGTTATTGTGAACGCAAGTGTAATATACATGCTTTTGCAAAAATTAGAACATTTTCAGATTTTTGCAAATGTTCATACACTGTACTTAAGTTTACAATAGCACCAAAAGGTTTACCCCTCTTCATGACAAGGCCATTTTGCGATACGTGGTCAGGCAAGCTGTACCTAAACAACATTTATGTCCCCCTTTTCCCACAATTAGAGCTATTTTTTTATTTTTTTGGTGGTATTTGATCACCTCTGTGGTTTTAATTTTAAATCAAAAAAGAAAAGACCGACAATTTTGAACAAAAAAACAATATTTTTTACTTTCTGCTATAAAACACATTCAATAAAAATTAAAAAAAAATGTTTTTCTGACAGACTCCATGGCAGCCTACATGTGGGTTAACCCCGCCTCCTCTTAAATGCTATAGGACCCCATACCCATAAAAGTCAGCTCACCTTTCAGTACTGCGTTCCTTTATTGTCCTCCTCCAATGGACCTAGGATGCACATACGTTCAGTGGAGAGCTTTTCAGCAACCTTGTATCTATTCATGGGATTTTGCTGTAGTCTGCCAAAGATCTGGAGCATCCTCGGCTGGCAAGGTCTGAGACTATCGTTGCTTTTTTTTCCCATGGCAGTCGCATCTGTGTAGTTTGTGTTTTTGTCCTGTTTCCCCATTATTACCTCCGTGCCCCCTGCTACTCACTATGGCTGCTGGAACGCTTCTGTTCAGAGGGGGGAATCAAAATGACACAGGAGGAACAGAAGGGGTTACTAAAATGGTAATCCCCCCTCTGATTCTCCTGTGTCATTTTGATCCCCTCCCCCCTTCGTATACAGATAATACATTTCCTTTTTTTTGTTCAACAATAAATGTGTACCGTATTCTTCTTCATGGAAAAATAGGACATCCCCTGAAAATAAGACCTAGCGCATCTTTGGGAGCAAAAATTAATAAAAGACACTGTCTTATTTTCGGGGAATTGAGATCTTGTGACTGTGGAGGAGATTGGAGTACAGGGAACTCATTGTCATGTTCACGAAACCAGTGATGAGATGATTTGAGCTTTGTGACATGTTGCATTATCCTGCTGGAAGTAGCCATCAGAAGATGGGTACACTGTAGTCATAAAGGGATGGACATGGTCAGCAACAATACAGGTAGTCATTTAAACAATGCTCAATTGGTACTAAGGGGCCCAAAGTGTGTGAAGGAAAATACCCCCCCCACACCATTACACCACCACCAGCAGTCTAAACGGTCGATACAAGGCAGGGTGGATCCATGTTTTCGTGTTGTTTACGACAAATTCTGACCTTACCATCTGAATGTCGCAGCTGAAATTGATACTCATCAGACCAGGCAACGTTTTTTCCAATCTTCTATTGTCCAATTTTGATGATCCTGTGCAATTGTAGCCTCAGTTTCCTGTTCTTAGCTGACAGAAGTGGCACCCAGTGTAGTCTTCTTCTGCTGTAGCCCATATGCTTCAAGATTTGATGTGTTGTGTGTTCAGAGATGGTATTCTGCATACCTTGGTTGTAACAAGTGGTTATTTGGGTTACTGTTGCCTTTCTACATCTTGAACCAGTCTGTCCATTCTCCTCTGACATTAACAAGACATTTTCGTCCACACAACTCCCAGTCACTGCATATTTTATCTTTTTTAGACCATCCCAGTAGATCAGCAGGTTTTGAAATGCTCAAACCAGCCCGTCTGGCACCCACAACCATGCCACGTTCAAAGTCTGATGCTCGATTTGAACTTCAGCAAGTCGTCTTCACCACATCTAGATGGGCAGGTGTACCTAATAAGGTGGCTGGTGAATGTACAGTATATGCCCTTGGGTAATCAGAGATATATTTTTTTTATTCTATATAGATTAAAGGGAAAAAAAATAGTGCATATTGTACAGTGTTACATATAATATAAAATAGTTTGATGATGTAAGCAACACAGCTAGTGCTCAAATATAGTAATGTACTGCTAATATGGCATGTGACTTATTCAGATTAATTACACTTTTTTCTGCTTAATCAATACAAATGTTCACAGCATTCCTTTGAATGATAGACATTTTTTTTTCTTTGAACCCTATGAACAAATGAATTTCTTTATTTATTCTGTGGTACTATTGAGGGCTATTTCATATTTTTTTTTTATTATTATTATATCTTCTTTTCATGTTGACATTTTTCTGAATCCCGCTGAGTTACCATTCTCTCTCATATGACTCTTGATTCTTTCATTTTCCTCATGTTTGATAATGGAACCCGTGGCCTTGTGTTCCCTAGCAGTCTTTACGCCTACATGACTTCTTTAGAACATATCCCCAGCAACCATTCGAAACACTCCGAAAGTTTTTAAAAATGCTTACATCGAAATAATTAATACATTTATTTTCTTTAAGAATCGCCTTTTATGTGGTAAAGTCTTCAAGCAGAAGTTTTTACTTGTGAGTGTACTTCTATATGTTAAGTGTACATCTTATAAAGAACATTGATATTTTGCCATCTGTGTACATAAATGATAAATTAATATATGGTTTTCTTTCAGTTTTACTATATGCAGATGTGAAGTAGATCCAAAAACATTGTATTTCTAAAACGCAGATTTTTATTTGGTTCTTATATTTTTTATAGAAAAATACTATAGTTTATGTATACAATTTCTGTTCATAGGGGTCTATTTAAAAAAAAAAAAATGGAGGTGTTCACATCACTTTTAGGATGTAGCTGTGTCAATTAATCTCTCATGTGCTAGTAATAATAATTTTTTTTTTTAATTTCCCTTGCACATGATTGGATATTCAAACTGTAATTCACTTTGCAAAATGAACATTAATTTTTCTAAGAGAACAATCTCTGGCCCTTTTAGAAATTCAACCCCATGGTGTGGTTCGGTTGACTTTACCCTACAGCCTAAACTCCCCTTAATTAAAGGATAAGTTCATCTTTGGGAACATGTTACATGTTCCACCTTCTTTTAGGCCACTTTCACATTGAGGCGCTTTACGGGCGTTTTAGCTCTAAAAATAGTGCCTGTAAAGCACCTCTCCTGTCACTCCAGTGTGAAAGCCTGAGTGCTTTCACATTGGAGCTGTGCGCTGGCAGGACGTTAAAAAAAGTCCTGCAAGCAGAATCTTTGGGGCGGTGGAGAAGCGGTGTATACATCGCTCCCCCACCGCCCCTGCCCATTGGAATGCATATGCAGTGCTGCCGAAGTGTCAAGCGCTTAGGCAGCGGCGATACACGGGTGCTATTAACCCCTTTTTCGGCCACTATCGGGGGTTAAAACCGCCCACTAGTGGCCAAAAAGCGCAGCTAATATGTTGGTTACCGCCGACGCCCTCACCACCCCAGTGTAAAAGCAGCCTTAGGGTTGAACATCCCCATGTTTCCACTGCTGCAGATGTTCCTCCTGTTTGTGTGTAACTGCCTTCTCCTAAGAGGTGCGAGCAGACAGCTTACACTGCCAGTCTGCTGATCATGGGTGCAATGCTTTGCAGGCTCCTTTTAAAAAAAATAATAATGGCAACAGGGCAAACTCCTTGGCTTCCCACGTCCATGTGTTACGAATTAGGCAGAACAGGTATCGTAAAATTCATTCTGCTAGTGATTGTATCTAAAGATCTATCCCCACTCTTAATTAATTTTTAATGTCCTAGAAAAAAACAACGTTTTTTTCGACGTGATTCTTGTCAAGCCTCCCTTGCATACACATGACCGTGAAAAAAAATGCTCGAGCAAAGCTCGGTGACGGCACTATAAAGGGGAAGTTCCATTCAGATGGCGCCACCCTTTGGGCTGCTTTTGCTGATTTCATGTTAGTAAAAGTTTGGTGAGAGACGATTCGCACTTTTCATCTCCATTACAAACGCCCGTCTCATAACTTGCTTCTGAGCATGCACGTTTTTTTCGTTAAAGCCTACACACGACCGTTTTTCACGACGTGAAAAAATGACAACGTGAAAAACGAAGCGAAAAATTAGAGCATGTTCTGAATTTTTAATGCCCATTTTTCATGTCGAGAAAAATGCTCTGGAGCCTACACACAATCGTTTTTATTGACCATTTAAAAAAATGTAATTTTTCACGTCATGAAAAACAGTCGTGTGTACAGTATGCGGCATTAGAGTTTAAGTTGTTTTCTTTATGTTCAAAAATGATTTTTAAACTTTGATGTTTAAACCACTTCATGTGATAAATCAAGGAGAATAATAATCACTAATTTGGAGTAATTATTAATATGGGAGAAAGGAGGAATTAATATGGGAGAAAGGAAATCTAAAGAAAAATCTTTATCCAATTTGTCAAATGCAACCATAACGTATTCCGAGATAAAGTGGAACACCATTAAAGTCTATGGGACACTACCATGAAAAACCAAAAGTGCTAATTTTAAAGGCTTATATGCAAGTTATTGCCATACAAAGTGTTTGGGGACCTGGGTCCTGCCCCAGGGGACATGTATCTGTATCAATGCAAAAAAGTTTTAAAAGTGTTTTTTTGGGAGCAGTGATTATAATAATGCTTAAAGTGAAAAAATAAAAAATTTAAATATTCCTTTAAATTTCATGCCTGGGGGGTGTCTATAGTATGCCTGTAAAGTGGCACATGTTTCCCGTGTTTAGAACATTACCACAGTAAAATTACATTTCTAAAGGAAAAAAAGTCATTTAAAACCCTTCAGGACTGGTGTGGATTTTAAGGGGAACCCGGCACCAAAATTAAAAACAAAAATGGCGTAGAGGTCCCCCCAAAATCCATACCAGACCCTTATCTGAGCATGCAAACTGGCAGGCCGCAGGAAAAGAGGGGGGTGAGAGAGCGCCCCCCTCCTGAACCGTACCAGGCCACATGCCTCAACATGAGAAGGATGCTTTGGGGTCTGGCCCCAAAGCACCTTGTCCTCATGTCGATGGGAACAAAGGCCTTATCCCCACAATCCTTGCCCGGTGATTGTGGGGGTCTTCGGGTGGGGGGCTTATTGGAATCTGGAAGCCCCCTTTAACAAGGGGATCCCCAGATGCGGCCCCCTCATGTGAATTGGTAACAGGGTTATATAGCTGAGGGCGGGGCTACCTGGTGATGTAAACGGGGGACCGCGCTCCCTCTGATTCCATGGGAAAGCACGGGGAAGCCCCCGTGGTGTCAGTGGGGGGCAGGGTCACCCGTTTACATCACCGGGTGGCCCTGCCCTCAGCTATATAACAGCTGTCATAGAGAAGAAGCGTCATTTGGCGGGAGCCTCCCATGGAGATGGAACTGTGTCGGGCGGCATGGATTTACATTGCGGGACATTGTTATTTTTTTATTTTTTAATGAAGGACTTGTCTGTCTCTTGTCTTTTTAAAAAAAAAATTACACTTTTTTGTGAAATGGTAGGGGTACATTGTACCCCGTTACCAATTCACATTGTTGGGATGAGGCCCTTTTCCCCATCAACATTAGGACAAGGTGCTTTGGGATCAGGGTTATTAAAATCACTGCTCCCGAAAAAACTTCAGTTTTTAAAACGTGTTTGTTTTATTGTTTTATAGCAGAAAGTAAAAAAAAAACAATAATAACAATTGTCGTTTTTTTTTGTTTATAGTTAAAAAAATGCAGCGGTGATCGAATACCTTGAATAGAAAGCTATATTTGTTTATAAACTTTATTTTATTTGGGTACAGCATTGCATGACACACAATTGTCAGTTAAAGTAATGTAGTGTCGTATTGCAAAAAATGGCCTGGTCGTGAAGGGAGGTAAATATTACGGAGGTCAAGTGGCTAAAGAACCTGTGAAGGAGCAGAAGTAGCCATAAAAGCGAGACCTGTCTTGTGGAAGGTTGACATGAGCAAGGCAGCAGAACCAGATGGAGTCTCAGACCATACACCAGGGGTATGTACTAATCAGTTAGCGGTTGTTACAACATTTATAATTTGACATTGCGAAAAGCTGCTGTCCCTATCCGTTTTAAATCCAATATTATTGTTTCAGCACCAAAAAATCAACAGTGATATCTCTGAATGACTATTTTCCATTTGCTTTAACTCTGATGCTTATGCTTTGAGAGACTTGTTCTATCACACATCAAGGCCAACATCCTTACTGATCTGGGTACACATCAGTTCACCTACCGTGCGAACAAATCAGCTAATATCTATTACTATTGAATTCCATACCACCTTGACCAGGGACGTGCGGTGTGGTCAATGGCTGGTAAGGCACTGTTGTAAATGTCATTCAAACCACACATGTGACGTATCACTTCGTAAGAGCGAGAGCACTATAATAATTTTAGCACTAGACCTCCTCTGTAAATTTAAACTGGTAACCTGTAAAAAATGTGAAAGCGTCGCCTATGGAGATTTTATTTTTATTTATATAACAGTCCCCCCCCCCCCCAAAAAAAAACGCGTTTGAAAAATTGCTGCACAAATACAGTGTAAGATTAAAAGTTGCAATGACAGCCATTTTATTCCCTAGGGCGTCTGCTAAATATATATATATATATATATATATATATATATATATATATATATATATATATATATATATATATATATATATAATGTTTGGGATTCTGAGTCATTTTCGAGCAGAGAAGAGTCAGAATTGTCATGGGTGGCAAGTGGTTAATTAACATAAATAGGTACGGTAATATACAAATTATTATATATTGTTTTTATGATAATTTACTATATTTTTAAAAACTGTACTCAAACAGGTGGCTAAACGCACAAATTATTGAAGTTTGAAGTTATAACTTCAAACCAGTAATTTCACAGTAAATACATAAATAATAAATGATTATGTTGTAACATATAGCATAATAATATATTATTGATTAAAAAAGTACCTTTTCAGCAGCAGAAGATTCTCCCTCTTAACTGTTTGAAAAAAACATGAGACTATGGGTAAACCTTATACCCATAAACCCCTTTCCTTTTCTTATAGTTAAGAGAGCCGGGCTGGAAGGGAGCATGTGTCTTTTAGACACATGCCCCCTTCTACGACACTGCAGTGAGAGGAGAGCCTCCACTGAAGCATATATATTGGACAGCTGGTATCAATGGTGCTTTACCATTGGTCCAAGACTCCAAGCTGTCCATTGAGCTCAGTGCCTCTGACAAGAAGCCAGAGGCACTGTGAGCTCATCCTCTCAGGCCTCGTACACACGGCCGAGTTTCTCAGCAAAAACCAGCAAGAAGCTTGCTGGGTTGTTTTTTTTGCAGAGGAAACCAGTCGTGTGTACACTTTTCAACGAGGAAACCGACGAGGATCTCGTCGGGCCAAAAAGAGAACATGTTCTCTATTTCCTTGACGGCAATGGAAAAATTTGGCTCGCCGAGATCCTCGGCGGCTTCACAAGGAACTCGACGAGCAAAACAATGTGTTTTGCCCGTCGAGTTTCTCGGCCGTGTGTACACGGCCTCAGTTTGCTGCAAACAGTGTGTGCAAGCTTGTATTTAACCACTTAACGACTGCCGCACGCCTATATACGTCCGCACAATGGCACGGACAGGCAGAAGGGCGTATATATACGCCCTTGCCTTCTAGCGGGTGGGGGGTCCGATCGGGACCCCCTCCGCTGCGTGCGGTGGTCGGGTCCCCTCGGGGAGCGATCCGGGACGATGCGATCGCTCCCCGGAGCTGAAGAACGGGGAGAGCCGTATGTAAACACGGCTTCCCCGCGCTTCACTGTGGCGGCGCATCGATCGAGTGATCCCTTATATAGGGAGACTCGATCGATGACGTCCATCCTACAGCCACACCCCCCTACAGTTGTAAACACACACACAGTGATCCTTAACTCCTACAGCGCCCCCTGTGGTTAACTCCCAAACTGCAACTGTCATTTTCACAACAAACAATGCAATTTAAATGCATTTTTTGCTGTGAAAATGACAATGGTCCCAAAAATGTGTCAAAATTGTCTGAAGTGTCCGCCATAATGTCGCAGTCACGAAAAAAATCGCTGATCGCCGCCAATAGTAGTAAAAAAAAAAAAATTAATAAAAATGCAATAAAACTATCCCCTATTTTGTAAACACTATAAATCTTGCGCAAACCAATCGATAAACGCTTATTGCGATTTTTTTTACCAAAAATAGGTAGAAGAATACGTATCGGCCTAAACTGAGGAAAATTTTTTTTTTATATATGTTTTTGGGGGATTTTTATTATAGCAAAAAGTAAAAAATATTGAATTTTTTTCAAAATTGTCGCTCTATTTTTGTTTATAGCGCAAAAAATAAAAACCGCAGAGGTGATCAAATACCACCAAAAGAAAGCTCTATTTGTGGGGAAAAAAGGACGCCAATTTTGTTTGGGAGCCACGTCGCACGACCGCGCAATTGTCTGTTAAAGCGACGCAGTCCCGAATCGCAAAACCTGGCCTGGGCATTTAGCTGCAAAATGGTCCGGGGCTTAAGCGGTTAAACTGTCCGCACCGTATGTAGCTTCTGACAGGCTGCGCAAGTAGCCCAGTATATCTGTAACCATAGGTGATAGGAGCCTAAAATGTTAAATAGTGGTTGGGGAGGACTTTGGTTAACTACCCCCCATCTTTTTTTAGGTTCATGGCTCTGCCTCACCTGCCACCCCTGACTGCACGTCCCTGACCTTGTCCCATCTCAAGCACCCAAACTTTGTTGTTAGAACAATGTGTATTCATTTTCATTCTGCTTTCAACACAATAACCCCCCCCCCCCCCCACAAACTGTTGTAAAAACTTACCAGCTTGGACATAGGCCACTCATTCTGTTAATGAATTTATTATCCAACAGATAACAAACTGGGAGAATCATTTTTAACTCTTCTCCACCATTATTTTGAACACAGGAGTACCATAGGGTTGTGTTTTCAGTCCAGCCTTGTCTACCCATGATTGTATCCTTATTCAGGCCTCTACAACAATAGTGAAGTTCACTCATGATACCACTTTAATCTGACTCATACATGTCAATGATGAGACTATAGAGAGGAAGTTTAACATCTAGTTGAGTGGTACACAGACAACAACCTGATACTGAACATGTACGAAAGAGATTATTATGTTTGGCTTATGGTATTGTGCCACATCAAAATTGTTAAGCATGAAGAAGAAGGAACACATCAACCAAAATTATATTAAATCTTCCTTGTTATGCAATACAATTTTTTTTTTTCAGAAAATCAACATTGATACAGGATTGATTAACCACTTGCAGACTGCCTGCCCACAATGTATGGCCCGCACAGGCAAATTCACATACCTCTATATCGCTATCTGCTTCTGAGTTTAGGGTGCGCGCATGCTTGCCCCCCATCGGCACCCGCTGTGATTGTCAGCAAGTCGTGGCAAATGATTCACGACCGGGACCTGCTGATTGGCTGTGTACAATCACAGCCCAGAGCTCTGTGTTGACATATCACTAAGAGCACTGAACAGAGGGAGCAATCTCTGTTAGCAAAAGCAGGTCTTTTAGTAAAAGCAGCACACTTTTCACATATTACACATCATTAGGCACACATTTAACCCCTTGATCGCTAGATGTTAGCCCTACCCAGCCAGTAGCATTTGTACAGTGACAGTGTATAGTATTATCACTGAATTAAAGTTACTAGTTACGGTATGTCAGTAGCAGTTAGTCAGTTTTCCCCCACTGTCAGTTAGTGTCAGATTGTCCCGTGCACTATCACAGACCCATCATAATTCACTGATCACTGTCATTAGTAGTGTACAAAAAACTCAAATACAGTATACTGTATATACCATAGTTTGTAGGCGCGATAACTTTCACACAAACCAATCAATATACACTTATTCGGATTTAGTAGAATACATTTTGGCTACAATTTATAAAGAAATGTAATTTTTTTAAATTTTCTATTTGATATGTTTTATAGCTGAAAGTAAAAAATATTGTGTTTTTCTTTCAAAATTTTCAGTTTTTTTTCCCGTTTATAAAGCAAAAAAAATAATAATAACCCAGTGGTGACCAAATACCACTGAAAGAAAGCTACATTTGTGAGAAAAAAAATGATGTATATATTTATATATATATATATATATGTATATATATATATATTTGCTTTGGGTACAGCATTGCATGACCATACAATTACCAGTTAAAATAGCGCAGTGCTAAATAGCTAAATAGCAAAAAATGGCTTGGTCATAAAGGAGGTAAAGTCTTACGGAGCTCAAGTGGTTAAAACATACAAAAACGCCATATTAACAGTTTGATTGTATTTTCACCTGCTATATGGACACATTACATAAATGGTATACATGACCAATAAACTCCAGAATTCTCTTCTAAGCAACAATTCAACTCAACACGTTTCTTGGAAAGCTGTTCCACTTCTTCGGGAGTGTAGAATTCTATGGGTAAGTGCTATAACAATAAATAGCATCACATATATTTTACACTGTGAAGCCTCGTACACACCGGCCAGAATATCGTCAGGAAAAACGTTGTTTTTCCTAACAAGATTCTTGGCAAGAATCTCTTGCCTCCCGAGTGTACAGACTCTCCTTTCAAAAGAACCGCGGTTCTCTTGAAAGGCAAGAACGCGGTGACGTCATCGCGTACGACGAGCATGCGCTCGTCAGATTCGATGCCTTTGCCGCCATCTTGCTGCACCCTACCTATGCCTAGGAAGCTACCGCGCATGCGTCAAAGTCATTTTGAGCATGCGCGGGTTTCCACGGCGACCAGGTAAGTATACACACTCTCGGGTTTCACGGCAGGAAAACTGCCAAGAATCTCACAACGAGAAAATAGAGAACATGTTCTCTATTTTTCTCGTCTAGATTCTGGGCTGTTTTCTTGTCGAGAAACCTGAAAGCCTCGTACACACGCTCAGTATACTCGTCAAGAAAGCTCTGCCAGCAGTTTTCTTGCTGGTTTTTGTTGAGTAAACCGAGCGTGTGTACAAGGCTTCACAGGTGAAAATTGTTCATTCTAGGAACTGGCTTGGTAAGTGGCTTAGTAAGTTATCAAATGTCTTGAACTTTTCAGAACAAGTTCAGTCGAATAAAGATGGCCGCACACTGATCCAAATTCAGCCGTCTCAAAAGGAACTGGCTACATTTCAATCAGTGTGTGGCCATCCCAGCTCTACAGAAGTCGATCGTTGGATGGACTTCTGTCAAAGGGATTTACTGAAAAACATTTCTTGATCAGCTGCTGCAGCTGCTGATCAGTGTGTTCTGACACCAGCAGTTGCAGTCATCTGAATACAGTGTCTCAGCAGGTTCCTTCATCCACCTGAATAAAAAATCTTATGTTAATTGTCAGAGAGAGGGAGGTTTAAGGCTAAATGTTTTCTATACCTATAAAAAGCCTTTAACTGTTCAGATCTAGCTGCTCATTGAAGCCATGCAGATTTTTGCCAACGCATGATGGCATGATTACACCTTTACCCACCCTCCATTCCTTTGCCCCCCCCCCCAGTCATTCTCTTTTTCTTTTCCCTTTGAGGACTATTTCCCCTTCTCTACTTTGTCTCTCTTGTTTTTATGTTGTCGGCTTGACCCCTGATTCACTCATCTATCCACAACCGATCTTGGGCTAAGGAGATTTCATGGAAGTAAACACTTATACCTCCCTGAAAGAAAAAAAAACTATTATTCTTTGAATGCATTTATTTAGCTGTATCAGCCGTCTGCAGTTTGTCATTAACCACCTTACTGGTTACCTACACTTGCCTATTGTCAGATTTCTCAACTCTACAAATCCTCAAAATTTAATAATTCTGTTATATTTACTTCAAATATTTTTAATAAGCATTTATTGAAACAGAAATGTCTCCGGGGATGCTGATTCAGTATGTATGAATGATAATGAGATGGATTAGAGTTTTAAGAAGCTGAGCCCTTCATGGATAGAATAAAGGAGAGATAGAGTATACTTTATTTAAGTGGAATTCATAGGGATAACTTTTGGCTTACGGCTGCTGAGCACAAGAGGCATTCTGAATCCAAAATAAAATTCTGTCATTTCATTCTCTTTGTTATTGAGTCCAAGAAAATCCAATATAGTCCAATCTCTTTTTGACATTTGAACTGTAGTTCTTTTTGTATCACGTCGCTAGTCAAATTGTTGTAAAAATATTGTAAAAATCATGCCAGTAATTGGAACCATTTTATGAAAAAATAGATATATATATTTTATTTTCATTTTTCGTCCAGCTATAATGTGTCTATAGCATAGGAAGGCAAAAGAATAATTTTTGTGATGCCATAGAATAAGGACATCTTTATTCTGCTTGATTTCCTCAGGGACATGGCCAGTTTAGCATCTCCTGTCGAGGTAAGGTTAAAGGGACAATGTTGCTATACAAAAAAATTCAAAGAAGCCAAAAGACCAGTACTTACTTACCCTGCTATCAAATTCATTTTCATTTGGTAGCAGGGAAGGTATCCTGCTCCCACTCCTATCAGAGCTTGGAATTGCGATAAGGCTGGGCATTTTATTTATCCAGATATCGACTGGGCAGAAGAAACTGCTCATTCATCTAAATCAGGTCTCTTTAAACTTTCTAAACAAAGGGCCAGTTTATTGTGCTTCAGATTTTAGGGGGGCCGGACTGTGGCCAACGACAGTGGGAATTTACCTGGCATCAGTGGGATTAAACATTGCCACACTTGGTATTAGGGGGAGAAGCAGTGCCCTATCATTGCTGTCAATGGGAGGAATAGTGCCCCATCATTGGTCTCATTGGGAAGAATAGTGTCCAATCATTGGTATCATTGGGAGGAAAAGTGCCCAATCATTAGGATAATTTAGAGGAATAGTACCCCATTATTGGTGTCAGTAGGAGATATTGTGCTTCATTGCTGGTGTCAGTTGGCAGAATAGTGTCTTGTATCAGTGGGAGGAGTAGTGTCCCAAGGGCCGGATAAAGGCAGGGAAAAGGCAGCATTCGGGCCCAGTGCCGCAGTTTAGAGATTACTGGTATAAGGCTTTTCCTAAATATTTTGCAGGATAATTTCATGGTTTAGTTGGTGAATGCACCAATAAGAGAACGCATTACTAGACCTACTGATTACTAACAATACAGACTTGATCACAGATGTGGAAATACTGGGCATCATATAAAACAGTGACCACAGGTCAATTAGATTCAGTATAAATCACAGAAATAAGAAGCATAAGGTTAATACAAGTACAAGTACACAATACAAGCCAACTTCCCTAAACTGCACTCTTTGCTAGATGATATTAAATGGGATAAAATCCTAGACAAAGAACACGGAGGAAAAATGGGAGTGCTTTATGAGCATACTAAATAAAGGTATTGGCCAGTGCATTTCAATGGAAAATATGTTTAAAATGGATAAAATTAGAAGAGGAGGAGGAGAAGATCTTGAGGAGAAATTGCTGGAGAAAATCACAGATGCTGATACCCTGAAGTTCTGCTTAGCCAAGGCACTAATCATGGAGCTGTATATGCAACTCATAGAGTACCTTGATAACTCAACTTAGAGCAGCAATGCTATACCAGCCATGACTAAATTGTTGGCTGCCTTAGGCCTAGTACACACCAGCGGATCTATCCGCTGAAAGTGATCCGCGGATAAATTCCAGCAGATAGATCCTCTCGTGTGTACGGGGCCTAACACTTTTACACTTATACAAGCGAGATGCTTGCGCTAACTTACCACACGGTTTCATGCAGTATTTGAAGCATAATTTGGAAATATAACACATGCAAGATTTTAAGGAGAGTTTCTTTGTGAATTACATAGTTTTGTTTTTTTTAAATGCTGTGCAGCTATTTTACTACATACTCGGATGTGGTGAAATATAGCTTAGTGAATTGTGGCCAATATGTCCAAAATGTCAGGCATTTCTCTATGTTAGAACACCTATGGTGTCATCTAGCGCTGTGCATTAAATGCATATGCCAAAACCAAGATTTTATATAAAACAAGAAAAGCAATGATAAGATATATAGTAGCTTAAGAACTTGCAAACATAATGGGCCAGATTCACGTATAGCGGCGTATCTTTTGGCCGGCGTAGCGCATCCCATTTGCACTACACCAACGTAACATAGTGAGGCAAGACCAGTATTCACAAAGCACTTGCTCTCTAAGTTACGTCGGCGTAGCGAAAATTGGCCGGCGTAAGCCCGCCTAATTCAAATTAGGCAGGTAGTGGGCGTGCTACATGTAATGTAACCGTGACCCCATGTAAATGAATGGCCGTTGGCACGGCGCGAATGCGCGCGCATGCTCAGAATCACGTTGCAAATACTCCCTACGATACGACGGCTCAATGCGTACAACGTGAACCTAACTTACGCACAGCCCCATTCACATACGACTTACGTAAACAACGTAAAATCTGATGGCAGTTCCGACATCCATACCTTGCATGGGCTGCGCCACCTAGAGAGGTGTTTTATCTTTACACCGGCGTATGTCTTACGTAAACGGCGTAGCTTACTGCGACGGGCGTACGTACGTTCGTGAATCGGCGTATCTTGCTCATTTACATATTCGACGCGTAAATCAACGTAAACGCCCCTATCGGCCAGCGTAAATATGCAGCCAAGATACGACGGCGTAGGAGACTTACGTCGGTCGTATCTTGGCAACAGTGAGGCGTATCTCATTTTAAGAATGCGCGCAAAGATACAACGGCGCTCATTCAGACTTACAACGACGTATCTACTGATACGCCGTCGTAAGTCTCTCTGAAGCTGGCCCAATATATTTAACTAAATAAAGACATACACTTGGCCCAAAGTCATAGTTTTCATTTAAAACATCATTTATTTATTTTTGTGTTGTATATTGTATTTTGTACATAACAGAAGTACAAAAGAGATATCATTTATTGCTTTGGCTTACTGATTTTTCTAGCAGTTAGACCCAACCACTTAACACTCAGAAAGGTGGAAGTGGGATACATCATTGTGTCAGTTTCAACAGAACAGTAGTAGGTAAAACTTTGATATGAGGTTTTGTTAATGTGTTTGCTTTGTATTTAAAGGACCTGGAGAAGACAGTTCTTTACACTGTAAAATACTAAAAGATGATTGTTTTTAAATGTTAAACTGTAAAATAAGTAACATATATGTTTACTCTACAGGTATTGTGTCACTCATCTCATTGGCTATCCTCTCATATGAACGCTACACTACCCTGACCTTGTATAAAGGGGGTGCAACGTTTACAAAAGCACTGCTTGCTGTGGGGAGCACATGGCTTTATTCACTGATATGGACAGTGCCACCTCTACTTGGATGGAGCAGCTATGGAAAGGAAGGTGCAGGCACCAGCTGTTCAGTACGCTGGACGTCTGAATCTACAAAGACCATATCTTATATCATCTGCCTTTTTATCTTCTGCCTAGTCATTCCAGTCCTAGTTATGGTATACTGCTATGGCAGACTACTTTGTGCTGTGAAACAGGTAAGCATTTTTCCACCCTTTTTAAATGGACTAAGTAAACTAATGTGATTATCAATATACGGTATGTTCATTATAATTGTTCACTAAATACAGCCGGGTGCCCACAATTGAAATTCCGGCACCAGGGAGAGAAGCGACGGTTTGGGTGACCACATCGCTGGATCCTGGGACAGGTGAGTGTGTGTGTTTATTAAAAGTCAGCAACTACACTTTTTGTAGCTGCTGACTTGTAATAAACACAAAAATTACTGGAGAGCCGCTTTAAATGCAGAAGCAGCTTTCTTGTGTAGTTTTGGCTGCAACACCAATTTATTTTTTATTTTTTTAACCGGTAATAGGCCTGAATTGACTGGTGGCAGTAGTAGCCAGCAGATCTAAAGACTGTATGAAAGTTTCCTCTTAACCACTTAAGACCCGGACCATTACGCAGGTAAAGGACCTGGCCAGTTTTTGCGATTCGGCACTGCGTCGCTTTAACTGACAATTGCGCGGTCGTGCGATGTGGCTCCCAAACAAAATTGGCGTCTTTTTTTCCCCACAAATACAGGGAGTGCAGAATTATTAGGCAAATTAGTATTTTGACCACATCATCCTCTTTATGCATGTTGTCTTACTCCAAGCTGTATAGGCTCGAAAGCCTACTACGAATTAAGCATATTAGGTGATGTGCATCTCTGTAATGAGAAGGTGTGTGGTCTAATGACATCAACACCCTATATCAGGTGTGCATAATTATTAGTCAACTTCCTTTCCTTTGGCAAAATGGGTCAAAAGAAGGACTTGACAGGCTCAGAAAAGTCAAAAATAGTGAGATATCTTGCAGAGGGATGCAGCACTCTTAAAATTGCAAAGCTTCTGAAGCGTGATCATCGAACAATCAAGCGTTTCATTCAAAATAGTCAACAGGGTCGCAAGAAGCGTGTGGAAAAACCAAGGCGCAAAATAACTGCCCGTGAACTGAGAAAAGTCAAGCGTGCAGCTGCCAAGATGCCACTTGCCACCAGTTTGGCCATATTTCAGAGCTGCAACATCACTGGAGTGCCCAAAAGCACAAGGTGTGCAATACTCAGAGACATGGCCAAGGTAAGAAAGGCTGAAAGACGACCACCACTGAACAAGACACACAAGCTGAAACGTCAAGACTGGGCCAAGAAATATCTCAAGACTGATTTTTCTAAGGTTTTATGGACTGATCAAATGAGAGTGAGTCTTGATGGGCCAGATGGATGGGCCCGTGGCTGGATTGGTAAAGGGCAGAGAGCTCCAGTCCGACTCAGACGCCAGCAAGGTGGAGGTGGAGTACTGGTTTGGACTGGTATCATCAAAGATGAGCTTGTGGGGCCTTTTCGGGTTGAGGATGGAGTCAAGCGCAACTCCCAGTCCTACTGCCAGTTTCTGGAAGACACCTTCTTCAAGCAGTGGTACAGGAAGAAGTCTGCATCCTTCAAGAAAAACATGATTTTCATGCAGGACAATGCTCCATCACACGCGTCCAAGTACTCCACAGCGTGGCTGGCAATAAAGGGTATAAAAGAAGAAAAACTAATGACATGGCCTCCTTGTTCACCTGATCTGAACCCCATTGAGAACCTGTGGTCCATCATCAAATGTGAGATTTACAAGGAGGGAAAACAGTACACCTCTCTGAACAGTGTCTGGGAGGCTGTGGTTGCTGCTGCACGCAATGTTGATGGTGAACAGATCAAAACACTGACAGAATCCATGGATGGCAGGCTTTTGAGTGTCCTTGCAAAGAAAGGTGGCGATATTGGTCACTGATTTGTTTTTGTTTTGTTTTTGAATGTCAGAAATGTATATTTGTGAATGTCGAGATGTTATATTGGTTTCACTGGTAAAAATAAATAATTGAAATGGGTATATATATTTTTTTTGTTAAGTTGCCTAATAATTATGCACAGTAATAGTCACCTGCACACACAGATATCCCCCTAAAATAGCTAAAACTAAAAACAAACTAAAAACTACTTCCAAAAATATTCAGCTTTGATATTAATGAGTTTTTGGGGTTCATTGAGAACATGGTTGTTGTTCAATAATAAAATTAATCCTCAAAAATACAACTTGCCTAATAATTCTGCACTCCCTGTAGAGCTTTCTTTTGGTGGTATTTGATCACCTCTGCGTTTTTTTTTTTTTTTTTTTGCGCTATAAACAAAAATAGAGTGACAATTTTGAAAAAAAAAATATATTTTTTACTATAATAAATACCCCCCAAAAAGAGATATAAAAAAAAAAAAATTCTCAGTTTAGGCCGATACGTATTCTTTTACATATTTTTGGTAAAAAAATCGCAATAAGCGTTTATCGATTGGTTTGCGCAAAATTTATAGCGTTTACAAAATAGGGGATAGTTTTATTGCATTTTTATTAATAATTTTTTTTTTACTACTAATGGCGGCGATCAGCGATTTTTTTTTGTGCCTGCGGCATTATGGCGGATACATCGGACAATTTTGACACATTTTTGGGACCATTGTCATTTTCACAGCAAAAAATGCTATAAAAATACATTGTTTAGGTTGAAAACTACAATTGCAGTTTGGGAGTTAACCACTAGGGGGCGCTGAAGGGGTTAAGTGTGTAGGGGGGCGGGGCTGGATGTGTGATGTCATTGATCGCCTTTCCCTATATCAGGGAACAGACGATCAATGACAGCTCCACTGTGAAGAACGGGGAAGCTGTGTTTACACGCGGGACTCCGGCGGCGATCGGGTCCGCGGGTCCCGCAGCCGCGGTCACGGAGCTTCGGCGCGCGCCTGCGACCCATGGCTGGGAAACTTAAAGAGGACATACAGGTACATGCTTGTGCCCAGCCGTGCCATTCTGCCAACGTATATGTGCAGGAGGCGGTCCTTAAGTGGTTAAGAACAAAAGATTGAGCCCTTACATTTATGCAAATTGGCCAGCAGCACAACAGTTTAACCACTTAACCACCGGAAGGTTTTACCCCCCTTCATAACCAGGACATTGTTTGCTATTCAGCACTGTGCTACTTTAACTGACAAATGCGCTGTCATGCAGTACTGTACGCAAATGGATTTTTTACAAAAATATGTTGGCTTGACATGGCAGCGCTTAAGAATTCAAGAGAAACTGAAACGACTGCCACATGCGGTCTCTGTCACTGCATAATCAAAACTGGATGGTGTAGGACGATGCAGCCCTCTTTAGACTAGAGAATCTTGCAACTATACAAATAAAATAAAACAAAGGACGCAAAGGCCTAGTGCATTACCCATAGCACTTTATTATAGGACATAAAGAGTACATACTTACAAAAGCCAAATAAGCAACAGTATTGGATGTAAACCAAGGAACCATGGAGTCTGTCATTCCATAGAACTCCTTTGATTCAAGTGATATTTGTGCCCATGACCTCACAAGAACAATACATTTATGAGACACTTGTAAATGAGTGTATTTATGGCTATACAATACAGGTGCATCTCATAAAATTAGAATATCATCAAAAAGTAATTTATTTTCAGTAACTCAATTGAAAAAGGCGAAACTTGTATATTTTATATAAATGTGTTACACACAGAGTGATATATTTCAAGCATTTATTTCCTTTAATATTAATAATTATGGCTTACAGCTAGTGAAAACCCCAAATTCAGTATCTCAGAAAATGAATATTACATAAGACCAAAAAAAAAAAGTTTTTTTTTTAATACAGAAATGTTGGCTTACTGAAAATGATGTCCATGTACAGTATGTACAGCCCCGTGATGATTTGGGGAGCCATGTCATCTGCTGGTCTTGGTCCACTGTGTTTTATCAAGTTCAAAGTCAGCGCAGCCCTCTTCCAGAAAATCCTAGAGCACTTCATGCTTTTCTCTGCTGGCCAGCTTTATGGAGATTTCATTCTCCAGCAGGACTTGGTAACTGCCCACACTGCCAAAAGTACCAATACCTGGTTTAATAGTCATGGTATCACTGTGCTTGATTGGCCAGCAAACTCACCTGACCTAAACCCCATAGAGAATCTGTTGGGTTTTGCCAAGAGAAAGATGAGACACCAGACCCAACAATACAAATTTAGCTGAAGGCCGCTATCAAAGCAACCTGGACTTCCATAACACCTCAGCACTGCCACATGCTGATCGCCTCCATGCCAAACTGCATTGATGCAGTAATTAATGCAAAAAAGGAGCCCTGACCAAGTATTGAGTGCATACTATACTGTACATGGACATACTTTTCAGTAAGCCAACATTTCTGTAATAAAAATCTTTTTTTTATTGGTCTTGTGAAATATTCACATTTTCTGAGATACAGAGTTTTTTGTTTTTACTAGCTGTAAGCCATATTCATCAAAATTAAAAGAAAAAAATGCTTGAAATATATCACCCTGTGTATTAAGCATCTATATAAATTATATGAGTTTCACTTTTTTTTTTTTTCATATTTAAATCTTTTATTTTATTTTTCTTTTATGGTAAGGTTCACAGAAGGTTAACATATCTTATACAATGGATACATGATCATATAGTTCTTATCACTACACACTTATGATGGGCTAGCAAATAAACAGGTGGGGATTCAGAAACTTAAGAAGAATAAACCAAAAGCAGTACCTCCCCGGTCCTCTTGCTCTGTTCCCATGCCCGCCTGCCTTTTATCAGTAACTTCTTTTCCCGTTTCCTAATACCACTGTATTGACCACACACTTCTCCCTCCCCTACCTCGCCGGAGACGGACGGATCCTCCCTTACTTCAACCCTTCGGCCTCTCCCATTTCACTTCTACCCAAAAAGGATTCTTCTCTCCCCTATCTATTCCTCCAGTAATCTCTTCCCCTCTTCCGTACTCATAAACTGATTCCAACCTGTCCAAGTTTCTACATACTGTTCCCCTTTGTTCCGGGCTGAGAGGATCAGGTCTTCTATAGCTCCAGTCTCTCTCACTCTATTGAGCCATCTCGCAATAGAGGGTGATCTACTGTCTCTCCATTGTAATGTTATTCCATTTCTGGCAGTATTTATCATGTGACATATCACCATCTTTTTGTACTCTCGCACTGGGATTTGTGAGCAATGGAGCAGAAAAAAAGCTGGATCCTCCTGAATCTGGTACTCCGTAAATTTTTTAACAATTCTCTGGACTTCCTTCCAGTAATCTCTTACTTTTGCACAGGACCAAAATATATGCAGCAAAGTTCCCTGCTCCACACCACATCTCCAACAATACTCTGAGTAGCCTTTAGAAAATTTATGTAACCTTACTGGTGTATAATACCATTGGAACAATAGTTTATAATTGGATTCCTGTATTCGTGTAGATATTGAGGAGTTTAGTGCTAAGTGAATTATGTGTTTACGTTGGAGTTTCACTTTTTGATTTACTGAAATAAAGTAACTTTTTGATGATATTCTAATTTTATGAGATGCGCCTGTAATTAGATATACATGGTCACTTTCCACTAGCTCTTTTATTAACTTTTATTTGTTTCCCCTGCCTTCATATATGTTTTTATATGAACCAGACTACACTATCTCATATAATCCCAATTCCCTAAATACTAGGACATTTTGTTAGAGGTAAAGGACGACTTTTGAGTGTGGGCCTACATAGAACCTGCTATAACTTTAAATAAGGCTGCAGAACAGTTACAGAGGACATGGGGCCAGATTCAGGTAGAAATACGTTACGCCGCAGGTTTACAGTGTAAGTGCCTGATTCACAACGCTCTTACCTGTAAACTTGCGGCAGTGTAACGTTGTATCCGCTTGGCGCAAGCCCGCCTAATTCAAATTAGGCGCGTTCCCGCGCCGAACGTTCTGTGCATTCTCCGTTAGGAAATTTCCCGATCTATGGATACGCCGGCGTAAATTCTATCTGAATCTAGGACTGAACCCCAAGGACTTCTGTGCTTCTGCTGTGAAATTGAGGATGAATTGCCTCACATTTATGAAGATCAGTGACTTGTTTTAAAGCATTGCATATTAAGTTAAAATGAGAATATCCATGTCCTGGGCATAGTTATACTTTAATGAACCAAAAATCACTAAAAAAAACAAAACAATCAGAAAGAACAGTAGTGTTTTCTTAAAGCAGAAAGTATCTGCATGTTTAACTCATAAAAACAGGAGGCTTATTTTTTATTCCAGGACACTTGGCAGAGCTGTGCAAATTACTCCACTTGTATATCTTTAAAAACTTTTAAAAGACTATACTTTCTATTTAAGAACTGCAAATTATTTCAAAGAATGTATGGTTGCTACCTTTATGCTTTCTCCATTATTTACATATTCTGAAGGGAAATTATGTTATTTCAGTTCACCTATTTGCTATAATTGAAGATGTCTTCAACTACTTTCTTTAAAGGCTCCATTTGTTTGAATACTCTGCCACCTAGTGGAAAAGCTATCTTCAAGCACGCAACCCTTCCCCATTATTATTTACAGTATATACAGTTTTTGTATTATAATTACTGTTTTTGTAATAGCAGTGTTAATTAAAATAACAACAATTAATTATTGTTGGCGTTGATCCAAATTGTTGAACATTTACTAACTTTTTTTTTTACTGTGTCGTGCATATTGAATAATATCTCTGCCAATATTTTAGCTTTTTTTTCCTCAGGAATATGGATTGCACTTTAAAATGATTGTGTTAATTATTTTTTGATTAGGTCGGAAAAATAAGAAAGTCTACAGCCAGAAAAAGAGAGTACCATGTACTTTTTATGGTGCTCACCACAATCGTCTGCTACTTGATTTGTTGGATGCCTTACGGTGTGGTTGCCCTGCTCGCTACCTTTGGAAGACCTGGAGTGGTGACACCAGTTGCCAGTGTGATACCGTCCATTCTGGCCAAAAGCAGTACTGTACTCAATCCACTAATCTACATTTTTATGAATAAGCAGGTAAACTTATAAATATTTTATCATTCTACAATGAGATTTAGAACTATTTAATACTAAATAGTTGTACAGGAAGAAGAAAAACCCCAATAAATTACATTTCTAGCCAAAGCATATTTTTTTCTGGTTTGGATAAAAGCAACAAACACTAATTATACAATGTATTACTGCCTATGTCGCAGTCACTGGGAAGTGTATACCCTCTGTGTTTGGCTAGATCAGGGATCTCTAAACTTTCTAAACATAGGTCCAGTTTACTGTCTTTTGATACTTTAGGGGCGCCGGACTGTGACCAGCAGAAATATAAAAACAATTCTGGCATCAGTGGGAGTAAACAGTGCCCCATCGTTGGTATTAGGAGGAGGAATAGTACCCCATTGGTGGTGTCAGAGGGCAGAATAAAGCCAAGCAAAGGGCCACATCTGGCACCCGTGCCGCAGTTTGCAGAGCTGTGAGCTAGATCAGGGCTCAAAATTGTAAGTCCTGAGCTACTAGCCAGGACTTAAGGGTTACTTGCCACCAGTTGCCCCACCTAACCCCCACCCTGCCCAGCCCTAAACACGCCCTCATAAATGATCTCATGCAGTGACACTTACATGTTTTATGCAAAATGTAAGTTATAAAAATGAATATTAACAACAACTTTAGCAGTGCCCATCAGTGCAGCCTCACCTGTGCTCATCAATGTAGCCTCACCTGTGTCCATTAATGCCACTTCACCTGTGTCCAACAATGCAACCTACCTGTGCCCAAAAAACACAACCTACCTGTGTCCAACAATGAAGCCTACCTGTGTCCAATAATGAGGCCTACCTGTGTCCAACAATGCAGCCTACCTGTGCCAAACAATGCAGCCTACCTGCGTCCATCAATGCAGCCTTACCTGCGCCCATCAATGCAGCCTCATCTGTGTCAATCAATGCATAATACCTGTGTCCACCAATGCAGCCTACCTGTGTCCACAAATGCAGCCTACCTGTGTCCATCAATGCAGCCCACCTGTGTCCTTCAATGCAGCCCACCTGTGTCCATTAATGCAGCCTACCAGTGTCCATCAACGCAGCCTGTTGCTTCACCTGTGCCCAACAATGCAGCCTACCTGTGTGCATAAATGGTGCTTCACCTGTGTACATCAATGCTGCCTCACCTTTGTCCATCAATGCCTGTGCCCAACAATGCAGCCTACCTGTGCCCAACAATGCAGCCTACCTGTGCCCAACAATACAGCAAAATGCGAGTAGGCGAGTGGAAAATTTGAGGGCTGGGCTAGATAATCTATGTCTGGATAGATTTTGTTGTTACTGGGAAGGGAGGTGAAGGGAAATCCAATAGGAACACGTGGTATGGGAACATCTGGTATGGGGACAACTGTCTAAGAGCACTGTCTAAGTAAATGACACAGAAATCAGGGAGTGCCTTTTTTTGGCTTCCTAGTGCAAATCTGTAAAATGCAGTATATAATGTTGTTTTTAATAGGCTTGTATGTACTTTTTATTTACTTGTGCTATTAACCTTTTACCACTTAAGCACAGAAATACCTGGTACTTCTGAATTTGGAGGAGCATGTGACAGCATTGGGTCAGTCAGTGCTGTAATGTGGCAAGCCCATAGCAATGTGAAAGCTATGACTCAAGCTTGTATGTCATGTGATTTTTCTTCTCTTCTGATGGCTGAACAGAGTGACAGGGAAGTGAAAGGAAGGAACTGTAAGTACAGTATATGCTGTTGTGGTGGGGGCTAAATTAAAGTGAATCTGTACCTCAGTGGGCAAAACACAGGATCAGTGTCAAGAAAAACAGTTGATCAGAGTTGTAAATATTCCAATAATAATCTGACTTTGTTGACAAAATTGTGAAAAACTTGATTACACAATTTGAGGCTAAATACCCTGTAGGGAATTTCCAAAGTTCTTGTGTAGTCTTACCACATCTCAAAGATACAACATATCCATTAGATTTCCTTATTGCCAGGATTCACATACTGCTTTCATGGCGAGTAATCCAAACACAGCTAAGGACATATCCAACAACTAGCTTGTTTTAATATAATTCCTTACTTGTGTGTATTTCTAATAATTTGGAATGCATTATTACATCATGTTTTTCAAAATCTTGATAGGAAAGAAATAAGAGACTTGTCTTTGCAGACATAGGGGGCAGATCCACAAAGCGAGTACGCCGGCGTATCTACTGGTACGCCAGCGTACTTTCAAATTTACCGCGTTGTATCTTTGTTTTGAATCCTCAAAACAAGATACGACGGCATCTGGGTTAGATCCGACAGGCGTACGTCTTCGTACACCTTCGGATCTAAGATGCAATTCTTCGGCGTCCGCTGGGTGGCGTTCCCCTCGTTTTCCGCGTCGAGTATGCAAATTAGCTATTTCTGACGATCCACGAACGTACGAGCGGCCGTCGCATTCTTTTACGTCGTCTCTAGTCGGCTTTTTTTCGGCGTATAGTTAAACCTGCTATTTGGTGGCGTACTCAATGTTAAGTATGGCCTTCGTTCCTGCGTATCATTTAAAAAAAAAAATTGTTTGCGTAAGTCGTCCGTGAATCGGGCTGGACGTAATTTACGTCCACGTCAAAACAATGACGTCCTTGCGACGTCATTTAGCGCAATGCACGGCGGGGAAATTTAGGGACGGCGCATGCGCAGTTTGTTCGGCGCGGGGACGCGCTTCATTTAAATGAAACACGCCCCCTACTCGCCGATTTGAATTAGGCGCCGTTACTCTGCTAAAGATACACTACGCCGCCGTTACTTACGGTGCGAATTCTTCCAGGATTCAAACCAAAAAAAGTAAGTTACGGCGGCGTAGCGTATCTCAGATACACTGCGCCGGGGCAGATCTTTGTGGATCTGCCCCATAGATTTTGAAATGAAGATGTTCCATGGCCGCCACCCTAATCATAGCTTCACTACCTAGTGCGTCACTGACTTAAGGCTGGGTTCACACATAGAAGAAATTAATGTGTGTTTCCCTGCATCCAGTTTGCATTACAAGAGAGTGTGACTGACTCTCGATAGTACGCATTTAAAAAAGGGAGCTTTGGGTCCGATTCAGGTGCAAATTCAGGAAAAAAAATTGGACCTGATTTGCACATGAATCAGTGTACAGGGACACACCAGACCCCTGCTGTAAACCCGGGCACAGCATATGTGAACCCGGCCTAAAACAAGCTTGCATAACAGATGCTTTGACATATCCAAACTTAAATGGTTACATGCTTGTTACATGTTAGAGACAAACTGGGTTGCTAAGCCAGGATTCTGGAACAATAAGCATGCACCTTAAAAGAAGAAAAAAATGTATTGCAAATCCTATCTTATCAGATGCCCTTTTAAAGCCGAGTCGTTTTTACCATGCGTACTAGTTTACGTGACTAATAGCTAAATCTAAATGTAGAAAACTGCCACAAGGTGGCGAACCAACCTAAGAATTCAGTTGTATTAAATGCCTGCAAGAATGAAACCTCACAGTTGTCCTAAAAATTACAGCAAAGGCACCGGTTTAATAATGGCAATCTACAAACAGATACACGTAGCTAAATACAGGCGTTTTATTCTTTGCATACCTTATTTTAATTTTTATTCCCATTCCTCGCACAGTGTTTTCTTTTTTTTTACTAGGGGCAGACAAATTAATTTCCCTTCATTTCCTGGGTCTGCCTTCTGGAACAAGTGATAGTGCATGTCATCTGAGGGGGAAGGCACTCCTTAAAACGGAGCTCCACACAAAAGGGTAAGCTCCGCTTGTTCACACCTGCCTCCCCCCCCAGGAAGCATCTGTGAGCTGGCCCTGGTTACATCACCAATATCTCACTCAACCAGGAAGTGGGAAAACTGTGATTGTAAATAAAGGCAAAAAAATTATTGCTTTAAATGGAGCTCCACCCAAAAGGGGAAGCTCTACTTGTTAACACCCCTCCACCCCCACCGTTACATTTGACACTTTTTTTTGGGGGGGGGAATCGGGTACATGGGTTTGACAGGTACCCGCTCCCACTCCCTGGTAAGATCGCTTCACGGCGATCTACGTCATGTCTGGCCCCTTATCCTTCCTGCACCTGAAGCCGATTGATGAATCAGCTTGGGGTGCCGGCATCGTAGGATCCCTGGACAGGTAAGTATTCGAATATTAAAAGTTAGCAGATTTTGTAGCTGCTGAATAATTTTTCCCCTCCCCCAGACTGGATTTCTGCTTAAACTAATAAATGTAAGATTTCATATCAGCATACACACGCTCGGGTTTCTCTGCAGAAAAACACTGCCGAGAATCTAGACGAGAAAATAGAAAGCAGGTTCTCTATTTTTCTCGTCGAGATTCCCGGCAGTTTTCACGACGAGAAACCATACACACACACGGTTTTCTCGTCAAAAAGCTCTCCCAGCAGCTTTCTTACAGAGAAAACCGTGCGTGTGTACGAGGCTTTACTGAATTAATGTCCCATTCACACATTTTTGTAGGCCAGGTGCACACTGATATGTGCATTGGTATGCTGCAGTAATAGTCATCCTTTGTGGCACCCAAACGTACCTGTATTGCAGAGCACCATAATGCACTACTTTACAATGTTGTGTCCTGCATTACAAAAAAATAGCACATGCACCTTTTTAGGTGCATTAACGCAACATGTTAGGGCACATATGCTGACACATTGTAAGGCTACATGCACATGGGTGGTTTGGCCCATCAGCTTCAAATCTTAGCATTTTGCATGGCCTGTGCGCCACAGTTGCAGTGTCCAGACCTGCTGCAAGCAGCCTGTCAAAATATATGGTAGACAAATAAGCTGAGGCTGGACGCTTTACTGAAAAGTACTTATGATTAGGTCACTGTGCGTTTAGGGACATATGCTTCAAAAGCCATAATTCTGCATTTCGTGGACTACATCCTTGAATTTACATGGCTTCATATGTAAATACCACTCAGTACAGCATCCAACTGCAGCAAATTTCAGCCTGTAATAGATCTTGATAGGTTGCTGATAGTGTGCATGAGGCCTAACAGTGTGAATCAAGACTTCGCAATGCTTAGTTATTAGCCGATTTATTTGGAATTTGTGATCAACGCTCCTTAAAGTGGTTGTAAACCCTTTACAACCACTTTATGCTACAGGTAAGCCTATATTAAGGCTTAACCTGTAGCTACCAAGGATATCTCCTAAACCTGTATGGTTTAGGAGATATCCCCTGTCCGCTGCATGTGCCGATGTTATCAGCACATGCGCACTGGGAAAACTGAAGCAATGGCACCTATGTGCCCTTGCTTCAGTCCGTGTGCGGTTACCGGCGACTCCCGTGCGCATGCGTGACGTGATGTCATCACGGCTCCAGCCAATCACAGCGCCGGAAACCACGATACACAGAAGTAACTGCCGGGAGAGATGTCAGTGGCCGGAGGGGGGAACGAGGTAAGTAATACATAATGAGCTAGTATGCAATGCATACCAGCTCATTATGACATTGTCTTGCAGGGATTTCTTTTTTGGAGGGTTGACTTCCTTTTTAATACATGAAAAATCAAAAAAATCATGTGCGATTTTGTTGAGTGTAGGGTAACGCACAGAGCACTTGTGGGATGCAGCACACTGTCAGGCCGGTGTGTTTCATTGCACTGTACATGTACATTGGGGTGCAATTAATGTAAACTGACAACGCATATCTATAGTGCATTATAATGCGTATCATGACGTATATTATTATACACATTAAAGTGTGAATGAGCTCTTAAACTGCCCACACACATTTTAGTCTGATCATGTAATCTCCATTGGATCTACTAACAATTTGCATTGTAAGGGCTTGTCTGATCTAAGTTGATTTATTATATAGTTTTTAGCAAATATATACAAAAAAAATTGTACAGATATTGTACAATCAGGTGAAATGACGAATATTCAATAGAAACCGGCCAACATTTGGCCTGTGTGTACTGCAGTCGGCCCGACAGAAGCCAGCTTCTTTCTAAGAGGAATGATCGAAAAAGGTCTGTCGATCGGCTTACGATCAGTGCGCTCAGCCAATGGCTGAGAGCACTGACCAGAATGTTCTGGGCGGGGGGGGGGTCACCCCCCTGTCAGAACACAATAGAACAGCAGGGAAGATCACTGTACTAACTTATAGTTAGTACAATGCCTCCTCCTGAGCTGTCAATTTTTTTGTTCCTCCATGCTGGGTTGAATGAAAAAAAATTACTAGTGTGTACCAGGCTTAAGTCTTTTACTGAACCTTTGTCACAACACCAACTATTCATGAATAACTTATACAGACAGAATTCATCTATACAATGGGGTTATTTCAGTTTTCCAATTGTAGCTAACCTCTAGCAGGTGGATTGGGAAGCCTTGGACAACAAAGTCAAGACTGATATAAACACAATATAAATAAATTATAAATGCCTAGTGAGATGGTATATAACACCTGTGAAAAATACCAACAAAGTAAATCTTCCCTATATTGGAAAGGTTGCAATCAGAAAGGCACTATGGGGGAGATTTACTAAGACGGTGCACACAGAATCTAGTGGAGCTGTACATAGTAATAAATCAGCTTCCATGTTTTATTATCAAAGCTTAATTGAACAAGGTAAAGCTGAAAGCAGATTCTGTCTGCACACGTTTTAGTAACCCCCCCCATGACCCATGTCTGTTGGGAATGCACACAAATAAAGGAGTATTGGCAGGATATATAATATTATATAAAGAATGGTTCGAAAGAATAGAATACAGTAGGAAGAGAGCAAAGCTAGAGTAGACCGACAAATGGAGGAGGCAAGAGAGGGAGGAGGGAGGGGAAAGAGGGAGGGGGGAGGGGAAAGAGGGAGGGGGAAAGAGGGAGGGGGAAAGAGGGAGGGGGAGGGGTGGGGGTTTATTATAAGTATGTTTTGATGAATATTTTTCTTCAGTACTTGATGTATGTTGGCTTTATCATATAAAAAAATGTTTAACCCGTTAAGGACCAGTCGCCCCAGTTGGAGATCTGTCAGTGTAAATAGACAGATCTCTGTTCTGTCGGGGAGGAGAGACAGATCTCCTGTTCCTACTGTTTAGGAACAGAGATTGGTTTCCTCCTGCAGGCAGTCCCATCCTCACACAGTTAGAAACACCCCCTAGGTATCACAGTTAACCCCTTGATCGCCTCCCTTGCTATTGGCATTTATACAGTAATCAGTGGCTAATAGTAACCTGATCACTGTATAAATATCAATGGCCTAAAAAAAAAAGTGTCAAACATGTCTGATATGTCCCCTGCAATGTCACAGTCCTGCTAAAAATCGCAGATCAACACCATTACTAGTAAAAAAAAAAAGAAAAAAATGCCATAAATCTATTCCCTCTTTTGTAGACACTATGGCCCGGATTCACATACATTGGTGCATAGTTATGCCGGCGTAGCGTATCGAATATACTCGCCCCCAAATCTACGCTGGGTTTCCTCGGTAAGTGGAAGTGGGCGCGAGCCATGCTAATGAGGCATGACCCTATGTAAATGATGGACTGAGCATCATAAAGATACGAATAACATACGGCGAATGCGCCTTCCCGTGGCCGCATCCCAGTGCGCATGCTCAGAATCACGTCGAAACAACTGCCTAAAATACGTCGAATCACTGCCTACGACGTGAAAGTAACCTACGCCCAGCCCTATTCACGTACAACTACGTAAACGACGTAAAATACGACGGCTGTTCCCTAGTCCATACCTTTGCATGAGTTGTGCCTCATAGATGGGGAATAACTATACGCCGGACGTAAGCCTTACGCAAACCGCGTATATTATGCGCCGGGCGCAACTACATTCGTGAATCGACGTATCTCCCTTATTTGCATATTTGCATTGAGGCGCCCAGCGTAAATATGCGCCCACAATACGCCGGCGTAGTAAAGTTACGTCGGTCGGATGAAGCCTATTATTTAGGCATATCTAGTTCTGTGGGCACGGCGCACAGATACGACGGCGCATACTTACGCGGCGTATATCGAGATACGTCGGCGTAAGTGCTTTGTGAATCCGGGCCTATAACTTTTGTGCAAACCAATCAATATACACTTATTTACCAAAAATATGTATTTTTTGGGGGATATTTGTTACAGCAAAAAATATTGCTTTTTTTTCAAAATTGTTGCTTGTTTTTGTTTATAGTGCAAAAAATAAAAACCGCAGAAGTGATAGAATACCACCAAAAAAGCAGCTCTATTTGTGGAAAAAAAAGGACATACATTTTGTTTGGGTACAGCATCGCACGACTGCACATTTGTCAGTTAAAGTGATGCAGTGCCGTATCGCAAATAATGGCCTGGTCATTAAGGGGCAAATCCTTTTGGTCCTTAAGTGGCTAAGTAAAAAA
Source organism: Rana temporaria (assembly GCF_905171775.1). NCBI lineage: Eukaryota > Metazoa > Chordata > Amphibia > Anura > Ranidae > Rana > Rana temporaria. The sequence continues at coordinate 218,938,394 of NC_053490.1, forward strand.
ATAATGACGTGTTCAATACTTCTTTTACCGGCTGTAACCTATATTGCCGCGTACACACGAGGAGAAAACCGTGGATTTTTTTACGACTGGATTTTGGCTCAAACTTGTGTTGCATACACACAAATTCAGACCGTCAAGAACAAGGATTTTTGCGTATCGGAATTGCATACAATCGGAATTTCCGACAAGAACTTTTCCCATCTGAAATTTTGAGAACCAGCTCTCAAATTTTTGCTGTCGGAAATTCCGACAGAAAAAGTACGATAGGGCGTACACACGGTCGGAATTTTCGACCAAAAGCTCACATCGAACTTTTCCTGTTGGAAATTCCGATCGTGTGTACGCGGCATTACACGTTTAAAATACATTTTTTGCCTAATCCAGCTGACTTCCTGTTAACATTCTATAGAAGTATACCACAGGCGGGCTCTCATCAGCCTGAAAATATAATTTTTAAATTTATATTTGTATATATTGTATAACTTTTGTGAAATGTGGCTTTGTAATTTGTAACACATAGCATGCAGCACTATAGTTCTACTGGAGAAAGTTTTTTTTTATTAATCTTTTGTTGCATCATACAGGTTAGCTACTGTAATCTACTTTGTGCATACCCACCCCCTGCAAAATGTAGTATCTGAGAAAGCACATCAGCCTTTAGTTTCAGTGCTTAAGCACTGGGCCATCGTCAAATGACGGCTTCACGGTGACTCTGAATATTCAACAGGACGTCTATTGACGTCCTGTATTCCTCCGGCCACTGGGGGGCGCGCGAGCGCGCCGACATGCGCGCGCTCGGCTCGTCCCCGAGATGCCGATGCGCGTGCCTGGCGGTCGTGATGTCCGCCAGGTACCCGCAATCGGTAACGACAGAGCAGTGACGTGGAGCTCTGTGTGTAAACACAGAGCTCCACGTCCTGTCAGGGGACAGAGGAGACTGATCTGTGTCTCTTGTACATAGGGACACAGATCGGTCACCTCCCCCAGTCACCCCCCTTCCCCCACAGTTAGAACACAATACAGGTATACATATTAACCCCTCCCTCACCCCCTAGTGTTAACCCCTTGAATGCCAGTCACATTTATACAGTAATTAGTGCATATTTATCGCATTAATCGCTGTATAAATGTGAATGGCGCCAAAAACATGTCAAAAGTGTCCGATGTGTTCGCCGCAATTTCACGGTGACAGTAAAAAAATAATTGCAAATCGCCGCCAATACTAGTAAAAAAATTAATAAAATAAAAATGCCATAAATCTAATACCTATTTTGTAAACGCTCTAACTTTTGCGCAAACCAATCAATATATGATCATTGCGATTTTTTTTAACAAAAATATGTAGAAGAATACGTATCGGCCTAAACTGAGGAAAAAAAACGTTTTTTTTTTTAAAAAAATTGATATTTATTAAATAAAAAAGTAAAAAATATTGGGCCAAATCCTCAAAAGGGATACGCAGGCGGAACTGCTGTTCAGCCTGCGTATCCCTGTGCCTATCTTTGGAACTGATCCTCAGAAGCAGTTTTCCAAAGATAGGCAGAAGATCTGACATCTGTAAGACACTAAAGCCCCATACACACCATCAGATTATCTGCAGATTTTTGTCTTCAGATTTACCAAAACCATATAATATGAGGTCAAACCTTAAGAGTTTCAATTTGTATGCAATCAGGCAGGCCCTTGTACTACATGGTTTTGGTAAATCTGAAGACAAAAATCTGCAGATAATCTGATGGTGTGTATGGGGCTTTACACTGTCAGATCTTAGGATGCAGTACCGCATCCGCCACTGGGGGCATTTCGCGTTGAAATGCCGCTTTGCGTATGCAAATGAGGACTTACGGAGATCCACAAAGCTTTTCAGCTTTGTTTTTTCTGCGTAAGTTTACGTTTGCATACGTAAAATTAGGGATGCTTTTACAAAGTGTAAACTAGTTACACCTTGTAAAAACAGACCTTTTTTTCGATCGCCGCTATTTTTTTTAAATTTTATTTTTCGGCGCATAACTTTTTTTTTACCCGACGCAACTTTATTGTCCCGTCGCAATCCATAAAGACCGGCGTAACGTAATTTCGCGCGCTGCCCGTCGGGAAAATGACGTCACGAGCATGCGCAGTACGGCCGGCGCGGGAGCGCGCCTCATTTAAATTGTCATCGCCCCCTGCAGAAGAGGGCCGCCTTGCGCCGGAGACATTTAAGTTACACGGCCGAAAATTTCTAGGTAAGTGCTTTGTGGATCGGGCACTTAGGTAGAAATTTTCCGCCAGTGTAACTTAAATGGTAAAAGTTAAGTTAGGCTAAGTTTTTGTGGATTTGCCCCATTGTGTTTTTATTTTAAATTGTCACTCTTCTTTTGTTTATAGCGCAAAAAATAAAAACCGCAGAGGTGATCAAATACCACCAAAATAAAGCTCTATTTGTGGGAACAAAATGATAAAAAAATTGTTTGGGTACAGTGTAGCACGACCGCGCAATTGTCATTCAAAGTGCGACAGTGCTGAAAGCTGAAAATTGGCTTGGGCAGGAAGGTGCGTAAGTGCCCGGTATGGAAGTGGTTAAAGTGGCACCGAAGTTAAAAAATTTCTAGCAAGCAGTTTTTAGTAGAAGATACTATTTATCTCTTTTGCACTCACCCCAATTCTTTACTTATCTGCTTGCAATTTTTCTCTTTTTGACTTTGCACAAGTCTAGCGCAGTGTACGCTAATGGCATCTGGAAGATGTCAAGGGTAAGACTTGGGTGCCTGAATTGTGTAACTTATGCAAAAAAAAACACATGGTTAAGCTCAATAGTTCAAGCTTAGATTTCCAAACACAAGTGCATGGAATAAGTTAACACACTGACTCAGACATGTGTGGTTTGTTTCGCTCCGAATTGAAATTCGGCCAATTTTTTTTTATTATTCTGATGTATCCGAATTTCAAAATTACAATAGTTTCGAATTTAAACGAATCCGAAATAACAGAAAAAAAATTTGACGAAATTCAAATTTGAAAAGTTTTTGAATTCAAATAGTTTTTGAATTCAAATCATTTTCAAAATTTGAATACGAAAAGTTTTCAAATCCGAATAGTTTTCCAACTTACAAAGAGATTAAAATAGAAAATAAAGGAATAGAATAGAAAAAAATAGAATAGAAAATAATATAACAGAAAATAAATAGAATATACTAGAGCAAAATAGAATATAAAATAAAATAACAGAATAGACTAGAATATGATAGAAACAAATAGCATAGAATAACATAGAATATAACCATCTTCTGAAATTCGTATTTCAATTTGAATTTTGAATAGAATAAATTTGAATAGAAAAGAATAGAACATAAAATAAAATAGAATAGAAAAGAATAGAATAAACAAATAGAAAAAGAATACAATAGAATAGAAAAAATGCAACCATTCCCCAGGATTCAAATAGAATCAATTTGAATATAATAGAAAACAATAGGAAGATGGTTATGTTCATTCTATTTGATTGTTTTTTTTCTATACTTTTGTGTTATTTTCTATTCTATCCTATTCTTTTCTATTAAAATTGATTCCATTTGAATTTTGGAAAATTATTATATTATTTCTATTCTAGTCTATTGTTTTTTTAATTCTATTCTTTTCTATTTGAATTTCAGAAGATGGTTATAATCTATTTAATTCTATTTTTTTATTCTATTCCTTTCTATTCCATTCTATTCTGTTTTACTCTATTATATGATTTTTTTCTGTTATTCTTTTCTATTGTGTTAGGATTTTTTCTATTCTATTCCTTTATTTTCTATTCTATTTTATTCTCTTTGACAATTGAAAAAAATAAATAATTTGAAAACTATTTGAACTCAAAAACTATTTGAATTCGAAAACCTTTCGAATTCGAAAACTATTTAAATCGATCCAAATTCGAAAATTCAAAATCGAATAAACAAGACTAATTCCGAAAACAGATTAAACAAAATGTATGTAAATAACTAATCAAAACTAAACTAAACAAATGTTTTTGTTCTGCACGTGTCTACTGACTCATCCCCTTTTTTCCCTAACGCCATTTCAAATACTAATCAGAGGCAGTCTACCTGAAAGGAGATTACTACTGATGAGCTCTTTATGTAGATAATCCATAGCGCTCTGGGAATCCTCTGTCATGTTTTAAACGTTTATTTTAAAATAAAGATTGTGTATATATAACTAACTACAGTATTTATCTATGCAGACATTACATCTCTAGTTAAAAAGTTTAGCCTTTGAAGTTTTATTTTAATACAGTGTTTCACAGCTTTATTAAATGACATACCCTTTTATATCTTCTGGTGTTATCTAAGTATCCCCCGTGCAAATCAATTATCATACCCTTAACATGTAAATTTTTTGCATGCATCCATGATGCTACTGTATATAAAATGTTTTCCCCCTATATATTTTAGACAGCTAAATACTTTTAGGTAATTACCTAAAAAGAAGTGTGGGATTTAAAAAACATTTAGACTCACCTAAGTGGATGTAGCACCAACTCTGCAGTGAAAACTGAGCGATCAGATACCGCTGATTGCTCATTTCTCCCCTCCCCCTTGCACTGAGCAGAGAACCGTGACTGTAATTCTTCGGATCTCCGCTCTCCCCTCCAGTGCTTACTGGAGAGAGCAGGAAGTCGCACACCAATGATCTGAAATCACACCCAGCTTCATCAAAGTGGACAAAGCACGCCACGGACACAACTTGAAGTGCTTCTCTTTAAAGAGGAACTGCAGCCTGCTCACATAATTTGTAGTAAAATCATCCTTGCCATTTTCAAAGCTTACCTCCAACCACTTTGCATATTTTATATATACTGTGATTCTGTACTTGCCAAATATGCTGCAGAAATCCCCTTCTACTAAGTCTGGCTGCATACATTTTGACTGTGGTCATTTGAAGCTGCTGCCCGTTCACTTCCTGGATTTAAACAAAAACACAGATGCAGCTCGAATTGGCCCTCTTATGACTCATTCCCCCTCCCTTCCTCGCAAACTCTCACAAGAGTTAGAGAGAGAGCTGTGCATGATGCCATAAGACTAGGCTAATGACCAGACAAGAAACAGGAAGTGGGCTGTATAAAGTATTTACTGGCAGAAAAAAATCTGTTTTACTATCCAAAGTTAAAACAACAAGGGCAGAGGATTTAATAGATGGAAAGATGAAAAAATTACTCAAGTTCCGCTTTAAGGTTTCACCCAATACAGGCTTGATCTGTGTCCGTCTGTAATAAAATTGGATGTGATCTGACATCATCAATCTGTGCCTTCCTACAAAGCAGGTGTTTCTAAGCTTTAATGCCCCATACACACGCACAGGATTTCCGACAGGAAAAAGTCAGTCGGGAATCTCTTTTTTTGACAGTGGGTTTGGCAGTTTTCCAGTCGGAAAAACTGCCAGGGAGCATACACACGGCCAAAAGCTCTCCTCACAGTTTTCCCGGTCGTGTGTATGGGGCATGAGAAATGGGCAGAAACCAAACACCAGAATCTCTGTTGTAATATTTGAGGACCTTTAAAAAAGGTTTTGATAAGGATTCAGGTTTAAGGGGCCATGTTAACTGTTGTTTCTTTTCAAGGTTTGGTTAGGTTTATATGAGGTTACATTTAAATGCCTGGCCTAATCCCGATGGACTCCTGGTACCAAAACCAACATATCATTAAAAAAAAAATGTATTGTACTTGTAATGGAAACCCATTCAACTTGAAAAACATGAGTTAATATTACCAACCTTCAGTTTTGATAGTTGCCTGTAGGTCATGCAGATACTGTGCCTTTAATATTTTTTGAATCACTAAGGATTTTTCATATAATTTGAAATAAGCAGCCAAAAGTAAAAAGACACGTGGTACAAATAAAACCAAATAGTTTATTTTGCATGAAATAGTCTACACATTGTGCATACATAAAAATGTACAAAACCAAAATAGAAAAGTGTTAAAATGTGTACAAACATTGCTCAAAAATGATGCTCTTTGAAAACATTTTTATTTTAAAGTTTATCTAACAGACAATAAGCCAGAAAGTTAAAAACAAATTTTCAATACCAAAAGACCATCAAAGCTAGTAAAAATTAGTCTGGCTCCTAATTGAAAACACTAAGAATACAAAAAGATCAGATAAAATAGATGAGTGATCCTGTAACTCAGGATGACAGATTAAAATTGATTTCTACTAAGCGTTGTTTTTAACAAAACATTACTTCAATCAATAAAAGTACAGTAAATCAGAAATTGTATTTGAGCCACTTGGAAAAGTATGGCATTATAATTGGGGCCAGTCAGCTACTGGTCACAAACTTTCAAAGAGATGTGGCAATACAAAGATGTATGGCACCCATTCCTCTAACTTTCAGGCTATGAATGCACTTCCATTTATTTTGTTGTGTTGCCAATGTGGCGCGGCATAGTGCACATATGCCACTATACACATGGTTGTTCTCTATGGCCACAAAAGTAGTTCAAAGTGGCATTTATTAAGCTAAATGCAAGTAAACAGAGCAGTACATACATTGGCAAACACCAGAGCCCTCAGAACAATATACTATAACACTGGCAATTCTGATTGAGGTGCAGCTGCCACTCTATTTAATGAAAGTAGCCCCCTCACTAGCCAAAACAACTCTGTTGCAGGTGAATAACCAGCAACAGAGTAACATTTTACTGGCTTGGCCAGTGACTGAACGTCATTGTAGTGAAATGGAAGTGGACTGCTAGGCCACATTCACACTTCTGTGCATATGATCATGTGAAATTTATTGCATGTCAATATGCAATATAACAACATGCAAGTTTGCACTATGGGGTGCGTGGTCATTCTGTTTCTTTAAAGCCACCCCTACATGCATGCAAGCTCAAAACAAACACACCTGACCATCAACAGATGGCAATATATGCCGTAAAATACACATGGTTTGCAATGTGCTAGAAACCAAGTCAGCTCCGTTTCATGGCCTATGGACATGCACTGAGGGTTCATAGAAAATAAATTGGTCTGTTCAACATAACACACATCGACAAGCCAAAATACTAGACTGGACTGCACACAAGTGTGAATGAACCTTCAAGAAAAAGAATCGCTAGAGTGACAGTTCTTCACGTTAAATGTACCAAACTCGGACTCAACAGAACCCGCATCCCCAGTTCTAGTCTTTTTAACATTCTTTACTAACCACTAATCTTTCATGAATGCGGACAACTGAAAGCAAGACATGTTTTACTATCATTTGCCATCAAACAACCTAGCTATTTACTAGTAACATTCAAAAAAGGTTTTTGTACCAGGATCTGGGTTTACATATAGTAAAAATTACAGCTCACACTTAGGGCCAATATACTTCTTTGCGAGGGGTTATCACATGAACTTCAACACGTTTTATGTAGTGCAGTAATGTATGTTGCATTATGGCAGCCCATTCAAAATGAATGAACTGCCACTGCACCCCAATGAGCAGTGTAGCACATTGCCTACATTACAGATGCACTGCCTCAATGCATTTGACTTCCATTCAAAAAAATGGTGTCGCAGAACATTATGTGCATTACCACATTAGCGCAGGAGTGTAAATGGGCCCTACAGTATTCGTTTCAGGTAATACTTTGAAAATTCATGATGATTGTAAAAGCAATTATAGGTCCCTCTGATTAATGAACAGCTAGGAATACTGAAACTTTTTTGAATCCTTGGGAAAGTTTCCCCCTTGCTGGATTCAATCTGCAAAAATGAATTTGTCATCTTATGACAAATATATCTAACACTCATACGCAAGACTATTGAAAGCCTTGGAAAGTCCAAGTTGTGTGACAACACTGAACCACAGGGTTCTGATTAAGAGTAACTCAAGGCATGTGTTCAAGATTTATCAAGTGTAAGTGCGAGGAGTTGCACAGTTCAGTGCCATTCATTTGATTATACCATATTGGTACATTATAAAAATAGCTGTAAAGAAAACCAATGTCAAAACAAATACATAGGCGGTCATTGTTGACTTCTTTTGAAAATGCCAATTGTTTGGCTTTCTCTGGCTTCTATTGTTTCTGATATACTGACCCGAAGCAAGTGAGCAGCCTATGAAGTCAGAACTCCTGATCTGCTTCCTTTTTTCAGGCCAGTGACTTGAAAATAACAGAAGCCATTTAATAACCATAACAGCATTTTCAGAAGGTGAAGTCAGGAATGATAACCTACAGTACTGGTTTTCTTTAGGTGCATCCTAGTAACAGCATTTTACTAAAAACAAGCAGGATGTATTAAGTGGGTGCACAGTGTACCACTGCCTAAAGTGACAGGTGAGGCAGCTCAGTTACTCAGCAGTGTACGGTATTGTGTTATAACAACAAGTACCATATAAGACTTTGCCCATGTGGTCACTTGACTCAAGTAAAAAAAAAAAAAAAAACGAATTTCATTTATATTACAGATTCTGTTATCTGAGACAATAATACATCTTTAAAAGGCTCAGAAAATGCTATACATACAGTAGAGTGGTCCCTTGTCCACATATTCTCCTCCATTTAGTAATTCAAACACTATATTCTATCATGCGTTATTCGCAAAGCAGCTTGTCTACAGCTGAATATGCAGTCAGACTAACTTTATTGCAAGCTATGTGAAACTACATTCCAAAAAAATGTTTCTGAAATGAAAGAGAAGCTGCACACAAATTCATTAATACAGATGCTAAACAGCTTCCAGGCAGACTATAAACAATTTTCTATACAAATACCATTCCTTTTGACATTATCTTATATCTAATTAGAACTTTGCTAATCAGAGTGTGCAAAATAAAATAAAAAAAGATGCAGATGCGGCACTTAAAAAGCATTATGTTCATCTGTGACCACATACCATGATATTTTTTTTACAATTCTGGATTTTCATCAAAAATTATTTAAATAACTAGTTTTGTTTTTTCAACCAACATTTCTCTAAAAAAAGTGACTATAACAACTAAGCCTTATTTCCATCTATTGAATAATTTATGTTTACGCTAACAAAAATCTATTTATTCATTGGAAAACATTTATCAAGCAAATTAGCAACATACAGTACTTAGATGCAAATCAGCCTGCCTCTCATTTAGTCGATGCAACTGTTTTCTTGTGTATTGGTGACCCGAGCTCCTGGAATTCTAAGCAGGAAACTAATACAGGATTTGAAAAGGTCGTTGATAGATTTAGCATTGACAAACAAGTTGCACATTAGGAAGTGGTCATGGGCAGATTTTTTTTTTTTGTCACAGTGATACTTCGGAGTAGAAAACGTTTTTGAATGAAGCTGAACTCTTAGGCTACGTTGATGCCAATTGTAGCGTCAGGAATAAAAGGTTTCTGCTGCGGCTCTGAGCGGCTAGGTGTGGTTGTCACCCCCTTCCACTATAATGACAGGTTGCTGGCGACCGCAGCTTTTTGCTGCCGTCTGCACAGACAGCGATAATCAACAGTGATTGCTGTTGAATGCACACAAAATGCATCCAGCAATGATCACTGCAGGTAATCAATCGTTGGCTGAAATTCTGGTCAACTCATAAGTCAAAACATGTAGTTGCCGTCATCCCTCAAGAACTTAATATGGCTGTGCAGAGAGTCTCAAATAGCAGTGGTTGCCTGTGACCTGTCATTATAGTGAATGTGGCCGGTGTCCACACCTAGCCGCTCAGAACCGCAGCAGAAATCTCCGACGATTCCTGCCATTACAATTCGTGACGGCCTAAATCACCTGTGTGAATGTAGCCGGATAGTAAATCTGTCCCATAAAATGCTTCACTGATCCTGTGTAGCATTGTTTTTCTGTGTGACAGAATTGACAAATGTCCCCCATTCTGTCATCACTTTGCTAACCATGTTGTATACATCAATGCAGGGTATGTTCAATTGATTCATAGCTAAATGACTCTAGCTTAAAGAGGGTAGACAAAATGTAAAATCATTCTTTGCAGACTGTTAACGGATGGGTCGCTTTCTTAAGAGACAAAAATCAATGTTCACATAGCATCTGCTTGCTTGCCATTTACAGTACTTATGTTCTATTACCTATGCTGCAACCAGTAGTAGAAGTATTTGGGAACAAAGTAGAATAATAAAAATCATTATTAGAAGTCCATCACCAACAGGTTTAAGACAACAAGTCTAGCTAATAGTGTGGAAGGAAGCAAACACTCTAGTCTCAGGTAACATATTATCTAGTGCAGATCAGTACAATGCAGTATAAGCACATAAATAGAAAAAAAGATTGTTTCAAATAGGTTCCCATGAACTCCCTATCCATGACTATTACCATAATGACATTTATTATTCTGTATTATTTCTGACACACTTCCTTTCCTATAGCACCCCAGAGTACATGTGATGCTCTGTTAGATATAGTACAGTGTTGCACAATTGGTCAAAATAACAGAAAATATGTCTCCATGTATGTCCTCCAGATTAGCCATGTTGTGCATAAAAAAAAAAAAAAAGGCTGCATTTAATTATGGGCTATATAGACATTGAATCAATAAGGGTATTTCACGTCCAGAACATCAAGGTCACACATTCTGGAAGAGGTTTTGATGTATTTATAAGTACAAAAGAAACCGACAGCTTCTTAATAACATGGTAACGTATGGCACAATATGGATCAATAAGAGCAGCTCCTTCATGTCCATAGTACAATATTAATTTTTTTTTCTCTAACTAGCACATTCGCAAAGTTTCTCCACTTGTTACAGAGCTTACCTTGTTCTGACAAAACAGAAATAAATACTTAATGGCTTAGACAGTTCTATGTCCACTAGTCAGTTAATGTTTAGAGACCTGTGCCTTGCAAGGGTCTACGAGATGACTTCTTCAAGTATTGTTGCTAACATAACAACAGTAACAGATTATTGCACATTATTTCCAACACAAAGAGATCATTCCTTATGTAATATGATCATTGACAGGGCAGTGTAAAGAGCTAAATCCAGGCAATGTGACTTTCCCTTTTCGGAGAAGATTCTCTTCTGATCCTTGATTAATCCTCTGAATAAGCATTTTTTCATAGAGAAGGGGATGGTATGCCCCTAAGGTACATGCTGCGTCATAATATTGTTCATGGTAATGGCAGAGGTCAGTCTGTCTATAAGAAGGGATGTACTCATACACATGGACTTCCCTGCATAAGGACATCATAATGAGGATACCTGAGAAAACAGCAAGAATAAAATATTAATATACTGTCTTACGCTATTTCTCATAAGTTAAATGTCTTAATTTACAGTTAGGAAACAAAGATTTGTGAAATTATTTTTGAGTTTGTAAATAAAAAGTCTCAGAAATGTGAGTAAACCTTCGAGTCATTATACTTAATAAAAATACAAGTTAATGGCAGGTTCTCTTGGGACAAAAAACACCAACCCCCTTATATTAACCATCGCCCATGCCCTCTATTATGGATCAGGTCAAAGATAACACATTAATAACTTCTTGCCCTTTGTCATGGGACAGTGTTTGTGCTCAGTCACGAGGCCCATATAGTGCACCCTGGGAGGAGATCACAGCACTGGGTATTTCCTGATGGTACTGGGTGGTGATGGTGGTGGCGTGAGGGATGGGTTGCACTTTTAACAGAACCTGACACTTTGACCTAAACAGACAAATCTCTATCTATAGAGTGGAGGCTGTGATTTCCGATTTCTTTCCTTCTGAAAATGCTAGTTGCCCACATGTTAGGAAATATAACGATCAGTAGTTCTGAATTCACTCTTTCTAATCTACATGCCTATTTTGGATCAGTTGCGGACAGGAAATTAGTATTTGCATAAGCAGGTCAGCAGTGGTAGCCCCTGTATTTCTCTTAGTACAGGTTTCTCAAGAGCAACGAAACTCGCTCAAAAAACAATGCAACTTTCTAGGATAATGTCATCTTGAAAAAAAAAAAGAAGACAATCAGAATCAGGTGCAATCAATGCAGGTTTTGGTTTCACTTGCCATACTGCAATTATATAAATAAATACAAATACAATTTTCCTGTCCTTGAATACAATGTTGCTGAAGTGCAATATGGTCAAGTCAAAAATTGTGCACCATTATGACTCTCCTTACGAGTGGGGTACCTACAATGACCAGAGCAAAGGTATCCTGTACAATCCCCAAGTAAGTGACACTTGAGTGTATGCATCTTTTGTTTTTAAATCCCATCCATATAATTTAACAACAACAAAACAAAAAACAGTTGAATTGGAAAGTGTTTTGAAATCAGCTTTGTTCACACCTATTATATATATATATATGTATCAATACTACATGGAGAAATACTGCAGAATATGGTAGGTTTCTGCCTCTGCAGCCCATTATTCAAATTGAATTGTAAATACATATGCTGCCTATAGCAACGGCTTGTGTGTGTGTTTAGATATAAGAATAGGGCCTAATGCCCTACCGAACTGCAAAAAAGACTCTAGTACAAGCCATTAAATATTTTCATCATAGGATAATAAAATATAGCTTTTAATAATAAATAGTGAAACATTTAGGTGCCAAACATTTAAGTATTGCCTGTGTTTTATATTTTGGAAACATACTTTTTACCAAGAGAATATGAAGGCAGCAAGGAATCCAAAGATATTTCCTTTGTATCCTGGTTGTGATGCTTTAGTTTACGAATTGTTATCACAATAAAAATACTGTATATACAGCACATGATCAAAGACCTTGATCAATACATTCCAGTAGTTTAAAGTGGTTCTAAAGTACATTTTTTTTTTTTTAGCTTAATGCATTTCCTCAAGGTAAAAAATGCCCCACTACCTGTTCTACCCACCCACACCTTAAACACTTACCTGGCTCTTGTCACCACTCCAGTGGTGTCCTGGCTGCAGTGCTGCTCCCCTCACTATCTGGTCCCACTGGAGACACTAAGGGCAGCGGGAGCCATATGCTCCTTTTGCTGTCAAATATATTTCAGTGAGAAGATAGCAGGAGGGTGGCTTACCAGTGCTGTGTTTGTCTATGGACATACATAATAGCGTGTGTACGGGTGCCTTCATAGCACCCAGAGGAGAAAGGAGCAGACAGCACTGGCAGGGGACTGCCAGAACAGGAGTATCCTTTCTGTTAAATATCATTGCACAAAGCAGGTAAGTATTACATCTTTTTTTATTTTAACCCCAAAACATTTTATCGTTTAGTATCACTTTTAGATTAAAGCTCAAATGCATTATGACCTATACTTTAAAAGGACAATGCTAACAAAAACATTTCTGAAATAGAATTTATTGTTCATTTTTAACATCCATTCTTTTCTATGTAAATGCATGTATTTTAAAAACAGATGGTCTTCAATTGATGATAATACTACATGGAGAAAACCATTTTGGAATAGGGATACCAAACTGGCCACTGTTATCGGTAACCAACAAATGAAACACTGGAATACCTGAAGAATTAAGAGAAATATTTCCTGCTTAGGCATTGTGCAGAATGTTTATTTAATGCACTAGAGTCACTCAACCACACTGACCCTCCTCATTGGCTGTTGAGAAAAGTGAAATAAGAGCAGTAGACTATAAGGTTATCTTATTGGTATTACCAGCCTAAGGTATTGATGTTGATGTAAATAGTCAGGTTCCTTGACAAGTGGTTTCTACACCCCAAAGGACCCCCACGGTCTCTTTAGCTTGTAGTGTAATGTAACAAAAATGGAAACTGAAGCGCCACACCACTGCTTAGAGGTCCAGGAACAACTTTTTTTAAATAAAGATCAAAGGGACAATTCAAAGAGTAGTCAATGCATTTCAGGAGTCAAAAATGCCCTCTTCATCAGGGCTAGAATTTTTTTTTATCAGGACATCTCCATGTATTGATATTTTTGTATTTGACGTTTATTGGAAAAGAGCTGTATTTGGACCTCTTATAACTGGTGTGGTGCTTTAATTTCCATTTTTGTTTTTTCTTCCTGGGCTAGCAGCCACTCACTGACACCACCCCTCCTCCCAGACTAATAGCCTCTTTCCCCTGTGCATCTTCCACCCCACGGCAGAAAGCAGCTCTGGAATGATAAGCATGCATGTTTTCCCTTCTGACTGATAGCTATCTTTTTGCTCCACTGCTCTAGTCAATTGCCCTACAAAAAGACAGTGAATTACGTAGACTCACCTGGATTGACACCTCTCTCTTCCCAGGACTAAGTAACACCCATCAGAAATTCATATAGGCATTGGATGACTGCATTATCACAAGCCCCACCCCGACTCTTTTAGGACATTACTGTCCATACCCGACATGGCAGAAATATTGCAACAAATGCCCAACTCTTTCCCTTTTGTGCTGTTTAAGTTTAAGGATTAAAGGCAGTTAGCAACATTTTCACAGTATGTTTAAGTTATGATTAAAATAGCCCTGTAAAAATGTTATATTTCAGCTAAAGAAACTGACTCACACTTCTTGTAGCAACTGCAGTATGAATAGGGGACAGATCTCCCTACAGGCAGTCGTCTTTCTAAAACAAATTCTTTCTTGTTTTAAATAGCAAGCTTTAATGGTTGTACGCATACATGTTCAATAGCTGCAATCTTGCTTTATTCATTATTCAAATGCAATAAATAGTGCGTAATGTGTTATCTTGCTCTGCATGCCATAATGAGCAACTGGAGAGCACTAAAGGTCATCAGAAACTTTCCATTTAATGAAAAGCGTTTGAGATCTAATGTATTCAGGAAGAAGACTGAGTAAAGAGAAGCAATAAAAATCTACTGAAGTACAAGGGCAAATGAAAAAAAAAAAAACAGCGTTCATTTCGGGAGAAGGAGAAATGTTGGAATAGTAAGGCCTCGTACAGACGACCGGATCTATCCGCTGGGATTGATCCGCGGATCATCGTGGCGCGACACGTCACCGCGGATTAATTCCGCGCGGATTTTGATCCGATGGTGAGTACAAGCCATCGGATCCAAATCCGGAGGAGGAATCTCCGCTGGAAACGGTCCGGCGGACCGTTTCTAGCGGAGATCCCCTCGTGTGTACGGGGCCTATCATGAATACGGTGTCTTATGGCCCGTAAATGCGATCCGAAAATCGGACGAAAAATACCACTTTCGACACGATCGTACGGTAATCGGATTATTAGTACAGAGCTTTCAAACTGATCACAACAGTTTGTGTGATATTATCCGATGGGACAAGGACGATTTTTTTTTCTCTGCATGATACCAGTTTTTTGTTAATCATTACTGTTGACTATTGAAAATACAGAATTTTCGTAACATTTTTGATATGCGACTAGTAGGAAAAAAAAACGGACAATCTGTCATCCGATTTTCAGATTGTGTGTATGAGCCAACAAAATAGTGTATAGTGGTAAGTAATTACTGCAGAGCTGTATTAGCATAACTGGGTAGCCACATTAGTGTTGCATGAGCATATTCTATACTGTTAAAACATATAATACAATATACAGTATAATTTACACTTGCAGTGGATGAAGAGTGTGTGTATTTGAATACACTGTACAGTATATTAAAACAGTGGTTCTGAGTGCTGGTACATTTTGGTGCCAGGGAGTGAGCTTTTGACATTGTACAGTATTTCTGGGTGTTTAGAGGTTAGTTCATTGTTGGGGAAGGGTAGCCTCAATGAACAAAAGTAACTGCATGCTTCTGAAGCTTTATTCTCAAACTGGCATACTGTTCTCCTCCTATGCCTTTTGTGAACTGGCAGACTGGTAAGCAGGCTACCTCATTGTATGTCATTAAAGGGTTTGTAAAGGAATTTTTTTTTATCTTAATAGCTTCCTTTACCTTAATGCAGTGCTGTTTTCATGTCCTCATTGTTCGTTTTTGCTCTCAAGTTGCTGTAATTCTTCTCTGATCTCCACACTTCCTGGTTGTCTGTTTCCTGATGACCACAGTGCTGGGAGCTTTCTCTCTGTGGTCACTAACTTCAAGGAGGTGTGATTACTGTGTGTCTAGTTTCTAGTTTTGTTTTCCAAACCATCACTGCTCTATGGCTCTGTATGCTCTGTAAGGCAGAGAGGCAGGAAACAACATGCAAAAACGAAACTAGAAACTACAGATACATTACATGATTGATTTTTATCTATTTTTAATTCTTTTTTAAAAGGAATCAGTTAACTATTATGTCTCTATACCCTGTAAACAGTCATTTCAGCAAAAATTATTTTTTTATATACAACCCCTTTAAGTTGAGGAACTTTAGGCAGGGCTCGTCTTGGAGACCTAGGTTTTGGTTTCTGCCTATCCATGCCCAAGTCAGATGAATAATAGGTCCTGCGGTTTTCAGAGAATGATGAGCATACATTGGGGAAGACTTTCAATACAGACTTTATTAGTGGCATCCAATTAAACTTGTCTGATGATTTAATCGTAGGCTTCTTTATATCTGTTTTTTGTTTTTACATCACAGCACTAGGCAACACTATTTGAACACAAGATTCACAGCAAAGAAAATAGGGAGGCAAATCGGAGTATCCATTTTGGTTATGTAGATCTTTTCAAACCAGTTAACAGCAAAACATAATTATTAGGTTAGAAAAAGATAAACGTTACAAAAAATATTACACCTCCAACTGTAAAAACGTTGGAACGCTGTGTAAAATCTACATAAATACAGAAAGCAATGATTTGCAAATCTCATAAACCCATATTTTACTCATAATAAAAAACATCAAGTGTATAAACTGAGAAAATTTACCATAATGGCAGCAACATGTTTTAAAAAATATGGGACAAAGCCATGTTTACCACAGTGTAGCATCTCTCCTTTTAATGTCTGGGAACTGAGGAGAGGAATGCTGTCCCATTCCTGAGTGATATAGAATTCTAACTGCTCAAGAGTCCTGGGTCATCTTTGTTGTATTTTTAATTTCAGGTTGGGCCAAATATTGTCACTAGTTGAAAAGTCTGGACTGCAGGCAGGCCAGTTAGACATCCAGACGTTTCTATTATGAAGCCATGCTACTGTCATAGATGCAGTATGTGGTTCTGCTGAAATATCCAAGGCCTTTCTTAAAAAAGACATGATGCAGGCTTTTGAACTGAGCGCTGATAACAAGCTGGAAGACCCCTCTCCTCTTTAATCCCATGGTTGCCAAAAAGAATGTAAAATTTTGATTTGTCTGACCATAGAACAGTTTTCCACTTTACGACCTCTCCCGCCACCGATAAAAGTAATATCTTGGTGAATCCGCCGCAGAGATCAATATTATCTAAAAAAGGACTGCCAACGTATAACAAAGGCGGGCGGTCTGTAAGTGGTTAAATGAGCCAAGAGAAGACAACCGCGTTTCTGGATCATGTTCAGATATGGTTTCTTCTTTGCATGCTAGAGCTTTACACCTTGCATTTTTGGATGGCACGGCGAACTGTGTTCACAGACAGTTCACAGAACTGAGTTCACAGAATCATGCCCGTTTTATGCAGTGCCGTCTGAGGACCCGAAGATCGCGGGAAACAAAATTTTGCATTTCAGCCTTGTCCCTTCGCATAGAGATTTCTCCAGATTCTAAAATATTAAAAGTCTTTGCAATTTTACTTTGAGGAACATTATTCTGAAACTGTTCAATAATTTTTTGATTCAGATTTTCATAGATTGGTAAACCTCTGCCTATCTTTATTTCTGAGACACTCAAAATGATCTTCCAGCTCTTCCATTTTTGTATCACTTGCTTTGTCAGATTTTTTGCTGCCCTGTTCCTACTTTGAGAGAAATATTGCTGACATTGATTCAAAAATACCTTTTTTGTTAAAATGGAACATTTTCTCAATTTAAATATTTGATATATTTTCTATTGTGAATAAAATATGGTTGATTGAAGGCCATTCCTAGCAAGACAATCAACCCCCCCCCCACGGGAGATGGACGGGAATGCGGAGATCGACTCTGAGCCCCAAGACCACCCTTTTTTAAGCCAATCAGAGCCTCAGGCTCTAATCACATGCTTCTAAAAGAAAAAAAACATTGGAATCCATGCGTCTGTAGATTAGGGGACAAGCACATGGATTAGTATGGACGTGCCGTCACTGGATGGTACTGTACTGTGAAATTAAGACTTTTCCTGTGGACCCATGCATCATGCCACTGCCCACCCTCAGGCAATGCTGCAATGCCAACTTGCACATGTTAAAAAGTGAAAAGGAGAGCCTGTGTAATCTTATGACTCTGGAAAAAAATAGAATTTTTAGGACACTCAAGTTGTTTTTTTCCCAAGAATGGAACTTCCATGATTTTTTAAAGTTGTCTGATGTGATTTAAAAATAATTGACTTCACCTAAGCTGTAAAGGATAAATTGAACTTTGGGAACATGTTACATGTTCCACCTGATTTTACATTTTCTCAGTGCTACAGTTTCCACCAGCTACCCCCCCCCCCTCCCTGTGGCAGCAGTACAGGGAGAAGTTCCCCATACTAGCTGCCACTATTAGACTCCGCCCACACAATGGCATCAGACACACAGCTTTATGTATCTGAATGAACTACAAGCCCCGACATCCTTTGCGGCTGTCAGCTTGTAGTTCTCAATGAACTACCACGGCGCTGTAGAGTGCTGCAGTACTTCATTTAGTCTAACTGTCAGGGAGTATTGGCTTACCCGTACAGGATGTACGGTTAAGCTGTTACACTGACAGTGTGCAGGAGACCTGCATGGCATTATCTGCTGATCACTGGTGCAATGCTTTTCAGGCGCCTGCAACATAAAACGAATGCAAACTTTTTTAGCTGAAAAAAAATGTGCATTTATTATAAAAAAAAAAAAAAAAAAAAAAGTTAATTTATCCTTTAAGAAGTAATTTTCAATAAATTTTTCAGGTTACATAAACCTTTCTTTAAACCTCCGAACAAGCGTCAGTTTTACTATTTTTTAATCCTTGTATATCTTTGAATGTTTGGAATCAACATATCATTCCTCCAGTAAAATCTGTTTTTTTATGGTATATCTGTTATCCATTTAATTCTTTAGTTATTTTTAGAATATACAGTTCTAAAATATAATCCGAATGCAATCAATAATATTTGTACAGAGATCTAAATACATCAGGGGTTCTGAATTTAATTGCTGCATGACTGTACCAGGAAAGTAGCGCAAAAGATATAAAAGAGACAGCGTGGTGGCTAAGCAGCTAGCATGTTTATAAAGTTAGCAATGGCAGATTATGTATTTCTTATTTTACTTCATCTTGGCATACAGGTTGAATAATTTAGCCAAATAAAAGTTGTATTTTAATCTAAGGTTTTGTGTCTTTCTTTTGCAGTTCTACAAATGTTTTCTTCTGCTTTTCCACTGCCATCCTTCTTCGCCTATTGATGGAAAGTCTCTGTGCCAATCAAATCTAACAGTAATTCAAATAAACCAAAGACTAAACGGCACTGTGATTGATACAAAACAAACTCATATACCAGGCAATGCAGAGAAGGTTCCGTGTCTACTAAGTAAGGACAAAGTGAGCATATCTGACCCATCACCACAAATCTCAAAAGAAAATTCTGTTTTGTGAATGCCATCATTTAACCCAAAAAACATTTATTTTTATTTTACTTAACCAAAGAACTAAAACCTGTATGTAGTGATGAAAGATGTATGTAGTGATAACGTACTATGTAATGATACACATATGGGTCATTGACATATACAGTCAAACTGTTTTCAAAAACTTCTAAAAGTTGATATCAAGGTATGATTGCATGTCAGTCTATTGACACAACCAGACCTTATGAAGTCTCAATATTCCCCAATAAAGGGGCTATACACAAATGATCACATTTTGAGATCTATGCTACAGAATAAAAAATGTGTCAGCAGCAGTAAAGTCTGTTTAATACCATACAGTATAAAATTGGTTTGTTATATCGATATGGGGATGCAATACCAGGTTTCTCTAAAAGACGAGCTGAAAAGCTTTTGCTAACTCTTTGAGCCAACTCTTTCTGAAGCAAACCACATTTCTTAAAAAAATCATTTAGCATAACTAGGTAAGGTGAAACAGCAGCTTGAATGAAACCCCTGCAATGCTTGTTGTTCCAATGCAGATAAAGTGTGTTTTGGATAGACAAGACATTTGCATTGGTAGCCAATGTGTTTTAAATGTGACTTACAGTATAAAGGTACCATGATGGTGTTACACTACAGTCACTATCTTACTTTCTCTACTGAGAATATTGAAGTATTGCAAGGAGCAAAGATCTAAGCACAAAGTACAGTACCCATAGCAGCCAAGTAAAATCCATGCTGGTATGACTTTAATTAATGGGATGCTGACTGATTGCTGTGGGTTTATGTACTGTGCTTACACTCTTTATTTAATATGTCTGTGTGTTTTAATTGTTACATTGTAATACATTTCTATAAAAGGTGACAGCAGCAAAAAAAAAAAAAAAAAAAGTGTAAAGCATTGTAAACTTAAAGTAGAACTATAGGCAAAACTTTTATTTTTAATAGAGTAAGGGAGGGTTATAACCTTGTAAGGTTTATTTTTGACATCTTTGTCCCATTGGGGGAAATTACCGGTATCTTTACTTCCTATCCCATGGCCAAACAGGAAGTGAGAGGAAATACCTGCAAATTAGGGGGATCTCTTGGGGACCCCCAAACTAGTGTCCCTATTCCACTCTATTACTTTTCTGGGGACAACACAAAATGTGGGATTTTCTTTTACTTTCAATGATAATGGTAAACAGGACAAATAGAGAGAATGAATCTCCTTAACAATGGCACAGACAGCTCTTCTACTGCACCTTTCCTCTATCCAAAACTCAAAAAAAGGTTTTGCCCTTAATTATACTTTATGTATATATTGAAAACATGTTTAAACACTGAAAATGTATGAACATTCAAGACATTTGATGCCATGTCATTTTAAAGAGTATTTGGATGAGCCAACTTTTGTTAAGTTTACTTAAAAACAATTTTGGTGTAATGTTCACTTTATGCTTGCAGTGAAATTATGTTTGTGAAGTATCACATTTTATGTACTTATTTGTAGATATTCCTTCTGAATAAATTACAGGTCAGTTAGTTTTAGAATATTAATTACACGATAAACCACCTAGAGAATATTGTTTTTTGTTTGTTGACAGCTCTTTTTTTTTCTACGGTATATTAAATGCAAAGAGAACATCCTGAATAAGTAAAAGGTAAAAAAAGAAATGTTATACTGGAAAATACTATTTACACAAAGCTGAGGTGGTTCACATATACTGTATCACAGTTGTCTAAAGAAATATATAAACCTTTTTTATTCCATTTGATCAATACAACAATTAAAAGTTAAATACATAACTGCTGTACCTTCATCTACTGAATAAAGCTGCACCTCTTTACTTCTCTAGCGATTGCTAGTATTGATTGGTCAGTGCCAAATATGTGAGCAGTGAAATAAATCCAAACATTTATTGTCTAGCCAATATTTACTGAAAAAGTAAATAGAACTAGTTGGTAATTAAAGGGGATTCATTGACAATCTTAGTTTGCATGACTGCAAACTGCCCCTGTAGTTTGAGCCTTATCCCCCACCTAAAACCAAGACATGTAACAGCCATGTACTTAATCAACCATTGATTATTTGTATGTGGTAAAAGAGATTCCAGTAAAGAAAAAGTAAATTGTCCCTTCCGTAATGAACTCTACTATTTTTTCTGTATAAATCAGTAACAAAACATAAATCACAAGTAATTTTAGCAAAAGTAACCCCTCTTTGCAGAGTTGCATGACAATATTTGAGACGAGATCTATAGTTATATCTGCTAGTGTTTATTTTTAGTATAGTGTTGTTATTGATGTCTTGTAGTGATATCTTTTAAAAGTGTTTCTCAAATATATCAACCCCTTTATTAATGCCAGTATTTTCCATATATGCCTCGTGTGAGTCTTCTTAAGTGTCCATTAATGAATACATTGTGTGAAAACTGTTATAATCGGGCCCTAAGTGTTTTCAATGCTATCTGTTCTTTGTTTGATGAGAACTTCCCTCAATTTTTTAAACTAATAACCACCTCTCACCAGGACATGATTCAAAGGAAATGTCTCCAACTGGGACACAGACATAAAAAAAAAAACAGAGGCACCAACTATTTCAAACATATGTAACTATGGGCCAAATCAATATAACCAGTTATTTCTTCTCACTGTCTTTCTTGCAGAAAACGGATTTAAACAACTGCAATTACACAAAACACATTGCTTTTATATTCTGAAATGTTCATTGTATCAACTAAACAAGGTGTCTTATTTTTAGAAATTGTTTGTTAAGAGTCTACTTTCTTATAACCTTTTCTTGGGCAAACCAGAGCTGGACATTTTGGCTGGGGCTTTCGTTGCTTATGAATATGTGTATTTCAGAATAAACACACATGATCCTCAAGTGTCATCTATTGCTAACTGTAACTCTTACCCTAAAACGATCCTCTCCTCTAACTTGAACTCTTAAAGTAAACTTTCCTATTTACCACTCAAACCACCCCTAACACTTAAGCTTAAACCTTAAGGTAAGCCAAAAACAAAAACGCAAAAGACACAAACAATGGGGGTTATTTATGAAAGGCAAATCTATTTTGTAATACAATTGCAAACTACAAGTGCAAAGTGCACTTAAAATTGCACTGAAAGTGCACTTGGAAGTGCAGTCGCTGTAGATCCGAGGGGGACATGCAAGGAAAATAAAAAACAGCATTTTAGCTTGCATATGGTTGGATAATAAAATCAGCAGAGCTTCCCTTCATTTGAAATCTACCCCTCAGATTTACAGCGACTGAACTGTACAGCGAAAAAAACAAACAATAAAAAGCAGCATACTATACATGTCGGCAGTATGCTGGATGGAATGGTATATACATGTTTTTTAGGGTGAACCTCCGCTTTAAGGACCTTGACAGGCATTACTTAAAACCAAAATAACTACAATGTTAATTTTTTGTAAGGGCTAACTTACTTATTGTTTTTAAATACAGTGCTACAATTCAGTTGTGACCAGGCTATGGACATTTGAATATTTACATAATATATTGAATATTTGCATAACAAGCAGTAAATGGGTTTAAAAGAAGCACTCACTAACCAGTGTAGCTGCAGGCACTATGGAGTAATACATCTTCTCTAAGCACTGAAGTTACCCAAGCTAGTCAGCAGCTCAGCTCTACCCTTTCAGAGCTCCTTCTCTGTGTTTACATTATATATCGGAAGGCTCAAAATCTGCTGAAGAAGGGGTAAAGAAGCTGCTGAAAGAAGTATGTGAAATAATCCAGTGTGTGTTTTAAAGCTCATTTACTGCTTGATGAGAATATGTAAATACTTGAATGTCCCTAGTTTGACTGCAGGTTCCATTTAAGGCTCACGGATCTCACTACAGCAAAGTGAAACCCGCTGAGGACAATGGTGCAAGTTTTACATCAAACTGCCTGTAGCTATCAGTGCTGGCACCCAGGAAGATATCTTTTAAGACAGCCTTGTGATCCATCAAGAAATCAGAACTCAGATGAAGTACTCAGGGCCTTAACAATGCAATTGACCTACTGTATCTCTGTGGATATCCACACAAACTGTTGGTTGGACTTGCAGGATTGGGAAACATCTGTTTGGGTTATTTGCACAGCATTACTTGTACTCTAGTTATTAAAGATCATATTTCTGTATACAAAGTTTCTACTAACATACAGATTTGACCTAAAAACTTCAAAATGTATTTATAGCCTAAAAAAATTTTTTTTTTTATTTTTTAGTTGTGGACAGAGTGGGGTCATTTTCAAATGTCTGTCAGTTTATTTTTTGCCTGTGTCCCTTTGGGGAGTTTTACCTTGATTTCCCATAAAAAAATTGGAAATCTCTCTCAAGTGAATGGAATTCTCATCTTAGAGAGCTGCTAAAATGAACTCTATTGAAGAATGTCCCAGACATTATGTTCTCATAACAGGTCAAAGCATTTAGGATATATGCTCACTTTCTGCCTAGGCAACAGTGACTGCCACCACAAATATAGTGGTGAATCTCCCAAGTGAAGACAAAGCTAGCAATAAAAAAACTGACAGAGGCTCTAACTATATTAGTTGAATTTCTCTGAATTACATCTAATATGTTCCTGATGTAAAGTGCATTCTGTGCTTACCTTAACAAAATATGTACACATATACTGCATGCTTAAAAGGGAACCCGTCATGACAGAAACATGAGAGCTGCCCTTTGATTTAACTTGTTTGTTTTTAAGGGTCCATGCACACTGGGCTTAACAAAAAAACAAAACAGTTCCCTTGGCAGAAAAAAAATATATCAAATAGAGCATTTTTGTACAGGGGTTTAGGGGAGATTACAATTTTTTAAGAGATTTTAGGAGCATTCAGCATTTTCTGCCAGAAAACTCCTCTCAAAAACACAAACCAGAAGTTTTTTTTTTCCTGCCTCTAAACGCTGAGCCTGTAATCGTCCTAATGTGCATGGACACATAGGATAACACCGAGCTACTTCTACGGGCAAAACGAAAAACTTCTGTAGAAGCAACTCTTTTTTTTTATGAAGATTACAACAACCACCCGAAGTTTACATATTTATATCCTGACAGATTCCTTTTAAGAATTTCTAATCAGCATAAATCCTAGCTGCATCAGTCTAATGCTATGCAATAATAAACTCTCAAAAAGAGCAGTCTGTATTGGTTGTAGCTACATCCGGTTTTAAAATACAAACATTAACACACTAGTTTAAGACTATGACTCCCCATGTTTACCAGAATGTGTCACAAAATTGTATAATTTAGCTTTTCTTGTAAAAATAAAATTTTACAAAAACCTCTGAGCATCTGAAGTGTCTGTAAATTCTTCAAAAATCTCACTGTAGCACATATGGTACTAAACAGTACCCCAAACCTAAGCACAGTATAATGAAAAATAGCTGAATACAACCTCACTTGAAATCCAATAGACTATACAACAATTTAACCATTGAGATTAACAATATACCGTAAAAATTGTTTCAGACAAGTGTTTTAGCACTGCTTTTTTAACTGTACATTGACACGTTTTACGTTTTATTCAACAGGTCTCATGTGATTGTTAGATGAAGGGTGTTTAGTGACAATAGAATTACTAATCGGCCCCTTACAATGAAGCCCTGCATCAAGGCATGTCAGGGCATGCCTGTGTCTGCTGCATGTCCTTGCTCAGTGGACCCTAACATGTTAGTGAAAAATTAGGTAGCAGTAGTAAGACCCATTCCTTTGTTTGCTGAATGCAGTTTGGGAGTGAGATGTGCCGCTGGGCCTTGGGCACCTGTGATCGGTCCAGTTACAAGCACATGCAATCGGCCTGAGAGCGGAGATCAAGTTTTTATATTAGACCTCTCAACATGCTGTCATGTTGACATTAACAAACTTGAAACTGGCAATAAAAAGGCTTTTACACTTTGATTAAGTCCCCTTTCACACTTATACCACTTGTAGCACGGTTTTGGATGGCAAAGTCATTCATACTGCCACGACTTTAAGTCGTGCCGACTTCAAAATAGTTTCTGCATTACTTTTTTTCTGAAGTCGGATCAAAGTCGGATTCCGTATTAACAGATCCGACTTTGGCATGCGACTTGTACACGACTTGTGCATGAAGGGGAACTCCACGCCAATTATATGAAAAAAAAAAACCGGCATGGGTTCCCCCTTCATGAGCGTACTGGGCCCTTCGGTCTGGTATGGATGTTAAGGGGAACCCCCACGCCGAAAAAACGGCGTTGGGTCCCCCCCCAAAATCCATACCAGACCCTTAGCCGAGCACTAGCCCGGCCGGTCAGGAAAGGGGGTGAGGACGAGCGAGCGCCCCGCCCTCCTGAGCCGTACCAGGCCGCATGCCCTCAACATGGGGGGGTGGGTGCTTTGGGGCAGGGGGGGCCCTGAACCCCCCCACCCCAAAGCACCTTGCCCCCATGTTGATGAGGACAAGGGCCCCTACCGGACAACCCTGATGACATAATTACCCCTCCCCCTTAGGTCATCACCACCCGAAGCATGCTGGGACTGTGACGTCATAAGAGGCCTATATAAGTCAACATCGGAAGAAAAGAAGAGGGAAGAAGGCAGAAGGCGACGTGGAAGACCGGGCTGGCTGACGCTAGTAAAAGAGCTTCAAAGAAGATAGCGCCGGTCAGCCCCGAAGAAGGCACCGGAGAGCGGGAGAAGATTCATAGTATTCGTATAAGGGGACTTCTATGACAGCCCTAATTTAACTATATATTTATAATAAAGAAAAATAATTATATGTTTTAATGCTTTGCTGCAGGTATCTGATCCTCCCCCTGGCCTAATATCATCAGGCGTGCTACCCATATTCGGTGACTCCCTGTAAGTTACATGTGACCAACCTTTTATTGGGGGGCGACACATTTTTGGGGTGTGGAGAGGTCGGGACACCAGCTGTGAATCCTTTTGGGGCTCTCGTTACTTTGATGGATGAGTTCAGTGCAGATTGTTTCATTCCTAACCATAATTTTTGTTAATCTTTCTTATAAAGTAGTTTGTGTTTTCTTCTTTCCCTTGTCCTTTGCCCTTTCAAATTATGGGGATATGGCAGGTAGGATATTTGTAGAAGCATCTAATAATTTTTGTAAAATTTTCCAGTTACAACAAAACCTCTGAAGAAGACCTGTGTAAAGGTCGAAACGCGTTAGATATTGTTATATGCTTGTATATACACATGTCAAGCTGTTCGACAGTTGTTGTTTTTTGTCATTTATTTATATGTATGGGCATTTTAACCACTTTTGTACCTTTGTAACTCATATTTTAACTTTTTGAATATCCCCCTTGTATGTGTCATCACACAATAAAAACGTCTTTCTTTTTACATACGTTGTTTATAATTCATTACTTGAGCTGCCCAAAAACCCCATTGGGGGAAATACCCTACACAATGCTCATGAAGGGGGAACCCATTCCGTTAAAAAAAAAAAAATTGGTGTGGAGTTCCCCCTTATTATTGGGGGATCAAAGTCGCGTGCCTGCTCACTGAAGTCGTACTTCAAGTTGTGGGGCAAAGTCGGATCCACAGTCGTATGACTGTTTTGTCAAAATCGCAGCCGCGAATCGCGGCAAGTTCGCTGTAAAATTGCGCGACTTTGAAGTCGCACAAGTGTGAAAGGGGCCTAAATAGTGACATTGCCTTGAGACTGTTGTGTTTAACCACTTCAATACAGGGCTTTTATACACCCTTGCTTCCCAGACCAATTTTTAGCTTTCAGCGCTCTCACACTTGGTGGAGGGTACTCTGGCGGCAGGTGGCGGGTACTCTGGTGAGGTGGCAGGTACTCTGGTGGCAGGTGGTGAGGTGGCAGGTACTCTGGCGGCAGGTGGCGGGTACTCTGGTCTGGTGGCGGGTACACTGGTCTGGTGGCGGGTACACTGGTGAGGTGGTGGGTACACTGGTGAGGTGGTGGGTACACTGGTCTGGTGGCAGGTACTCTGGTGAGGTTGTGGGTACGCTGGTGGCAGGTACTTTGGTGGCGGGTACTCTGGTGAGGTGGCGGGTACTCTGGTGGTGGCGGCGGTACCCGTGAGGCAGGTACTCTGGTGGTGGCGGGTACTCTGGTGGTGGCGGGTACATAATGACAGGTACTCTTTATTTAGGGGGGGCAATCTGGGCACAGTAGTAGATTGCAGGTGTGTAACTCACTATTAGCTGATCTCCTCCTCACACTGGATCTGTGTGTGAAGAGGAGAACAGCAACAGTAAGTTACACACACTGACAGTGTTGTGTTTACATTTAGTGACCGGCTATGATTGGACACAGCCGGTCACGTGGTAAAGAGCCAATTTCATTGGCTCTTTACCATAATCTGGGCTGTATCCAAAGGAAAAGCCTCAGCCCTGATCGCCACATTTCGCGCCTCCAAGGGGGTGCGCGCGGTCGCCGTGCACGCCGCTGCGCATCTCTGCATCTAATCCGGTAAGCTACACCGGAAAGTGCCACTGCCCGCCGCTCCACCGCTGCATCGTTACCGCGATCGGGGATTGGCTGTGTCCCGAGGGACACACCGGATCCCCGATTGCCGTGTGCGCGCCCCCGGACGCCATGCACGCCGCTGCTCAGCTCTGCACAATGCGAGCCGGTCAGCTGCACGCTAAGATCCCCCGCCACCGCTCAATTACCCCCATCGGGGATCGGCTGTGTTTCGAGGGACACACCGGATTCCCCGTTAGCCGCTCTGCGGGCCCCCGGGGGCCCGCAGTGGCGGCGGAGAGCCGAGGATGTCATATGACGTCCACCCAGGATGGGAGATTCCATCTGTGGACGTCGTTTGACTATGGCTGGGTATTGAAGTGGTTAAATACAAAAGAAACAAAACCCAAATTCATATACAATATCTATATACTGTATAACATGGTACAATGAGTGCTGTCATACATTAGCTGAGAGTTTTTATCTACATACAGTAGCTCAGCAAGTGGGATGTTATCAACTACACTGTCATTAACCAGAATGCTAGAAACAGGGATGAGTAAATTCTTGAGTTTTCACTTTGCTGAAATTTGGACTAGACCTGGGACATGTCAGGAAAAAGCATTCAAAGCAAATGGGAAAGGCAAAAGTAAAGTGGTTGCAAACAATCACATGTCTTCTCAAGAGAGAATAAATTCCGTTCCTCTAATCTTTCCTCATAGCTGAGCTCCTCCATGTCTCTTATCAGTTTGGTTGCCCTTCTCTTCACTTTCTCCAGTTCCCCGATATCCTTTTTGTGAACTGGTGCCCAAAACTGAACTGCATATTCCAGATGAAGTTTTACTAATGATTTGAACAGGGGTAACATTATATCTCTCTCTCTCACTGGAGTCCATACCTCTCTTAATACAAGAAATTACTTTTCTGCACTTGGAAACCGTGGTTTGGCATTACATATTATTGAGCTTATGATCTACCAAAACCCCTAGATCCTTCTGCACTATGGATTCCCCCAGTTGTACTCCCCCTAGTATGTATGATGCATGCATATTCTTAGCCCCCAAATGGATATCTTTACATTTATCAACATTAAACCTCATTTGCCACTTAGTTGCCCAATTAGACAGTGGATTGAGGTTGGCTTGTAAATTGGAGACATCCTGTATGGATGTTATTTCACTGCATAGCTTGGTGTCATCTGCAATGACAGAAATTGTATTTTTATCCCAGACCCAATATCATTTATAAAGATATTAAAAAGTAAGGGTCCCAACACTGAACCTTGGGGTACACCACTGAAAACCTTAGACTATTCAGAGTAAGAATCATTAACCACTACTCTCTGAATTATTATTTTTTAGCCAGTTTTCTATCCATTTACAAATTGATTTTTCCAAGCCTGTAGACCAGTGGTTCGGGTCGGGACCCCCTTGGGGGTCAAATGATGATTTGCCAGGGGTCACTGAATCCTGGGCTGTTTCTGAAGCCCGCACCGCTCTCCCAGCCTCTTTGCGTGTGCCCAGCAGGGCTGTCTCTGGAACCTGTGGTCACCCAGCTGGGCTGTTCCTGGAGCCCGTGGATGCCCACTGAGCCTTTTCGCAGCCGCCAATTCAGTTCACGGCATTGCTTGAGGGCAGAGGCTAGAGGTCAGCTGACTGGTGAGGAATGTGAAGTGGGAGGGGCTGGAGGAGACTATCTCCTGATTTTGGCATTGGTGTCACTGCTACGAGACACCACAAAGTCGGAGACACAGTGAGTAACACTACCCGTGATTATAGTTGCCATTAAAAGACTCCACTACAGTTCTCAGATCAGCAGATGACCTTGATCAAGAGCACCTAAGTTGACTAATCAGAACTCCCCCACCAGCATTGCCACTCATCCCAACTCCCCTCCAAGGAGCAAGAGCAGGAATAAAAATAGAGAATACATGGAAGGGAGAGGAGAAGAGGGGGAGGGACAAAGAAAAAGGGAGACAAAGAATAAGAGAAAGAACAAGAAAAACGGCTAAAGAAAGGGATGAGGAAAAAAAAACAAGAAATGTGGATAGAGAGAGTGGTACATCCTAAAATGTACCATAAGGTGTTTTTAAATACTGTACAAGTGGGAGGGACTCAGGGAGTGCTAAATGCGTTAGGGGTGCAAATTACTTGTCTTGCCTTGGGGGCCGACAACCCACGCTACGAAAATAATTTTACTGTTGGGGGCCCCCACAACTTGGGAATTATTATCAAGGGGTCACGGCACTAGAAAGATTGAGAACCACTGCTGTAGACTTTACCTTACATATAAGTCGTGTGTGGGAAACTGTGCCAAACGCTTTTGCAAAAGCCAAGTATACCACGTCCACTTTCATGAACCCATGCTGTCCATTGCTTAAAATATTTTTTTCCAGCAAGACTTCGTCTATGTGGTCTTTTATTAACCACTTGCCAACAGCTGCCCATCATATAACGTCCTCGGCTTTGTGGGGCTATATCTGAATGATGCCTGCAGCTACAGGCATCATTCAGATATCGGCACTTTCAGCCTGCGATTTCCTACACCATAAGAATGATCATAGTGGCTGGTCAGCCGAGTGATCGTTCATTCGGGCAGAGAGGAGACATACCCCCCTCCCACCAGTGCTTCTACATCTGCGATCAGTGAGTTGAAAAACGGATCTTCCGCCCCCAGATGTCCACCATAGAGATTTCCGGTGGACCAGATGGTCGCTGGAGTCTCTATGATCGTTGGAGGCCGGGCGCAATGTTATGATGTCACGCCCGGCCTCTGTATTAAAAAAAAACGGTGCCGCCTCGGCTGGGAAGCTGAGATTGTTTATTTTAATTTTTTTTTATTTCAGGCTTCCCAGCCTAGTGAGATGGCGAGATGTGGGGTCTTATTGACCCATATCTCACTGTAAAGAGGTCCTATCATGTCATATTCTTATTACAAGGGATGTTTACATTCCTTGTAATAGGAATAAAAGGGATCAAAATTTTTATTTTTATTTTGAATTTTAAAGTGTCAAACTAAAAACATTTAGGTAAAATTAACAGAAGCGAACACATACGTAAGTCCCGTCCACATGAAAATGGTGTTCAAACCACACATGCGAGGTGTCGCCGCGAACGTTAGAGCGAGAGAAATTTTTAAGCGTGACATTTTAGGTATCTATTTACTCGGCGTAACTTCATTTTTCACATTATGCAAAAAAATTGGGCTAACTTTACTGATTGTTTTTTAAAGCATGAAATTATAATTTTTTCTGAAAAAATACAGCGCAACATAAAAAGTTGAAATGACTGCAATTGTATTCTCTAGGGTCCCAGCTAAAAAAAACATATATGATGTTTGGGGGTTCTATGTAATTTTCTAGCAAAAAATTATGATTTTTACATGAAGGAGAGAAATGTCAGAATTGGCCTGGTTGGCAAGTGATTAAACTCTCCGGCATCTTCCCAACTTTAGAAGTTAAACTAACAGGTCTATAGTTAGTTGGTAAAAACTTTGATCCGTTTTAAATATGGGCACCACATTGGCCCCACACCAATCCAGTGGTACCATTCCAGTCATTATCGAGTCCCTAAAAATTAGAAACAATGGCTTTGAAATAACAGAGCTCAATTTTTTTGTATCCGTGGGTAAATGCCATCTGGTCCAGGTGCTTTATTCACCTTTAGTCTGTCTAAATATTTCTAGGCCCTATTACTTTTGTGGATCATTTGGGGCTGTGTCAATACCATCCCCATTATGGACATGAGCTCCCCCATGCTCCTTTGTATACACAGAGCTAAAGAAAGTAATTAATAAATTTGCATTCTCTTTGTCTCCAGTCACCCACTCTAGATTATATTGTAAAGGGCCTACATGCTCAGACTTGACCGTTTTACTATTAATATATTTGAAGAATTTTTGGGGGTTTGTCCTACTACCTTTTACAATCTGCTATTTGTTTTGAATTTTTGCATCCTATATTTCCTTTTTACATATTCAGTTATATTCTTAGCTTTTACCGTGAGCCTTTTAAACGTATTGCCCATACTTTACATTGAGTTTGCATACTGTCTTTTTGAAGAATTCTCAAGTTTTACTTGGTTAGCTGCAGTCCTCCCATCTCTAAATCCTTTCAAAAGGGCAGAAAAGCGTGAAAATCTTTCTTCATCGGTCAGGAGCACAGAGGAGGAGAGGGGAGAGGCTTTAGTAACAGTGTGAGAGCTGATTGGAGGAAAGGCACCCCCTCCACACAGCAGAACTGATTTCTGAATAGAAAAGCTGTCTGCTGAGCTTCCCCCCGACACAAATATATTTATCTCATGTGTCGGGAAGACTTCTCACAAGTGTTTCATGCTGATAACAGAGGAACAAAGCCCCTGAGAGAAACTGCACTTTGGACACAGTTAAGTAAACACTACTAGGTAGATCCACGTAGATTGGCCTAACTTTAGGGCGGCCTAGCCTAGCCTTTTTAGGCTACACCGCCGTAAATTAGTTAGGCTAGTAGTGATTCACAATCTACTTACCTGCTAATCTACGGCGATGTAGCCTAA
The DNA here is from genome assembly GCF_905171775.1 of Rana temporaria. NCBI lineage: Eukaryota > Metazoa > Chordata > Amphibia > Anura > Ranidae > Rana > Rana temporaria. The sequence goes on from NC_053490.1 coordinate 218,970,812, forward strand.
AACGAGCGGGCGTAAGGGCGCCTAATTCTTTTGACGTTTTTAGACACTGCGCATGCGCCGGGCGACTATATTTCCCAGTGCGCATTGCGGCTAAGTAGGCCGTACGGGCCTATTGATTTCGACGCGGACGTAAACGACATAACTCCCGATTCGCGGACGACTTACACAAACAACATAAAAAATTCGAACCTTGCGGCGCGAACGGCGGCCATACTTTAACATTGTTATTCCACCTCATAGGTGGAATAACTTTAGGCCGCCTAAGGCCTTACGGAAACAACGTTAATCGACTGCGGCGGGCTCGCGTTCGTTCGGGAATCGTCGTAAAAGCTCATTTACATAATCTACGCCGGCCACAATGGAAGCGCCACCTAGCGGTCAGCCAAAACATTGCAATCTAAGATAGGATGGCGCAAGCCCCTGGCATTAATCCCTTCCCTGTCTGTGTAATTTATACAGTAACCAGTGCATTTTTATAGCATTGACCGCTGTATAAATGTCACTGGTCCCAAAAAAGGGTCCAATCTGTCCGCCGCAATGTTGCAGTCCTACTAAAAATCAGATCACTGACATTAATAGTAAAAAAAAAAAAAAATAATAATAATAATAATAATGCCATAAATCTATCCCATATTTTGTAGATGTGATAACTTTTGCGCAAACCAATAAATATAAGCTAATTGGGATTTTTTTTTACCAAAAATAAGTAGAATACATATTAGCTTAAACTGATGAAGAAATTCATTTTTTTTACATTTTTTGGGAATATTTATTATAACAAAAAGTAAAAAATATATTTTTTTCTCCAAATTGTCGTGTTTTTTTTGTTTATAGCGCAAAAAATTCAAACCGCAGAGGTGATCAAATACCACAAAAGGAAAGCTTAATTTGTGGAAAAAAAAAGGACATCAATTTTGTTTGGGTACAGCGTCGCATGACCACGCAATTGTCAGTTAAAGCAACGCTTTGCCGTATCACAAAAAGTGTCACGGTTATTAAGTGGTTTATGTAGTTTTGGGGTGTATTGAAGGGGACACAATGGGAATTAAATGTATTTGCAGAGTTCAGAAAACTTGTTTGAACTATCCTGTACCAGCCCTTGTGGCAGACATTTCTAACCCTCGGGCCCTGTACACACGATCGAACATGTCTGCTGAAACTGGTCCGCAGACCAGTTTCAGCGGACAGATCCGACCGTGTGTACAGCCTAGCAGACAGGTTTCCAGCAGACAAAAGTTTTAAAGCATGCTTTAAAACTTATCTGCTGGAAACCCGTCCGTCCGACATGTCTGCTGGTTAGTACGCTTAACCAGCAGACCGAAATCTACCGCATGCGCTGAATGGATTCGATGCATGCGTGGAAGCATTTTACTTCCTGGTTTGCGTACGTGGCGACGTCAACGTCACCGCCACGTCACCGCGCTGTCTGTCCGCGGGGATTTTGGTTTGATGGTGTGTACAACCATCAGACCAAAATCTCCTAGCAGACATGTTTGATAAAAACGGTCCGCGGACCATTTTCATCGGACATGTTCGAGCGTGTGTACAGGGCCTAATGCTAACAGTAATCCTAATCATAATGTTAGCACTGTAATTGGATATACATGGCTTGGTTTATCAAAAAAGCCTTATGATCACTGTCAGCATAGCTGGTGAAGAACAGCTTTGTTTCTCAACAAAGCCATGCCATCGTCCATTCATCACCAGTGCTAGTCAAAGCCATATCACAAAGAGATTGGGTGTAGTAACTAGGAGCACTGGACACTCCTAGCTTTAAAGAGGAACTTTTTGTTTAGCTAATTCCATCTAGCAGTGTCACATGAAAAAAAATAGACATGCCGCATGGTGAGAAAATCTGTCATTTCATAAGTTTGGCAAAATCGGCTACTCATTCCTAGCCAGAAGTTGGGGTCATCTTTCACGGAAAATGACGTTTATTTATGTAAATTATATAGTTTAGTACAGAACAGGGCTGATGAATGATTGCAATAGGACATAATTAAGAGTTCAAAATGCTCTATAGAAATATAAGGTTTTCTGCAAGAGTTAAAAGTTAATTCCACTTTTGTAAAAAAAAAAAAAAGGAAAAAAAAAAAAAGAATATAGCTTATACAATTTCTACACAAGCCATGTTGTAATTTAATGGTATTACAAATTATATTGCTTTTTCAGTCTAAAGCTGCTGTTAATTTCTGCAATAACTAATGCAACATTGCAACCTGAAGGCATTTTGTACACCGATGGTGTGCAAAATGCCCCCAGAAATGTAATTTCCAGCTTACGCTCACTGATTTTCCTAGAAGTCTGGAATAGGACTTTCAGTTTTTGGGAGTGGGGAGGGAGTGATATTGCGCAAAGGTAAATACTTCTAAAGGGATGCAGACCCAGCAGCTTTTCTCATTAGAATAATGAGAGTGCACCCACTGAGTGAGCTATAATGAACCAGACCCTCCTATTCAGAATCAGATTGCAACAGTCTGCAAAGGACATGGTAAAACAAACAGCTATTTCTTCAGAGCAGAAACACATAGAAATCTGCAGCAAGGTTTGTTACAAATCTTTGCAATATACATTGATCATCCAGGGGGGATTTTATTTCTCTCACCAAAGTGGAGTTACTCTTTAAGCCACATGTGTCAAACACAAGGCCCGCAGGCCGAATCCGGCCCTCCAGGCCATTTCATGTGGCCCTTGCACCTCTCCTGCAACTGCAGGAGAGCTCCATCCCTCCTCTGGTCCTACTTCAGACCCTTACTTTCTGCTTTCAAGCAACGCATCCAGCTTCTTCCCAGCAACAGCATAAGGAAAGGGGGGTGACCTACGCACTCACTGCACTATGAGTGGGGGACTCAACTTCTGATGGTGGGGTGGCTCTTAACATCTAATGTAAAGGGGAGGGGATGCGCTGGACATCTAATCTTACAGAAACAACTGACCATTTTGAGGGCAATCATAATGCTGATGCGGCCCACGATTAAATTGAGTTTGACACCCCTGCTTTAAGCAAATAAATACATTTCTTGGAATGCATCCTAATAAAATGTACTGACTAGCAACAAACGTTGTGGAACTGAACAGAATGTATTATAATCATATTGTATTATTATAACATCTTTAAAAAGCAAACAATGATGTGTATATTTAAATGAAATTGGTAAAAAAAAAAGTAAAGAATCTTTCTATTTTTTCGCTGCTTTACTACCGTAATTATGATTTATGACTAATTAGGCTAATGTGTTAACACTAATCTATATTCCTTTGTCCTGTTGAACTCGCTGCATTCCAAATACACCTTAGGGCACTGATACCTTGTGGAATGTTAATTGATACCAACACTTATGCGACTTGTCCCATTAACAAAATATTCCACCACACACTTGCGGTAGCAAGCTTTAATTTTGTGTGGGATAATTATTTTCCGATCAATAGTGGCCATTAAGCATTCTGCTTGAGGATATAAAGCTAAAGGCTGCATTGTGTCATCACTGAAGTACATCCTGTAGTTAATTAGTATGCCCAACACACCTACCAATGAAACCAGATGATGGAGGGTTCGGTTGTATCTTCTCCTCACTGTTCTCTTGGATGATTTTCCACAGTTCCCATGTGAACTTTGGGTGAAGAATATAAAATGGCTGGTCAGGATTTTTTTCCCGATGTTGCTCATAAGGCGGGAAAAGATTGTAGTCTGGTTTGTGGTACCACTACGGAAGAAAGGCAGAGAAATATCTAAGCTTTTGAAAACATAGATGTTGGTCAAATCAGTGCTCCAGAAAAACACGCAATGACCACTTAACATTCTATAGTGCATACAGGTGGCAGCAATGACAGTAGTGTGTTGAGATCGCAGAAGGATATCAGGAAACAACATTACATAGTAAAGCGAGTCACATCCTATATACATTCTATTTTTTGCACTATTGGGAGCTAAATTATAATGCCTATAAAATGGTGAACCTGCAGTGGGAAAATAAGCATTTTCTCTGACAGTGTGCTACTTCTGTAGGTCCAGGACACCAATTAGCTATTTACACAATCCAATAGGAACCTCACCACCAAACCTGTAAATCTACAAGTACAAAGTCTGGCACTATGTAAGTTTTGATGATTTTTATCCAGGCTGTAGTACATCTTTAACAGCACTGCATTTCCACAGCAAGTCTGAAATCCCGAGTATAATTTTACACACAGGCTGCTACCATTACTCCTGGTGGTCATCTTGCAGTGGAGAAGTAAAGTGGTATTAAACCCAAAACCAAAAATGTTATATATGGCAGCTTACCAATCATTAGATGTGGTGGCTACATTAGTTTTCTTTTCTTTGTCCCTCTGTTTTCTCCTGGTGATCTGGTCAGTAACACACCTCCTGTATTAGTGAGACACCACTCGGGATGAGTGAGAACAGGAGGCACAGCAGAAAGCAGCATTGTAAGTCTGGGGGGAGGGTAGTGTTAAATGTATTATCAGATTCCGATAAACTAACAATTTGAAGTCAAACTCCAGCTCACAGTTTTATAAGCAGTTACAGCAAACAGTTGTTTTGCTTTTGCATGAATAAATGTTGATCATTTAATCACCCCTGCCAGTGTTATAAAATGATACATTCTGCTGGAGAATTTGTGCTGTGAAAATCAGACATGCTGGCTAGATTATCAGATGAAAATAGAAGAAACAAAAGCCTAAAAAAGGAAACTAATGCAGCCATTCACATCTAAGAATTTGTAAGTTGCAATATAATAAGTATTTGCTTTTGGATCTTATACTGCTTTAATATCACGTTGGTATCTCAAGCCTATAAATATAATTACACAGCTAAAAAATATTACAAAGATTAGAAAGTTATTGCTGAAAAATGAATCATACCATATGAAGATCAGCGTAATATGGAGAAGGATCCCATGCAACTAAGGTAACCTCTTTATATAATGAGCTGTCTGTAAAATGATGATTTGGGTTGGTAAGGATCTGCAGATAAAATAGAAGCATGCGTAAATCAATTGTTGTGGTAAATCGAGAATAAACATTAAAGAGCATAAGCTATGTCAAATCCAAGTGCCTCATTAAGAGCCGGTTCACACCAACGCGACCTGGGGAGCGACTTGTGTCGCCCCAAGTCGCGCGACATGACAAATCCTATGGAAGTGAATGAGAGCCATCTTAATGCACACCAGAAAAGGTTCTTGTACTACTTCAAGGCGACTTCTAGGCGACTTGTACTCATTGATTTTAATGGAAGTTGCCTCCAAGTCGGATCCCCTGTCTTAACTGAAGCAACTTTCCAGGAAGTGAAAAAAGTTTTCTAAGGCAAACCCCTTCCTTCCACAGAGCTGATTATTATGTGATTGGCCACGGGCAAAGTTGCCTGTCCTGGAGGCGACTTGAAGTCGCTTTGTAAGTCACTCCAAGTAGTGCTGAAGTTGCGCTCAAGTTGTCTCCAAGTTGCATGTAAAGTCACGCTGGAAGACGTGTTGCCCCAGTGTGAACCGTCTCTTAGAGGGTAGTTTCACCACCAGAAGATCCATTGTTTCTTTTCAATAACTTTTATTGCTACAATAAAAGTAAAATATTACATATATTCAATGATTTCAAAACATATTTATAATATAAAGCAAGTACAAAATCTGAAGCACTGGTTATATCTATAGCATATTCCTCATGAGAGTAAACGTTAAGGTAATGTGATCTATGTTCCCATGAAGGTAACACTGCAAATTTCAAATGTTCATTCATTTATTTTTAATATGGGGATTATAGTTGTCGTAAGGGGAAAGGCTTAAAGGGTGTATTTATTTAAGGAAGTATAAAATTGTTAAATCTTAACATGGCAAAGCTAATACTGTTGTGTGATACGTTAAATGAAATATTTATACCTGGATTACATCATATATATATATATATATATATATATATATATATTATATATATATATTATATATATATTATATAGTTGTCTTCCCCTTGGGACCCGTCTAGAGCATTGTTGGCATATATTGATAGATATTTAATTCAGGGGAACCATATATTTTAGATTGATTTGTTCTATCATTGAGTAAAGAGTTGAGATTCTCTTTAATCATTATTGATGTCACCTTTAATTTGATATGTACAAACTGTATTAATGGGTATCAGTGGCGGCTGGTGCTTAAAATTTTTGGGGGGCGCAAACAAACAAACAAAAAAAAAACAATTGCAGCCTCACTGTGCCCATCAAACGCAGATACTGTGCCCATCAAACGCAGCCACTGTGCCCATCAAATGCAGTCACTGTGCTCATCAAATGCAGTCACTGTGCCATCAATTGTCGCCACTGTTCCATGCCATCAAATGCAGCCACTGTCCCATGCCATCAAATGCAGCCACTGTGCCATAATTTATCGGCACTGTGCCCATTAATTGTCACCACTGTGCTATGCCATCAAACGCAGCCACTCTGCCATCAATTGTCGCCACTGTGGCCATCAATTGTCACCACTGTGCCATGCCAAACGCAGTCACTGTGCCATCAAATGCAGCCACTGTGCCATGCCATCAAACGCAGCCACTGTGCCATCAATTGTTACCACTGTGCCATCAATTGTCGCCACTGTGCCCTGTAAAATGCTGCCAGATTGCTGCCCCCCACCCGGCACTTACCTTTCTGGGGTCAGCTATCCTCCTTCCACCGTCCCTCGATGTCTTCTCCCGCCCTCGATGATGCTTCAGCCAATCAGGTTACCGGTAAACCTGATTGGCTGAGACGCCTGATTGGCTGAGACGCCTGTCAGTGTTAACCAGGGAACGCATCCCCCGTTCGTCCCCTGGTTGACTATTTGGAAGCAGATTACAGCCCTCAGGCTGGCTCTGATAGCCAACCAGCTGCCGTTATTCAGATGGCCGGTGCTCACCAGGGGGCAGCAACAATACATGGATTCATGCAATGCATATGTATTGTTGATCAGTGGCGGCACAGGAGAGAGAGGGGGCGGCGCTCCTGTGCCCTCTATGGACGCACCGCCACTGAAGGGGATTGTGCAATTGTAATTTTCACAGCTAAAAATAAAGTTGCCTTTTGCGTTTAGGGAGACTTGCATTCTTAGGGCCAATTAAGGCCTATGTTGGGGGGTTTGCTTAAATAAAGATAAAGAAGAGATGAAGTTGTAGCTGTAAATCCAGATTTTCCAGGCCTTGGCAGGGCAAAAGGATGCATGGCCAGGCTTCATAAACACCAGTTTATTTGGCTGAAGTTAACTAAAATCAGCAAAAGATACCCAACATGGTCAGTTATTATATATGCCCATAGATCCATCAGTTGGGGTATCCTCAGTAATCTGTTGGCACCAAAAGACATAAAGGTCATTTTCCAAATCTAGCCAATAATTTCATATATAAGGGTACCTTTATTCTAATAATGTTTATTGTACATGAAACAAGCTATTTTAGAATTTGGCTTGGAAGCAGTCTTTTCATGCAAAATATATGTATTATGTTAAATAGATTTTAACATAATTGACATTTTCTTTATATTTGAGATTATCCTTACTCACTGTTAATAATTAATTCAAATTTATGTTAAGGGTTTTAGGTAACATTTCTCTATATCACATATTCCCACTCACTGTGCAATACACAAATGTATCGGTGTAGAGGAGACAATAAGAAATAAGCTGACATCATGATAGTAGCACAATTGTCGAACATAGCATACAAAGGATAACACCACCCAAAACAGATAAGTCATATAGGGATCAGTTTCTGTGCTTAGTTTTCTAAAGGCACCATACATTTTTGATTAACATACTGTATATATCTATGCTGAGCAATGTTGTTATAAAACTTTGAACAGAATCTTCATATTGTGGACCTAAACCCATCAATTTAACGGCATGTCTTAAACGATATCTGTTATATTAACTCATATACTTATGTAAGCTCTCAACTGAACTGACAAGCCTTTAAATGTCTGGAATCATAACTGATCAAACATGCAGCACAATGGCAACTGTAGATCAAAGCAAGGCTAAAATAGTAGCTTCCTTGGCTGTAGGAGGGTTTAATTTAAACAGGCATCAATGATGGGCATAGAGAGAGAGAGAAGGGTGAAGTGACCTGTAACGGCTACCCACTGGTAGTGAGGGTCTCAGCCGTTTGAGACGTCCTTTTCCCTGGCAAGCTGCGATATGCAGGTACCGCCGGTATATCCCATCGAACGCCCTTCCAAGAAACGAGACGTGCTACGTTTGAAGGGTCAAGTAGACTGACTTTATTTGGCATATTTCACCTGCTTATATCTGGTTACAACTGTTACAAGAACAATGACAGTTTCCGCCCTCCCCTTTTCCCAGTAGGGGGCTTCAACACAGACCCCCTGAAAAAATGACATCTCCTTGAATTAATCACTTGGCCAGTTTCTAGACGCTTCGGCACCTCACCCCACTTAACATTTCCTGGCCAGGCACATAGAATTCAATTAACCTTTAAAACAATTATCACTCACACATAATCCCCATCAGCATACACCTCACAGGGGGGCTGTTTACCTGCACACAAAGAGGGTTCATTAGGTATGCGAAGGGAACATTAGCATTCCAGCAATGAAAGAGACTTGTCCAATTAACCCTTTGAGCTCAGAATACAATGTGGTACATCCATTTGTGACAAGCCATGCAGTTCCTTGTAGTCCCCCTGCACGAAGATTTTAACTGTCTCGGCAGCATGCATGTGTCCGTTACACTACTCCCCCTTTGTGGAACACTCCGGCAGACCCGGATTGATCCTTTTCGGATCAACTTGGGGATGTCCGGTCTGCTGTTAGGGTAAAAGTTCCGTTTGCCTGGACAATCCGTCGGCCTTCCCATTGGCTTACCAGGTCGGTAGCTGATGGTGACGGTGAAGAATAGAATTCAATTCTGGAACAGTCACTTGTTTTGCTCTCTCAATGGCTCCCAAAACCTGTTGCTGATGCTCTTGGGACAGATACGGCACCACCTGGATGCAAATCCCATTTAATCTTTTGACAATTTCCGCCTGTTTGTGCATTTCAATGTTCAAGCCACGGGACATCTCATAATACGTGACATAGTGTCGTTGCATCTCTGATTTCTCACTGGCCAACTTGTCACATTCCCATTTTAGACTGTGATATTGTGCCGGATCTACAGTACATGTCGGGGAAGGTAGTCTTACCCGGTTCTCAGCAGCAAGCGGGTTGATTCCAGCAACGCGGGTGGTCCCGGGACAAGCAGCAGCAGGTGTAGGTAAATAAGCCGAAGTCAGAGGGCCAATGTCGTTGCCCAGCACCACCTCGGCAGGTAGGTTGTCCATGATACCAACTGTGGTCTTTCCTGACCCGGCTCCCCAGTCTAAGTGCACACGGGTGGTGGGTACGCGAAATACAGCACCCCCTGCGACCCGGACGGCAACTGTGCGAGTGGACACGTTCTCTGGCTTTACCAGATGTTTTTGAATCAGAGTGATAGTAGTCCCGGAATCTCTTAAGCCTTGTGCTACTTGTCCATTCACTCGTACCTCCTGACGGTGATGCTGACGGTTATCCGGAGAGGCCGCTTGTATTGGGTCTGCCTCATACCAAATTCCCAGACATTCCTCAGGGCCCCCCTCGGTCTCCAGGCAGTGGGCCGCAGAGGGACGTGATGGAGTGACCTCTGTGTTGGGTGTTGTGCGTCTCCAGTTGTTATTTGTAGCTCTCAAAGGGCAATAACGAGCAATATGTCCCGTGTCGCTGCAGTGATGGCACGTCACCCTAGGCGAATCCCGGGGGTAGTTGCTAGGCTCCTGAGGACGTGGTGGGACTGGAGCCCGAAACTCGGGGCGTGGGGTGACGGTTGGAGTACGCGGTTCTACCTTCTGAGCCAGCCGCGTCGTACCCTGGCTTACTTTCCTTGTCTCCGCGTACTCATCTGCTAGCCGAGCCGCCTCGTTTAAGTTAGCGGGACGGCGATCTCGTACCCAGTCTTGTATGTCTGCGGCCAGGTCTTGGAAGAAATGTTCCATTAGGAACAGCTGCAATACTTCCTCCCCGGTGTTGGCCTTGCACCCTTGGACCCAAAGGGATGCCACCCTTTGTAACTGGTTGGCCCATTCCATGTGGGAGTCCACAGCCATCTTCTTGGACTCCCGGAAGCGCCGGCGGTAGGCTTCTGGCGTTACGGCATATCGGGTTAGCAGCGCCTTTTTAACTTGCTGATATTGTAAAATATCCTCTGGAGCGAGAGCCCGAAAGGCTTCGTTGGCTTTGCCCGACAGTTTCCCCGACAAAATAGTGACCCATTGGTCTGGTGGTACCTGGTGTAGTGAGCACTGTCTCTCAAAGTCCGCCAAATATCCATCGATTTCCTCCTCACTTTCTACAAAAGCTTTAAATGCAGTGAACGGTATTTTCTTTCCTGTAGCAGCGGGTGGGGGGGTAGGAACTGCAGGTGTAATGGGCTGTCTCGCTCTTACCAGTTCCAGTTCTTGTCCCCTCTTCGTTTGTATTTCTTCCCTTGCTTCCCGGAACAGCTGGTTGATTAGTTCCACGGACGTTTCTGGATACAAGGATAATCTCCGCTGTACAATCCCAGTAATTACATCTTCTTCGCTGACCGGTGCAAGGGGCTCCGTTCCTTCCATGGATCCATCCATTTCGTCCAGCTCCAGCAGGTCAGCTATCAGCTCCCTCCGTGGTCTGTTGCTGGCGCTCCTACCACGAATCTCCAGTAGATCTTTCAGTGTGGATCTTTTCAGCCTGGCGTACTGCGACTCCATTCAGAACTTGCTCTTTGGATAAAAGGACCATCCCACTACTGCCAACCAATGTAACGGCTACCCACTGGTAGTGAGGGTCTCAGCCGTTTGAGACGTCCTTTTCCCTGGCAAGCTGCGATATGCAGGTACCGCCGGTATATCCCATCGAACGCCCTTCCAAGAAACGAGACGTGCTACGTTTGAAGGGTCAAGTAGACTGACTTTATTTGGCATATTTCACCTGCTTATATCTGGTTACAACTGTTACAAGAACAATGACAGTTTCCGCCCTCCCCTTTTCCCAGTAGGGGGCTTCAACACAGACCCCCTGAAACAATGACATCTCCTTGAATTAATCACTTGGCCAGTTTCTAGACGCTTCGGCACCTCACCCCACTTAACATTTCCTGGCCAGGCACATAGAATTCAATTAACCTTTAAAACAATTATCACTCACACATAATCCCCATCAGCATACACCTCACAGGGGGGCTGTTTACCTGCACACAAAGAGGGTTCATTAGGTATGCGAAGGGAACATTAGCATTCCAGCAATGAAAGAGACTTGTCCAATTAACCCTTTGAGCTCAGAATACAATGTGGTACATCCATTTGTGACAAGCCATGCAGTTCCTTGTAGTCCCCCTGCACGAAGATTTTAACTGTCTCGGCAGCATGCATGTGTCCGTTACATGACCCTTCAACTAAAGGGTCAAAAGAAGATGCTTTATACTTACCTCTCTAGTTGTCTGTGTGCTGAATTTCTTCTCTGTAGCTGATCTCGGGATGACGCAGATATCTACTTCTGGATGTGTTGAATAAAGGTTCCTCCCACCACAGGCTGCGGTTTCTCATGCACAGTGGGGTGTAAAGAGAATGCAGGGGGTGCAGGTTGCAGGTTAATGGGAACTGTGGGGTGCAGAGTGAGGTGTAAAGAGGTGGGGAGGGGGGTGTAGAATGTGAGGTGGTGGGAAATGCAGGGGTTCATTAATGTAGGGTACTGGGGGTTGTCAAGGGTGCAGAGTGAGGTGTAATGGGGGATGCAGGGAGTGCAGATTGTGGGGTAGTGGGAGGTACAGGGGGTTCAGAATGTGGGGTACTAGGGGGCTGCAGAATGAGGAGTAATAGGGGTACATATAGAGTATTTGGGAATGCAGAGTACGGCAAAGTGAGGTGTAATGGGGGAATAGAGAGAGTAGTGTGGGATGCAGAATGTGGTGTAATGGGGTAAAGGATGCAAAGTACAGGTGATGCAGGATGTTGGAGTACTTGGGATGCAGAGTGTTAAAGTAATGGGGGATGCAGGGAGTGCAGTGTGAGGTGTAAAGGGGGATGCAAAAGGGTGCAGGGTAGTGGATGGTGCATGGGGCCCCCTGAGAAGGCTGTACAGGGCCTCATTATTTCAAATGGTGGACCTAGAGTCAGCCTTTCATGCAGGGACTAGAGTTGTGCCTCCCTATACTATGTGCATCAATAGAAACACACAGACCTTTAGCATGATGGCAAGGCACTCCCCTCTTCCTCCCCCTCCCCTTTTAAGCTAACAGACTGGAAACTGTACTGCCCACTGTTAAAACTTTCCTGTAAAGACAAGATGTGTTGGGGTAAGAATTTAAAAATATTAATTTACTGGGGATTTTTTTTCTTAAAGTGCTTATTGTGTTATGATAAACAATGCTGAGGGATTAATACCACATTAACCCCTGACCCCTGACCCTTAAACTGATCCCTAAACATGATCCTTATCCAAATCTATTCCTAACACCATGCACACAGTGGCACTAGGAATGATACTTAAACAAAGTAAAAAAAAAAATCCTGACAGCTCTATGTCAGCACACACATGGGTAAGGGCCCTACCCACCCCCACAATCATAGGTCGTTTAACTCATACATTTTAGCACCTGAGCCAGCACTGCATTCCTCTTTTTTCCTCCTCACAGTGATAGCAGGAGCAATCAGTGCCTACCTTGCTGGGGTAAATCCATGGCTGTCTGGATGCAGTCCCCACTGAGTGCTTTTAAATGGAGCAGGGTGAGGGAACCCTGCTGCTAGTATTCGGGGGAATTTGTTATGTGGCTTGGTAAATCCTGGCTGTGTGGAGGATTGGATAGAAAAATTTCCTGGACTGCCGCACTCCTTAAAACTATGGGGCAGATCCACAGAGAGAGTACGCCGGCGTATCTACTGATACGCCGGCGTACTTTCAAATTTCCTGCGTCGTATCTTTAGTTTGAATCCTCAAACCAAGATACGACGGCATCTGGGTTAGATCCGACAGGCTTACGGCTTTGTACGCCTTCGGATCTTAGATGCAATACTTCGGTGTCCGCTGGGTGGAGTTAGCGTCGTTTTCGGGTATGCAAATTAGCTATTTCCGACGATCCACGAACGTACGCGCGGCCATTGCATTCTTTTACGTCGTCTCTAGTCGGCTTTTTCCGGCGTATAGTTAAAGCTGGTGTTTTGCGGCGTATAGTTAGACTTGCCATGTTAAGTATGGCCGTCGTTCCCGCGTTTAATTAGAATTTTTTTCTTTGCGTAAGTCGTCCGTGAATCGGGATGGACGTAATTCACGTCTATGTTAAAAAAAATGACGTCCTAGCGACGTCATTTAGCGCAATGCACGGCGGGAAATTTAGGGACGGCGCATGCGCCGTTCATTCGGCGCGGGGACGCGCTTCATTTAAATGAAACACGCCCCCTAATCGCCAATTTGAATTCCGCCGCCAGAGATAGACTACGCCGCCGTAACTTACGGCGCAAAATCTTTAATAATTCGATTTAAAGCCAGGTAAGGTACAGCGGCGTAGCATATCTCTGATACGCTGCGCGGGTACAGATCTCTGTGGATCTGCCCCTATGTCTTTATTCTACAAATAAAATCCAAAAAAACAACAAAAACGATGCAGTCAAAATGAAGTAAACAGGAAAAGGTGGCTGACATGTTTCACATCATGTGATGCTTATTTATGAGCTATGATTAAGCATCACATGATGTGAAAAACATGTCAGTCACCTTTTTCCTGTTGTTTACTTCATTTTGACTGCATCGTTTTGGTTGTTTTTTGGATTTCATTTGTACAATAAAGACATTGTTTTATGGAGTGTGGCAGTCTAAGATCTTCTTCTATCCAATGCACCTGTGCATAACCAGCACCCTTTTGGTTTAGTGGGACAGAAGCAAAGCCAAGGGATCAGCAGTTTTTAGAACGGTATCATCTCTCACTTCAACTAGCTGTGTGGAGGGTTGGCATGACTTTTTTCATCGTGGAAGGAACAAGGATCCTGGCTTCAGAGTTGCTGGAACGCACGCCCTGCGTTCCAGCCAGACAGCTTAACTACAATATTCTTCCTGATCTGTGTGGATTGCCTTGGACTAGGCTGAATCTAGTGACTACAGGCTCATCCAAGACAGAAGTTGCCAAGATGTCAGGTCAGCTTTTTTTTTTCCTTTCTCTCTTAAAGCGGTGGTTCACCCTGCAGAACAACTTTTTAGCATAAAATTAGGCATAGTAGCGCGAGCTACAGTATGCCTGTCTTAATTTTTTTATCCCCGTACTCACTGTGTAATCGTACATAGAAGATTCCGGCCCGCGGGGAATGGGCGTTCCTTTCAAGAGGGAGGGTGATTGACGGCCGGCTCTGGCACGTCACGCTCCCCGAAGACAGCCGGAGTAGGTCTCGGCTCTTCACGGCGCCTGCACACAGACTATGCGCAGGCCCCGTGAAGAGCCAAGCCTATTTCGGCTATTTCCGGAGAAGCGTGACGCGCCAGAGTCGGCCGTCAATCACCTTCCGTCTGGATTGGAACGCCCATTCCCCGTGGGCAGTCGGAATCTTCTATGTACGATTACACAGTGAGTACGGGGATAAAAAAATTAAGACAGGCATACTGTAGCTCGCGCTACTATGCCTAATTTTATGCTAGAAGAAAAATATATATTTTTTTTTTTTTATAGGGTGAACCCCCGCTTTAAGCTCTCTGCACAGATGTTTTGTTCTGCACTGCCACCTGCTACCCAAGCCTGGTACTGCGCATGTATTTTCTTGTATGTAATTGCTTCTGATTGCCTGGAAGGAGTTTTTGCCTTAGCATTTAGCATGATGTTAACCTGACTTTTATTGCAGAATGCCAAATCAAGAGCCACCCCTCCAAAAGACCAGCATATGCAAAGATATATGGCAGTTGCTCTATATATATTACTTTATTTAACATTTTTCTCTCATTCCCCTCCTCCCTCGTCAGCTGTCTGGCGAATGACAGATTTATTGTAGTCCTTCCAGTACTCACCATTCTTCCGGTGACTGTGCCTCCTCTTCAAGGCGTGAATACAGATCAAGGAGATGCATCATTCCAGTCACAATGTATCCCATCTCTCCATTTCTCCTTCATTAAACTTCAACCACCTCAGGAGCGTGATGAGTCTGGTCATTACTAATAGCCACAACCAAGGGGATGCTGGGCCTGTACAAATGTGGCCCTTCCTTGGAGGCCACGAGGTAGAGGGAGGCAGACAAATCAAAATAGTGTCATTAAGAAAAAAATGTTTTAAGACACCTTGGAAGCATATGCTAAATTAGAGACACATTGCAGTGCACAGGATGGCATCTGCTTCCCAGGATGAAACCGGTGTTGCAGCTACCAACACCTTCTGAAGCTTACGCCTCTGGCTCTGATCCGGGAGAAAACTCAGATGAAAATGTAGAGCAGGGGCATGTTTGATTTCACTAAGGTGAATTTTGTGAGGGTGGTCAGTTGCACCCTGGTATGGGAGGACGAGCTGGAGGCTCACGCCAAAAAATAAGAAATATTTCAACCACATTGGGAAAACAGCGTTTTTTTTCTTTCTTAAAGAATTCAGAGATACATCAACGAGAAAATGGACCCCAGATAAATAACAAATTTTCTTTTCCCAACTGTTTATCCAGACTTTATCCTTTCAGGAAAGAAGACCTCAAGTAATGGGTCAGGTCACCTGTTGTGGATGCTGCCCTGTTGAGGTTGGCAAGGCATGTGACCCTGCCTCTAGAAGGTGCAGTATCGGATACCATAGACAAGGAGCTGACCTTGACCTCAAAAGATTTACATATTAGCCAGTGAGTCCTTTTACTGCAGAGAGGAGCTTGATTTTACCATTACCTAGGCAATCTGCTTTTGCCGGTCCAGAATCTGGAAACTCTTCCTTCACACCAGATGCTAGTGCTGTCGGTTCTTCAGGTCTTCGGTTGGCTGTTCAACTTTAATAAATAAATAAAAGCAATCTCACACCTAGTCAATGCCTTATATACCTGGGAGTGGGTATATGTACTCATCAAAGCACGGTGTCCCTTTCAGAGTAGAAGTTTTCAGCGATTCATCAGAGATTTTGTTCTGCACTGATAGTCAACTTTCTTGCAGCCAAAACGGTGCTGATAGGTAGTAGGGACAATGGTAGCTGCAATAGCCATGGTCAGATGGTCTCAGTGAAAGGCCGGAGCTTGCGGATTCAGTTTCCTGTCCCAGTGGAAGTCAGAGAACATGAGCCAATTGATTCAAACCTCATTGCAGGGGAAGAAAATTCTGAGCTGGTGGCTAGACACCTGGAATCTTTTTGTTGGGTCACTCCCCTTTGCCAATTGCCTGGATAGTAATCACATCCAATGCCAGTATTTGAGGCTGGGGAGCTTCGTGCCAGGTGAGAGTAGCCCAAGACCAGTGGTCCTGCCAAGTGAAGAATATAGTGTCCAACATCCTGGAGATGGGTGCTGCCTTTCAAACCCCTTACAGTTACAATTCAGGGATGCTCTGTCAATTCTTCTCCATCTGCAGGCAGCCTATATTCCAGGTCCCTCCATTCTCGAGGCGCACTATTTTTCAAGACATCAGTTAGACAATGAAGAAGTGGTTCCTGAATCAACACACCTGTCAGTGTTGATACGTTGGGCTTTTCAGCCGGGGATGAACCTATTTGCATCACCAGCGAATGCCAAACTGCCAGTGTTTTTACACCAGTCTACCTTGCCCACAGGAAGCAGCGACAGTTACTCTGGCAGCAGCGTGGTCTTTTTAGACTGCCTTTCTACTGATACCGCTAATCTTCAACTTTGTCAGAAGTCTGATGAAGGGAAAAGTCACAGTCACGGCAGTAATACCCAACTGGCCCAAACGTCTGTGGTTTCTCTTGTGTCTGATTCTGAAGCCACCAATGTCAATTCCAGTATCCCTGGGTTTGCCATCTCAGGGTCCAGTGCTTTATCCATCTTCTCTAATGCAACTTTCATTAAGTGCGGATCAAGTTCCAGGACTTTGTTTCCACCCAAGGCTTCTCTCCTTCCTCTTCCCAAATAAGTAATATTTTGGTCCTTCCCAAAAAAGTAATAGACAAAAAACACAAACTCCTGCGCACGGGTGGATTGTACAACAGTTAATCAATGTTCCGCATGGAAATTTCCACAAATGTCAAAACTGGTAACAGTGGCCTTGCTGCCCTTCAGGGACTGGTAGCATGTATATAACATGGTGCTTTCATCTCAGCTTCTTCCATTTCATTATTCATTTTCATTTTTCTTTTTCTTTCCATTTCTTCATTCATTGGTCTGTTATTGCTGTCATTTTCCACTCATTGTTTTTGTATTTAGCATCCAGGACTGCCCATCATTTGTTGGGAGGAGTCTGGACAGCCCCTGGGAGGTCCCCTGTGGCTGGCGGTGGGCGTGGCTTGCGCACATGTGTAGGTATATCAAGGGGGTGACTGTGGAAGGGTTTGTTCTGCTGAGCTCTGATGAAGAGGTCCTTGTTGCCTCGAAACGCGTCAGCCGGCAGTGACACACCTCCTTCCCCCCCTATCAGGGAGTGTGGTTCGAGGGGTATTCATCACATCGTTGTTGACAAGCCTTTTATACCATTTATCTTGTGAGTAGTTTTTTATTATCATACCTATCTAATAAATTGTCAACGGTAACACACTAGGCTGGTGCGCCTTTCTTTTTCTTCTTTTCCTTCCCAAAAAAGGCCTAGATATGAACCTAATGCTCTGTACACACGATCGGTTCGTCTGATGAAAACGGACCGATGGACCATTTTCATCGGACGAACCGATCGTGTGTGGGCCCTATCAGTTTTTTTTCCCATCAGTGAAAAAAAATAGAACCTGTTTTAAAATTTTCGTATGGTTAAAAAAATGATAGAAAAAAACGATCGTCTGTGGGGAAATCCATCGGTCAAAAGTCCACGCATGCTCAGAATCGACGCATGCTCGGAAGCATTGAACTTAATTTTTCTCTGCACGTTGTTGTGTTTTACGTCACCGCGTTGGACATGATCGGATTTTTAACCGATGGTGTGTAGGCAAGACTGATGAAAGTCAGCTTCATTGGATATCTGATGAAAAAAATCCATTGAGTCTTAGTACACTTAAGGGTCATGTTTCTGCCCTGTATGCCTTCACTGGGATTCAGTGGGCCGACAATAGCCTTGTTGTTCAATTTTTAAGCGGTCCTGAGGTTAAAGCCTCCTAGGAAACTTTGCTTTCCTAAATGGCACCTACCTGTGGTCCTGGGCTTTCTGGCTTTGGATACATTCTCGCAAATATGTCCCTTTGGCATCTAACCTTATAAGTGGCCTTTTTGTCACAATCTCCTTTGCAAAGGAGAGTCTCAGGGATCATAGCTTCCAACTGTCCCTAATTTCAAGGGGCTGTCCCTGATTTGGAGCAATGTCCCACTGTCCCTCTTTCCTCCTCATTTGTCCCTCATTTGGTCTGATCTGTATAGTTGTATATAAAATGCACTATTTATCTTTTTAAGAAGTGCCTCCCAGTGCTAAACATTTCATTCAATTTATAAACTGCTGCATCTGTAAATTTCAAAAGCCAATATAAAGGAATAGTAGTGGGGGGGGGGGGGAGCACTTTTTTGGGGATTAATTCTCCATGGAGGGGGCGTGGCATGGGGTGTGTCCTATGACTACATTATTTTGCTAGTAGGTGTCCCTTGTTCCCATCTCAAAAAGTTGGGAGGTATGTCAGAGTTGGCAGCCCTGGCCTGCAAGGAGCCATTCATAAAATTGTTATGCGGTCAGAGTGGTCCTAGTTCCACTGCTAGGATGCATGTCGAAGGTGCCTACTGTATTCCATCTATCCAAGAAATAGTTCTGCCGACATTCTTCTCGGTTCGAGATGGCCAACTCGGTCCTCTTTACATCCGGAGAACCTGAAACCCCTATAGGTCGTCACATCCTACCTAGAGTCTTCAGTTCACCTCCTTCTATTTCCAACAGGATCAAGCAAGGGCTTAAAGCATTCAGCAAGTTAACCACTTCCTGGATAGTTAAAGCTATAACCTTGGCCTATAAGTGAAGGGGTTGGCATTGCCTGATGACATCAGGGAGCATGCTACTTTCAGTATTTCTACACTCTGGGCAGCAGCGAAGGGTGTATCTATGGAAACTACCTGCAAGGCAGCACTTGGTCATCAAGACTTTCCTTACTCACTATTGTATTGAACCAGCTGTCTTAACTATGGTGGAGTTAAATTTTAAATACTTACCGCAATTTTCCTTTCCTGACTGGCTCCATGTCAGCACACCTGGCCACCCATTCGGAGTGCTAGTTACAGAACGCTGTGCTGGCTCAGGTGCTAAAATGTATGAGTTAAACAACCTATAATTGAGGGGGTTTGACGGGGCCCTTACTCATGTGTGTGCTGACATGGAGCCAGTAAGGAAAGCAAAATTGCGGTATTTGATATTCAATTTTCCGTTGTAATGCAATAAAATCTAGTGGCAATTTATTGATGAAAAATAACCAGTGCTAAAATCTGTTCACCAAAACAAAGTTTTATAGAGACCTTTTAATGATGTCTATGCTTCTACCCTAAGTAAAGGCTCTTTATAAATAATGGATGTATAGATCTTACTTAAAGCGGAGGTTCACCCTCAAAATGAAGTTTACAGCATTCATAGCTTTAACCCTATTTAAGCATGATAGCGTTGAATTTTTTTTTCCACGATGCTCCCTTACCTCTTCTCTCCTCTACTTCCGGGTTTTCATCCCATCGGGGAATGGGCGTGTCGCTATATTCCCCGACGGCTCTGTGCATTGTGGAAGCTGATTGTATGACTCCAGGGAGTAACGTGCATGCCAATCAGAGCACATCATTCGAAATAGCTAGGCGTGTAGTATCGCGCTAGCTGGGCTGTCACGTGACGCGGGTCACATGACTCGCGTCATGTGATATGGGCGGATACATCTTCCCCATTGTAATTAAGGCTGTTGTGATGGCAACTGAGCAGTGTTGACGGCGCGGCTTGCCGTCAACACTGCGCATGCGCGGGATTACGCGGTGAATGCTGGGAGATCAGCATTCACGCATCCCGGAAGAAAGAACAGGAGGGCTTCAGAGCGCCCACAATTAAGATGGCAATGTCCATCATACTATTTTATAAAATATTCTTTTCTGGGAAACGAGGATCCTGGCGGCTGCAAGAACGGCACATGTGAGTAAACGAAGTACTATAGGAACAGCAGCAGATTAGTCTTAAAAAAAAAAAAAAATGTTTTCCCACAGAACCTCTGCTTTAAGGGAGAATTAAAAAAAAAAATACTAACACACACGGTACATCACAAAAATATTCACAGCTCTTCACTTTTTCCACAATTTGTTATGTTACAGCCCTTTTTCAAAATGAATTCAATTAATTATTTTCCTCAAAATTCTACAAACAATACCCCATAATGACAATGTGAAAGAAGTTTGTTTGAAATCTTGGCAAATTTAATAAAAAACAAAAAGAAAATCACATGTACATAAGTATTCACAGCCTTTGCCAAGAAACAAATTGAGCTCAGGTACATCCTGTTTTGACTGATCATCCTTGAGATGTTTCTACTTGACTGGAGTCCACCTGTGGTAAATTAAGTTGATTGGACATGATTTGGAAAGGCATACACCTGTCTATATAAGGTCCCACAGTTAACAGTGCATGCCAGAGCACAAACCAAGCCATGAAGTCCAAGGAATTGTCTATAGACCTCCGAGACAGGATTGTATCGAGGCACAGATCTGGGAAAGGGTACAGACACATTTCTACAGCATTGAAGGTCCCAATGAGCACAGTGGCCTCCATCTGTAAATGGAAGAAGTTTGGAACCACCAGGATTCTTCCTAAAGCGGCAAATCCAGCATTTCTCTATGGAGAGAGGAGAACCCTCCAGAAGAACAATCATTTCTGCAGCACTCTAACAATCTACCTGTATGGTAGAGGGGACAGATGGAAGCCACTCCCCAGTAAAAGGCACATTATAGCCCACCTGGAGTTAGCCAAAAGCTTCAACAAAGTATTGAGCAAAGGCTGTGAATACAATTTTTTTTTTTTTTTCAAATTATTTTTATTTTCAGAAATAAAAAAAAAAGTACAATAAATCACAATACATATCAATATGGACATAACCTAGTAAATGTCAGCAGGAACTAAAAAAGACTTTCAGAGAGAGGGGGATAGAAAATCTCCCCCTTCAGATTTGAGAAGGAGAGAAAACAAATAATATTAAACATTAAAAAAGATCATACATTGTAATAAAATATGTGAGTATTAAAAGTTAAACAATTAAACAAATATATATATATTGATGTAAGAGAGAAAAAGGACTCCTTATATAAGCTAACTCAATAGAAATAAGGATACTTATAATCTCCTGGTGCCCCTATCGGGTTCAAACTGCACCACGAGCGGAATCCTTTCGACATACTGAATTACACTCTGAACCAAACCCTATGTTGCTATATTAAAAAAAAAACAGGCCTTAATATCTAAAATCAAAGGTTATTATTTCTAACCCTAAAAATTATCTATATAATAAGGATAAATCCTCTTCAAAACATCACTAGGCTCCCCTAAAGGGGAGAAAAAAAAAAGAAAGCGGGAAAAAGTCGAAAAAAAAAAAAAAAGGGACAAAGAAGAGAGGGAGGAAAGGGGATAAGACAAGCTATACACCTAATTTACAGTGTTTGCGGGAATCGAAGAGGCATCATGAGTAAGAGAAATACCTATATATGTGGCCCAAGGTTCCCAGATCGTTTCAAATAGTTTTTTATTTTTAATACATTTGCAAAGATTTCAAACAAACTTCTTTCATGTTGTCGTTATGGGGTATTGTTTTTTAGAATTTTGAGGAAAATAATGAATTGAATCCATTTTGAAATAAGGGCTGTAGGGATGCTGTTAGAAATCACGGGGCCCCATACAGCCACCTGACAGGGCCCCCCAAAATATATCAAAACAATATTTTCACAAACAAAATACATTAAAATCATTATTACACAGACATAACAGAGAACCTGTGTGAATTGGCCCTTTTTAAAATAGTTTTTAAAAATCTTTATATCATTTTTTAAAGAATGTTAAAATGTATTCAAATGTATTTTATTTTATCATTTGTTATTTTTTTTATGAGACAGCGGCTCTGATAGGCAGGTAAACCAGCAGTGCCATGGGGGGACAGCACAGTGACAAGGGGGCACAGAGGGGGGGATCAGAAGAAGGCAGAACAGGGAGGGGGATCGGTGCAGGGGAAGTAATTCTGTAATTGCCCCTCCATCTGATCACAATGATTACCTCTGCTGTCTGGGCCCCCTGTTTGCCCGGACCCCTACAGGAGGGCTGGTGGTCCCCCCCTATCAGCAGCCCTGGCTGTATTATATTAAAGTGTAGAAAAAGTGAAGCGCTGTGAATACTTTCTGGATGCACTGTAGTTCACAACTATATGATATATTTTAGAATGAAAATTCACCTCCTTGTTAGAAGCCAAAGTGAAAAAAAATAATACTTTTTTCATCTGCTAGGGTGTGAGAGGATAGACTTTTTTAAACTCTAAAAAAGTAATCTGTCAATGTACACACAAGCACAGTAAGTTGGTTTATTTAAATGGCATATGTGCACCACTGGGTGTCACTGTGGCTTAAAGATGATATATATTGTACCTAATATTCCTTATATCAGGCTTTTAAAAAGCAATTTGCATAGAAAGATCTTATAAAACCATCCATCCTGAAAACTAGGTAATTTCTGTGATTTTAAAACATGCAGTTTTGCTAATAATTCCCTTCATCTGTCTATGTGTTTTAAAAAAAATCAGAAAATTATGCTTTGGAAAAACATAAAAGACAAAAAACAAACATGCTTGCTTTAAAACAGGGAGGGGGTTGTAAATGATGCAGCCCCTGGCCTTCTAATTATTAAAATAATAAACATATGCAACACTCCCTAATAAATGAATAAAAATAAAATGTATGTCATGTACAATTACTGTCAGCGGTCAATAAAAAAATCAATGATAACAAAGCATTACATTTTTTTTTTTTTTTAAATTACAGTTTTTGCAGGTGGTACATATTTGCATTTTTAAATTACATTTTAATCCTCACAGTGGTTTTCAATTACTAGATACAATTTATATTCACTGCATAGTTTTAGATTAAAAGTAATATCTTTCTTGTTAGGCAAGATACCCAGTGTTACAACAAACTATTTCTTCTCAATGTGAAAAGTAATGTATTTACTTTAATTAAAATAGACTCCAGCAGGTGTTAAAAAACAGCTTAGGCTGCAATACTCACCTTTAATCCCATGCTTTCCCCCGCAGTACTTTTTTGCCACAATTATTAAAGCATTACTAAACCCACAACAGCAAACTCAGTCTGTATATGCAGTAAAGTATGCTTGTTTTACTCACTGTGGAACCTAGGGGGCTAATCCTCTGCATTGTGTAAAAAGGCTGTTTAATCCTGTCTCCTCTGTCCTCCCCTTCTTCCATTGTCCCCAATCCATCTCCTGATAGAACAGAGGCTAGGGGACAAGCTGCACATGCTCACTTTGGCTTGTATTGCTAGAGAGTTTTTTTGTCTTAGGAGAGCACAGGGCCAATCAGCACTATCCAGACAGAGGGTCATGGGGTCCTGTATCCTCACAGAATAATCATGGAGGAATGAAAACCCATCCTACAAGCTTTAAACAGACACTGATGGAAGTCACAAAACTGCTCATAAGAAAAGGAATTTAGCCATTTATATTTACTAAAAATAATTGCATTTCCATGCTCTGTTTACTGTGGGAGACCAGATATAGTGAGTGCATGGTCCTGGGTTTAGTAACACCTTAAGTCTGAGGAGACACAGTGGGTGCTGAGTGTTATGGATCTGACCACCACAATGCAAAAAAATTTTTTTTTAAATGCCACAGACAGACATTAAACCCAAACACCACTCTCTGGTTCATCATCAAGGACTGCCCACAGCTAGGAAATGACTGAGAGAAATGTAGAACCCTGTACATTACATGACCAGCCTGAAGGCTTTGGAAAATATATTAAAAAAAGCAAGATATATCACAGGCATGTGCGGGAGCGCTGGAGAATGAAGGGGCTTAAGCAGATCTCTTAAAATGAATTATAAATGCACAAACATGTACAGTGCCTTGAAAAAGTGTTCATACCCCTTGAAATTTTCCACATTTTGTCATGTTGCAACCAAAAACGTAAATGTATTTTATTGGGATTTTATGTGATAGACCAACACAAAGTGGCACAAAATTGCGAAGTGGAATTAAAAAAATAAATGGTTTTCAATTTTTTTTTTTTTACAAATAAATATCTGATAAGTGTGGTGTGCATTTGTATTCAGCCCCCTTTACTCTGATACCCCTAACTAAAATCTAGTGGAACCATTTGCCTTTAGAAGTCACCTAATTAGTAAATAGAGCCCACCTGTGTGTAATTTAATCTCAGATAAATACAGCTGTTCTGTTAACCTCTTTAGAGGTTTGTTAGAGAACCTTAATGAACAAACAGCATCAAGAGGGCCAAGGAATAAAGTTGTGGAGAAGTTTAAAGAGTTAGGTTTAAAAAAAAATAGGATTTTTGTACTCACCGTAAAATCTATTTCTCTGAGTTCATGGACAGACACAGCAGCATTGACCTTAGGGTTATGTACCTTTTCTCTAGGAGAGACTATCTCCTAGAGTGCACCACTAATGATGCCACTAATGATGCTGTGTCCGTCCATGAACGAAAGAGAAAATAGGATTTTTGTACTCACCGTAAAATCCATTTCTCTGAGTTCATGGACGGACACAGCAGCAATGACCTTAGGGTTATGTACCTTCGCTCTAGGAGAGATAGTCTCCTAGAGCACTGTTCAATCCATCATGTGAAAATGTAAAGAGTATGGCACAACTTCAATCTTACCAACACAAGGCCTTCCACCTAAACTGACAGGCCGGGCAAGGAGAGCATTAATCAGAGAAAAACACAAGAGGCCCATGGAGATCAGAGATCCACAGATCAGGTGGAAGAATCTGTAAACAGGACAACTATTAGTGGTGCACTCTACAAATCTGGCCTTTATGGAAGAGTGGCAAGAAGAAAGCCATTGTTGAAAAAGTCATAAGTCGTCCTGTTTGCATCCCATGTGGGGGACACAGCAAACATGTGGAAAAAGGTGCTCTGGTCAGTTAAGAACAACATTTAGCTTTTTGGCCTAAAAGCAAAACGCTATGTGTGGTGGAAAACTAAAAATGCACATCACTGTGAACACACCAAACCCACCATGAAACATGATGGTGGCAGCATCAGGTTGTGGGGATGTTTTTCTTCAGCAGGGACAGGGAAGCTGGTCAGAGTTGATGGGAAGATGGATTAGTAAAATATAGAGCAATCTTAGAAGAAAACCTGTTAGCGTCAGCAAAAGACTTGAGACTGGGGCAGAGGTTCACCTTCCAGCAGGACAACGACCCCAAACATACAGCCAGAGCTACAATGGAATGGTTTAGATTAAAGCCTATTCATGTGTAATGCCGCGTACACACGATCAAATTTTCCGTTGGAAAAAAATAATCTGATGTTTTTTCCGACGGAATTCCGCTCAAGCTTGTATTGTGTACACACGGAATATCCGATGAAAAGTTCCATCTGACCTTTTCCTTTGGAAATTCCGACCGTGTATACGCGGTATTAGAATAGCCCAGCCAAAGTTTAGACCTAAATCCAATTGAGAATTTGTGGCAAGACTTGGAAATTGCTATTCACAGGGCGCTCTACATCCAATCTGACAGAGCTTCAGCTATTTTGCAAAGAAGAACGGTCAAAAATCTTAGTCTGTAGATGTGCAAATCTGGTAGAGACATCCCCAAAAAGACTTGCAGCTGTAATTGCAGCAAAAGGTTGTTGTACAAAATATTGACTCAGGGGGCTGATTTACAAATACACACCACACTTTTCAGATATTTATTTATAAAAAAAATTGAAAACCATTTATCATTTTGCTTCCACTTCACAATTATGTGCCACTTTGTGTTGGTCTATCACATAAAATATCATGAAAATACTATTAAGTTTTTGGTTATAACATGACAAAATGTGGCCATTTTTTAAGGGATTTTAATACTTTTTTTCCAGGCACCGTAGCAGGGGTTTTTCAACAAATAATGTACATCTAAAATAGGAAAAGTTCTGTGCATTAATAAAGTACTTGGATACATCATTACTGTCTTACCTGAGAATTTATAATGCGCAAGGTGGTCTTATTTCCAACATCTTTTTCATAGTTGTGTGTTGGCGCAGAATTAAATCGCAACACTGCATCATGGGCATCTAAACATATAATTAAATGTAGAATAATTAAAAATACAATTTACAGAAATGTTGCACAAAGTAACACTGAACAACTATATCACCAGCTGGAATGATAAAATACATGACACTTGTTCTGAGCACAAGAACATCCAGACTTTAGTGCATTGCAAAAATGAATAAACAGCAATGAACAATTTTGGCAAACAAATCATGCTGATATAACTGTTAGCACTTCAAATCCTTATTCTTCTTTTGGGGTAAAATGTAATGTGTGCCCCTATATCTTCATGCATCAACCACATACAAAATAAATCTTTTTGGATCCTGATCACTAGGATTGTAAAGATCTTGGAAACCTCTGGGCACTCAAAGGAGAGCAACAATGTGGCGCGACTAACAGTCGCTGTAGCTAAACTGTGTTAACAATTTAAAAAGAATATGGTTAAAAAAAAAAAAAACCTTCTTGTACTCCTTAAATATGCTTTGATTGTTGTGCCAATAAAATAAATAAAACCTATGCTTTCTTGCACTCAATAAATATGCTTTGTTTGCTGTGCCACAAGCAAGAGTCTGACAGGCATGTATAAACCTCAGCACTTAACCATTTAACCACTTGCCTACTGGGCACGTTTACCCCCTTCCTACCCAGACAAATTTTTAGCTTTCAGAACTGTCACATTTAAATGACAATTGCGCGGTCATGCAACACTGTACCCAGACACGTTTTTTATAATTTTTTCACACGAATAGAGCTTTTTTTTGGTGGTATGCAATTACCACTGGGTTTTTTATCTTTTGCTAAACAAACGAAAAAAGACGGCAAATTTGGGAAAAAATATGTTTTTCTTTCACTGATGTGCACTAAAGAGGCGGCACCGATTGGCACGGATGAGGCGGAAATGATGAGGCGGCACTGATGAGGAGGCACTAATGAGGAGACACTAATGAAGCAGCACTGATAGGTAGCACTAATGGGCTCTGATAGGCGGCACTGATAGGCACTAACAGGCAGCACTGATGAACACTGATTGGCACTGTTGGGACTGCACTGATAATCAGGACATGCTGTCAATGTAAAGAGAAAAAAGTCAATAACCAGTTTGTGTTTACATGCATGATCAGCTATCATTGGACACAGCTGATCAAATGGTAAAGGGCTGCTGTGATTGGACCTTTACCCCGATCTGTGATCAGCTTCGGACTCGGCTATCAAAGAGCGTGCCGATTACGCCCTGCCGGCAAAGTAAGCCCATGCTGCAGCCATCACTGAGCTATAGCACAGGCAGCAACAGGTTAAAAAATAAAATGCTTCCATTACATATGATTTTGCTGAAAACCCGGAAGTGGGTGCAAATACCTGTCTTTAGACAGGTATCTGCACCCCCCTCCCCCCTGAAAGGTGTCAAATGCAGGGCTGTGGAGTCGGAGTCGGAGTCGAGGAGTCGGAGTCGGGGGAAATTTTGGGTACCTGGAGTCGGAGTCGGCAAACAATGCACCGACTCCGACTCCGACTCCTACTAAATTTAGATTGGAATAAAAAAAAAAAAAAAGCAAGTTTAAAATGTCCCAATTCACAAAAAGTTATAATTAATGACTTCTCTACTGTAAGAATAAAGGCCAATGCATGCAGTGCCTCACGTAACCGCAAAACGAACACGTTAAGTGACCGTGAAGAAGCATGCTTTTCATGTGCTTCACTATATGGCACGCAACGCACAATTAGGAGCTGCAATACTTATACTTTCCATAGTGTTGTGTTCTGCTTTTACAGGGAACGCATGTTAGAGAACCAGTAAGTGTCCAAATAAAAAAATTCCAACAGGAGTTTTATAAAGCACTAAAAGAAGTTGAAAAGTATGATCGCTCATCAAAACTTACTGTTGAAGAAGCCATCCTTGTTTATCCAAAGATCGTTAGTGATGCGGCCAGAATAGTTACTGCAATGCCACCCACCCAAGTCAGTGTCGAAAGATTATTTTCAGCCCTAAAAATAATAGTCTGACTTAAAGCGGTGGTTCACCCTGCAGAACAACTTTTTAGCATAAAATTAGGCATAGTAGCGCGAGCTACAGTATGCCTGTCTTAATTTTTTTATCCCCGTACTCACTGTGTAATCGTACATAGAAGATTCCAAATGCCCGCGGGGAATGGGCGTTCCTTTCAAGAGGGAGGGTGATTGACAGCCGGCTCTGGCACGTCACGCTCCCCGAAGACAGCCGGAGTAGGTCTCGGCTCTTCACGGCGCCTGCGCACAGACTATGCGCAGGCACCGTGAAGAGCCAAGCCTATTTCGGCTATTTCCGGAGAAGCGTGACGCGCCAGAGCCGGCCGTCAATCACCTTCCGTCTGGATTGGAACGCCCATTCCCCGTGGGCAGTCGGAATCTTCTATGTACGATTACACAGTGAGTACGGGGATAAAAAAATTAAGACAGGCATACTGTAGCTCGCGCTACTATGCCTAGAAGAATTTTTTTTTTTTTTTTTTATAGGGTGAACCCCCGCTTTAAGAGCTCTACATTGAATTGATTTGCATTTGCTAAGCCTAGAACTACATTTCAAGATTAATATAAACCATTTCTAGGTTTTACAGATTTTGTTTTTGGTTCATTATAGATAAGCGTTGTTTTTGTTCTAAAACAACCAAATAATGTGGTTTGTATTTTTGAACTGGTAAAGATCCTGTTCCTGATGTTTATGCCTGCTGCTACTATCCAGCCACTTGATTGTTTTCATTGTGTTTGTCTTTTGCTTAAACTGTGCAATACAGTAGACTGTTGGCTTCCCAGCCAGTAGTCCTGTGGTAGGTTGCGTTTCTTTCCCTCAAGGAATGTATAAAATACATTCGCATATTAATACAGAGGAGTCGGAGTCGGTGTCGGAGTCGGAAGTACATAAAACTGAGGAGTCGGAGTCGGAACATTTATCTACCGACTCCACAGCCCTGGTCAAATGTGACACTGGAGGGGGGGGAGGGTTCCGATCAGCGGGACTCCACTTTAGGGTGGAGAACCGCTTTAAGCACAACACCCTCCCCCCCTTGACACAAATCTGTCACCACCCTGTTCTCCAGCCCACTGTGGGTCGTTTGTTAGAAAAATGTACATGCTAGACTAGAAAATCCATAGCTTGGCCACAGTCACACTTTAAGTTAGAGTGTCAATAATATAATTCTAAACCCTCTTAAAATGTCCAGATTCTGGACCAATTCCTATTCCTTTCTACAGATTTACTTCCACAGGTCTATGTGCTCATATGGAATGATTTAAGAGGTGTCACTTACAATCCGATTACAAAGCAGACATTTTTTGCAGGTTATTTTCCTTCTTGCGTACCTCAATTTCCAAAGATGGTATTTTATATTGTACAAGTTTGGTTAAAACACAGCAGACAAGACTTATTTGACACTAATTCACACAGACAGGGCATGGAAGAATGAGGTTTGCTCAGAGCAAGAAATAAATAAAAAGGCTATCAAACTTTAGCACATCCAACAAAATAAACGTAATCATTTTCCCAGCCACTGGTTATTAAGCCAAATTGTGGCAATGTTGCTTCATTTCATATTGATAAGACATCCACAGCAAAATGTTCATCATGTATTCTGTGTAGGATTTCTAGCTGTGATATGTTGTACTAATGCTAGCCATAGAAGGTGACAGGAAAGTCAAAATTCAAGAGTAATTCCACTTTTGTTGAGAAAATAACATCGCCCCTCTGAGTGATCCATGTACAGGATTTGAACAAACTTTGTTGCAGAGTCCTATCTTTTGTTACTCTGAAGAAATAGCTGTTTGTTTGTCTGTATCCATGTACAAAGTGAATCTGCTTGCAGATGATTTTATAATTATCAGTCAACTGCTGCACCTGTAGGGCTCTAATGAGGAAAGTTGCAGGGTCTGCGTCCCTTTAGACATGATTTCCCTTTGGAAATACCACAACAAAAGTGCAATTTTTGTTGCAGGGGATGCTCAAAATCTGTATCTTGGTGCAGACTTCTGAGAAAATCAGTGAGCCAGTCACACAAGAGGAAATTACATTTTCAGGGTGTGTTCTATACACCGTCTGTGTACAGAACGCCACCAGGTAGCCATATTACATTACATTTTACATGAAATTACAGAGCTGCAGATTAAAAAGGAAAGCTAATTTTTCACAATATTCAATTACAATATGACTTAAGTTGCAATTGTGTATGCTATATATATATATATATTTATATTTGCTAATTTTTTCCCCACAAAAGCGGAGTTACCCATTAAACATGATACTTGTATATTCTTACAATATATTTTTGTACAAACTTTATAGAATCTGCATTTTTTATTAGACATTGGGGTCAGTACACTAAAGGATTTCACATGCAATATGAAGGACCCAATTTTTGGAAATATCGTAGTCAATTCACTAAGGAACACACACATTCCTTATTTATTTCCTGCCAGTAGGCAGTCGGTATTTTAGTAATGTACAGAGTAACAATGAGGAAATTCTGCACTGGCCAGTAAGTTAAAGGAATACAATGCATCAGTGTGGAAATGTTCTGCCCTGTGCTCAGGAATGAAAATAAATTGTAACATTTCACCAGAGGGAGATCATTCTGTGAATGAAAGCACACTAGAATGTTTTCACAGTTTCATACTTCTGTGTGTCTATTTATTTACAGAACTGTCTTCCTCTGGTGCAGTATTGGCATGTTAAAAAAAAAAAAAAAGTGAAAAACCACCAAAAATAATGCAAAATTTAAGTGATAAATATTGCAAAACATACATATTTAACGTTTTCGATAAAAAACACATGTTTTTATTGCATGAACTTTTTTTTTTTTTTTAAATCAAATATCTTTTTATTGCCATTTTCAAGTGTACAACACTCAACATAACCAAAGACAAAAACAAACAAAAAAAAGAATGAAAATAACAAAAACATATATATATATATTTTTTTTTAAGAAAAAAGTCTGGGTAACGGTTACCAGTCTAACAAAAAGACCACTGCGTGGCTCGTGCTCAATAAAATAGATGTCTTAACTTGCTTATGAAGCTAATGAAGCCAAGATCAGTGTGAGTTTCACCTTCAGACTCACATTCCTATAGGTTTGAACTTTGAATGGGATGTGAGTAATTTTTATGAATAAATTCCCAACACCCATCTATCGTCTGGACGATATCCTCTCCACATATTTGATCCATACAATGTCTTGAAATATATATTCTAATGATGTGTATTTCTATACATTTATTGGGGTAGTCTATCACTTTACTTTATTCTCTACTCCACATTTGCTCATTAGTTCATTCTTCCAATCACAAAATCCACATTTTTCTATTATGATGTAATTAAATAGAGATTTCTATGTGTTTATATATAGTTATGTACTCTTTTTGGGTTTATTAATTGGTCTGGAGGTTGGGAGTTCATATGTATGGGACACGCAGTCCTATATATGGTGTGTGTTTCACACCACCATGTCCAGGTCAGTGTAAGATAATAATAATAATGATAACAACAACAACAGCAACAAATTCCAAATGACTACCAATTCAGTCGCTTTATTGGTCATTATATACAGTGGAACTTTGGATTATGAGCATAATCCGTTCCAGGAGAATGCTTGTAAACCAAAGCACTCACATATGAAAGTGAGTTTCCCCACAGAAGTCAATGGAAACAAAGATAATTTGTTTCACATTGACTTCTATCGTGTGCAGTACTGCATGTGGCCAGAGGTGGGGGTGCACTGGAGATACTCAGAAATACTCTGAGATTGCTCAGATGCAGGAACTGACTGTTTCAGAGTATTTCCGAGTGTCACCCGGGCCCCCGCACCTTTAGCCAAATGCGGTACTGTACACCTCAGAGACTTGAATCCTGCTCGTTTTGCTTAACACTAGCAAACTGAGTCAGGATTACAAAAAAAAAAAAAAATAGCTCGTATTGCAAAACGCTTGTTAACTGCGTTACTCGCAATCCAAGGTATTACTGTAACGATAAGACATATGCACACATTATAGGTTTACTCTGTATCTATATTTTATATGATATCTATGTGTGCACTATGATTGTTTACTACATTACTACAGACATTCATAATTTTATATTCTTTTTTCTTGGCCGTATTCCTTTTTGTTTTGTGTATCTGGAGCTTGTCTCCTTACTTTTTATTTTATTTATATATACAATTTTATCTCTGTCCAATGTTTCAGGGTTTTACATATTGTCTTTTATGGTCTGTTGGTATCCAGTTACATTTATGTTGTGTCTGAGTGGTGAGTGGTGGTTGGCCCGTAGCATTCTTTATTCATTGAAATGTATTTGATACTTGGAGTGTGG
Organism: Rana temporaria; assembly: GCF_905171775.1. Lineage (NCBI taxonomy): Eukaryota > Metazoa > Chordata > Amphibia > Anura > Ranidae > Rana > Rana temporaria. Next base: position 219,003,474 of record NC_053490.1, read on the forward strand.
GTATGAGGGGGCCTATTTAAGGAATGTCAGCAGCACAACGCAAGGTGATGAGGTGCAGCCACTTTCTTTGATTCAGTTTTCCACAGCAGGTGAGCCGGGGCTTGCACCCGATGAAGAGTTCCACCCAATTGATTTCATCTAGATCTACTCACCTGGAGCGGCGGTTCCTTTTGTTGTTTCCCTTAGCAGTGACTTATGCAGTGCAGAAAAACAGCGGTCACCACAGTATGTGTGAATGAGAACAAGTCTTGACTGAGAATATATTGTATAAAGGAAATATAGAGTGGTTTTGCTGTATGAATAATAGTCTTTAAAGTAGTTCTAAAGTCCAGTGAGGAGGGAACAGGAGGCAGGGCTGAGCCACACTGTGTGGTCTATAGACACACAAAGCCCGGCTTTGGATTGAGCCGTACTAAAAAAAAATTGAGTATACATTAAGATAAAAAGCATTAATGCATTAAGATAAAAAGCCTTCTGTGTGCAGCAGCCCTCCTCAGCCCCCTCCTTACCTGAGCCCCCTCTAGATCCAGCGATGTCCATGAGTGCCTCGGCTGTCCAGGACTCCCCCTCCTGATTGGCTGAGACACAGCAATAAGGAGGATGCAGAGCCGAACCACAGCTCTGTGTCTGAATGGATATGTGGAGTTTCAGCTTGGATGTAGTGCCCTGTTAGCAAGCTGCTTGCCAGGGGGGCACTCAGCAGGAGGGATGGGCCAAGGGAGCCAAAGAGGCACCTGAGAAGAGGTAAGTAGCAGGTAAGTATGACAAGAGACTTGACAATCACTTTAATGTAAACAAAAAAAAGGTCTTGCCTTTAGAACCACTTTAAAGGTTGTGGAAAATAAAAAGGAGTTGGCATATATTAGGGGAGGACAGTTCCTCTCCGAATATAGGGATTTTTGATGTGAGATGTGTTGCTCTTGGTATCTAAGGTAGGCGCACAAAACACAAGGTTTTTAAGTAGTATCAAAAATAATTTAATTATGTAAATATAAAATATCATATTTCATACAGTTATTAACATAATGAGATATATATATGGTCAAAACCACAATTTCATGAAAAACACGGTAAAGGGGAAACAGGTTATTTAAAGGAAAATTGATGCAAACTCGCATCAATTTTCCTTTAAATAACCTGTTTCCCCTTTACCGTGTTTTTCATGAAATTGTGGTTTTGACCATATATATATCTCATTATGTTAATAACTGTATGAAATATGATATTTTATATTTACATAATTAAATTATTTTTGATACTACTTAAAAACCTTGTGTTTTGTGCGCCTACCTTAGATACCAAGAGCAACACATCTCACATCAAAAATCCCTATATTCGGAGAGGAACTGTCCTCCCCTAATATATGCCAACTCCTTTTTATTTTTATTTTCCACAAACTTTGATGGGATTGTGAGTGACTGTTGCTCGAGAGGAAGTCATTTATTCACTTACATAATTTATTTAACCACTTTAAAGGTTTAGTTCAGCATCAGATAATATATAATTATTCCACCATAATCACAATATATCAGTATCTATTTATTTTTGGCTGATGTTTGCATTGAACGAACATTGAGAATTGCTCACAGTGGGTTAATGAAACCTGCTGTTGATTGTGTGTTACACTGACATGAATTAACTGAAGAAATAGCTTAGTCTATTTCAGAGATTAACTGCCTACACCTGTCAGACTGCAGTTTAGATTCAGAGAAAAGCATCTACAGTTATTTCTAATCTTCTAAGCTTCCGATTTATACTTTTTCTACTACAGTAAATAAAAGCCTAAAACTAGTGAATATTAATGGATAATGTTGAAGCAGAACTAAAGTATTTTTTACCACAAACACTCAATTTGAAGGTTATAAATTGTGCATACATGCATACTTGCAAATTTGTGCTACTTTTTGCATTATTCATATTTCGTATCATCTATATACCATCTTGCCTAGTGGGAGGTAATGAAGGGATGCTACTATCTGTGAGGACTGACTTAATCAATCCCTCACAAAAAATGTCTCTGCTGTAGAATCTATTTTCAGTTTTTGCCAGGAATTAATGTAATAGAGCAATATCCCTCCCCCCCAAACTGTGCCTCGCTTCTGCTCTTTATTAGTTACTTGTTACTGGTTTTACCAAATGTAGCTGTCAATCAAATGAGAAGGGAAAACAGAAGGTTGGATGGACAAGGAGGGGCGTCACTGTTCTCTGACCCTTATGTGAATATAGGAGTATAATGACTTCTGAGCTATGCTATTAACAGAAATGAAACCAAAAAGTCATAGAGAATACCAGGTCCTGCACGGTGCATCCACAGAAGCTGGGAGACCTTCTGGAAAAACCTCAAGAGGTAGCACAGCACGTATGAATGCATGTTTTTTTAAATTTGGAGAGGTTGAACCCAAGGTAGAAGTTCAAAATAAGGTTCACAATAATAATAAGGTTCAAAATAAAGATATTTTTTTTAAAAATGGCAAACAGCATTTTAATGGACAATCAAATCTGTAATGAAAATTTTTGTCATTAACCACTTGCCGTCGCCGCACCGTCGAAATACGTCCACAAGGTGGCTCTGCTGGGCGAGAGCACGTAATATGACGTCCTCTCTCCCAGCCGCCACTAGGGGCGCGCGCGCGCCCTCCGCTCGCACCCGACTCCCGTGCGTGTGCCTGGCGGGCGCGATCGCCGCCGGGCACACGCGATCGCTCGGTACAGAGCGGGGAACGGGAGCTGTGTGTGTAAACACACAGCTCTCGTTCCTGTCAGCGGGGGAAATGCTGATCTTCGGTTCATACAATGTATGAACCGTGGATCAGTGTTTCCCCTAGTGAGGCCACCCCCCCACAGTAAGAACACACCCAGGCATACTTAACCCCTTCCCCGCCCCCTAGTGTTAACCCCTTCACTGCCAGTGGCATTTTTATAGTAATCCAATGCATTTTTATAGCACTGATCGCTATAAAATGCCAATGGTCCCAAAAATGTGTCAAAAGTGTCCGAAGTGTCCGCCATAATGTCGCAGTACCGAAAAAAAAAAACGCTGATCGCCGCCATTACTAATAAAAAAAATATAATAAAAATGACATAAAACTACCCCCTATTTTGTAAACGCTATAACTTTTGCGCAAACCAATCAATAAACGCTTATTGCGATTTTTTTTTACGAGAAATATGTAGAAGAAAACGTATCGGCATAAACTGAGGAAAAAAATTGTTTTTTTTATATATTTTTGGGGGATATTTATTACAGCAAAATGTAAAAAATATTCATTTTTTTTCAAAATCGTCGCTCTATTTTTGTTTATAGCGCAAAAACTAAAAACTGCAGAGGTGATCAAATACCACCAAAAGAAAGCTCTATTTGTGGGAAAAAAAGGACGCCAATTTTGTTTGGGAGCCACGTCGCACGACCGCGCAATTGTCTGTTAAAGCGACAGAGTCCCGAATCGCAAAAAGTACTCTGGTCTTTGGGCAGCAATATGGTCCGGGGGGTAAGTGGTTAAAGGTAATCTAACCCTTCAAAAGTACAACTAAAAGGCACAGTGACCTGTATGAAAGTCTAAACAAGGTTCAGATCCAATTACTATGTGACGCACGAGCAACATAACAAACTTCATTTACTTTCATCAGCTGAACCAAATGCTCCTTCATTTGTGTCTCACATGCTCCCTCTTCCAGACACTGCAGTTCATAATGGGAGGGTTTTAGCAATAAAAGCAATGCTGTTCATCCAGAAAGCTGTGGGTAGAACTAGGTATGGCCTGGTACTGACTGACCAGCTGCAGGCTTGTGAATCAGCAGTAACAGTACTAATACACATGCCCTCTACCAACATACTGCTAATAATCACAGTAATGACATATTAACCACTTGCTGACCACCCGATAGCAGTGCTACTGCTTCAGGGTGGCAGCTGTGTGCAGGATCAGATATATGTGTGTGGTTCTGCATGCACCGCAAGCGGGCAGCTTCTGCTTTGATTCTTCAGAAGCCGATCTGTGGATGCCGGGCACTTGATGTTCTCCGACACCCGCCAATCTTTGGTAAACAACACAGCCAGTGTCATTAATACAGTGACAGTGCATATTTTTTAGCACTGATCTCTGTATCAGTGTAACTGGTTCCGGAAAAGTGTCAGTTAGTGTCCGATTGGCCACCACAATATTGCATTCAATAAAAATAAATCAAATTTCTTCATAAATTTAGGCCAATATGGTAAAAAAACACAATATATATATTGGTTTACACAAACATTATAGCATCTAAAAACTATGGGATCTATTTATAGATTTTTTTTTATACTAGTATTGGCGGCCATCAGCGACTTATAGCTGGATAAGTTGCAGATCGCCACCATTATTAGTATAAAAAAAATTCTATAATTAGATCCCATAGTTTTTAGACGCTATAACGTTTGGGTAAACCAATCAATATATGCCTACTTGTTTTTTGTTTTTACCAAAAACATGTAGCAGAATACATATTGGCCTAAATTTATGAAGAAACTAGATTTTTTTAAAAAAATTATTGGGTGTTTTATAGCAGAAAGTGCATTTTTTTTTTCAAAATTGTTGGTCTTTATTTAGTTTATAGCACAAAAAAATTAAAAAGAAGAGGGTGATCAACCACCAAAAGAAAGCTTTATTTGTTGCAAAAAAAAAAAAAAATGACATAAATTTGGGTAGTGTATAGCCCCTTTCACACGGGGCGGATCAGTAATGATCCGCCCCGTGAACCTCTGCTTGCTCAGCAGGGATCGCTCCGTTAATCTCCGCTGAGTCGGCGGATGACAGGGCGGTCTCCGCACACTGTGCAGGGACCACCCTGTCTTTTCTCCGCTCTCCCCTATGGGGGATCGGATGAACACGGACCGTCTGTCCGTGTTCACCCGATCCGATCCGCCAGACGGATGGAAAAGTAGGTTTTTCCTCTGTCACACTTTGGCGGATCAGATGTCAGCGGGCATGTCACCGCTGACATCCGTGGCTCCATAGAGGAGCACAGAGCGCCCTTTCAGCTCCGCCTAAAAAACTGGCAGGCAGACCTGAACGGTCCGCCCGTGTAAAAGAGCCCTTACATGATCACGCAATTGGCAGTTAAAGTAACACAGTGCCGTACTGCAAAAAGTCGCCTGGTCATGAAGGAGGATAAATCTTCCAGAGGTCAAGTGGTTAATACACCAACTTTTCGTACCACTGGAATAACATGTCATACTTCTGCTAGTACTATTTATAAAACGAATGGAAGACATAAAAACACCCACAGAATGTATGTCTGACACCTAACTTTATAACAATCAATTTCATTTAGAAGCAAGATCGCTGAACCTGTGGTAATTTTAACACTTAAGTACAGGCAAAGTTTAATAAAATAGGGTATTCCCCAACACCTAACATTTGAAACAACAAAGTTTCCCCCGTTCAGCATACATCTTTAGAAAATCCGCATGCCCACAGATGCCGTTCTATTTTTTTCCTGTTTCTTCCATCAAAACAATTCTATAAACTGCAGTAGTTACCAGTTTACATTTCCAGTCAATTGTCCTTGCATTTACCGAGTGCCAATACAAAACACTTTTTAGAAATGGCCTTCAAGCTTGGTATTCTCCAGAGAAAAAAACACACTGGTAGAAGACTCTGTCTGGTAGACTAACTAGAACTGCCAATTGAAAGAGCTAAATAAGCCACGGCTTACACTGAATGAAGTGTGACACTGCAATAATTTAAACACCTTGGTGAACAAACACAGACTGCAGTTTTGAGCCTAACCGCCTTTAGAAAAACCTGTGCTAATGATGACAGCTCTAATCTGTCACAGGCACTTAAGGAATTCATGGGTGTCAAACAGGAGAAAACAGACACAAGTGATGGAATGATTAGCCCCTGTACATGTAGTAAAAGATTTTGAAAAGTTCCAAAAAAAAAAAAGCAAGCAATCAAATGGCAACAAAATTACTACTCAGGCTGAGGTTTTACCCTCTCTAAATGACAGCATCTTTACCTGAAAATGTGCTAATGCAGAAAAGTAGGTGCTGCGTGCTGCAAAGCTTTCATGACAGGCCCATAATGCGGCTGTCATTCAAATACTGATGCAGTCTGCTAGTATAAAATAAAGTCTCGAGAAAGATGAAATATTTTGTTATGAAAAAATAAGTTTGACAAAGACAGCAATGATATATTAAAAGAGGCAACAATTTCTTGTCATTACATTCATGAAAACGAGACCTTCATAAAACAGGAAAAGAAAATATAAAAAGTAGTATTAACCGCTTGCCAACCGCCGCACGCACTTATACGTCAACAAAATAGCACGGCTGGGCAAGTGGGCATATATAGGTCCCCTTAAATTTGCCGGCCGCGTGGTCACGCATGCGTCCCTCGATTGGGTCACAGAGCTGAAGAACGGGGAGATGTCAGTGTAAACACAACATCTCCCCGTTCTTCCTAGTGACATGTCACTGTTTGTCTGTTCCCTGTCATCGGAAACAGCGAGCAGTGTCATGTCACAGCAAGCCACGCCCCTAACAGTTAGAAGCACTCCATAGGTCACACTTAACCCCTTCAGCGCCCCCTACAGGTTAACCCCTTCACTGTCAGTGTCATTTTTACAGTAAGCAGTGCATTTTTATAGCACTGATCGCTGTAAAAATGACAATGGTCCCAAAATGGTGTCATAAGTGTCCGATGTGTCCGCCATAATGTTGCAGTCACCATAAAAATCGCTGATCGCCGCCATTACTAGTAAAACAAAAAATATTAGACGTGTGGGAACTTAAATTAAATACAATTTTGGACATTGTTGCTCCTTTAACAATGTCTAAAAATCGCCACAGGGCTGGCAAAAACCAACCCTGGTACAGCCCCTTCTTGTCTACCATTAAAAGGAAATGTCGGGCACTAGAACGCCATTGGTATAAGACCAAAAACTCGACTGACAAGAGGCAGTATAGAATTCAATGCCGAGCTTATACACAGGCCTTAAAACGGCAAAAAAGGTCCTATTATGGTAATCTTATTGATAACGCCGATAACAGTGCTTCGGCACTTTTTAAAATAGTTAAAACCTTATTCTCCCCTACGCAGAGCCAGGTGAATATACCCCATTCGCAGGCTCTGTGCGACAATCTACTTAATACTTTTGTTACTAAAGTAGCCGACATACGCTTAGGCATAGGACAACTAACTCCCTTGGAATATTCCCAATCCTCATCCGACCCCCTGTCACTCTTAGGGACTGACTCACAGAAACCAATCACTTGCCCCCCCAAACCAAATTCCTCAGTGCCTAATTCCCTGTCGTCCTTTAGTAAGGTCAGCCGGGAACATCTTCTAAAATCTATGGCAAAAATTAAGGCCTCCTACTTCTATGGTGACATTTGTCCAGCCTGGCTCTTGAAGAAGAATGCAGAGCTGGTTGTGAACGACCTCCTGATACTTGTCAATCTTTCTCTAACCCATGGCGTGTTTCCGGCTCGCTGGAAACATGCCATTATCACACCAATTTAAAAAAAAAAACAACTTGGACCCTGGCTGTCTTTCTAATTACAGACCCATTTCTGCTATAGGTTTCCTGGCTGGAATACGAAATTTTTCTCCAACTTCAATCGTACTCGGAGACAACAGGTCTGTTCCACGACTCGCAGTGCGGTTTCCGCCCGGGCCGTGGGATTGAGCTCACGATTCTTTCCACCAGAGAGAAGCTGCTCGGAGTCAGGGACGCGGGGGAGCGGCTGCCTTGGTGCTCCTTGACCCCTCCGCGGCCTTTGACACCGTGGACCACGCTATGTTGATTGCCAGGCTTCGGGACGAGTTTCACATTACCGGCTCCGCTTCACATTGGCTTTCAGACTTTTTCACCCACAGGACCTTTCAGGTTAAAACCGGTCCTTTCCTACCTGCCATCAGCACCCTGAGTTGTGGGGTGCCTCAGGGCTCTGCCCTGTCACCATGGCTGTTTAATGTGTATCTTCGGCCGCTTGCGAGTCTGCTGGACACCCATGCAGTGTTTAATCGGTTGTACGCAGACGATGTCCAGTTGGTTGTTGACAGCCTATCCAACCCTGCTCCTGGCCTGCAGCTTGCTTCCTGTCTATTAGACATCAAACAATGGATGGATCGCAATTCCCTTAGTCTAAATGCTAAAAAGACAGAAATTCTCATCTCTGGATGTATTGATCCAGCTGTCTTTTTGGGAAAATGGCCCATGAGCCTTGGGCCGTGTCCGGTTCCAGTGAATCAAGTCCGCGTCCTGGGGACAATTTTTGACTGTAATCTGAATTGGATACCCCAAGTCAATCAATGTATCCGCAATGCACTGTATTACATCAGGTGTTTGAGAAAGGTCAAAAATTTGTTTTCTCAGTACCACCGGAAAGTCTTGGTTCAATCTCTCGTCAACTCCCGGATTGACTTCAACAATATTGTGTAAAGCATATTACCCCTACCCTGCGATCACTGCACTGGCTCTGTGGTAGATCGCATTGAGTTTAAGGCTCTCTGTCTCGCCTATCGCGCTTATCATGGGACGGGCCCACAATACCTGAATTCCTTGATAACGCGATACACCCCTGCACGAGGACTTCGATCACTTACAGCTGGTCTCGTCACTTGTCCATCTGCTCGCCTGCTTACCTTCGGGGGTAGACGCTTTTCTGTGAGAGCAACGGCCCTATGGAATAGTCTCCCTGTTTCTATCCGGTCTCTCCCCTCCATTATGGCCTTTCGTAAAAGGATAAAAACTTGTTTTTTTGAGGGTAAAGCAGGCTGAGTCACGTTAGTTTTCCCTGTTGTTCCTTGGTAGTTTGCTTTTTTGTGCTCTCCTTTTTTCTTTTCCTTCTATTTTCTTTCTCTGACTTGATTTATCTATCTATTTACAGGTATGTCTTCTGCGCTTAGACGCTTCCCTGACGGGTCAGTATTTGGCGCATTACAAATCCATTAAATCAATCAATCAAATAAAAAAAAAAATATTATTAAGAATGCCATAAAACTATGCCCTTTTTTGTAGACGCTATAACTTTTGCGCAAACCATACCAAAAATATGTAGAATACATATCGGCCTAAACTGAGCGAAAAATTTTATTTTATTTTTTTTATTTTTTTTTAAGGATATTTATTATAGCAAAAAGTAAATATTGCATTTTTTTCAAAAATTACGCTCTATTTTTGCTTATAACGCAAAAAATAAAAACCGCAGAGGTGATCAAATACCACCAAAAGAAAGCTCTATTTGTTGGAAAAAAAGGACGTAAATTTTGTTTGGGAGCCACGTCGCACGACCACACAATTGTCAGTTAAAGCGACGCAGTGCCGAATCACAAAAAGTGGCCTGGTCTTTGGCCAGCCAAATGGTCCGGGGCTGAAGTGGTTAAACCCTCTGTGTTTTTTGTTTTTTTTTTAACCCCAGCACTGCTGTTGGCTCCTGGTCTCCTGCTGCCTCCCTGAACTTCTGGTTCTGACTTCAATCTGTTAGCATAGAGAATGGAGGGGGGAGGAGCAATGAGGAGCAGGGGAGTGCCTTGACAACCTTGCTATGGGGCTGTGTGTTTCTATTGATGCACACAGGGTAGGAAGATACAACTCTAGTCCCCTGCATGCAAGAGTGACTTCAAAAGATGCTGCGAGAGAAAGGAGCCACCTGAAACAGGAGACCTGGGGTAGTGTTTAAATGCATTATCATGCTGCAACATGAGGTAATGGTCGTGGATGAATGGCACAACAATGGGCCTCAGGATCTAGTCACGGTATCTCTGTGCATTTAAAATGCCATCAATAAAATTCACCCGAGTTCATTGTCCATAGCATACGCCTGCCCATACCATAACCCCCACCGCCACCATAAGCTACTCGATCCACAACGTTGACATCAAACCACTCACCCACACAATGCCATACATGCTTTCTGCCATCTGCCTTGTACAGTGAAAACCAGGATCCATCCGTGAAAAGGACACCTCTCCAAAGTGCCAGACGGCATTGAATTGAGCATTGAGCATATGCCCACTCAAGCCGGTTACGACGACGAAATGCAGTCGAGTCGAGACCCCGATGAGGACAATGAGCATGCAGATGAGCTTCCCTGAGATGGTTTCTGACAGTTTGTGCAGAAATTCTTTGGTTATGCAAACCAGTTGTTGCAGCAGCTGTATGGGTGGCTGGAACCCAGACGATCTTGGAGGTGAAGATGCTGGATGTGGAGGTCCTGGGCTGGTGTGGTTACACGTGGTCTGCGGTTGTGAGGCCAGGTGGATGTACTGCAGAATTCTCTGAAACGCCTTTGGAGACTGCTTATGGTAGAGAAGTGAACACTCAATTAAAGGGCAACAGCTCTGGTGGACATTCCTGCAGTCGGCACGTCAATTGCACGCTCCATCAAAACATGTGACATTGTAGCATGTGGCATTGTGCTGTGTGGTAAAACTGCACATTTTAGAGTGGCATTTTATTGTGGCCAACCTAAGGCACACCTGTGCAATAATCATGCAGTCTAATCAGCATCGGGATATGCCACACCTGTGAGGTAGATGGATCTTGGCTAAGGAGAAGTGCTCACTAACACAGATTAAGACAGATTTGTGAACAAGATTTGAGAGAAATAGGCATTTTGAGTACATAGAAAAAGTCGCAGATCTTTAAGTTCAGGTTATGATAAATAGGGGCCTGCACAGAGTCCTGACCTTACCCCGATGGAACACCTTAGGAAAGGATTAGAGCTGGGACTGCGAGCCAGGCATTCTTGTCCCACATCAGTGCCTGACCTCACAAATGTACTTCTGGAAGAATGGTCAAACATTCCCAAAGACACACTCCTAAACCCTGTGGACAGCCTCCCCAGAAGAGTTGAAGCTGATATAGCTGCAGAGGGTAGGCCAACTCAATATTGAACCCTACGGTCCAGGACTCCTTGTTCTTCTTTATGCTGAAGATAGTTCTTAATGAAATTGGCTGTATGTTTGGGGTCATTGTTCTGCTGCAGAATATATTTGGGGCCAATTACACACCTTCCTGATGGTATGGCATGATGGATAAGTATCTGCCTGTATTTATCAGCATTGAGGACACCAATGATCCTTACCAAATCTCCAACTCCACTTGCAGAAATGCAGCCCCAAACTTGAAATGAACCTCCACCATGCTTGAGTGTTGCTTGTAGACACTTATTATTGTACCGCTCTCCAGCCCTTCGGTGAACAAACTGCCTCCTGCTACAGCCAAATATTTCACATTTTGACTCATTAGTCGAGAGCTACTGCAGGAATTGAATTTTTCTGCACCCCAGTTCCTATGTTTTCAAGCATAGTTGAGTCGCTTAGTCTTGATTCCATGTTGGAGGTATGGCTTTTTGGCCACAATTTTTCAATAAAGATAATTTCTGGCCAGACTTTTCTGGACAGTAGATGGGTTTGCCTGGGCCCCACTGGTATCCACTAGTTCCTTGCTAAAGGCACTGCTGGACATATTCCGATATTGAAGGGAAATAAGCATGATGTGTCGTTCATCTGCTGCATTGTTTCCTTTGCCCACCACTGCTTCTACAGTCCTCAATGTTGCCCGCTTCTTTTTGTTTCTTCAAAAGAACGTGAACAGCACATCTTGAAACCCCAGTCTGCTTTAAAATGTTTGCCTGGGAGAGGCCTTGCTGATGCAGTATAACTACCTTGTGTCTTGTTCCTGTGCTCAGTCCTGCCATGATGTATGACCTGCGACATGAAACTCGTCCACAACTCAACCTTAGCAGCAGAGTTTAACTGTTCCTTGCCCAGTTTTGAGCCTCCTACATACAGTACCTGTTTCAGTTAATGACTGTTTCAACCTACATATAAAATTAATAAACATCAGCACCTGCTTGCTTGATTAACCATACACCTAACTCTAATCCTACTGAATCCCTTACTATGTACAAATGTACAAAGAGTGCAAATATAAGAATTGATGCTGGTTAAGGCCGGGTTCACACTGGTGCGAAAAACGCTCCGACATTGGGAGCTCATGTCGCATGATGTGTGAAAATCAATGTTTCCCTATGGGTGTCTGCTTCACTGGTCCGACACGAAAATGCTACCTGTACTAATTTGGTCCGACTTTGATCCTACTTCAGCCCACTGAATATCATTGAAGTCGGATCAAAGTCGGAACGCCGTCTTGCATGCTCCAACTCTGGCATGCGACTTGTGCTCTGATGATCTTGAGGGGGAACTCCATGTCAAATTTTAAATAAAAAACGGCATGGGTTTCCCCTCCAGAAGCATACCAGTCCCTTGGGTCTGGTACGGATTTAAAGGGGAACCCCCTACACCGAAAAAAAAGTGTTAGGTCCCCCCAAAATCCATACCAGACCCTTATCTGAGCAGGCAGCCTGGCCGGTCAGGAAAGGGGGTGGGGACGAGCGACAAGCTGTATTCTTTAGCTTTTGTCGACTATGTTTGCTTTTATGCATGGTAAGTAATGCCCTGTACACACGACCGGTTTTTCGCTCAAGCTATCTTGCATACACACGGTCACACCAAATTCCGACCGTCAAGAAGGCGGTGACGTACAACACAACGACGAGCCGAGAAAAATTAAGTTCAAAGCTTCAGAGCATGTGTCGACTTGTTTCCGAGCATGCATGGTTTTTAGTGTGTCGAAATACCATACAGACGTGTGGATTTTCGGATGGGAATTTTTACTGTCTGAAAAATAGAGAACATGTTCTCTAAGTCCGTCGGAATTTCCGATGGAAAAAGTCAGATGGGGCGTACACACGGTCGGAATATCCGATGAAAATACGACCATGTGTACGCGGCATTAGAGGTACCACCTGCCTTCTCAATATCTGCTGAACCCCTGGATAATGATAAATAATGGCTTGTTATGGGCCAGTAAATTGCTCATCTCCTGTGCTGCCACCAGGCATCAGCTGTTCTCATCTGTTCTGTCTGACCATACATACTCATATGGGACCACACTGTTGGGAAAATTTAAAGCACAAACATTAATGCATGTTATTATTTGTGTATAGTTAACGAGCAGCTGCAGTCTCTGTGCAAAATTCAGCAATGGCAGACGCTCTATTTTTCCGAATAGCGTTTTTTCCTTTAAATAAGTCTAACTGCTGGCCTGTATAGGGAACTCTTTTTGTGCAAACTGATGAGGAGCCATTCTGAATAGTTGTGCTGCAAGCCTGAGTGGGTGAGCTCTGATCTCTGGAAGAGGCTGCAGTGTCCAGAATTTTGCAGGATGTTTTCAAATAAAAAAAAATCCTTGTCTTTTGCAGACAGATAATGGAGGTAAAAATAAATGTTTTATTAAAGCTTTGAGAGAGGCACAACTTAAGCCTAGTACACACGGGTCGAATGTCGGCCGGTGTGTACAGTACCGGGGTCGGTCCGAAGGGGCTTGACTGAAAAAGGTCTTCCATATGGCTCCTGATCAGCGCTCTCAGCCAATGGCAGAGAGCACTGACCAGAGTGTTCTGGTGGCAGGGGGTCGTCCCCCTGTCAGAACACAATAGCACAGCAGGGGAGACCGCTGTATTAATGATGTATTGTTTGTACAGCGACTCCAACCTGAGCTGTCAGTTTTTTCTTTGTTAAGCCCTGCTGGGTTGAACGAAAAACAACTGCTAGTGTGTACGAGGCTTAAAGGTACACTCAGATGTGCATCCATGGGGTGGTAAAATCATGGTTTTACCACCTCCTGACTGCCCACTAAAACAAGGGGCTGCAGCATCTCAGGACTTTCCATACACCACATTAAAAATTAAACTCCCTGTCGTGCTTTGGTAGGCAGTATGGACATTGAATGTGAGCCATTTAGGTGAAGGGGACTGAGCCACAAGGGCCCTGCAACTGCATTTGATGCATGCGGTTGCAGTGCAGTGGACCAGCATTTTCAGATTTTAAATAAATGCCTTCCAAAAAGCAATCCACCACTGATCACCTTTCAGAGAGGCAACAAATGGCCCTGTAAGTGAGAATATTTTTTTTATAAACACTCTCATGAAAGCAAACATTCAACGATGAATTCATGTTTTATTAATGGGGATATAGTGCTCTGCATTAGTATTCATCCCAATCAGACTTTTTCACATTTTGTAGTGTTACAACCTGGAATAAAACTGAATTTATTGAGCTATCATTTCATTTACATTATATTCAGAAAACTTTGAAGGTGCAAAATATGTTTTACTGTGGCACACACGTTTAAAAACAAAACAAAAAAACACACACCCATTTGTTGTGATAAGTATTCATTCTCCTGAGTCTGTGCATGGTAGAACCACTGTAGACAGAAGTTAGGCCCCGTACACACGACCAGTTTCCTCGGCAGAATTCAGCTTCCGACCGAGTTTCTGGCTGAATTCTGCCGAGGAAACTGGTCGTGTGTACACTTTCGGCCGAGGAAGCCGACGAGGAGCTCGGCGAGGAAATAGAGAACATGTTCTCTATTTCCTCGTTGTTCTATGGGAGCTCTCTCCCCGCCGAGCTCCTCGGCGGCTTCAGTGCTGAACTGGCCGAGGAACTCGATGTGTTTGGCACGTCGAGTTCCTCGGCCGTGTGTACGAGGCTTCAGTCTTATGGGGTAAGTCATTAGAGCCTTTGTACATGGGTCCTGGAATTTCTGCCTATACTTTTTGGTAATTACTGCTAAGACAACAGGCGCTTTTCGATAGACTTGGTTATTACTCTAGTTCAGGTTGGGGTACAGTATTATGTTAAAACATGCATTTTATTGTGCACACTCAAGAAGCTATTAATTTTAATACACTAAACTTGCGAACATCCACACAGCTACATTGCAGCCACTCACAACACACAGTAATGTACAACCATGTGGTAAAGTGTGCTGTATCGCCAAAAATAGTGCATGTCCAATCTGACGTCTGTTGTGGTGTGTTGACAGCTTATTCAAATGAATGGGCGGAATAAATGCAAAGCATTTTTATGAGTAACATAATGCATATTAAGGCACTGTAATGGCCATGTGTGCATATTGGGGTTCTTGGATATAAGGTCACTGTCCTGCTAAATGGTGAACCTTCATCCCAGTCTCAGGCTTTCCTCTAGAACTACACTATATTTGTCTGCACCCATCTTTCCCTTGATTCTCACCAGTTATCCACTACCATCTAATTAGAAGCATCCCCTCCTCATACTCCCACCACAATGCTTCACTAGAACAATGCTGTTTTCAGAGTGATGAGAAACAGGGAGAAATCAATAGAGCCGCTGAGCCACTTTACTGGTGTTAATCCCTCTTGTTAAGATATTACGCCAAATTCATGAAGCATATGTGACACTTGGTTCTGACAGCGACTCGTGCAACAAATTCTTAGCCCTGGTTCACATTGATGCTACTTCGAAATCGCGCTACTTCACTTGAAGTAGCGTGATTTCAAAGTAGCAAGGTCAGTGCGATTACAGGTGCTACTTGATAGACATCAGGAACTACTTTTGCAAAGCGGTGCGGCACCGCAAAATCAGTGTTGCACTGACTGAAACAGTGGCATTGCCTCCAATAAGCTGCGACTTGTCATGTGATTTGATCTCTCAAATCGCATGACAAATCGCTCCAATGTGAACCTGGGCTTAAAATGTACAACTTTTACATTGTGTTGCATTAAATGCGTCAAAATCAACTGTGTCGCATTCAATGCGACAAATTCAAAATAAAATAGACATATAGGCCCAGATTCACAGAGAGCACATTACGCCGCCGTAGAGTAACCACTGTACGGTAAGCCAACACAGCGCAGAGAGGCAAGCATTGCATTCAGCAAGCCAGTGCTCCCAACGCTGCGCCAGCGTGGTGTGGGTTTCGAAGGCGCACGTCGGCGTAGGTGGAAGTGGGCGTAAACCCATGCAAATAAGGCGTGACATCATGCAAATAATGGGCCGAGTGCCAGACAGGTACGTATCACGAACTGGGCATGCACCGTGACGTGGACGCACCCCTATGCGCCTGCTCACAACCACGCTGGCAAAACTGCCTAAGCTAAGCCGGATCACTGTGTACGCCGTGAACATAACGTACGCCCAGCCAGACACACGTCCACCGCACAAGACGCCGGCTTGTGTTCCCTGGTGCAGACCTGAGCATGTCTGTTGCTGGGTTGCACCTCCTTTATGGGGAATAACTTTACGCCGGAAATACAACTTACGCGCATCTCGCGTAGCATGCGCCGGGCACAAGCACGTTCATGAATCGCCGTATTTCCCTCATTTGCATGTTTGAATGGCTAATCAATGGGAGCGGCACCATGCTCCCAACCTAAATGTGCGTCCACTCTACGCCGGCGTAAGCAAGATACGTCAGCGGGGTGTAGCCTGTTTTTGGGCGCATATTAGTTTGTGGGTCTGGCGCACAGATAAGACGGCGCACATTTGCACTTACGTCGGCGTAACTTGTTATACGTCGGCGTAAGTGCTTTGTGAATCTGGGCCGTTGTATCTTACAAAAGTGGAGCTAATTGAGACCAACTCTCTTTTGGAGTATAGATATGAACTGGCTCAGACAGATTTTGCCAAAGTGTCTCTTGTGCATTCTAAAAGTGGTGCAGCATGCACCAAATTCAAGTACAGGTTCTGACAGGTATATTAATTTAGCGCACACAAGGCCACTTTTAGAACACATGAGAGACACATTTGCAAAATCCGTCTGTGCTATTCTTTATGAATTCCAAGGATTGTCTTTCTACAACAATAAGCTAAATGTTTAAACTTTAGTCTCATAAGATCAGAGAATCTTTTTCTATATTTGCTGCGCCTCCTACATGCCTATTGACAAACTCTAAAAGGTGGTCGATATGGGATATTTTTTCTTCCTGTTACTCAGCCTTGTGGGACCATCCAGGTTATAGTTGCCCCTTGGCTCTTCTATCACAGCTGTATCTGCTGTATGTAAGGGGCTCCTTCAAAACTGGCCTCTTTTAGTTGCTTCTCTGATTGCCTGGTGTACAGTTTGGCCTCTTCTAGACAGACTTGCAGATGTGTCATAATATATATATATATACATATATTTTTTTTAAAACTGGTCATGAGAGTAACATGAAGGCTGCATTTGCTGAACTCTCCCTTGAAATACCAGTTTCCAGATATCAAACTGACCTTGATTCTGCAATATTTTGAATTGCTGACATCAAACAAGTGCCAGATAAGGACTTTTCCCTGCACTTGTTATTCAAACTTGTTCAGGGTCAGTGACTTATTTTCATGACCTAGCCTTAATTGAAGCATATCCAAAACCTTATTTATTTTGGTTTGACAGCTACTTGGATTTTAGGATGCTGTTTGTTTATATATATCTTTTCAAACTAATTCTGGAGTTTTATTCAGAACCAACTGTATTCAATCTAAGTCCATGCAACATTTTAAAAGCTTAAGTTTGAGTGTGGCCTATTTTGCATAGTTCCATTGGTCCAGCCTGACCAATGCAAATACACATGTTCCATGCCTGGCCTATCCTTGTGGAAGCTGGAAATCACTGTAGTAGGCACTGCTACTAATTTAGTGGCTGCCCTGCTGCTTAGTGAACACCGGAGGTTGCTTGCCATTCAGAGAACACTTTACATTCATTGAGAATATGCAATTTCTTCACTTAATGATGCCCTTACCAATGAGTGACCACCATGGGGGTATGGGTGTTCAGACAGCAGCAGGGCAGCCATTCCACGGGGGACCTTGCTTCCACAAGGATTTGCCAGGTAGGACTCATACATACTTACATTGGTTGAAGCTGGACCAGTGTATCTATGTGAAATTATTCTTAGCTACGTACTGGTGGACTCCAGTCAATTAACTGACCTTTTAAGGCAATCGTTTTCACCACAGCTTATTTAGGAGTTTGATCTTTCCACATCATAAATGCATTTGTATAAATCAATGACGTCAAATTCCTAATAAATGTATTTTAATTCCAGATTGTAACACTATAAAATGTAAAAAAGTCCAAGGGACGTGAAGAACTATATCTGTATATAATGTCCAATTATACATTATGTACAGATATAGTGCTTTATACCTGTGGTGAAAACAATTGCCTTAAAAAGTCACAGTTAGTTGACTGGAGTCCACCAGTACGTAGCTAAGGCTGAATTTCAGGTAAGAATAATTTTACATAGATACACTTTATCAGCCCTATCTGGCAAATCTTTTTGGAAGCTGGAAATCATTCCATTGAGCTCCACTTGCTTCCTGGTCCTGTATGGAACACACACACACACACACACACACACACACACACACACACATACATACATACATACATATATATATATATACATATACACACACACTGTATTTATTGGCGTATAACACTCACTTTTTTACCCTGAAAATAGAGGGTAAACTGTGCCTGCGTGTTCTAAGCAGGAGGCTGTGGAATGTTTTTTTCCTGAAACTTCCTTATTAAAGTTAGGGTGAAAATGAAAAATACACTAGGCCGAAAACCGAAAACGAAACTGCACCGATACCGAAAATGACTGTTTTTAAAAAATATTTGTATACAGGAGATGTCCAGAGACTGGGGACATGGTACAAGAGATGGTCAGAGACTGGGGACATGGTACAGGAGATGGCCAGGGACTGGGGATATGGTACAGGAGATGGTCAGAGACTGCAGACGTGGTACAGGAGATGGTCAGAGACTGCAGACGTGGTACAGGAGATGGTCAGAGACTGCGGACGTGGTACAGGAGATGGTCAGAGACTGCGGACGTGGTACCGGAGATGGTCAGAGACTGCGGACGTGGTACAGGAGATGGTCAGAGACTGCGGACGTGGTACAGGAGATGGTCAGAGACTGCGGACGTGGTACAGGAGATGGTCGGATGTATGTATTGTAATCACAGTCAGGTTAGAATCCAATATGGTTACGGTGCCGTTTTTAGTTATATTTCAAATCAGCATTTTTAAACCTTCACATCTAATAGTGAACTGGGAGCACAAAAGTATATCCCCTCAGGATTCTACTCTTACCAGACTGTGCTGGTAACACGCACAGAACTCCAGATGGGAAGGATGACTGGGGACATGGTACAGGAGATGGCCAGGGACTGGGGATATGGTACAGGAGATGGTCAGAGACTGCAGACGTGGTACAGGAGATGGTCAGAGACTGCAGACGTGGTACAGGAGATGGTCAGAGACTGCGGACGTGGTACAGGAGATGGTCAGAGACTGCGGACGTGGTACCGGAGATGGTCAGAGACTGCGGACGTGGTACAGGAGATGGTCAGAGACTGCGGACGTGGTACAGGAGATGGTCAGAGACTGCGGACGTGGTACAGGAGATGGTCGGATGTATGTATTGTAATCACAGTCAGGTTAGAATCCAATATGGTTACGGTGCCGTTTTTAGTTATATTTCAAATCAGCATTTTTAAACCTTCACATCTAATAGTGAACTGGGAGCACAAAAGTATATCCCCTCAGGATTCTACTCTTACCAGACTGTGCTGGTAACACGCACAGAACTCCAGATGGGAAGGATGACTGGGGACATGGTACAGGAGATGGCCAGGGACTGGGGATATGGTACAGGAGATGGTCAGAGACTGCAGACGTGGTACAGGAGATGGTCAGAGACTGCAGACGTGGTACAGGAGATGGTCAGAGACTGCGGACGTGGTACAGGAGATGGTCAGAGACTGCGGACGTGGTACCGGAGATGGTCAGAGACTGCGGACGTGGTACAGGAGATGGTCAGAGACTGCGGACGTGGTACAGGAGATGGTCAGAGACTGCGGACGTGGTACAGGAGATGGTCGGATGTATGTATTGTAATCACAGTCAGGTTAGAATCCAATATGGTTACGGTGCCGTTTTTAGTTATATTTCAAATCAGCATTTTTAAACCTTCACATCTAATAGTGAACTGGGAGCACAAAAGTATATCCCCTCAGGATTCTACTCTTACCAGACTGTGCTGGTAACACGCACAGAACTCCAGATGGGAAGGATGACCTTCTCTCTGGCGAGCTGGTTCAAACACTCCGCAGCACAGAGATGTATGCTAATCCACTAATGGGTTCAAAGATTGAAGAATCAAATAGGCATGCATGTGATGGAATCTCCAGTCCTGGAGTCTATGTAACAGCATCAGAAAGGCCATTCTCTGTCTATGGAGGAAAGCCGTCAGCACACACCGCACCCCGCTCCCTGTTTCTAACAGCATGTCAAACAACAAGTCCTGCACTCTTTACTTTCAAAGATTTTTATTGTGTTATAAAAAGAAAAGAAATTGGATCAACATACAAAGGGCATGTAAGAAATACCAATATCAAAATAATAAAGAAAAAATAATACAGCAACAAATGGAGTATTGGTCTGTTAGTACTCTAATGCAAGAGATAAGAAAAAAAAATTTTTTAACAAAAAAGTCAAATTGCTTTCTGCTACGTGAGACTATCATCCAAACAGGATATATAGACAGATAGACCCTGATCAACAATAACATTAGATGATCGAGACCCACCAATTAAAGCGAGCCTATACAGATTATAGGCCTGATACAGAAGAGTAAAGTAATTTAGGCTTGGAGGTCTCAGAGAAAAATAACGTCCGGTATGGCGGCAGCTAGATCCGAGACCCCGAATGGGCGCATACTGTGCCGGAAAAAGCCACATAAATCACCATACCCCGCCATTCAAATTGAGAACTAAGAAAATTAAATAATCCCGTCTATTGAGCTAAACAGATTAACTAACAAACCCAAACTGTTACTAGATCAAGACTATCAGGAGATCTTCCCTTCAAAAGGAAATGTAGAAAATGGACAATAAACTATGAGACATGTTACCTCTCACATACCCCTATATACATCATAAACAAACAATATAAAGGACAGCGTGTATTTGGACGCTGCCAAACGAAAACCAAGAAAAAGAAGACAGAAAAAGGAGAGATAGAAAGGTCAAGGGAGACCTGAAAGATAAGGAAAGAAGAGAGTCAACCTGCGGATACCTACCCCAAAAGTAGCAATCGAGGGCAAGTGAGATAGAGAGCCAAACAAAATCAGTGTTTGTTAAGCCGGAATACCTGGTCGAAGGGAAACACCTACATGGTGAGCCCATGGTTCCCAAATGGATAAGAACCTTTCCCTTGAGTCGAGCAAACTGCTTGAGAGTTTTTCTTGGGTCATAATCCAGGAGATTTTGCGTTTTGCAGCTGGGAAAGACACCTTGGGTTGTTTCCAGGCCTTAGCTAACGTGGATTTGGCCCCTAAAAGGATGAAGTGGATTAAGCTCCTTGTAAGTTTTGGTGTCTCGGGGTCGTGAGTGTTAAGGAGAGCTATGTTCGGAGATCTAGAGATGTGCAATCCTGTGACTCTATAGATAAGATTAAAAATTTTATGCCAAAACCGTCTTATTCTAGGGCATTCCCACCATATATGGACCATTGAGCCGAAAAGACCACACCCTCTGAAGCAGGTAGCGTCTGTGGAAGGGTACATGAGTGACAACTTAGCAGGGGTAAGATACCATCTAGATAGAACTTTTAGGTTGGCTTCTATTAGGGCGATATTCAGGATGCCCTTGTATGCTCTGGAATAAATTCTCGACCATAAGTCCAGATCCCAATTCAACTGTAAATCATTTTCCCAAGCTGACATATAGGGGGTCTTACTATCTTGGTGAGCCAAACACTGATATATAACAGAGATACCACCCCTCTGTTCCTCTGCCCTGCCGCACCATGCTTCATAAGCCGTGAATTGCGGCGGTAGAGGCTTCTCCTTCCAAACTTTATGGAGAAAATGTTGTATCTGGCCAAATCTAAAAAGTTCTGAGTTTGGGAGCTTAAGTTGCCGCTTACAGTGATTTAGAGTCAAGGGACCAGAAGCTGAATAAAAATGTCCGATTCGGTACAGTCCTTTGTCTAGCCACCACTTAAGAGTTAATTTCTAAACCTGGGATAAAGTCTGGATTATTAAAGATATGGGCAAGTGGTTTACAACTCGAGGTTAGTGTTGGCAAAGATCTCAATCTATCCCATAGCAAAAGAGAATGCGACAGGACAGGGGAGAGAATAGCGGGTCTATCTTTAGAGGGAGTCCATAGTAAAAAGTCCATTGTGTACGACGGGGCAGCTTGTCTTTCTATCTGAATCCAGTCTGGTTTCTCATATTTAGAGTAGACCGCTGAAAGCTGCGCCAATCGCGCCACTTGGTAGTACCAGTCTAGATTCGGTAGGCCTAAACCACCGTATTTCTTAGGCCGAATAAGTGTATTGCGGGGCAACCTATGGCCTGACCCATCCCAAACAAACTGTATAATTTTCTTTTGTAGGGATTTGAGGTGGTCCTTCCTTATGGTAAGCGGGATGGCCCTAAACAGATACAAAAGACGGGGTAGAAGGGTCATCTTTATAGAATGTATCCTACCTAGCCAAGATAGTCCTCCTTTAGCCCAAGTTTTCAGATCTAGTTCAAGTTTCCTGTAAGTGGGCGGGAAATTCGCTGCATACAATAATTCAATTTTGGGGGTAAGATTAATCCCAAGATATTCCAAATAGTCGTCTTTCCATTTAAAATCAAAGGCGGCCTTTAGAGCATCCACTGTGCTAGGGAGCAAAGAAACATTAAGTGCAAAGGATTTTTTATAGTTAACTTGGAGGCCCGAGGCTTTAGAGAAGTCCCTTAGAATGTTACATAGATTAGGAAGAGAAGTTACCGGGGAAGTAATAAATAGTAACATATCATCCGCAAACAGACCACATTTATGAGTCTGGGATCCACAGGAGACACCTGAAACATTAGGATTGGATCGAATGGCAATCGCCAATGTTTCGATGGCTATAGCAAAGACCAAGGGCGAGAGAGGGCACCCTTGTCTAGTCCCCCTTGAGATATTAAAAGGAGAGGAATAATATCCTAAAAGACGAATCAATGCTTTCGGCTTAGAGTATAGGGAGCTAAGGATACCCATAAATTTTTGACCAAACCCCCAACGCTTCAAAAGGGAGAACAAACATTCAATAGAATCAAATGCTTTGTGCAAGTCGAGAGACAATAACATTCCTCTTTGTTTGGGACCTCCCTCCCAATTAGATTGCAAAATAGAGACTATATCTACCGCCCTCCTTATTTGGTCAGGTCCTTGTCGACCTGGGATGAATCCCACCTGGTCTTTGTGAATGTATCTACTTATAAAGGTTGAGAGACGGTTGGCCAAAATTTTTGTTAGGATCTTCAAATCATTATTAATGAGGGAAATTGGTCTATAATTCTCTACCTCCTCTGGATTTTTATTGGGTTTGGGGATTACTGTAATATAAGCGGTGTTGAGATGAGGATCTAAGGGACTTCCCTTGGTCTTTGCATTAAAGAATATAGCCATATATGGCGTCAGAGTCTCCAAGAAAACCTTATAATATAGAGCTGACAAACCATCTGGACCTGGGGCGGATCCAGTTTTTAGGTTCTTAATGACCTCTGCAATTTCCTTCACTGTATATTCAGCATCCAGGATCTGTTTGTGATTTGGAGAAAGCTTTGGAATAGGAAGATCTTGGAGGAAATTTGCTAGCCCTTGATCTCCCTCTACCTGAGAAGCGCTATATAGTTTGGAGTAAAAATCTTGGAAGGTTTTGAGAATTTTAGTGGGGTTAGCTGTGAGAGTTTGGTTCTCATCCCTAATCTTAGGAAAGGCTATATTTCTAATCCGGGGGGTCAATTTAGAGGCTAGCATGGAACCAATTTTATCCTTCTGGTGATAAAACCTAGCCCCACTCCAGCGTATGTCCTTTTCAGCCTTCGCTGTCAGCATTAAGTTAAGTTCTAATCTAATGGAGTCTATTTGATTTGCTAAAACCTTGGTGGGGGATTTCTTATGTTGGGATTTGAGATCTGTGTATTTAGCTTCTAGTGTCCTAATATCAAGGAGCCTTTCCTTCTTAAAATGTGAGGCCAAGCTAATAATTTTCCCTCTGATGGCCACTTTATGGGCCGCCCAGAGAACCTCAGGGGAAACCTCTTCTACATTATTTAGGGTGAAATATTCCTTCAAGGAGTTTTCTATCTCTTTAGACAACGCGGGGTCACTTAATAGGGACTCATTGAGACGCCAATAAGTCCCTGAGGGTTTAGAAAGAGAGTTCCGCACTAATAAGGAAACTATAGCGTGATCCGACCAAGAGGTGTCAGAGATAGCTGCTCTAATAGCAGAGGGAATAAGATTAGGAGGGACTAAAATGTGGTCAATTCTGGCGTACAGCTTATGAGGGGCAGAATAATGTGTGTAGTCCTTCTTAATTGGATTCAGCTCTCTCCAGATATCCATCAGACCCTGCTTATGAAGAGTACGGGCAATATTTAAACTGGTTCTGGTGGGGCGCGTCATTTGTGATTTCAGAGGTTTAGATCTATCTAGTCCTTGGTCGAAGGCGACATTGGAATCACCTCCAAATATAGCCTTACCCTCAATAAGAGGAAGAATGATCTTAAGTAGATCCTGAAAAAAAGTAGCTTGGCCTTTGTTTGGTGCATAGTAAGAGACAAAGGAGTATAAAACTCCTTCAATTGAGCCCTTGACAAGAATGTACCTGCCTTCTGGATCCCTATGTGTGGCGGTATGGTTAAATGAGCAGTTTTTAGAGAAGAGAATAGCAACTCCCCGTGTCTTATTTTCAGCGTTTGCTAAATAAAAAGTGGGATAGTGAGAGTGTAAAAACTTTGGACTGTACCGAGCAGGAAAATGAGTTTCCTGAAGCATGACTACATCGAATTTAGATGAGCGGTAATGGTCAAAGGCTATCCGCCTTTTCCTGGGGGAATTCAGCCCCTGCGTGTTGTGAGTAGCAATCTTAAGCTCCCTAATCAAACTATGTGGAACAGACATCTTTACAGAGGGGTGAGAATCCGCTATCATATATAGGACTTACCCTTCGATGTCTTCTCTTAATAGGAACCGTAGGAAGGGGACGGGGGGCCGTATACTTGGCCCGGCTTCTCAGGATAGGGGAGGACCGCAGGTTGACTCGAGAAAAAGAGAGAGGTGGAAAAAAGAAAAAAGATGAGAAAAAAAAGAAGACATTAGCTGAATGTAACATAACATTAAGTATATACTCCAGAGTATAAACCCGGTTTCTGGTGAGGAAAGATCCAGCCAGAAACCTAAAGAACAACAGTCGTAGACCTCTATCCGAGGACCGACTACCCAACCCGCAGAAGCGTAACCCGCTTGTGAGGGATGGGTGGGCGCGCATGTGTGTCATCCCAGCCCCAAGTGCAATATATAAGAATATAAAGGCATTAAAGCAAAGGCACATAGAAGGTATTTTCATCTATGGGGACCAAGTACAAGTAAAAAGAATAGAAAATGGGCAAAAAAATTATAATTAGGAAGTTGGACATAATAAAACAAAAAACAGATAGGATGAACCGCACACAGGTAGATAGGGACCATAGGAGTGTGGCCGTCAGCAAGGACATCTATGACCCCAATTTGCCCACGTAGATCTAAGTGAGCAGTGAAAGAACCAGTGGGGACGCCTTGAAGGGGTAACCCCCAATCAACCATGCAACATGGAGGCTCACGGTGCTCTTCGGGCATATAAACCTGATAAAAAAAAAAAAAAGGGGGAAAGGACAAATAACAGCCTAACATAGACAAAAAAAAAGAAACATTACTCATGTCCCTTCAAGGAGGAATTATAAGAGCCACCGGAGTCTTTAAGAGCATTATTTCAGGCTAGTCAATCTATGGAGTTCCACCTTCTTTGGATTTCTTAGATTAACCGACATTCCACATTGGAGAAATAGGACTAGTGGGTGATGGGCGTTTGGAGGTATTTGCTGAAGCAGCCGAGATGTCCATAGGAGCTTCCTGCGAAATAAGCTTGAGGCGAAGTAGTAACTTTTCTCCCTCCGACAAGCTGGAAAAAGCGTAAGCCTTGCCCTGAAATGAGAATTTGACTGCAAATGGAAAGTTCCAACGGTATTTAACTTCCTGCTTAGAGAGAACGTTGAGGATGGGTTTAAGAGCTCGCCTCTTTTGGATGGTGGCAGGGGATAGGTCTGCGAAGATTTGGACTTGATGACCCCGACAGAAGCATTGTTGTCGGATTCTGGCCTGTTTCATGACTTCCTCTTTGGTAGCATAAAAATGTGGCTTAACAACGACATCCCTCGGGGAGACCGTCTTTCCTGGGTGGACCTAGAGTTCTGTGGGCTCTGTCCATTTCCAGCCGATGGGGTTGAATAGATGGGATAAGCTCCTTAATCAGGTCTTGCACTGCTTCCGTGACATCTATGATGTTCTCTGGAATGCCCCGGACCCTAAAATTATACCTCCTTGCTCTGTTTTCGAGTTCATCGATTTTAGATAAAGCAATGTCTAATTGGTCTTGTAGGGATTGGATATGAGCAGCATTTTGGTTAGTGCAAGAGACTGATGTCCAGTTTGTTCTCTATAGCCTCCATTCTAGAGCCTAAGTTAGCAAAATCAGATTTCATGTCCCCTGTGATCTGGGCTGCTGTATTAGCCAGTCCTCTTTCAAGTAGATTAGAGAGCTTTAGAAAGAGATCTCCCTGAGGAGAATGGAGGTCTGCGTCATGCTGGGAGGGAGAGGGTGTTGTGAGGTGGAGAGGAAAGTCAGGCCCTGCTGGGGATAGAGCATAATCCTCCATGGTGCGGCCTAGAAGGGACTCTGTGGAGGCTGGTGAGGGGGCTTGGAGGAGGTGTTGCTTGCCCTGGGTATACAAAGAAACACCCGCATGAAGCGCTACACCATAAGGACGGTAAACCACAGTGTTGTCAGTGGTTAAAGAAGTTTCACTAAAACACAAAACAAATTGTTTTGATAAAGCGTCCTGGCACGCGAAACATGTCAGTCACGGCTCACCAGTACAATCTTTGATGCCCCTATATGTTTGCAGCAAGCACACTGCAGCTGATGTGTAGTGCCGACACTCGGGAAATCCTCTCAGTGACACTAGCGCCAGCATCTCTACTGCTCGTTTTCTGCCCACACTGATTGGTGCTTTGAGTCACCTGACGCTGGATCGAAGGTGTCCGGACACCTCCTGCTCTCTGTGTGACTCCATCAGGCTACCATCCCCCTTTCCTCGCTCCCGTGTGACGCGGCTGCGTCACTGAACCGGCTTGGTGGCTCCCCTCCAGGACTTCCCCTGCCGCTGGAGATTTCTGTTTGTGAGGAAGGTTTCCTTTCCATCAGCCCCTGAGCTAGTGGTCTTTAAACGGCAGTATCCATCTCTGCATGGATATAACTTCTACATCTGCTCCCAGTGTGGCTGTCATCATCCCACCAACGGATTCCATCTCCCTGCATTGAGACGTAGAAGCGGCTGCTTTTATTGAGGTATTGTTTTACCTCTGCATACAAGTGTATGCACACTACCTGGATTCATTCCTAACATCTCCCCCGAAGTGTATGTGTTTTCACTCTACCATCTCCACGTGAACTGCTGCTTATGTTATGCGCACTATTGTTATTAGTTTTTTTTAAAAAAAATTAAAAAATTTTAATGTGCTATTTTCCTGTGTGCTATTTGTGGCTACTTCAATTTTTTCAATTTTTTCAACTTTTCAATTTTTCATGCATATATGTTTTTCCACACATTACAGACTATAAAGTGACATTCACTTAACCCTTGTGCGCTGTATGTTTTTGTTCTTTTGCTTGCCCTGGGTAGCCTGTGAGTAAGTGAGGGTGGCAGGAGCTATCACTTGCCTGTGTTCCGGCCTCCTCTCTCCCGCAGCCGCGTGTGAAGAAGCCGAGGCCTGCATCGCGGCCATCTTGGAATGTCCGACCCCGCCGGACTTGTCAAATTCCGGCCCGAGATCTCGCCGGGCGGCTGGATTAGGCATCCACGGAGGAGCCCCTTTGTGTCCTGTGTCGAGGTGCCGGACGATCAGGTCCCGAGCTGTAGCGGTGTGCCCGCTAGGAAGAGCGAGGGGCTGGGATGATGCGGAGCTCCGGGCTCAGGCATCCATCACGGAGCTCTCGCGCATGCGCACTCAAGTCCTGCACTCTTAAACCCCGCGGCAATGCACACTGATAATGCTCCTCCCGCCGATCATACCGACAAGCTTAATGCGGTGTGTGTGCTGACAGCTTTCCTCCATAGAGCACTTTCAGCCACCTCGTCGAGAAGGGAGAGAGGAAGGGATGAGAAGAGAGAGACTGGAGCTGGACGGAGATGCTCAAGAACGACACCCCCGTTTTCGGGTGCTGTTATCAGCGAGATTTCTCTTTCGCCAATACAAACATTATATATATATATATATATATATATATATATATATATATATATATATATATAATTTTTTTTTTTATTAGGGATGCACCAAAATTTCGGCCGAAAAAAAAAAATATATATATTATAAAAAAATATTGCCATGTTATCTAGTGCTTCCAATTCTTTCAGTTTTTTAAATAAAAGCGTAAACATTTCCCTTTACCTAGCGACAAACAATCCCGATTATCGTCAAAACAAAGTAAAGGGGAAAAAGCCCATAGATTGTATCTGACATATAATGTACATTGAGAAGGATTCCCCTGGAGAGCAGACCCCAGAGCTATTTTTGAAGAAACCAATTTCATGAGAGGGACTTGCTGCAGCTGTGTAAGCAATTTCACATATAACTCCTCCATCTCGTTAGCTTCTCAAAAGCACTAAATAGGTCAAGGAATTGATATTTACTTTTACAAGGTTTTCATATCCTCTGTGGAGCAAAACATTAAATACTTTCTTATTTCATATTTACAGTTTATTTTGCCCTTCAGAGTGCCATTATATAGAGCAATATAAACTGGATAGGCAATTAAAAAGAGTCTTGGCCACAGAAGAGTCTGGGTTATTGCACATATTTACACAGGATATTAATTGATCGGCACATAATTTCCAGACATATGAAAGCAGCCAGACAACAAATACAATATTACACACTAATGATGCCAGCAATACCATATTAATATTAATGTGGTCAACAAAAAGTACTCAAGATTCATTGTTTTTTAAAGCAAAATCTATTCTAAAAACATTACAGCAGATCAAGGTCAGAATAAAATGTCATGTTTCTTAGGCACAGTTTGCAATTATGGAATACAGTTTTGGGCATTTAAAAAATCTTGCTGCAATTTTGATCCACTTTACAACCGCATCAGCAGGCAGGAAACATGCTCTTGACTGGACTTTGTTGGTGCTACAGTGTAGATGGAGGACTTGATTTTGAGGTTGGCAGCAGTGCCTGGATTGTTAAACTGGCAGCACAAAATTGGATCCTTTTGTATGTAAAATTATTCCTATTATGGGCCTCATTCACACAGAGCTTAAAAAATGCCTCTTGTACATTTGTTCAGCGGGTGTTTTTTCCACCTTTAAAAGCATCTCTATGTAAGCCTGCATGTCCATGCATCCACATGTGTTTACAGGTCTATTAGAAGAAAAAAGTTTATGCCCCCCCCCCCCTCCCACCCCCAAAGGCGCATTTAGAAGAGGAGCCGAAGAGCACGTTTAGGCGCATTTAATGTTTGAGCGTTAATGCATTCCAATGGCCAGAATTAACTAATATTCTGGCCACCAGAATGCCTTAATGCTTAAAACACTAGACATGCCTAAACGCATGTCTAATAAGCAGGTTTTATCTAATTTTTTTAAGCAACTTTTTGCTGCCAGGAGTTCTGAGGCTGAGAGGGGCTTAGAGAGGCGCACAGTGTGCATGAGGCTTGTTGATTGTCTGGAGTTCAGTATTTAAGGGGTTGTAAAGTCAGGATGATAAACCACTGCCATCCCCTCTGTTTTATTAAGATCTACAGTACTATAGGGGTTATTTACGAAAGGCAAATCCACTTTGCACTACAAGTACAAAGTGCACTTGAAATTGCACTGAAAGTGCACTTGGAAGTGCAGTCACTGTAGATCCGAGGGAGACATGCAAGGAAAATAAAAAAATAGCATTTTAGCTTGCACATGATTGGATGATAAAATCAGCAGAGCTTTCTATTATTTCAGATTTACCCCTCAGATCTACAGCGACTGCACTTCCAAGTGCACTTTCAGTGCAATTTCAAGTGCACTTTGCACTTGTAGTTTGCACTTGTAGTGCAAAGTGGATTTGCCTTTAGTAAATAACCCCCTATGCGTCAATTTTTTTTTTTTTTTGTCAAATTAGTTTATTGGGTTTAAAGTAAAGAGAAAACAGTAGATACAATTGACAATAAAAGATTACAGAAAAATAAAAATGGTATCATGTAATAAGAGAGTATTTTAAACATAGACAAATCCAATAAATATTTGTAGATCCTATGAGGAATATAAAAGGAATCATTAAAGCAGGTTATAGTCAAACCAATCATGTTAGTCTATTGCATTTGAACTCATATAAAATATTATAGAATATTGTGATATAAATGGAACCGGATATAATTATGATATGAACTATAGCTATGGAGCAATTGTAATTTTAGCAATGAATCGGTTCAAAAACTGTCCGAAATAGGGGGGAGAAGGATCTTATTCATGTTAAGTATTAAAACAATAGGAGCAAAATTAGATATCGTATTTACATATTCACATTTACCATTTTATATAATGAGATAGCTTGAGCTATATATTTGAAGAAGTG
Organism: Rana temporaria; assembly: GCF_905171775.1. Taxonomy (NCBI): domain Eukaryota; kingdom Metazoa; phylum Chordata; class Amphibia; order Anura; family Ranidae; genus Rana; species Rana temporaria. Next base: position 219,034,039 of record NC_053490.1, read on the forward strand.
AGAGATAAAAGAAAGAAAAAGGACAGAATGCGGAGTATAAAAAGTGGAAAGTGATGAAAACAATAGGATAGGAAAGGCAGTACAGGATAGAGGAAAGGCTCCGGGATCGTTACATAATAGAGATAGTAATAATATAGAGGGACTGTATCCAGAATGTTACTGGCTTACAATATCCTACCAAGGTCTCAATAGAGAATCATCTGGGTTAGATGAGATAGTATAGGTCACCCATGGGTTCCATATTGTTTCATATATGTTTATGGAATCATTGGTTATGGCTTCTGATTTTGAGTGGAGCATGGCTTGATGTACTCTATTTCTGGTTTCAGAAACTAGAAGCGTAGCTGTTTTCCAAGCTTTGGAGATGGTTTGCTTTGCGGCTGTGGTGATTTGTAGGAACAGTTTAAATTGAGCATAGGAAATACAATCCGGTTTTAAATTTAGGAGTGCGGTAGTCGGATCAGGAGTAATGGATTTCTTGAAAACTGCTGAAATCATGAGGAATATTTCTTTCCAGTAATTTTTTGTAACAGGGCACTCCCAGAAAATATGTAAATGTGTTCCCGGATCACCACAGCCGCGAAAACAAAGCGGGGAATAACGGGGAGCAAATTTTGCTATTCTAACAGGAACCAAATACCAGTACATGAGAACTTTATAATTTGTTTCCATAGCAAGTATATTTTGGGAGGACGTTTTAGTATTTGACCATACTTTATTCCAGGTAGATATATCTATATTGAAACCAAGGTCGTTCATCCATTTTTCAGCATATGAAGGTAATTTTGCGGTAAGCTTAGTACTTAGTTGGCTATATAGTATTGAAATGAGTCCTCTTGAATGAGGATCTCGTTTACATATTCGTTCAAACTGCGTCATGTCACTCAATTTATGTATACCTTGTAAATATGGTGCAAAGAAATTTTTAATTTGTAAATAGCGAAAAATTTCTGATGCCGGAAGTTTATGACTTTCACGTATTTCTGGAAATGTTTTAAATGAGGCAGGTTTTAAAAAGTCACAACATTGTGTTAGACCTGCTGAAATCCATCTTGTGAAGGTTCTAGGAAATGTGAGGGCTGGGTAAAACTTTGAGTTTCTCATAAAAGATATGAGGGGTACATGTGGGGATTGTAAACCCTGGGTCATTTTAAATCTTTCCCAAATAGTGATTGTATGTTTTGTAATCTTATTGTCGATTATTTTGTGGTTAGAGGAGGTGGACCGTATGAGATTTGGTATAGAGATTGGGTCGCTATCAATGGTTTCAATTACTACCCATAGTGGAATTTCGTGGCTTACATGGTATTTGGGAATGTTTGCTATTTGCGCAGCATGAAAATAAGTGGCAAAGTTTGGGAAACCTAAACCTCCTTTAAGTTTAGGGAGGTATAGGGTGTGTGGAGAGATTCGAGATTTTAAAGTGCTCCATATAAATGATTGTGTTTTTCGTTGTAGGTTTCTGAGGAAGTAGGCTGGAATAGGAATGGGTAAAACTCTAAAGAGATATAACATTTTGGGTAATATAGTCATTTTTATAACATTTATTTTACCTAACCAAGATAAGGGGAGAGTGGACCATTGCTTTAAATAATTTGAAATTTTCCGTAACAGTGGGGGGTAGTTGGCGGAGAAAATATCTTTTAGATCAGGGGTAAGTACAATACCTAGATATGAGAGATGTGTCGCGGACCATGTAAAAGGGAGGGATATCTTCGCTTGTTGAAGTATATCTGGGGGCAAAGAAACGTTTAAAGCTATAGATTTTTGCATGTTTATTTTTAATCCAGATATATGGGCAAAATGGTCAAGTTTGTTTATAACGTTGGGAGCTGTAATATGGGGGAAGGACATGAAAATTAAAATATCATCAGCAAATAAGCAGAGTTTATGATGGTGGCCAGCCAGTTCTATACCTTTAATTGATGGATTTTTTCGAATAGCTTGAGCTAGGGGTTCGATGAGTAAGGCAAATAACAGTGGGGAGAGGGGGCACCCCTGGCGAGTGCCTCTGTTAATATTGAACATAGCTGATTTATACCCTGCATACTTGATGTATGCCTTTGGGTTATTATATAAAGATGTGACCCAACTAAGGAAATGTGGGCCAAAGCCCCATCTTTGTAAAGTGAAATGTAGGTAGGGCCACGTTACCGTGTCAAAGGCTTTTTTGATGTCTAGTGACAGTAGACACATAGGGATTCTTCTTTTTTTGGCTGCTTGGATCAGCAACAAGGCCCTACGAACATTATCAGTTGCTTGGCGCATTGGGATAAAACCAACCTGGTCGTTACTTATTAAGGTACCTATTATGCTATTTAATCGGGTTGCAATCACTTTTGCTAATAATTTTATATCTAGATTTAAGAGCGATATAGGTCTAAAATTAGCACAGGAAGAGTCATCAGATTGTGGCTTAGGAATCATAGATATAATTGCTGTTAGGCCCCGTACACACGACCAGTTTCCTCGGCAGAATTCAGCTTCCGACCGAGTTTCTGGCTGAATTCTGCCGAGAAACCCGGCCGTGTGTACACTTTCGGCCGAGGAAGCCGACGAGGAGCTCGGCGAGGAAATAGAGAACATGTTCTCTATTTCCTCGTTGTTCTATGGGAGCTCTCGCCCCGCCGAGCTCCTCGGCGGCTTCAGTGCTGAACTGGCCGAGGAACTCGATGTGTTTGGCACGTCGAGTTCCTCGGCCGTGTGTACGAGGCCTTAGAGTTTCAGATCTGAATGATTGGTTATTAATGATGGAGTTGAATGCTTCTAACATCATGGGAGTTAATATATGTGAGAATTTTTTATAGTAAAGGGCTGAAAACCCATCTGGTCCCGGACGCTTATTAGGTTTGAGGCATTTGATTGCTTGTTCAATTTCAATGGGAGTGATGGGGCTTTCAAGGCTTTCATAATGACTTTGGGATAGAGTAGAGAGTTTTATTTGAGAAAAAAAAGTTTCTGCTGAGGATTGGTCGAAAGAGCCTTCTTTTTTATACAAGGAGGTGAGATGTTTGTGGAAGGTATGAAGGATATTGACTGGATTACTTGTATATTTATCATGGGAGATTTTCAGTCGGATTGGTTTGGATGGGTTGTTTAGTTTTTTAAGTGCACGTGCAAGGAGAGTGCCAGGTTTATTGGCTTGGAAGTAGTATTTTTGTTTGGATTTACGAAGTTTTATCTACAGATTCGTATAAAAATAGGTCTAGATTTAAGCTAGCTTTCTCGAGTTGTGTTTTATTCTGCGGTGTAGGGCTAGATTGGAATTTATTATGACAATTGTTAAATTCAGTTTCAAGTTTTTGTTGCAGTTTTTTCTTTTCTTTCTTTTGATGTGATGCTTGACGTAAGCAATACCCTCTAAGGACAGGCTTATGCGCTTCCCATAGTGTTAGTGGGGATATATCTGAGGATTTATTATTTTTTTAGGGCATTTTCTAGGTCTTGAGAAAGTGAAGGGTGTGATAAGAGAGAGTTGTTTATTTGCCACGTTGAGTCTTGTGCTTTTGGAAGTAATGAGTTAAAGGTGGAAATTATAGCGCAATGATCGGTCCATGTATAGGGTTTGATATATGAGGTGAGCAATTCAGGGGACATACAAATAGAAATTAAAATGTGATCAATACGGGAAAAGGATTTGTGAGGGTGAGAATAGAAGGAGTATTGACGTTTGGATGGGTTAATTTCACGCCAAGAATCTATTAATGAATGTTGTTGAAGGAGTCTCTGAAACGATCTAGATTGAGAATTAGATGTAGGGGGTAATGGTGATTTATCTAAATAGGGATAAATTGTTTGATTGGAATCTCCACAAATCAGGAGTGTGCCTACTTTATGTGTATCAATAACTTGAAGAAGGTGGGATAAAAATGATGTTGGTCTTTTGTTGGGTGCGTAATATGAGACTACTGTTATTGGGATATCGCATAGGTTGCCTATAAGTATGAGGTAGCGACCTTCTGGATCCTTGATTTCGGATTCTAGGGAAAAGGGTGTAGTTCGGTGAAATGCTATTAACACTCCTCTGTGTTTGGACTTGGCTGAGGCTGTATAAACCTGGGGGTAGCTTGCACCAAAATATTTAGGGGTGGAGGATTCAGTGAAATGAGTCTCCTGGAGGCAGACTATGTGTGCTTTTGATGCTGAAAGTGACCTGAAAACTTTAGTACGTTTATGAGGTATGTTTAGACCTTGTGTATTTAGGGTAAGTACATTCAATGGAGCCATATAAGAGTTTTTAGAAAAATATAACAGTACATATCAAATGTAAATTGTGGTATTAGACAAAACCCGGAGTAAGGGAGGAAAATGGAGAAAGAATAAGAAAAATAGGATAGAAGAAAAAAAAAGGAGATGCTAGACAGTAATCTAATTGGATTGAGATGGTTGAAATCCATAGCAAGAAATAAAAAGTAGGCTTTCTGAGCTCAAAAATGACAGGAGCTCAGAGGCACAAAGTCTGTCTGAGGAGGCCCCCTACACTGTAACTACAGTGAGGGAGAGTCCTAGGACAGAAAAATGAGAGGAGCAGTGACCTCTTCTCGGCTTCTCAACGGTTAAAATGTATTCAAGAATAAGGAAAAAAAAAACATATTAAACTAAGACAACCAAACTTGGCAAGGTAACCAGCTACAAACATGTATTTAACTAGTGACTAGTTATTCCACAATTAAGAACATAAGATAAACAATTAACCTTATACATTTTAAAACTAGAAATGGCATATTTCAATTCTATTATGATCATAGGATTGATACACCTCAGGGCTGCTGTAAGTGTGGAAAATAATTAAGTATTCACTTAATTGTAGGAAAGAAATAGGGTTAATAACAAGAATATTAGTATAAATACACAAACCCTTGGAGATACAACTTCTGTCTCTGCATAGTGTATGAAGGGGAGGAAAGGAAAGGGGGAAGGAAGGGGGTGGGGGAGGGGGTAGAGGTAGTTATAGGAGAAGGGGGAGAGACAGGATGTTACAATGAAGAGAGACTTATGAGGGTATAACAAGGCGATTTGGCAGAATGATTTTAAGTGTACTGATACTTATCTTCTTATGGGTAGGAAAAATGTGAATGAATTAAGGCATGGCTAAATTACCATGGAGTTTGGAGGAGACACAAAGAGAGTTACTCAGTCAAGTCAGTCCATTGTGTCCTGCTGGTCAGAAACTGGAGGATTGAAACGGCCTCTCTTTGGGGTAGCCTGTCTGTTTCCATCAGGTTCAGGGATTGATGAATGTGGAGGAGAGTCAGAAAGGGCACGGCGTCGCGTATTTGCAGATGACTTATTATAAAGCTGAAGTTTTTGCAGCGTGTTCTTTAGTTCTGTAGTGGTTTTGCTGGAGTATTTGGCTCCTTGATAAGTGAACCTAATTGAAAATGGAAACCCCCATTGATATGGGATGTGGTGGAGTTGGAGATTTAGGAGCAAAGGTTTCATCTCACGACGTTTAGCTACTGTTATGGAAGATAAATCAGCAAACATTTGGTAAGTATGTCCTTGGAAAGTAAGAGATTCTTTCAGTCTAGCTGCAGCCATAATTTGATCTTTGGTGCGGAAAAAGTGGAACTTAGCAATTATATCACGAGGGGGGCCATCAGCTTTGCGTGGCCCTAAAGCTCTGTGGATTCTATCCATTTCCAATCTTTCTATAGGAATTGCTGGTGTTAGTTCTTGAAAGAGGGCTGTCATAGATGATTGGAGGTCAATGATTGACTCCGGTATACCTCTTATACGAAGATTTGAGCGGCGAGCTTGGTTCTCAAAATCCTCCAAACGGGCTTGCATTGCTGCATTTTCTTCTTTTAGCATTTCAAATTCATTGTCATGGGTTGCTATGCTTGTTTCAATATTATCCATCCTGTATTCAAGGTCAGCAGTGCGCTGACCTATGTCTCTGATTTCTTTAGTCAGAGTCTCAGTAATTTGTTCAGAGGACACTTTCAAAGCTTTTTGAAACATTTTCTCTATTTGTTTCAATATTTTGGGTTGTAATGTATCAGTTTGTTTTGACTGGCTTATGGCACTGTGTTCATCATCAGTATCAGAGGAATCCTGTGATAAGTGCTGTTGTTTCTTGTCAGAGCAGGGTTTGACTGCCTGAGGAGAATTTGACAGTGCCATTTTCATATTCCCTTTGAGTGGCTTTTCTTTGAGGGTTTTAGCTGCGGTTTTTCCACGGGTTACTCCAAAAACCATATTGTTTTGATCCCTGGGCTCTAGGGAGTGATATGGTGTATATTATTTTGTAGTTACCCTGCCATTCGAGCGTCTGTGAGAGCCGTTAAGAGCCGAGAAGGACAGAGCTTCAGCAGGACACATCCATCACTCGTGTCAATTTTTTTTAAATTCTAATCGTAAATACCTTATCTCACAGCAATGACTTGTTGTCAGTGATATTCCTCTTTTCGATCTTCCCCATTGTTAGGAAGACGGAGGGAGGGGCTGAGATAACCCTCTGACATAAAACGGACACCTAGTAGTTTAGATATTGATAAAACAGAGGGGATGCAAGTTACTTTTAAATGGCATTTCAAGTGACAGGGAAGAGTAGTAGGAGGGGAGGGGCAAAGAGGAGATCACTCTCACACACAGGCATCAGAACTGACAGGCAGGGAGGGAGTGGGAGAAAGAGAGACAGAGAGCGGAGAGCAGACAGCATGATGGCAGAGGCACACAAACTGTCCACGGTATTGTGGATCAGAAGCCATGATTACCGTAGTCAGCAGAGACAGGAGGACACAGGAACAGGCAGGATCAACCAGGTATTTTTACATCATACAGTGGGACAAATTACACAGAACAAGCACTGTCCTGTTTAACATGCTTTATAGCAGTGGTAATCAACCCTGTCCTCAGGACCCACTAACAGGCCAGGTTTGCAAGATAACTGAAATACATCACAGGTGATATCATTTGCTGCTCAGTGATTGCAGTATTCTAGTCTGCATTTCCCCAAGGTAATACATAAAACCTGGCCTGTTAGTGGGCCCTGAGGACAGGGTCGTAAAAAAAAAGTCAGGGCCTAAATCGGGTACGATAAACCAAATCGAGTGAGAAGTCAGCAAAATAAACCAACATTTGAATCTTAACATCCCCGATCCAGAGAAACTACAGATTAAGTAGGCTAGAGAGCCAACAATCTCATATCTTGTAAAATATCTTTGGTCTTTTCTGGAGTTCAAAAGTGAGATTATAAAGTAGTAGGCTACTGTAGCACTGACTATTTGCAGTCAGGTTTTAATTGAGGGGGAGGAGTTCCACGTTAGTAGATTGGTATTTTCGGAGTAGAAATAAAGGATCCGCAACAAGATTATAGCATATTTATCAATAGGAATATCACCAAAAACACATAGTAAACAGAAACCCAGTGTGACCATGTAATTCGCCAAAGGCAGAGCCAATATACGCGATGTCCCAAGCTTTCCTGTTTGTCCTGCATATGTACTGTATTGAATTCTATGTATACACCAAATATGGATACTGACCTTCAGCCTGGATTTACACTGCTGCGATCACAGAGATCGCATGTGATTCGGACCCGCACTGCATGTGCCGATCACATGCGATCTCTGAGCAATGCGAGTTCAGCCATACAGTGGCTGAACTCGCATTAGACTCGCACAGAAATGAGTGCAGGAACTTGTTATTCCCCACACTAGAATCAGATCGCATGGGTGTTCTCATTCCTGTGCGAGTTCACACTGCCACAGTTCACAGTATAAATTTCACTGGCAGGGAAGGGGTTAACACTGGGAGGTGTTTATAACTGTGGGGAGAGTGTACTGACTGGAGGAGGAGAGAGATCGCTGTTCCTGATCACTAAGAACAGACAATCTCTCTCTACTCCCTTGACAGAACAGGGATCTGTTTGTTTACAATGACAGATCCCCATTTTGGCTCTCTGTGGAGTGATCGCGGGTGGCTGGCAAACATCACGGCTGCTGGTCACGCGCATCGCTCAGATGCCGCGGGCCCACTATATTAGTTAAAGCCCTCACTGCACACCACTAACCTGAACAACTTAAGACCCATCTCATTGCTCCCATTCACCTCTAAACTTTTAGAACGCCTAGTCTAACGCCTAGTCTACAGCTCCTACTTGACCCCTTACAGTCTGGCTTTCGCTCGCAGCACTCCACAGAAACTGCCTTACTAAAATCACTAACGATTTACTAACTGCTAAAAGAAACAGCCAGTACTCCATACTCATTCTAATTGACCTCTCTGCAGCCTTTGATACCGTTGACCACCCGCTCCTTCTCAATAAACTCCATTCCCTTGGCCTCCAAGATTCTGCTCTATCCTGGTTCTCTGCCTATATATCACAGCGCTCCTTCAGTGTTACCTACAACTAGGGTTGTCCCGATACCAATACTAGTATCGGTACCGATACCAAGCATTTGCCTGAGTACTTGTACTCAGGCAAATGCTCCCGATGCTTCACCCGATACTTGTACAGTCAGTGGTGATCAGTGCGTGGGGAAGTTACAAGCACCGATCATCCGTGTGTCCCCCTCCGTGCTGCCATCTCCATCCCTGTGTCCCCCTCCGTGCTGCCATCTCCATCCTTGTGTCCCCCCTCCGTGCTGCCATCTCCATCCTTGTGTCCCCCTCCGTGCTGCCATCTCCATCCTTGTGTCCCCCTCCGTGCTGCCATCTCCATCCTTGTGTCCCCCTCCGTGTTTCCGTCTCCCTCCATGTCCCCCTCCGTGTTTCCGTCTCCCTCCGTGTCCCCCTCCGTGTTTCCGTCTCCCTCCGTGTCCTCCTCCGTGTTTCTCTCTCCCTCCATGCTCCTCCTCCACCCCCTGGAACGGTCAGGATGGAGAGCGGCGGTAGGAGCCGGTAAATCCGGCTCCTTACTGTTCCGAATGGACAGAGTGAGTGATCACCGACTCTGTCCATTCACATAACTGAAACATCGTTAACTGTGTTTACAATGTTTCAGTTTATGAATGAAGAGAAGCCGCTGTCTTCTCTCCATTCATTTTCAGCGCAGCTGAGGCTGCTGAGAAAAGGACTGGGGAACATGTGTCCCTAGTCCCTTTCTCTGTCTCAAAGGGGAGATGTCAGAGGTCTGTTAAGACCCCTGATATCTCACCAAAGCCCCCCAACAGGGCCGATAAAAAAAAAAAAAAAATGAATAAAAAAAATTATTGTAGAAAATAATAAAAAATAAAATAAAAAACACACTGACACGGTCCAACCCCCCCTTAAAAAAAAGAAAGCGTTATAAAAAAAAAATATGTAAAAAATGTAAAATAAAACTACTGACACATGTGCCACTGTCACATAAGATTTATAAAAAGTATCGGTATTCGGTATCGGCTAGTACTTGAAAAAAAGTATCAGCACTTGTATTCGGTCTTAAAAAAGTGGTATTGGGGCAACCCTACCTACAACTCTGTCTCCTCCTCTCCATTGCCTCTTTCTGTAGGGGTCCCCCAAGGCTCTGTTCTTGGACCACTTCTCTTCTCTATCTACACCTCCTCCCTTGGTCATTTGATAACCGCCCACGGCTTTCAATACCACTTATACGCCGATGACACCCAAATCTATCCGTCTACTCCTCACCTCACTCCTTCAGTCTCCTCTCGCATTACTAACTGACATCTCAGCATGGATGTTGCACCACTTCCTTAAAATAAATCTCTCTAAAACTGAGTTACTAATATTACCTCCTGCCCTGCCCGTGCCCCCCTCCATGACTTTTCCATCAAAATCAACAATGGAACCATCAGTCCCTCCCCTCACGCCAGGGTACTAGGTGTAACCCTAGATTTTGACTTGTCATTTCAGCCTCAAATCCAATCATTGTCAAAAGTTTGTAGAATTCACCTCCGTAACATCTCTAAAATTCGCCCCTTTTTAACAAATGAAACCACCAAACTCCTCATTTACTCCCTTGTTATCTCTCGCCTTGACTATTGCAACTCCCTTCTTATTGGCCTGCCTCTCTATAGGCTATCCCCTCTTCAGTCTATCATGAATGCTGCTGCCAGACTTATCCACCTTACCAACTGCTCAGTGTCTGCCAAACCTCTACTCCAATCCCTGCACTGGCTCCCGATCACCCAGCGAATTAAATTCAAAATACTAACCACAACCTACAAAGCCATCCACAACTCTGCCCCTAACTACATCACCAATCTTGTCTCCAAACATATCCCAAACCGCCTTCTCCGCTCTTCTCAAGACCTCCTATTGTCAAGCTCTCTCGTCTCCTCCCATACTTGTCTCCAGGATTTCTCTACAGCCTCTCCCATCCTCTGGAACTCACGACCTCAACCTGTCCGGCTATCCCCTACTCTTGCTACCTTCAGGCGATCCCTGAAAACTCACCTCTTCAGGGAAGCCTATCACGTCTCCAACTAATCTTTTACTACTTCCACCAGCTCATTCCCCACAGTTACCACCTTTTGTACCACCTGCCCCATGCTATTAGATTGTAAGCTCTTCTGAGCAGGGCCCTCTTAATCCTCTTGTATTGTATTGTATTGTATTGTATCTGTATTGTCTCCCTTTTATATTTTAAAGCGCTGCGTAAACTGTTGGCGCTATATAAATCCTGTATAATACTAATATATTATAAACAGTATTTGAGTGACAGGAGATTGGTGGGTCCAGGATGCCTCTCCACACATCACTGAGATCCTAAAATCTCTTAACAATCAAGGAGTGATTGCTGTACTTTGCATTAAAATTATCTATAAAAAAAGGAGTGGACCATAGGTGATTCAAGAGCTAGGTGAGAAAGTTTACGCAAGAGGTCAAGATCAAAGGGAAGTGGGACATACACATTCACTACAACTTGATTTAAAAGTGTTTGCATTGTATTTATTATATGTTAAATACAACCCGTTACATTGTATCAGCCTCTTGCAATAAGTAAAGTGAACAAGAGGTCTACTGTAAGCATCAGACTGCATCTAACAACTTTTAACTAATCCACAATTCTGAGAATGAGGCCTCGGACATTTGCATGCTGATAAATCTTCTAGTGTAAAATCCCCAGTGCTTTTCTGTGCCCACAGTAGGTGCCAAGTAAATCAGTGTAAGTGACCATACTCGTGTAAAGACTGATCGCTTCAGTGCTGGTGTTTTACCGTGTATGTGCGTATAGCATATTTTCTCAAACACAAATATGCTGTGTTTGGGGAAATATGCCGTACACGCATGTGTGGATAAGTACTGATGCAGAAGTAATCTACATTTTACAGCCACATACAGCCATTCGTGTGTATTGGTAGGTGTATGTCGGAGCAGAGCCATTTGAAGGAATTTGGGGGCCCCAAGCAAAATGGACTAGATTTGTTTTCTCGTTGAGAAGCGGTGGGGGGGGGTTTCATTCAAGTTGAGAAGCGGGGTGCTAACAACTTTGTGAGATGATAAGTTGGGGGGGGGGGGTTAGGCAGCTGCCGAAGGTGACTTCTCAGTCTTCATCCTCCTTCCTCCACCTGTGCAGTGAGCGAGTTGAGAGCTCGGGGCCCCAAGCAATTGGTTGGTTTGCATGTCCTGTCACAACGGGCCTGTGTCGGAGATTTGTACACTAGAAGTCTTGTCAGAATGTAAAAGTTTGTGTGCACTATGCCCTAATCTTTTACATCTATATTTTTAAAAGTTGACACATCAGTGAACTAAAAACAGTTTAGATGCCGGAGGGTTAAATCCACCATACAATTTATTTTATCACACAAGGACTATTGGTGCAATATCTATGCCTAAGTTCCTGTGTCTGTACACCTGATGAGGGGGGTTCCCATTGTCTGTGTTTGAATTTTATATTTATTTTATGGAGACTGCAACAGGGAGTGCTGGAACAAGCAACAGTGCCCTTGAACATCCAAAACTCCCAGCTAGACAAGAACAAACCTGGGAATCTGGCTGGCTCCACTTTTAAATTATTCACCATATTTAAGAGTACTGACAGTATAAGAACAATACAAGACGGTTAGTATTTTAAGTTTAATGGCCCTTTAAAAAAAATTATTTTAAATGCAATAATGTTGAAAGCAGAGATCATTTAGTTCAGTGGCTTCTTTTTTCTGGCTATAAACTAATACCCCAAGCTGCCAGACTATTATCGAATCACAAGGCCATTGGTAACAATCTGACATGTAAAACAAGGCAGAGTCCCAACTAAAAATGTTGCAAAGCATTCTAACAACAAACGCACAATTCATCAAATTAAACTATCAAGATGATTCTATAACTACCACTTTATTTTAATAAATTGTGCATTTTTTTAATTTGTAATGCTTTCTAATTAATACATTTGAGTTTAATTTAGAGAGTGTTTTTTGCAACTCTGCTTTGTTACACATACAGTACTTGGCTTAGGTTGGCGACCAAGCTGAACTGACTGGATTGGTCACCGCTCCTGAGTGGGTATTTGTGTGGGCAAAAGGGAAGGAATGCCTTTTGGTGGATAGTGCTCAGTGATGGATGGTGGCGATGGGCCCTCTCAGGATTGGGCTGCTGCTTCTGCTGTGCGGCCTTAAAGCGGATCTCCCACGCCAAAAACGTTTTTTTTAGTAATGGCTATTTAAAATTTAAATGACACTAATTTGCCAAACTCACGTGTCCTGTCTCCCCCGGCCGCTCCGCTGCTATCCAGTCTCAAAAAATAACTTTTATTCATCCTTCCGGTTTCCTCTCCATTTTAACTGTGGGCATAAGCCCACAGCCCGGCACTTCCTTGTTGCGGTGGATGTTGATCTCCCAGCATCCACCGCTCGATCTCGCGCATGCGCGCGAGCAACGGGGAGCAGCGGCTTTGGCGTCTGTGTTGCCATGCCTCTTCCTCGAAATCGCGCGAAATCTTGCCTAACAGGGTAGAATACAATATCAAGGGAGCTATGACACAAGCTCCCAGAAGACACTACGCGGGACAGAAAACTGAGAAACCCGACAAAAAACCAGAGGGAGGCAGACCGGAAGCCTGTACAGTTTCATGGTACAGTAAATATTATTTTAATTAAAAATATCGGATTCAGCATTCTTTAGGAGAAGTATTATTTATGCGATAATGTTATATTTTGGGTGGAGATCCGCTTTAAAGTGGTTTCAGATTGTAGACAGACAAATAAGAATGTAGCGTCCGGTGTCCAGAGAAATGTGACTTATAAAATATGGTTCATTGAGGTTTATTAAAATTAGCAACATGTACATCAAGCTATGTACATTTTGCTAATTTTTTATAAAATGTCCACAAACGATATTTTGGAAGTCACATTTCTATGGACACCGTGCGCTCCTTCCTTTTTGTATCCAATTGCTATACATACCTAGGAGTGATCCAATTGCTGACATGGTTTGAATGTGTATATTAGGCATTATATTCCATTTACAATTAGTTGGTGGACCCTAGTGCATTTTAATTGGATAGTGGGTGGGAGAGCTCATGTGCCTTGTGTCTGTTTAAGCAAAGTATGGGAGGGTGTATTTTTGCACTTTCTGTTCAGTAGGACTGTAAAACAATGGGATGGCTACCTGTTCCACTCTAGTAATACTACACATAATGTTATGGCATTTTGTTGGCAGACCCCTCAACCAGCCACTACTATGATTAGCTATTGACCTCACCTATCTGCACACTGATTGGTGCCTTTAGCAATCAGTTATTCACTCCCCCAATTAATTACAGCGCATGTTAAGAGAAGAGCCAGGTTTGCAACACTAGCCCCAAGATGGGCTCCTGTTTCTTTTTCTCCCTGCCTTGGTTCAAGTTTCCAAACCAATCTGAAAAGTATTAGCAAGTGCCAATTTTGACTTCATTATATGATGTTCTGTATTTCCTCAATATGTCTAGAATTTGAGTAATTTTCCTCTTATTTATTGATCACAGGAGCTCAGCTTAGATAGCTTGCCAACTATCATTACATCTGAACCACCCCCTAATGGGATAGCAGATCCTCAGGATTGTAATCCCCTACATCTGACCCCCCCCCCCCCCAATCCATACTCTGTAAAAGTTTCCCTTGCTGCCTATTCTGGTTTGCAGAGGTAAAATATGTAATAAAAGGGAACGCAATGAAAAGTTTAGCCGTAAAATACCAACATTTTAAAGACACAAAAAAGCATGATGATGAGACCACAATGATCAACCATGATGATGAGACCACAATGATCAACAGAGCCAGTGCTGGCAAGCAACAAAGAGGAAGAAGAACGACAACACAGACAATTCACTAAAACATAACTGGCATTATTAGTAAATGTTTCTTTTTTTTTTTTTTTTTTAATAAATAGGATTCCAGTAACGTGCACAGGTTTTATTGCACAGATCAGCTGAATTTACAGTGGTTATAATATATTATTGATCTCTGCAGTACATTTAACATATTGGCTTGTTTTTTTTCCTTCGAATACCACTAGATTCCAGCTGGTGTTAACTGTAAGGTTCCAAAAGGTGTCTTTTGAGGACAGCATCAAATTGAGCAATTCCCGATTGAAATAACATAACATTTTTAAAGAACAACAGCTAGCAGCAGTTAATTCATGCAATGAAACAAGGATTCCATATCCATTGTATTTTAAAATTGGTGTGTGGGTATTGAAGGTTTTTAAGTGTGACTAGATTGCTACAGAAGTGAGACACGCACATTATTGTCATTAAGGACTAAATGATGATTATATAACTAATCTTTACATTAACATTTTTAAATATGGATGCATTGCTGCACAGTAAAACATGTTCTTCAGTAAATAGTTCACTAAAAACACCCACAGAACTTTAAACACAGAAAGAATTAAATGCAATACTGCCAAGAAAGGTATTTATGATACAGTGTATATTTCCAAGGATAAAACTTTCAGGGTCCTTTCCAGTATGGTGCATTAGCTAAATGCATGTTATGTTTCTTAGCTCATTGCAGTGCTGTTCATTTTGAATGGCAAACCCCAAAGCAATGCAGCTCAAAATAACATGTGATGCAGTGCACCACAATGCACAACAACGCACTACTGTGTACTGCATTGCCAAAAATGGTGCATGTCTATTTTGTGTACATTGACATTTTGATGAATAACCAGCCCATTCATTTGAATAAGCTGCCTTATTAAAATGCATTACTCAATGGAAAAAAAACTATTTGTTTAAATTACCGTATGAGATTTCTAAGGCTAACACTTCTTTGATTTCATCATATTGGGGGTCTTTTACTATAGCGCTGAGTGCTAATTAGCGCTCCAATTTTTGCGATTGCAGTAATTGGTGCTAAAATGTAATTTACAATAGCGCTGGTGAAAAAAAGACTCCCAAAATGAAATTTACTATAGCTCCCAGAAAACAGATAACACCTAAACCCTTACTCTGCTAGAACCTGGAGTAGTGCACATGGAAATAATGTTTAGAGCATGAAATAATTGCCTAAATGGTACTGAAATCTGCTGTATATTAATCTGCTTTAAAACTGCTCGAAAAAGTGATTTCTACACTAAAATATCTTTAAAAGTTTGAGAATAGATAAATTCCCGGTCTCTGTACAACTAGGTGCCAACACAACTGAGCATGCTCAGACATGCAAACAACTCTCATTTTAACTCTCATGCCTATTTTACAGTGCGCTAAATTAGCACTGGGTTAAAATGCATTTTTGAGAGTGAAAATATGCGCTATATAGTTCAATGCAAGTTTCAGACATAGATTATAATGGTACAATTATAACTTCCCATATAAATACTTTTAATGTTGAGATGAAATGCAATATTCTCTGAAATAAATTGTCTTCGTAAAAAATGTTGCTTCTTCATCTATTTTGTTTTTAAGAATGCTAGAATGTGGAATGTTTTAGTAAAATATATTTTTTCTCTGTCTCTCTCACTTGTTACTCTCCATCTTACAAAAATCTTTACCCAAACTCACATATGTGTCTTTACAAACCACAAAAATGCCATTGCTCATGCAAATTTAAAATGAATCACAATTTTGTATGTTGTTTAGTATTTCCAAATGATCAGAAGTTGAGCCCACAAAATGTGATGTGCACCAACATCAGAAATCAAAATGTCATTCCCAATAATCAGAGAGTAACATCACTATTCTACACTCACACACCAAGAACCACCAAATATCACAGAATAAATCAAGAATTATAAATCATGACTGATGTCATTCCACCACCTATATGTCCAAAGAAATGCAGTATTTATGTGTAGGAGGGTTCTACCTAGGGGTGTAACGGATCGTCACCGATCCGTGATCCGAACGGGCCACCCCGTTCGGAACGGCACACCACACGATCCGCGGATCGCTCCGGAGCCTCGGCCGTAGGAAAGTCCCCGGCTTCGGCCTAGCTCCGGAGCTGGCGGCCATCTTGCTCCAGCCCAGTGGAGAGCGTGTGCTTGCCAGTGACCCTTCACAGCATGGGACTGAATTCCCCTGGCTGCTCCGACAGAAGCGATGGATGTCACCGACTCACCCGTGATTACACAGTAATCTGTAAGTGTCTGGAAGGGGGAACGGCCAGCCTCTGCTCTGCAGATAAGATAATGTTAGGTGAGGGATCGGGAACAAGTGCACTGTATAGAGAGGTGAGAAACTAAGCCAGCAGTGTGTGTTCAGCTTGTTACTTCCTCTCACTCACTTTCTCCTCTCCCTAACCTGCCTGCTTGGAATGCCGTGCTGGAACAATCACACCGGGCTGTGAGGGGATCATGAGAGTCCTTAGGAGGGGTGGAGAGGGCTTAACCTGTCAGTGTGTGCTTGTACATCGCTACTGTCTGTGTGTGTGCTACACTGAGACACTTCCCCCACTGTATACACAGCATGTCACAGTACACCGTTCCTTTGCTTCACACACTGTGTATGGCATTGTCCAGGTCCCTGTTTAACCACTTCAGCCTCTGAAGATTTACCCCCCCCCCCTTCCTGACCAGAGCATTTTTTTGCGATACGGTACTGTGTCGCTCATATATTTAGGCCAATATGTACTCTGATAAATGTTTTTTGGTAAAAAAACAAATAGTTTTTTTTTGTGAATAGCTGCGTTTAATGGCACCTTACATGCTTGCTAATGTGACAGAACTTCTCTGATATTAATATTTAACTTAATGTGAAAATCGGAGGTGTTCTGTCACATTAGCACGCATGTAAGGTTTGCTGCAGATTTTAAAATGTAACATGTAAACAGTCCGTCAGATTTACATATTCTGTATTTAAGCTCCGTTTTGTGTTGAAAATAACTGAATCTAAAACTCTGTTGGGTGTAACAAGTTTAGTATTTTTTTTTGCTGATCCGAAAAATGATCCGATCCGTGACTCCTGATCCGAGGATCGATCCGATCCGTGAGTTTTCTGATCCGTTACACCCCTAGTTCTACCACATTGCAAATCGTGTCATATGTTTTCCATGGGCAAGGACAATAATCTCCCCAAACATTTCCCCACCACCACTAATTGTAGCCTCTTACAGAGCAAAAACCAACCAATTTTGAGATTGTTCAGCATGCTGACAGTATTCAGCCTTCAAAACACATGGCATATGCCAGAAACAGGTTGTTTAATGGCTCTCCGGCCTTCCATTGATTAATTTATTGCACCCCTGAGACTTAGGACTGTTTGACAGCACAGAGATGCAGCCCCCATCCATGTGGAAACGCAGTGGCTAAGTGGTTAGAACTTATGTTTAGCAGCACTGGGGATGATGGTTTGAATCCCAATCATGCAATTACATGTAGAAAAGTGGTCTGTCCTCCCAATGTTGTTATATATAACTCCCGATTTAGGTCCCTTCCACAAATTATGTCTACATTTAGTATTAATGTGTAGGAGGGTTCCCCCAGCATTGCAAATTGTGTCATATGTTTCCATAGGTAAGGACTATAATCGGCCTTAACATTTTCCCATCACCACTAATTGCAGCATCTTACCAAGCAAAAACTAACCAATTTCAAGATGGTTCTCTAGCAGCATGCTGGCAGTAACCAGCCTTCAAAACGTGGAAACCCAAGAAATGACATTATAAATCAATTACTAATTTGCTCCAAATCTAAAACTGTGTTTTTGACCAGATATGGATGTATAAGTCTGGTCTGATGCTGCACACATATTTTAATGTTGTATGTTGATGATGAACGACAAATGCACTTTGTCAACAATTGTGTGAAGCAGCCCTCACAAAGTTGTAATTTCCTGTTTTGTACCCTCCAAATCCCAACAACGTACAAGTTACATTTTTAGATTTTTGGTATCACTGATCATGGCCAGAGCCTTGTATATTTGTTATGTTTAGGTTTAGCCTGCACAGATATATATATGCTGATGCATTCTTTCATTTGTAAAGAGTGTGTGTTCCTGATGAACAGGTGTGACCGCTTGAGACATACATGAAGAGACAGAAACAATTACACTGGTGGGTGTGTCCTTTACTGGGTGGGTCTGCTAGCAAATCTATCTAGGTTATATAAAGGCTTGCAGGGGAAAGGGCATCCACATGCCCTCAGGAAGTGTACTGCTGCTTAGACTCTAACATGGCCGGGTTACTCCTTTCACAAGAAGAAGAGCCGCTGATATGCAAGGTAAGCGTGGGCGGTGTCTTGTTCTCTGGGTCGCGGGATGTGCTAGTTAGCTTAATTTATTGGCGGGGGGGACTATTGTATGTATTGATCCTTCACTTCCTGGGCATGTACATCACTGCCTCTTTCTCTGCACATTAGACTTCCTGCATTTGTACATGTTCCTGTAAATACACTATCTACTATGTATATATGGTCTAAGCTCATTTTTAAAGGGGCAGTGATTGTAAACAGTTAGCACAGAGCACATGCAAATATGCCGCCTCCCGGTAGCTGGGCCTTGGCACAGAGTGGATGCATATTTGCATATAATAGTGCCAGTAACCCCACCCCACCTCTCAGAATGGCAAACCCCTTATGTTTTGGAATCTAATTTTGGTGTCCAGCGGCTGTTGGGATTAATGATGGATTCACATTGGTGGTATTTATGTTTGATTTGTGTAAATTAGTTACCAAAAGTGCATTTTGGGGAGAATGCGGGTTTTTAATTCGTTTTTTTTTTTACTTTTTTAAGGGGAGTGATTAGGGTACAATATACCTCATACTCATTCACATGGGGGCACAGAATATAGGGGCCCCCTTTTAAAGGGGGCTTCAATATGCTGAAAATCCCGCCACCTGCAGACCCCAACAACCAATGGCCAGGTTTGTCGGGAAGAGCCCTTTGTCCCTATCCCCAAAGCACCCTCTCCATGTTGAGGGCATGTGGCCTTGTATGGTTCAGGAGGGGGGCGCTCGCTTGTCCCCCCCCATCCTGAGGCTCAGGCTGCATGCTCGGAAAAGGGTCCGGTATGGATTTTGGCAGGCCCACACCTAATTTTTTGTTCATTTTGGCATGGGGGTTCCCCTTAAAATCTATGCCAGACCCAAAGCTCTGGTATGGATTTGGGGGGACCCTACGCCAATTTTTAAGAAAAATTTGGTGTTGAGTTCCCCTTAAAATCCATACCAGACCTTTTTTTCCAAATTTTTTACAGAATAGCCAATGGCATATCAGCATGAGCATGGTTGTTTCCGTTTTATTAATGGCTCATTTGCTAAACATTATTGTATAGAATTAAAAACATCAAACACTAGTAAATGTATTTTGTATGTATAATTGTGCTCAGCTCAATAAGCTAGTGGTCAGCGCTTCTACCTTGAAAAACTCACGACTTGAAAGGCTCATGGGTTCAAATCCAACAGAGGTATACTAAAAGATGGCATTGCTGAAAAAAAAGGCGAATGCCAAAGTAGCATATGATGAAAATAGGCAAATGCCAATGCACTTTAGTTTGGCTGATTCTATTATATTAACTTTTCAAATGCATGCACTGGTATGTAAGTATTCAATAATATTATGGTGTGGAATTCCAAAAATTTTAATTTGCTTGTGCACAGAAAAATAAACACAGCTGGTGGGTGGTAGGTTGCCTGAGATTTGAACTCATACCTTGAGAGCTTTGGAAACATCTCAGCAGACCACCAAGCCATTGTGCTAAGTACGCTGAGATGTGCCTAATAGTGTAGTATGATCAAAGAATGAACATAACCAATTACTGCTTTATAGTCACATGAATAAAAAAAATGTAAAAGGCATGAATAAAACCACATACAAATATGTAACCTAAATGTTCAATACATGTAACTTTACAGAATAGCAGACATTACTCTGTAATACTCATCCATAACTGAATTCGTTAGCAAAAGAAGAAAAACTAGGAATACTAATTGCAATATACATCAATGGATGCACATGGGGTAGAGCACATCTCACATAAAAAATACATGATCACCGTTGCAGTGCTATATAATAACTTGGTAGAAAATGGCACTTGCAAATTCGCAGAATCGCCGATTACCGCTAATTCCAAATTTACTAAGGCATGTTTGCCGCTAATAGCGCGGTTTTTAAATTGCACGTTCACCTAGTTGAACTCTTAATTGCTTGAAATGAGATATGCAATAGCGCCTAGTACCTCCCATGCTAGAGTAAATGACCCCCATTGACTTCAGAAAGATACTCATACAAGAAGGATTCTGTTTTTTCTTATTATGCAGTGCATGTCTTGTAACCCCCTCTATTGGGTGGATTGCTCTGCAAAACCTTATTATATATGCCATATATGAAAGAATTTAATTATCCAATATTTGAAAGTCCATTTCACATCCCAATTATCTGTGTTACTGTGTATTCTGCACACAGCTGAGCAATTAAAGTGACTGATTCACCTCCTCCCACCTCCCATGACTTTCTATTCATTTACGAAGACTCACCGTGGTGGGCAATGGTAAGGCACGTTGACAGAAAGCTGGCTAGACCCCACTATTTGCGTTATCTAAATATATTCTAACACAGTTGAATTATTTATTAGATAATAAACAGTTCATGACTTGGTTAGAAGACAACTCACCGATTTCAGCTCCCAGTGAAGAGTTCAGTATTGCTCCAGCAGATGATACCACTGCACAAGTAGAGAAGCCATGCGGATATAGTTTGCTCAAGGGTACCTGAGGAAAATACTTTTCCCATCCTAAGTTTGAGAAAGGAGCTTCTTTACCATCCAAAGTTCTCACAGGAGCTCGTTTTTTCAGGATACACAGAATTTCCTGGGAACTCAGTTTCCTAGAGTTCTGTTTTCCTGAGAAGCTAACGCCCAGCTTGTTGGCTCTGAGATACTCCCTTCTTGCTTTTTGCAGGCGAGGAGTCAGCATCTTTGATGACACATTACCTTTCCACAGCTTCTGAAGAAATGATTTAGACATTGTTGACGAGAATCCATTCCAATCATCGTATTCTTCAAACATAAGTTGTTTCTTACGATGTGCATTCCTCCTGACTTTTCTATGCCTGGAGCGTGCATTTTGATGATACCTTGCACCAGACACTGAACGGAATGATTGAGCCTGATTGGAATCTCTATGGATGAAGCCTTTTTTCTTTGACAAGATAAACTCATCCTCACTTGCAAAATAATTTTCCACATCCGCTATGGTTTTAATGCTACCAGGGCCAGACTTAAAGGTGTTTAACACTTCTTCATCATTTAGATTGCCACCAATGGCATAGGATAATGATGCATCCTGTAGTGCTCCCATGATAGCCCTCTGTTTTCCTTGAATAGGTAGGAGTTTCTTAGCTTCTATGTAAGAGAAGGAACTTGGCACTGGTTCTACAGAGTTGCTATCTGTAAAGTAGATGAATATTACCAGAAAGAGTAAACCCCAAGCACAAATTCCAAATAGCATGAGTTGTTTCCATTGCTTTAGGTTAGATTTCATGGCTTGATCTCCAATAACTTCTCTTGTCTTTATATGGGCAAAGCTGAAAATCTAATTGTGACCTGTAAAAAATACAAACAATGATCAGGACATGTGGACGTATAATAAAACTACACTATACAGACACTTAGGGGTTGGAAAATGCTAAATCTGCTGCAATTGTGCATGATAGACAATCCGCTTCTAACTAGTTCAATTAACCAGTTCGGGACTACCCATCGCACATATACTGTGGCAGGGTGGCCCGACTGCACAAAACAACGTACCTGTACGTTGCCCGTGCTCCCTGGTCTGGTGCACTGGTTCTCAGGAATGAAAGAACGCCGGTTAAAGAGAGATCTGTGATTCCTAGTAATTATTAACACCCATCTTTCTCTGTCTAGTGTCACCATCCCCCACACCGTTAGTAAATAAACAAACCCTTTGATTGCCACTTATGTTAGTTAACCCATTACCTGCTAGTGTCACTTATACAGTGATCAGTGCATTTTTTTGCCACTGATCACTGTATTGGTGTCACTGGTCCCCAAAAAGTGTCACTTAGTCTTTAGTTTGTTTTCTGCAATGTCGCAGTCCTGCAAAAAAAAAATCCATCCTATTCAGGTCTTCTACTCGTTTAAGCCACTTCCCTACTGACGGGGGCTGGGTCTGCTTCCACATTACTGGGATACAGGCTCTTGCTGCGTTTAAAAGATGACAAACTGACTTCCTGTATCATCTAACCGTAATATCTGATCCTGTAGCAGGTAGAAAGTCCACTCCCCGGTAGCTCCCCTCGCTAAATCTTTGCACTATTTCCCGCACCTCCTTCCAGAAACTCTGTATTCTAGGACACTTCCAGAAGATGTGTATTAACGTCCCTTTTCTCCCGCACCGCCAACATCTATCTGATATATCTGGATAACATCTACTTAGAACAGCCGGGGTACGATACCACTGTGATAGGATCTTAAAATTCATCTCCTGCACCCTTACACAAACTGAGGATTCAAATATGTTACGTAATATTTTATTATTTTGCTCCTCTGTGAAAGCCCTACCCAACTCCGCCTCCCACCTACTAAAGAAAGGTAATCTGGAATCCTCTGCGTAATTCAGTAATTCACTAATTCTAGAAAGGGTGTGTTGAAGCATTCCACTCCCATTACAGTACCCCTCAAATTTTGTTAACTTTCGCTCATATCTGCTCGGTGAATGCAAAGTGTCCAGAAAGTGCCGCAATTGAAGTGCCCTCCAAAAGTCCAATTGATAGGGTGTGCATCCTGTTATCTCCTGAATCGTAGGCCATACTCCCTCCTTCACAAAGTGAGAGGCTTGGAACAACCCCTGTTCTATCAATTTACTAAAAGGTCCCTTCGTCAATCTGGGTCCAAACTGTGGCTTCCCCAAAATGGGGAAAAATATGTGAATCTAATATTGGCATTTTCCCATTCACAAATAACCCATATCCTATCCGAAGAGTAGGGCCTATCAGGGGGTGCCTCTTCATATCTTTCGGAAGCTCCCTATAACACCATGCAGTGAACCACTGCACTGAGCTTGCTCTAACCCTGGCCATATTTTCTTTCCACTATGTCTACTCCAGTCAGACGACTCAATAGGGCCGTCTGATAGTATCTGTATATGTCTGGGGCCGACACACCCCCATCTTGTTTGGATAATGATAATATGGATCCCCTAACTCTTGGGCCATTATTTGCCCATATAAATCTACTGTACATTATTCTATATTCATTATTATATATTCTGTATTATCTCGAGAAACGTTTTTCTTTTAATTATTCAGCTGAGTCAAAACAAGTCATAAAGGACCAAAACAAGTGCATCTGTAAAGGTGTATGCATATAATAAAGAGTCCCACAAAACGCTTCTTTGAGGAAGCTAATTTAACAGACACCATAGGTAACAACAGTAACAAAAATATCTTCAAATTATCTGAATATCCTAAGATTCTGGTGTTCTAGTTTATAGAACCATCTCGCTTTTATTTTATATGTTAGATCTGTTCTAACAGTCAAGTCTCTGGGGCTTTCTGCTACCATGTGAGTGTGCTGGATTGATGAAATCTGGCAGCAAATAATATAAAATATACAGCAGTCTTTGAGATCACTGACCTAGCAGAGCACCAACACATTATCACAGTGAATCAATCTTGCAAGGAGGATGAGTGCTTTCAGATCACAGTAAAACCACAAAGGAACACAATCTTCAAAACATATTAATAAATTCCAACTCCAAAATGTTAATCCTCAAATGCTGGATAAATAATGTACACGTTAGTAAAAGCAACAATCTAAAAATGGCAGAAAAATGTAGGGTACTTCTGTTTATGTTTTATTTTATAGTGAACATGTTTAAAGCGATAATAAACCCTTACTTTAGGCACTTTCAGCAGCTGAGTTAACAATACAGAGTACAATAAGACAAAGGGTATGCCTGTACAATATAGGGCCAAAAAAAAAAAAAAACACACTAAGAATAAATAAGGAGGGTATTAAACACAAAACATTGTGTGGGGCAACACATATATACAGCTTGGGGGTCGGTTGGGTTGGCACAGAAAGCAAATGAGCCAACATACAGAACCGTGAGCAAAAAATATGAAGGTGAGAGGCAAAGTACACATCATACGTTGGTGACCAGGAGCAGTAAAGAAACATTCAATAGATGACATATATTCCTCCATAGTACCACCCCTACATCGGCAAGCACAAAGAACATACTTGGCAGTACCAGGTCACCCCAAGTACCACCAAGGTCCAAAACGTGGGGGGGGGGGTGATAAATATGTTAAGAGGGAGGAGGGAAGGGGAGTAAAGCAGGAAAGAGAATGAAGAGGAGAAAAAGGCAAGAAAATGAAAAGGAAGGGAAATTAGATAAAGAGAGAGATGCATGGCCCAAGGAGGGTGCCCATAGGTACAGAAAGGATTAACCAAGTGAACTAAGAGAACCACACAGCCCTCTCCTAGCAATAAGGTCTCGAAGCTCAGAAGATTCCCAGTACATAATTTAACTTTTACTAACACATTAAATAATTGGATACTAACATTTATAGGTAAAGTTGATCCAGGGAATATCTGATAGCCTCTCTGGGGATCAGGAAGGATTTTTTTTCATCTGCTGGAACAAATTGGATCATGCTTTGCTGTTTTTTTTCCTCTGGGATCAACTGTGGTTATAGAATTGTGTATACAGTATTATAGGATTTTTTTTTTTTTTTAGGATATATACGTTTTTCCCTTTTTTATTGGTTGAACTAGATGGACTTTCTGTCTTTTTTAAAACCAGACTAACTATATATGTAACTATACATATTCCAGGGGAGCCATGTGCGAAGAAAGCATTCATAAGTAACCAGTTCCTGTGCCAGGAGAGACTTAATTCGTTCAAAATGGTCCATCTCCTCCACCCACTCCACTGCTTCTTTATCTTTTAATCCTTGCCTATGTTCCAGTTTAAGCTGGTGCCAAGGCTGCTGCCCCGGGTTTTCTATTTCAGGGTAGCTCCTTACTTTTGCAGCATATTATGAAGCCACCCTAGCATGCAAGGACTAGAGTTGTGCCCACATACACTGTGTGCATTTATAGAAACAAAAATAACTGTAATCTAGGATGGCAAGGCACTCTTGACTGGCTGGCTGTAGACTGCACTGTTCACTATTAATTCTTTCCTGTGAAGACCAGACATTCAGGGAAAAAGCGCTGAGATGGCATGAGCCAGCAGCATTGAAAGTTGTAAACTATACGTGCTGGGGTAAGATTTTTAACAAATATTTACTAGGGAATGTTTCTTTTATTGTTTCCAGCATGTTACGCTAAAAATGCTGAGGGTTCAATACTACTTTAAGGCACACCTAAAGGGAATACCACAGTGAAATGTAAGAGGTGTTATTGGCCATAACTATGTATTCAACCAAGGAATTTGGGTTAAATATTACATAGCAATATATGCTGGTATTTAATGAAGGGGTGTGCAGGCATCTGATTCCAGCCCAATTCTGATATAGGAACTTTCATTAACTTCAGTATTTAAAAGTATAATCTAAAACAAAGATTTTCAAATCGATCTCTGAGGCCCCGTACACACGACCGAGTTTCTCGGCAGAATTCAGCCAGAAACTCGGTTCAGAGCTGAATTCTGCCGAGAAACCCGGCCGTGTGTACACTTTCGGCCGAGGAAGCCGACGAGGACCTCGGCGAGGGAATAGAGAACATGTTCTCTATTTCCTCGTTGTTCTATGGGAGAACTCGGCCCGCCGAGCTCCTCGGCGACTCCAGGACTGAACACGCCGAGGAACTCGATGTGTTTGGCACGTCGAGTTCCTCGGCCGTGTGTACGGGGCCTCACAAATAATTCAAACAAATAATGTAAATCAGAATGTAAAAAAAGCATAGTGTGCCCTTTCTTTTTTTTTTTAAGTTCACCTTGTGTAACCCGTATTTTAGGGTGGAACATGTAACATGTTCCAGCAGCTGCAGTCTCTCATAGTGACAACGGGAAGGAATCTTTCACTGTTTGAAAAACCCATGGTCGTGCAGAACTCTGCCCGCTTGGTCACGTCATTTATTCACAGTCCTCTGTGAATAGGAAACTACAAGTCTCGACAGCCTTTGTGGCTGTCGGCTTGTAGTTTCAATGAACTACCATGGTGCTGTTGAGCACTTTGGCAGTTCATTTATTCTTCCTGTCAGCGTGTATCTGGCTGCACATGACAGATTTTCTCTTACTAAACCACCCTGACATACCTATACTTTCTTTTGATGAGCTGCCACTCTTCACACCTCGATTGAAGCCATCACAAATGCACATTAATCCTTATAAAGTTAAAATAAATATTTAGGGTTCGATATGAGCCAATGTGTTTTTGGAGAGCTGCACCCCCTTTATCAAGGCTATGAATAAGTAACTTGGAGCTGTAGCAGAAGGGATACTATGGTACAATGAAAACTGAAAATGCTCTACAATGTAATGTAACTAGACATGCTCAATATGTACTTGAACTGTTGCGCCAAGATCCATGGCCCCTTCCCTAGACATTAAATGCTAATATCAAACAATCCACATATAAAAAGGAAAAAAAAAATACTTTATATATATTTTTTTTTTATTACACACACTGTATGGAAAAATATGTCGTAGTCTTTTGTCTCAGTCTGAGATCCTAGCCCCTGGATGACCTAGTCACCTGCTGATCTTGTTGCATTTACTGGAACAATCCCTGTCCCATAAAACCAGATGATGAAAATATATTACTGTTGCTGAACTCCAGGCAATGGCTTTAGAGCATGACCCTCCTTTATACGTCTGATACCACTGTGCATTTATTATCTACAGACTCCCACAAAACATCAGTACTTTCACAGGCTAGAGCACAGGGTCATGTTTTGCTATAGAGATTTCAAATACAAAACATAAAACATGTTTTTTATGTTTATATTTAATCTTTATTAAAAAAATAAAAACACATTGTCTGTGTCTTTCAAACATATCATGTTAAAGGGGTTGTAAAGTTTCATTTTTTATTTCCTAAATAGGTTTCTTTAAGCTAGTGCATTGTTGGTTTACTTACCTTTTCCTTCAATTTCCCTTCTAAAATGTTTTTTTTCTTTGTTTTCTTTGTCTGAATTTCTCACTTCCTGTTCCTCCTCAGTAATGTAAGCTGTTCTAAATGACATTCCACCTCTCGGATGATGGTGGAAAGCTTACTGAGGAGAAACAGGAAGTGAGAAATTCAAACAAAGTAAAAAAACATTTAGAAGGAAAATCAAAGAAAAAGGTAAGTGAACCAACAATGCACTAGCTTAAAAGGAACCTATTTAGAAAATAAAAAACAAACCCTTACAACGACTTTAACTATACCAGCTCAGCATTCCACATATTAACTTGCTTTCTAACCACGATAAATGCTGTTAAAGGGGGACTGATGAGCCCCAAAACATGTCAGACACTTTTCTGTTTTTTACTGCTGCAAAAAAAAAAGTTCAGTGAATCTTTAAAAAAAAAAACAACCATGGCACTCTCATCCTTTCTCAAATTTATGTAAAAAATATGACAATCGAGAGAAAAAATAAAAGGCATTTCAGAGAAGCATAGTTGGTGCAAAGATTTTTAACCATGTACCATGAGCCACAGCACCTTGAAATTATGTGTTCTAATCTTAACCACTTCATGTCCACCATATAAAAAAATGATGGCCGCAAAGTTATCCTAACTGGACATCATATGACATCCAGCTGGATAAGCTGCTAGCCCTCGCCTGCGGCAGTGCAGCGATTGATGGTGTTGTGTGTCAGTCTAACGCACCTCATCTGTGATCTAGGTAAAGAGCCACTCATGTAGGCTCTTTACCATGTGATCAGCTATGTCCAATCATAGCTGATCACAGTGTAAACAGGAAGAGACATTTATCGGCTTTTGCTCTACTTGCACTGACAGACGCAAGTAGAGGAGAGCCAATCGGCTGCTCTCCTGACAGGGAGGTGTCTGCGCTGATAATCAGTGCATTGATTATCACTGCAGACCCATCAAGGATGCACACTGGAGACCAGGGATTCCCACTGGAAACCACCAGGAATGCCAGTGCCCATTAGGATGGCACTCTATGCCCATCAGTGATTGACTATCGGTGGCATCTATCAGTGCTGCCCATCAGTGTCCATCTGTGCTGCTTATCAGTGCCCACCAGTGCCACCTATCAGTGCCCATAAGTCCCACCTATGAGTGCCCATCAGTGTCACCTAGCGGTCCCCACCAGTGCCACCTATCAGTACCCATCAGTGCCACCTATCAGTGCCACTTTTCAGTGCCCATTAGTGCTGCATATCAGTGCCACATCGACACTTATCAGTGCTGCATATAAGTGCCTCATCGTCAGTGCCACCTCATTAGTTCCAATCAGTACTGCTTTGTCAGTGCAGCCTCATCAGTGCTCATCAGTGAAGGAGAAAACATACTTATTTACAAAGTTTTGTAACAGAAACAAAGAAAAACGTTTTTTTTATCTGGAGCGCAAAAAAATAAAAATCCCAGTGGTGATCAAATACCACCAAAAGAAAGCTCTATTTGGGGGAAAAAAATTATAAAAATGTTATTTGGGTACAGTGTTGCATGACCACACAATTGTCATTCAAAATGCAACAGCACTGAAACCTGAAAGTTGGAGTGGGCAGGAAGGGGGGGAAGTGCCCTGTATTGAAGTGGTAGGGTCCATGACGTCTTTACATGCATTTCGACCTGTCTGTAGCTTAAAAAATTACTAGTCTATATTTACTATGTGCCCGTACCCCACCCCTTTATCCTCATTAGGAGTACACTACCCACCCCTACTATCTGTCAGAAGATATACAAGGATTGATTTATAAAGAATTCATAGAGCCATCCCACCCGTAAAAGTGCAAGTTCGAATCGGGCAAAACTGCATGTAAACAGGTTATATCCTTTTAAATAGAAAAATACCACATTTGATCACTAAATGGAGCCAAGTACTATAGGAAATGACTGATACTTAGCCCCATCTAATGATTAAATGCATTATTTTCCATTTGAAAATACTGATTTACATACAAACAACACAGGATATAGCCTCTTTATATCCTTTTTATTTTTTTTGCCTCATTCACATAGAACAAATGGAGATGCACTTTCACTTGTCATATAGCTATACAAATTCTTAATAAATCAACCTCTTCATGTTGAAAGGAATCTTTCCTACAAGTTTTACAAGTCATGCCATACAGTATTGGGGACATGTAGTCAGGGCAGATGTAATGGGGCTAAAAACGTAATGTTCCATGGCATAACCATCATTGACCTATTTGTACGGGTCTTTGTATCTCTGATTAGTTCTTGAATACTGTATCTACAGCTGACCCATATCACCGTTTCAGCTCAACAGAATGGGATATTTTAAAACTATAGGAAGAGCAATACACACGTCTCTGATGGTTCAGAAATCTTTTTTTGCTAGTTATTTGCTGTTTAAGAGCTATGGGTCCCAAAATGACCTACAATATGGCTGGATCGCTCCCCCTACTGTAATCTCCTGTACAGCAAATCTCAGACTGGCATTCGTTTACAATAATTAAAGTATAGGTGTATGCATATATTGTCAGATATCTGTGTAGCAGCAGGAGCTACGCCCCCTTTAAAAAGCCTAATGGTTGCATGAAACAAAATGAATACAAACTCATTCACTAGAGTTAATCTTGTTGTTCTACAAAACAAAATAGCCACATTGTACAGACAATGCTTTTGTTTTACTGTGCTTTAATGACACAGTCAGCATCCCAAAAATTAAAGCAGCTTGATTTTAGTCATTAGCATCTTGAATAAACAATACCAAGTTAACAAAGCAAAGATCAGCGGTAAAAAAAAAAAAAAACACTCGGATAGTGATTTTATAACTTGAAAAACAAAATATAAAGAAATTGGCAGACTGTAAATTGGCTAAACTGTCCATTGTCACATATGATCTTCAAGTCTCTGGATCTAGACAGAGTGACCTCAAGGCCCACAGACGAAATGTATACATCTCAATTAACCCTGGACTCTTGTCAAGTCCTAATAGAATGGGTGAGTAGATCTGCCAATGTGCTGTCAAATGAAGCCGACATCAAACATATCCTGTATGCTTCCCAACAGAGACAGATCATTTTCCTAGCAGTAGTTACAAAAATACATTTGGCATGTGTTTTAATTATCTGAAAGCAGAATATAGTGTCTTAGATGTTGGTAACTGTAATGTAATGTGTAAAATTGTCTTTCAAGCTTTTACAAATTGTGCAGCATATATATTACAGTGGAACCTTGGATTACAAGCATAATCTGTTCCAGGAGAATGCACGCAATCCAAAGCACTTGCATATCAAGGCGAGTTTCCCCATAGAAGTCAATGGAAACGAAAATAATCTGTTCCGCATTGACTTCAATGGCATGCAATACCGCATGTGGCCAAAGGTGGGGGGCGCTGGAGAGCCTCGGAAATACTTGGAAACGCTCGGGGACACCTCAGCTAAACTTGAAAAGGCTCGGGAACAGAGTTTTTCTGAGTATTTCCGAACGGCTCTGCTCGGCTCCGGTGCCCCTGTACCTCTGGCCAAATGCGGTATTGCACACCTCTTTGGCTTTAATCCTGCTCGTTTTGCAGATCAACATTTGCAAACCGAGTCAGGATTAAAAAATGCTCATATTGTGAAACCGCGTTATTCACATTCCGAGGTTTCACTGCGCGTGTGTAATATATATATATATATATTATAATTAATAAAAATTAATTATAATTAATATTATACACACACACACACACACACACAGTGCCTTGCAAAAGTATTCATACCCCTTAAAATTGTTCACATTTTGTCATGTTACAATCAAAAATGAAAATGTATTTTATTGGGATTTTAAGTGATTGACCAACACAAAGTGGCACATAATTATGAAGTGGAAGATAAATGATAAATGGTTTTCACATATACACGTTTACACATTCACATTCACACGTTTACAAATAAATATGTGAAAAGTGTGGCGTGCATTTGTATTCAAACCCCTGAGTCAATACTTTGAGAACCACCTTTCGCTGCAATTACAGCTACAAGTCTTTTTGGGGATGTCTCTACCAGCTTTGCACATCTAGAGAGCTCTGTCAGATTGAATACAGAGCGTCTTGCTTTTTCAAGTCTTGCTACAGATTCTCAATTGGATTTAGGTCTGGACTTTGGCTGGGGCATTCTAACACATGAATATGCTTTGATCTAAACCATTTCATTGTAGCTCTGACTGTATGTTTAGGGCTCTTTCACACTGAGCGCCCGTACAGGTCCGTCTGTCAGTTTTTTTTGCGGACCTGTACGGGCGCTCCGTGCTCCTCTATGGAGCCGCGGATGTCAGCGGTGACATGCCCGCTGACATCCGACCCGCTCCGATCCGCCAAAGTATGACGGAGGAAAAACCTACTTTTCCTTCCGTCTGGCGGATCAGATCGGGTGAACACGGACATACGGTCCGTGTTCATCCGATCCCCCCATAGGGGGGAGCGGAGAAAAGACAGGGAGGTCCCTGCACAGTGTGCGGGGACCGCCCTGTCATCCGCCGACTCAGCAGGGATCAAGAAGCGATCCCCGCTGAGCAAGCGGAGGTGCACGGGGCGGATCATTACTGATCCGCCCAGTGTGAAAGAGGCCTTAGGCCCCATACTCACGAGCAAACATGTCTGCTGAAACTGGCCCGCAGGCCAGTTTCAGCAGACATGTTTGGTCGTGTGTGGGCGCGAGCGGACCGAATTCCAGCAAACATTTGCCCGCCGGGCCTTTTCCCAGCAGACAAATATTCCTGGACTTGTTTTAAAACAGTCCGCTGGAATCCTGCCCGCTCGGACATGTACGGTCGTCAGTACAGACCTACCGTACATGTCCAGGCGCCCGCCGTCCCTCGCATGCGTCGAATGACTTTGACGCATGCGTGGAAGCATTTTAAAGGCGGGCCGCCCACGTCGCCGCGTCATTGTCGCGGCGACACCGCGTCATCGACGCGGCGACACCGCGGACACGCCCCGCGTATTGTTTACGCGCGGACTTCTGTACGATGGTGTGTACAACCATCGTACAGAAGCCCTCTGGCAGACATGTATGGTGAAAACGGTCCGACGGACCGCTTTCACCATACATGTTTGGTCGTGAGTACCCGGCCTCAGGGTCATTGTCCTGCTGGAAGGGGAACCTCCGGACTAGTCTCAAGTCTTTTTTAGATTCTAACAGGTTTTCTTCGCAGAATTATCTGTATTTGGCTCCATCCATCTTTCCACCAGCTCTGACCAGCTTCCCTGTCCCTGCTGAAGAAAAGCATCCCCACAACATGATGCTGCCAGCACCATGTTTCACGGTGGGCATGGTGTGTTCAGGTGCAGGGCCGTTTGAAGGAATTTGGCCCCAAGCAACATGGACATGGGGGCCCCCAAACCCCAGCCCCCCCCGCGCGCATGCACGCAAAGCCTACAGGAACAACAGCATAGCGATATAGTTTAAGTTCACCCGTACGTTATATAAAAAAAATGTTTACAGTGCAAATACTGATGTTGCATATAATGTGCATAAAATTTGAACATTTTCAACAATTGAACATTTGCAAAAAAACACCACTGTACCATAAAATCAATTAATATACATAAAAAAAGTGCACAATAACTAAATCCAACATACTTATTACTCCCCCCTCCCTCTCCCACCCCACAGAAGGTGTCCCCATCAGAGTCCCCCCACATCAGGTGGTGTCCCTATCAGAGTCCCCCCCACAGCAGGTGGTGTCCCCAGAGTCCCCCCCACAGCAGGTGTCCCCATCAGAGTCCCCCCCCCCACAGCAGGTGGTGTCCCCATCAGAGCCCCCCCCCCCCACAGCTGGTGGTGTCCCCATCAGAGTCCCCCCCCCCACAGCAGGTGGTGTCCCTATCAGAGCCCCCCCCCCACAGCAGGTGGTGTCCCCATCAGAGTCCCCATCAGATTCTCGGCTCCCTCTGCTCCATGTGTCTCTTCAGCTCCTCCCCCACGTCCAGCAGCCCGGACTTAGCTAACCCTTTCGTGCTGGGGATTTTCTTCTCTATGCCCAGTATCTACATTATTTGGATTATAACCCTTGCTCCAAATACTATCTGTTTGTCGAATATTGTTCTACAGCCAACCATACCTAGACTCCGCGAGGAAGCGCTGTAAGTTAGTGCGAAACCGGTCGAGTCAACTAACCGTGCAAGTCATACCATCGCAGACATTTTCTGCCTGCACCTCCACAACTACACAGGACCATTATTATTATTTGTACCCATAGGTTGCCTTTCATGTTTCGAAAGTCTACAACCACAATTTGGATATACTGTTATTTGACTATTCCTGTGACTTTGTCTAGAGAGGCTTGCTAAGTTGGTTCACCAGATAGTCTTGCTGCGAATGGCAATCTCATTTTAATATGTATTATAATTTTCTTTCTACTGCTTTAAACGTATGCACAACTTTATCAATTACCTGTCTGGTGTGTTTATTGGCCTTCATGATGCTGTTTGTTTACTAAGGTTCTCTAAAAAAGCTCTGAGGGCTTCACGGAACAGCTGTATTTATAAGGTTAAATTACACACAAGAGGACTCTATTAATTAATTAGGTGACTTCTGAAGGCAATTGGTTCCACTAGATTTTAGTTAGGGGTATCAGAGTAAAGTGGCTGAATACAAAGGCATGCCACTAGAGGTGCACCGAAACATATCAGCCAACAATTGTGTTTTCAGCATGCAGTAGAAAGAAAAAAAGGTGCAGATAATGGAGCCGAAAAGGGTGCAGTCTACCCCCGGGTGCCACACATGTGTCATCCAGGTGCGGCAAGCTTGGCGATTCATCCAGGGCTTGATTTGAATTGCCGAGCAGCCGTTGTAACAAAGTTCCGCCTCCTAGACTGGCTTTTGTGATAGACAGCACACTGATACAATGCAGAGAAATTAAATCAGTGTGTCATAGGAGCTGGTCTAGTCTGCATCTAAAGGGCACTGGTAGGCTGCATCTGATGGGCACTGGGGAGGCTGCATCTGATGGGCACTGGGGAGGCTGCATCTGATGGGCATCTTGAGCTTTTCTTGCACTAAAAGTGTCAATAATGGCAATTAATTTATATTTATGATATTATTAAAAAAGTTGAATATAATACAATTATAGATAAAAATATAAATATTTTTGGTTTTGGTTTTCGGCTAAGTGCATCCTGCATTTTCGGCCAAAATCGGCCGAAATCAGTGTACCTCTACACACCACACTTTTCAGGTATTTATTTGTAAAAAAAATTAAAAACCATTTATCATTTTCCTTCTACTTTACAATTATGTGCCACTTTGTGTTGGTCGATCACATAAAATCCCAATAAAATACATTTACGTTTATATATACATACACACATACATATTGGTAGAGGGTACGCCAATTATTTTTTTATACATGAGCTTTCTAAGCAGCAACTAACACAGCTGCAAAGAGACCAAATCCCAGGTGCATTGGTGAGAAAAAGTACAAAATCAGGGTGAATTCACACTTGCACTGTGTGAAATCGTAGAGCAGTCGGATGAAATTCTCCACTCCAGCTGCTCTGTGGTGTCGGCTGCTAGGAGGCAGCGTGATGCATGATTCAGAACATTGCACTGCTCCCTTTTTTTTGTACAAACTTTGGCCCATTGCACTGCAACAAAATGCAGCATGCCTGCTTTTATCGGAGCACACTTAAAGCGGAGGTCCCGCGAAAAAAAAAAATATTAAGAGCCAGCAGCTACAAATACTGCAGCTGCTGACTTTTAATACATGGACACTTACCTGTCCAACACGCCCACAATGTCGGCAACAGAAGACGAGCAATGCTGCCCCTGCCACCATCCTCAGTGAGGGAATCAGGGGGGTTGTCCCCTCCTGTCGCCTGTAAAAACGCTCTGTGAGTGGTCAGACGATCGTCTGGGACCTGTCACCTGTCCCAGGCGATCGCCTAAAGGGAGGGGCCGTCGTAGGCGATATGACCTATCGCCTAAGCGGTCCCTGGGCAGAAAAACAAAGTGGGACAGGAAGTCCCACTCCTACTGAAGCCCCCCCCCCCCCCCCCCAACAAAAAAAATGACATGCCAAATGTGGCATGCAAGGGGGTGAGGAGTGGTTTAAGCGGAAGTTCCACTTTTGGGTGGAACTCCGCTATAAGCATTTGGAAGAAATTGAGCATTAACTTACTACACAGCAGAGGTAAACACTTATTAAAGCCTAGTTCCAGGTTTCTTGTGACTTTGAATAGTTTTTTTAGACCAAGTTGGTCTAATGTTCTTCATTCATGCAACCAACCCTGTAGGGAAGACTGGGTAAGCATTTTTCTACAGGAAAATGTAAGTATTTCAGTCCTTCTATTAGTCTTTACCCCCCCCCCCAATAAAACTGTTAGGCCTCGTACACACAACTGTGTTCCTCGACAGAATCCATCAAGAAACTTGGTGGGAGAGCATTTTTGCCGAGGAAAACGGGCGTGTGTATGTTTTTTGTAGAGAAAACTGTCGTGGAACTCGACGAGAAAAAAAAGAGAACAAGTTCTCTTTTTCCTCCCTGGGAGTCTCAATTTCCTTGTCGTGTTTCTCGTCTGGCTGGTTTACGACGAGAAACACGTTTGTGTGTATGCTTAGAAACCCGCACATGCTCAGAATAAAGTATGAGATGGGAGCGTGTCTGTAACAGACTGAAAAGCGCCAATCGTCTCCCACCAAACTTTCTTAACACGCAGTAACATGAGATTAGTAAAAGCAACCCCAAGGGTGGCGCAAGTGGAATTAAACTTTCCCTTTACAGTGCCGTCGTACGCCACCGCGTTTGAGAACAACGAGATTTTGTCTTGACAGTGTGTACGCATAGAAAGCTTGTCAAGATTCTCGACAAGCCTAACAAGGAACTCGTCGAGGAAAACAATGTTTCATTTACGACGAGTTCCGCGGTCCTGTGTACGAGGCCTTAATGCAGCTTTATGTTAGCATATGTCAGCTTTAACACTAATTGTTTTCACACAAACCTTTTAACGAGTTACCACCACTGTATGGTTTTATTTGGCTTCTGCAGCTCCAGTGCAATGAATGGGATCTAAAGCAGAGATGTCAAAGGCATGGAGGACAAAGATCACTGGCTCCAACAGAATTACGCATGCTACAATTAATTTGTCAAAGCTGAAATCCGACATTGACCCTGAAATCCTGCCAACTCGTGAGTGTTAATTAACAATGTTCTATTTGCACTAAATCTGTAAAAAAAAAAATTGCTTTTCTACCAAAGAAGAAAATAGAAATAGCTATGTGCTTCAATATTTTTCTCAATTTATAACTTCAAAACTTGAAAATGTGCCGGAAAGTGATGAACAGTAAAAACATAGTATTCAAGACATAAAAGGGGGTTATTTACTAAAACTGCAAAATCTGATGCAGCTCTGCACAGAAACCAATCAGCTTCCAGGTTTCATTGCCAAAGCTTCAAGTGGTTTTAAAGCCTAAACATTTTTTTACCTTTATGCATTCCTTACATTAAGGTAAAACACGTTTAGGTGTCAGCATCCCCATTCCCCCACTCCTTCCCTTTTACTTACCTGAGCCCTCATTCGATCCAGCGCCATGCACGTATGCAGCTCTTCTCTCCCCTCACCTCTGTGTTTCTCTGGCTTTGCTGGGGCACAGGGAGCCATTGACTCCCAGTGCTGTCAATTAAAGCCAGTGACAAGGGAGCAGGCTGCAGATCCGAGTTCTGCCGTCTGTGTCAATGGATGCAGCAGCAGGTGCGAGCACGCATTAGTGCCCCCATGTGAAGAGGCTTTCCATGGGGGGGACTGGACAGAGGGAAGGAGCCAGGAGTGCCATAGGAGGTTCACTGCCACTCTGTGCAATTCCATTGCACAGAAGAGGCAAGTATAGACATGTTTGTTTAAAAAAATAAAATAAAATTACGTTTACAATCACTTTAACCAGTTCCAGACCGCCCACCACACATTTACTGCAGGACGGCCTGGCTGCGCAAAACAATATACCTGTACATTCTGGCTTCTTTCGGGTCTGGGGTGCGCACGCACCGCCAGCGACCAGGTCCTGCTAAGATTGGACACAGTGGGAGCCAATCAGTTTTTTTTAGCACTGATAACTGTTTTGGTGTCACCGGCCTGCAAAAAGTGTCACTTAGTGTCAGATTGGTCCGCCGCAATGTCGCAGTCCCACTAAAAATTGCTGATCGCTGCCATTACCAGTAATAATAAAAATAAAAATGCCAAAGAATGTATCCCATAGTTTGTAGACGCTATAACTTTTGCGCAAACCAATCAATATACGCTTTTTTTTTTTTTTTTTTTTTTTTAACCAAAAACATGTAGCAGAATACATATTGGCCTAAATTGATGAATAAATTTGATTTTTAAAATGTTTTAATTGAATATGTTTTATAGCAGAAAGTAAAAAAATACGTATTTTTTTCAAAATTGTCTGTCTTTTTTTGTTTATAGTGCAGAAAATATAAACTGCAGAGGTGATCAAATAACATCAAAAGAAAGCTCTATTTGTGGGAAAAAAATAACATACATTTTGTTTGGGTACAGTGTTGCATGAACGCGCAATTAACAGTAAAATTAGCGCATGATCCAGCACATCACAGAGCTTCTTTTTTTTCGTTGAATCTCACTTGAATGTGTAGATGGGGGAATCAAATTAATTTATTTTTTTTCAGTTAAATGGAAAATAAAATCAATGCCTTTGTATTCTAATAAGAAAAGTTGCATGGTCTGCATCCCTTCAGGAGTATTTAACCTTTAGGGATGCCTCACCCTTCCCCCTCATAGGCAGAGGAACAAAGGAACATACAAAGCTGTATTCTGAATTGCCAAGATGTGCGCTTATATCCCTCCCCGACACTAATTTTAGCTCATGTTATCTCATATGTCGGAAGACTTCTCGGAATTGACTCAGGCTAATAACAGAGGAATGCAGCACCAGAGAGGTACTACACTTGGGGCTTTGCGGGGAGACCAAGTAAACACTATTTCAAAATTCATAACTAGGGTTTACAACCACTTTAATTGGGTTTTCAGTGGCCTAATTTCTGTTCCATATTTGTTATTCAGTACTGAAACTATAGGACTAATATAACAGCCAAGCAACTAAAATGTTTGGAAAGTTGTCAGCAATGGCAGCCAATAATGGCATATTTACTCCTGGCATGCTTCCTGTAACTAATTATATATCACCATCAAACCTTGTTCACTGTAGCCCCTTGCTTTAACTATTTCCTTACACAGTATTGTATATCCACATTATAAACACTGAAAAGATTTTGAAGGAAACCCGCTAGCTATTTCTTACAATATCTATTAGCAAAACATATTTATAATTTCTACATATTTTATAGTATTTAAACCAATTCATGTCTAAATATTGTTTTTTATGTGTAGTGATTTTGGAGAAATCCGACTCTCCAAACTATAATACTAGCTTTCGATTCAAAATATAAACGTTCTACCCATTCTCAGTACTGCACTGCCAAGCTGTACTGTGGCTGCAGCCAATGAACATACTTATTTTGGCTCATAAGCATCTTCTCCTTTGTGTAAATCATGTATAATCTCCCTAAGAAGCAGTCTCTTTTCCCCCACCCCACATTAAGATGAGCGAAGGCCAGACCTGTGAGTCAGGATTGCTTGCTATTCAAATGCTATCTGCACTACCACTATGTCTACAAGCCAAAGACGTTGAAGATGTCTTCTCTAATACATGCATGTATTTGAACTGCTTAAACTTCTACCTAATTTACACTAAACCTTGCAGATTATCTGCTCCTTCATTTGGAAATAAATCTATACTTTTAATGGTAAACTATGTTAATCTGCTCATATGGTGTAGTTCTATGACTGATCTCATATGTTTATAGGCAACGAACCCCCTAGACTCAATGCAAGCAGACTGATATTTCTAACTCAAAAACATATTTTGAAAGCTAAGGGCTATGCAACTGGAAATAAATGTATCCAAATAAATTTGTATGTGTACTAAAATAGAGTAATGTACCTACCAAAAAATGCTCTCAGGATACAAGTGTATCTGTGAAAATGGAAAGAGCCTGGTTGTGAACCCCTCTGCCCTAGGGTAGGTAATCCAATTATACACATTATTTTGTTGCTTAGGGACAGCTTGTAGGGACATCAAGTAATGTACTTTATACAAGAAAGCAGCTTTCTTGTATCTGAAGATTCTTTAGAGAAATTCTAAAATAGTATTATGTTTTGCTGTGGCAATCAATTCAATCAGATTGGGCACTTAAATTGAATCCTTCACAGAAAAGAAATAGACCAATTGCACTGCGTTCATTTCTTTACATCTCAGCTATATCTCAGTGCTTGTAGTCAAACATTTTCCCTGAGAAATTTGCATATTTAAAAAAAAAAAAAGCAACAAAACAAAACTAGGCAAATGATTAATATACACAACAAGTACAGCAGCTTTCTCAATTGCTGTGGCAAATTACTTTTTTATATATATTTTATAATATATATATATATATATATATATATATATATATATATATATATATATATATATATATATATATATATATATATATATATATTCATTCATTCATTCATTCATTCATCGCCCCTGCATTTGTTATCAGAGGTATATCATGGACAGTACAACTAACTTGTAATAAGCATGTTATGCATGAGAAAGGACTCCTAAACATCTATGTCTAAGTTGGTTTTGCATACCTATAGACTCGTATGGGAATGTAAAACCTCTTGAGGTAAATAAAATAAATAAGAGCTGCAATAGACACAGGCCCGGGTTCAGAAAGAAGATACGACGGCGTATCTCCTGATACGCTGTCGTATCTCCGAGTCCGGCCGTCGTATCTATGCGCCTGATTCATAGAATCAGGTTACGCATAGATATGCCTAAGATCCGACAGGTGTAAGTGACTTACACCGTCGGATCTTAGGCTGCAATTCCAGGCCGGCCGCTAGGTGGCGCTTCCGTATCTTTTACGCATCGAATATGCAAATGAGCATTTACGCCGATTCAGAAACGAACGACTGCCCGGCGCTTTTTTTTACGTCGTCTGCGTTCGGCTTTTTCCGGCGGAAAGTTACCCCTGCTATAGGAGGGGTAAGTGCGGTGTATGCTATGTTAAGTATGGCCGTCATTCCCGCGCCGAGTTTTGAATTTTTTACGTAGTTTGCGTAATACGGCCGGACGTAATTTACATTAACGTTGAAACCAATCACGTCCTTGCGACGTCATTTGGAGAAATGCATGCTGGGAAAATTTGCGGACGGCGCATGCGCTGTTTGATCGGCACGGGGACACGCCTGATTTAAATATTAGACGCCCCCTAGCTGCGGAATTTGAATTCCGCCGGGGGATTTACGATACGCCGCCGCAACTTTAGAGGCAAGTGCTTTCTGAATAAAGCACTTGCCTCAAAAACTTGCGGCGGCGTAACGTAAATCAGATAGGTCAGCGGATCTTTAGATCCGCGTAACCTATCTGAATCTGGCCCACAGAGTCCAGATTGCTGTGCCACCGACTGCTAGATGGGGAGCTGCCCAGACTTCCCCGCTCACGCGAGGTGCCTTGGCTTCCTCACTCCCAGATGTCAATGGCTGATGGGTGATGTTGTCCAACTGGTGTCCAGGATCATAGGACGTGTTTTGAGTAACCTTCCTTTTCCTCAGCTGACCCTAGACACCAGTCTAGGGTCAACCATCAGCCCCCTATATACCCGTATATACTTGAGTATAAGCCAAGGTACCTAATTTTACCCCCAAAAAATGGGAAAGCATATTGACTCAAGTATAAGCCTAGGGTTAGAATGCAGCAGCCACTGTAAGCGGAAAAGAGGGTCAACAATGCCCATTTGCACGCCTCACTGTGCCCATTGCAGCCTCACTGTGCCCAACCTCACTGTGCCCATTGTCACCTCACTGTGCCCAACTTCACTGTGCCCATTGCCACCTCACTGTGCCCATTGCCACTGTGCCCATTGCAGCCTCCCTGTGCTCGAGTCAGTGTACCTGAAATTATTACAGGCTGCGGGCATCCATTCATTGTTTAAAAGTTGCGGTCTCCTCCTGGTCCCGTTTCGTGATAGGGACCAGTTGCATATCTCTGTTAATATGGTTTTAGATATGCTTTGTGGGTTCTCGGGCCAGCGGACATGTCCGATGAGTCGTACTGACCATCGGACATGTCCGACGGACAGGCTTCCAGCGGACATGTTTCTTAGCATGCTAAGAAACATTTGTCCGCTGGAAACCTGTCCGGTCGGCAGGAAAATTGTCCGGTCGGCCCTACACACGACCGAACATGTCTGCTGAAACTGGTCCGCGGACCAGTTTCAGCAGACATGTTCGGTCGTGTGTACGAGGCCTAACAGACACTGGCTGGGAGGGTCACTAACTGACCAGTAACTTCCTGTCTCCCGCATTCGGGAAACCTTGCTGCACATAATCTAAAAAAGTTAAAATGTGGCCATTTGTTTTAGAAATGCCATACAGAGAACTACGCGTTGTATCGACACTGCACTAACACAGAAAGAATATTCTTTATCTTACATGATCTTTTAACACCAGTAACAATTCCTGAAAACAATAAAGTGTCTACTTCTTTTGCTTTTTAGATGGAAAAGTCTGCTGCCATCATTTTAAGGCCATGTCAAAATATAGGAGCCCTGACAGGTAACATCTCTTTCAGCCTGGAAAGTTGCAGCTTTAGAGAGAACATTTTGATTGCTCTCAAAGTGCTATAAACACAGAAAATTGCAGACATTTCAATCATAAAACCTACCAAAAAACTAACAAAACAAGGTAACTACACAAATACTATTCAATTCACATCCAGGGAAAATGGTCCTGTCACTAGAATAAACCAAATTTAGTTTAAAACAAAAAGCACAATAGTATGTCCAATGGTGCAGAAATTACTTGTGCTTATCTTGGTAATTGCAGCAATTGTACCTCCTACTACTTAGATGCCACCAGCTACTCCATTGGCTTTGATAACAGGCAATGAATTTTTGTCAACTCTTACATCTTTTCAGCGGTCATACAAATAATGCCAGCTGTGTTAGTGTGCAAAATATAAGGCTACTTTCACATGGGTCTGGGGGGGGCGTTTGCGGTAAAGCGCTGCTAGTTTTAGCGGCGCTTTCCTGTGTTATAGCGGCGTTTTGGCTGCTGTCGGGGTGCTTTTAACCCCAGCTAGTGGGTGGATAAAGGGTTAAAAGAACCGCTGCTGAAGTGGCAGGGGTGGTGGAGGAGCGGTGTATACAATGCCCCCGCACTGCCCCAAAGATACTGTTTGCAGGACTTTTTCAAATGTCCCGCAAGCGCACAACCCCAGTGTAAAAACACTTGGGGTCTCTCACACTGGGGCTGCAGGGGAGGCATTTTTCAGTTGCTTTACAGGCGCTATTTTTAGCCCAAAAGCGCCTGAAAAACGCCTCAGTGTGAAAAGGGGTCTAACTGCATGCTGCTAAAAGTAAATAAGTA
This sequence comes from Rana temporaria, assembly GCF_905171775.1. Lineage (NCBI taxonomy): Eukaryota > Metazoa > Chordata > Amphibia > Anura > Ranidae > Rana > Rana temporaria. The sequence continues at coordinate 219,076,871 of NC_053490.1, forward strand.
TTCCTGGGAGAAATGTGCAAAAGCATCAACTGTAAAGACAATTATTTTTAATGGAACTACCAAGCAGACAATGCTTAAAAACTTCTCTAAATCTATGACCATTAGGGCTTATGCACACTGCAGCTCAAAGGAGCTCAAATAAGCGGCTCCTACAGGCTTTTGAGCACTTATATTTTCTGCCTGGAAACTCCCCTCCATGTTAGCCAATGTGTCCATGCACACTATGGGTTTTTCAGGCGCTTTCAGGCATATGCTTCTACAGGCAGAAAAAAAAAAAAAAACTCACCAAACTTGTGTTTTTGAGAGGAGCTAGTGCCCCAAAGAGCTCAAAAAAGCTCAAAGAAGTTTGAAAACGCACAAAAACGTTTGTTCCGGGTTTTTGTTTTGTTTATACAGTGGTTAAGAAAATACTATCTAGGAGGTTTTATGGGGAAAAAAAATGCTTATGCTGATAAAAGCTCAAAGGAGCTTGAAGTAGCTCAATACAAACACGCACAAGAGCACAAAAAGCCACAAGCTTCTTAAAGTAGAAATAAAAGTTCAAATGCCAGTAAAAGCAGCTTTTTTTTGAGCTGCATTGTGCATGAGCCCTAAATGTATATTATACTTATTGAAGCTTATTACTGATAAGGTAGCTACATACATTTTTCCAGGCATTTTTCCCCCATTATTTTCACCTGGTGATCCCGATACACATACACTGTACTGGGGTGACAAAACTCTACTTTTCATTGTATTGTACTATATCTATGGAGAAGCAGCATTGTCACTCTTGGCTGCCTGCTCTTGATTTGAACTACAGAACACTTCCCCCATGTTAAGATGAAAAGGAGAGGGATGACTTCTGTACTTCACAGAAAAGAACTTGGCCTTAAAAGAAGAAAACAAATGCAGGAATCACATCTAAGGGCTGGCAGGCTGCAATACATTACATTTGTGTTCTGGGGTTTAGCTATACTTTGATAAGAGTCTATGGTTTCAGAAAGCTGGCTCCTTTTCACAGAAAGTTTTAAATGATTAACTCCAATTTTTTATGTTTCACAATAAGTTTACGTTTTCTTTAAATGGTACATTATTTTTTTGCATATTAAAGTGGATCAAAAGCTTACAGAAGCCCAAAAAAGAAAAAAACATTGTTTAACCACTTGATCTCCAGAAGATTTACCCCTTCATAACCAAGCCATTTTTTGTGATATGGCACTGCATTATTTTAACTGACAATTGCATGGTCATGCAATGCTTCACACAAACAGAATGTATGTCATTGTTTTTTCCCACAAATAGAGCTTTATTTTGATGATATTTGATCATTACTGCATTTATTTTTTGCGCTATAAACAAAAAAAGACCGTAAATGAAAAAAAAAAATGACATTATATTAGAGATATATATATATATATATATATATATATATATATATATATATATATATCTATCTTTTTTTTTTTTTTTTTCAATAAAAACATTTAAAAAAATCAATTTCTTCAATCAATCTAGGCCAATATGTATTCTGCTACATGTTTTTGGTAAAAAATAAATTGCACTAGGCATATATTATTTATAGTAAACATTATAGAGTCTACAAACTATGGTATGAATGTATGTTTTATTATTATTATTTTTTTTATACTTGTAATGGTGGCGCCGGACAATCTGACACTAACTGAAACTTTGCGGGAACCGGTGACACTAATACAGTAATCAGTGCTAAAAATATGCACTGTCACTGTACTAATAACACTGGCTGGGAAGGGATTTAACATCTATGGTGATCAAAGGGTTAACTGTGTGCCTAGACAGTGTGGTGCTTTTACTAGGGGAAGAGATGAAATTTAGCCCCTGCTTTGCAGAAACACAGACTCCATCCCTACCCCCATCAGAACAGCGATTTGCTTTGATCCCCATTCTATGTTGTTTACCAACAATTATTGGGTGCTGGAGGACATCAAGTGCTCAGCACCCGCAGACCATCTTCTGCTGTGAAGAATTAGCCCCCTGCAGGTGCAAATGCAGGACCACATATACTGTACTGTATATATGTGATTCTGCGCAGAGCTGCCCACCCTGTAGCAGTAAAACTATAGAGCAGTCAGCAAGTGGTTAATTTTATATCCCTGCTAAAGTGAAAGTATATTGCCACGCTAATGTAATACTAAAAGTTGAAAGAAATGTTTTGAAGTTATTAATTACTAATAGAATGCTTGTTAACAAGTACCGTATTTATTCGAGTATAACGCGCAAAATTTTATACCCAAAAAAAAGATCAAAGTTTGGGTGCGCGTTATACTCGAGGACTTTGTCCCCCCCGCCGCTGCTACCGCCGGCGCACACGCCGCTGCTACCGCCGTCGCCACCGAAGCCACCAACGCCGCTACAACGTTAATCACGCGGCGCGGGGGAACATTAGACAGCTTTCGTTTGAATAGCTGTTTTCCCTGCCGCGCGTAGACACTCCCCCTTTGACGGATCTGTCCAATCGCGAGCAAGGGGGAGTGTCTATGCGTGGCAGGGAAAACAGCTGTTCAAACGAACGCTGTCTGTAATGTTCCCGCACGCCGCGTGATTAAAGGTAAGGGCACATGGCTGGACATACGGGGGCATGGCTGGACATACGGGGGCATGGCTGGACATACAAGGGGCATGGCTGGACATACAGGGCACATGGCTGGACATACAAGGGGCATGGCTGGACATACAAGGGGCATGGCTGGACATACAAGGGGCATGGCTGGACATACAAGGGGCATGGCTGGACATACAAGGGGCATGGCTGGACATACGGGGGCGGAAAATATATATATATATACACAGTTTGGACACAAAGAGGAAAGGTATGAAAAGAAAGTATTGATCTCGACTGAAGAATAAAGGCTGGGATTTAGAATTACAAAAAGGGGAAATCCTTAAAATGTCAAAGGGCAAACAAGAAAAGGTTAAACATTTCCTGAGAAGCCAAAACGCAAGAGAATATGAATGCCCTGCAAAATGAGAGTTCTAGAAATAGTTGGCATTAGCCTCATCTAAAAATCATGCATGATCTTGAAGTACCCCATTCAAAAATGTAAAAAAAAATAAACCAATAGTTCTACATAACGCAGCAGTATCCACACGTGTAGGATACCCAACATTTATTTTTACAAGCAAATACATCTTTGCACACTGGCACTGACTAGTATTCCAGCATTTTTCTGCTCCCTCAGTTTCTGTCCCTTACACAGCAAATGTGACCCTGAGTACAGGGGTGGTGTAAACAAAAGACGCTGTGTAGTCACCTAATGTCTTCCTTATCAACTGATAATGATCATGGTTATTAGGACACCAACAGCTGGCCTGCAGAGTGTCCAGGCTGCATTGCCGCACAATAAAAACATGTGGCTTGTTGAAAGTGTATGGGCGATTTTTAGTCATTTTGCTACATTACCCTTACAGAACCTAGATGGCACCCCAGGATGCCACAGCACCCTGGTTGAAAAAGACTGCCTTAAAGGAGTTGTAAAGGAAAAGAAAAATTCACCTTAATGCAATCTATGCATTGAGGTGAAAAAACATCTGATGAGGCCGCCC